>NC_138189.1:107500-707500 GCF_964194105.1 Spermophilus citellus
CCACTCAGAGGATTCTGGAGGCTAAGTCCCCCTTAGGATTGTGGGCACTGCAATCCGATGGCTTGCCCACTTACCACAGAAGGTTTTGGGAGTTGCAGCCCTGAGGGTTCTGAATAATGTAGTCTGGTGTTTAACCTGCACAGCCCTGCTGGCAGGATCACAGGAGCTACAGATGCCATGCTTTCCCTGGTACCCTGGAGATTCTAGATAGTGTGCTCTACCAATACAATTCTCTCCACAGAAACCTCTGGAAGTTACAGGGTTACAGGGTATGCAGTCATCCCCAGAGATTCTGAGCATTAAGTCTGGTATTCTGCCCTTGCAGCTCTCACTCCAGAGGCTCCTGGGGACAGAGGCACCCAAGGGTAATGGGTAGCATAGTTTGTCATTTTGTCAGTAAAATCCTCACTGCTAAAGTCTCTGCAAGCTGCAGGTTACTGAGGGTTATGAATAGTACAGTCTACCATTGGACCTATGCTGCCCTTACTGCAGAGGGCTCTGGTAACTGCAGTCCCTGAAGGATCCTCGGGAGTACAGGCCATCTTAACCCTTGCAACTCTCACCCCAGAGGCTCCTGGGAGCTGCTTACCACATTTTTACAAGCCACCCTGAGGACTCTGAAAGTGTAGTCAGCATTTTGCTGCTCAGAACCCACCAAGAAGGGCTGTGAGATCATTGGACTGTGTGCTTGCCTTGGCACACTGATGATTCTAGGTAGAACATCCCACAGATGCCTGCCCACCAAAGGATTCTCCACAGAGGCCTCTGGTACACTGAGGATTCTCGGTAGAGTATCCCAGCAATTGCCTATCTAGCAAAGCATTCTCCACAACAGCCTCTGGTAAACTGAGGATTCTGTGGAGAGTATTCCAGCCACTGCCTGTCCAGCCAAGGATTGTCCACATCAGGGCTACCCTGAGGATTCTGGGTAGGATATCCCAAGACTGTCTGCCCCGCCAAAGATTCTCCTCACAGCCCTCTGACACACTGAGAATTCTGAGTAGCACCAATCACCTGCCCTGCAAAAATTCTACAAAAGGCCTCTCATACACTGAGGGTTCTGGGTAAAGCATCCCAGCAACTGCCTGCCCAGCCAATGATTCTCCACAAAGGCTTCTGCTACACTGAAAATTCTAGGTAGATTATCCAGCGACTGCCTGCCCAGCCAAAGATTCTCCACAAAGGCCCTGGTACACTGAGAATTCTGGGTAGAGTTATCCCAGTGACTGACTGCCCAGCCAAGGATTCTCCCAAAGGCTTCTGGCACACTCAGGATTTTGTGTAGAGTATCCCAACGACTGCCTTCCCAGCCAGGAATTCTCCACTAAGGCCTCTGGGAACTGCAGGCCACACAATGGCCAGGAGCCCCCTTGAATTATGAGCAGTAGTTGTTCTGCCCCTGCAGTTCTCACCAGAAGCTCCTGGGAACTGTGGGCCCCTGAGGATTCTGGGTAGTGTTATCCAGCATTCTGCCTACATTACCTTCAGTGCATGGTCCCTAGGAGCTGCAGGCCACATGCTATCCCTGGTACCCCAAGGATTATGGGTACTGCAGCTTAGGAACTGCCCACACAGTCATCACCATGGTGGGACTTGTCAGAGGGCCCATCCCACTGGGAACAGACTCACCCAGCAAACCCCAGCATCATCAGGTTTCTTCTAAAAAATTGTAGTCATGTAGTTGAAAGAAGTCTCTAACATCCACTATTGAAAATAATCATAATTCTTTAATATCAAATACCCAATTAATACACAGATTTCTCCAACCATTTCAAATTGTATAGTTAGACAAACAAAAACTCAGGTTCAAACTAGGAGCATCCATTGCTGCATTTGGTTCATATGTCTTAAGTCTTCCTTTTTTGTCACCTATTTATTGTCAAAAGTAGTTAATTTATATCTTCCCAGCTGCAGTTAACTATCCATGTCACACCAGGAGACCTCTCAAAGTGACTGTGAAGCTGCAGTTCTCTCTTGGTGCCCTCAGACACGGGCCTGGGACATTCTAAAGTGCTAGAAAAATACTAAAGCTCTTCCCTGTCCGTGCACCTGCCATAATCTTCACACACCCTTGATGGAACATCTAAAGAAAGCTGGCTTCTCAGTGGGTTTGGCTCACTCAAAGAACTCAAGTCATTCACCTATCTCAAGGCTGTCACTCTCTCCCTGTGGAGATCTGGCCAGTCCTTGGGGGGATGGAGTGTCCTTGAGGGGACCATCAGCTCATGCAGGTTGTTAGAACATATTTGTTTCACTTGTATTTAAGGAGTCCCACTGGGAATGACACTGTACCAAGGAAAGCTGCCCCAGGACTTCCCAGCTGCGTGATCAGGTGTTGGGGTTTCCCCCTATGTGGTGATGTATTTTCTTCTCTTTCTCTCTCACCTGTCACTTTGCTTTTGCTCGTTTCCATACTGTTAATAAAATAAATGCTATCTTGTATACAGTGTCTTCACTATCAGATCCTGCCTGCCAAATTCAGCAGCTGCACATGTTACACCTTCACCGGAGTCCTGGCCCCTCCTCTCACCACTACAGTCTTTCTTGAGCTGCACTAGAGATTTCATTCTCAAGGCATCTTGCCCAACACACGCCCAGCCCTCCGCAAGAGTGGAGAGAGCCCTCTCATAGACCACACTCCTGACCTGGCTGTAAGGACAGCCCACCAATTTCAAATCTCATGCCATGGAAAATGCCATTAACCACTTCACCCTGGGCTTCAGGAGACCAAAGAAGGAGGTGTGGGGAAAGGAGGACTTGGGGATGGGATGGTAACTGAATTTCTGCATAAAAAACAAAGTGCTGGGGCTGGGGTTATGGCTCAGCGGAAGAGTGATCGCCTGGCATGTGTGAGGCACTGGGTTTGATCCTCAGCACCACATAAAAAAAATTTTAAAAAATGTGTCCATCTACAACTAAAATTTTTTTTTTAAAAAACCAAAGTGCTTACTGATAGGGGTGGGTCAAACTTATTTATTATAAATAGAAAATTCCACACTTGAATATATTAAAATCTTGTTTCTGCTACACCCTGATCATTGTGGTTTTGTTATTTCATGTCCTATGTTAGCAGAAATGAGATAGAGACTCTCACACTTCAGGTTTCAATAAGAAATCTTCCAGAAGTCTGTTTATTTTGTGTAGAACAGTAAGAGCCAGCCACCCTTCTCAGCATGCTGAAGGCACTACACAACTCCACCTCACAAGGAACAGATGTTCATTTCGGTACCATTACACTGGGTAGTGCTCAGATGCACCTGAAAAATCCTGGGATCAGAGGATAGAGGCATGTTCCCAGAACATGGAATAACCTCTGAGGGACCTAGAGGCATCTGTGGCAAGCAGGAGGGCAGTCTTAGAATCATCTGCCCAGGGCCCTGGGGAAGCCTCCTTGCTGATCAACATGGGAAATACCTGGTAGGCCATGGTCCAGTACTGTAGGTAGTCAGCTCTCAAGAGTTGCTTCATGGAGCCACTACGCATCTTCTTGGTGACCCCCAGAAGTGGCCAGTCTGTATTGTGTGGGGCTACCAGTACATGGGCAGAGCTGGGTGGCCCAAGTTGGGGTCCTTGCTGAGTAAGAGGGTGAGTGGGGACTGAGGACTCCTCTGTGGCTGAGACTTGTGCTTCCAGCCAGCTTTTTGTTCACATGCCTGTGCAGCCCACAGCCATCTAAGCTGACCTCCTATACCTCAGCACTGGCTGAGCATGTGCATGCTCTTGGGACTCAGAATCCCCTATCCTTATGAACAGAGGGGCCAATGAGGCTTACTGGTTAAGCAACATGCCAGAGTCTTCCTGTTGGCAAGGAAGGAGACAGGGATGAGAATTCAGGCCTGCAAGTCATGAGGGCAGGAGCCCCTCAAGCCTGCTGCCTTGCCCCTGGGCTCAACCTCACACCTGACCCATTTCAGGTTAATTGGCCCCATGGGTGATTGTGGCCTTGAAGACAGGCCTGTCCTGGGACCAACTGCCCAAGGGAGTACAAAGGGCTTTCCAAAACATCCTGGACGTCACCAGTGTGGTCAGCCTCCATCCCTTCAGGGTAGATGGGCATTCAAGAGGGATGGAAAGACTGGCAGGAACAGGTCTTGGCATTTGAGGGGAGCAGCAAAGGGTCTGGAGAAGCCCATCAGGACTCACTGAGAAACTGGCATCTTACATGCGGGGAGGGAAAGCTGCAGCCCACATTCATGGACTCTGAGTTCAACTGTTCATGCCTCACCTCTGTGACATTTTTTGAGGCATTTGCCTCCTACAATTCAGTATCAAGAAAGGGTATTTTTTTTATCTCCATATGAATTTCCACTTTTCATTTGATTGGACAAGGTATGTTCCAACATCTGATTCCCTTTTTGCCTTAACTGATGGGAAGCTCAGAGCTCAATTTGTTGCTTAGTAAAGAAGCCTCAGCAGGAAGCTGCAGCATCTTAGATAAACCTCACAGGGAGAGACCACTTCTCAGACCCTCACTTGGTGTTGGTTCTATGCTGGACCAGGGAATCTCTGTGGGTCTCAGAAAGAGGCTGCCAGTCTCTGGGCAGAGCTGGGTGGCCCAAGTTGGGGCCTAGGTCTCTCTTTTGGTCACTTAGAGTGTGTTCTGGCCCTGGGCTCAGTGTAGATGTCAAAGGTAGCCTTGGTGGTGGTGAGCCTGGTCAGCCTGTAGAAGTTCTCCCTGTAGGAACCAAGCAGGCACTGGACCTTCCTGCAATGCCCTCAAGAGGATGTCTGCACACCCAAACTGACACTGCCAATTCCTGCCCTCAACCCTCTGATGACTTCTGCCCCAGGACCAATCTTTCTGGGGCCAATTCCTTCACAGCTCCTACAGGTGCCACCCTGGGTCCTGTGCCCCCTGCTCACTGTGATGTCTTTGTTGACCTTGTTGATGGCTGGCATGCTGACACTGGCAGAGGTGGCCAACCATGTTGTTGGTGCCTGCTAAGTAGAAGATGCCAGCAGCATGGGTGAACAGGTGTATGAGCCATAAGGGATGAAGTCTCCATCAGTGGCAGGGATGAAACCCAGAAAGCAGCCGGGAGCTGGGTGGGAGGGCCAACAGGTCCCCTTGCAGCCAGAGTAGATCTCCTTCTTTTCCTGGTCTGGACCACAGTTTCTCAAACCTAGTAGTAGGGACCTTTGCAATGGATTACTCTACATTGCATAGGGTACCTGTGCAGGCTGGCAGGCTGAGAAGCATCCCTGGCATCAACCCACGAAATGCCAGTGGCATCCATTCTCCAATTGTGAGCAACAATAACGTCCACAGATTTTGCTGCATGATCCCACACTGACAGCCAGCTGCTCGGAGGCCAGTTCTGTCTTTTCTCTAGTATCAGTCCCTCCTTCCCCTCCCCCTTCTTGCTGGATCTAAATCAGGAACAAGGAAGACCTGCAAGCAGCACAGGGGACTGGTAAAGAAAGATACACCCTCTCCCAGGGCTGGTTTTTAGTCTCCCAATCAACAATTTTGTGAGGTCTGCACCCACCTCCAGACCCCTAAAGGACCAGGCAGTTAGCTTTGGATAGAGGGGGCCCTGGATTTCTTTAAGCCCAGAACAGCCTGTTTTTCTTCAGTTGAGCTCCAGAGGAATTTGGGGATGACTGTGTCACTCAGTGGCAGAGAGCATGCTCAGCTGACACAAGACTCTGGGTTTGATCCCCAGTACTAGAGGAAGGGAAGGAAGGAGGGAAGGTGGGAGAAGGGCCTAGAGTTGGTCTTGCATTTGGGGTTATATGTTTGTTTTGTCTTTGTTTTCAAAACTTGAAGCTAAAGTCACTTTAGGTAAAGTTGTGCATACTAGTGCCTCCCTAGACTTTGTCTTAGAAGAGTGAGCCAGAGGGAATTCCAGCTGCCAGGCTGACCAGTCAGCATGAACAAGTGTTTGGTGATAGGGACCCAGTTGGAGAGCCAAACACTGCAATAGGTGTTCAGCAAATGTTTGCTGGGTGAATTGGGGAAGGGAAGAATGAGTGGTCAGATAGGACAGAGGCCCTGAGACTGGGGTCTGTGGATCTTCCTAAAATGTGTGCAGGACTGCATATGCATGTATTGTTTGAGGCCCACAGAATGTAACAAAAAAGACATGAACAGCCAGGTGAAGCACAGGGCAAGGAACAGAAGGGCTCTTGGTGCAGAAGCCTCTGTCCCCGTGGAGTTGGGGGCACCATCCGCAATGCAACGGATTTATCCAGCAACTCAGAAGCTCCCTGACCACAACTTTTAGGGTTTGTTTGTTTTTATCTTCATCACATAGGTGAGATTATTAGCTCAAATTCCATCCTCTTTCCCCCAGAGAATGGTGTGGTTGAGACTCAAAAGTTCCAAGCTTCTGATTGTGCTGTATAGTCTTTCTCATAATCATTCTCTATCTGGAAGCTGTCTGAGAGCCAACCAAGAGTCCTTATTAAAATAAAAGGAATTCCTGTCACCTGGGAGATTCCAGTGCAATTAGGAACTCTGAGGAGTCAAAGTCAAACACCAAATTTAGAACAAAATATGTTTCTGGCATGACTATCACTCATAAAAATATGTTAATTTTTTAAGGAGTTCTGTACCAAGAACTGGGGGCAAAGACAAAATTTATATTTAATATATTATACACCATAATCTGCAGATACAACAATGAATCTAATGTTCAAAATGGAACAATAAATTAAGGCAGGTGGCAGGTACCAGATTGCTCACTGTTGGAATGAAAAGTTATAAGTAATCAAGGGGCAAAGGCAGAGTTATCAATCATAATGCACTGGAGACATCAGCACAAACGCATGTTCAGCCTCACACACAGACAGTTCCACTTGAAAACCTTATGATTAAGTGTGTGAGTAGATTAGGATGCTCATACATGTGTGGGTCTGCACGGTTGAGAGGCAGTGAGAACATCCAGAGGCCAGATGAGGTTTTCATACCTCTCTCAAATGTAAGGAACCAGAGCTCTTTGAGGAAGTGGCTGACACTAGGACTGGGACAGTAAATATGGGAGCCAGGGTCATTTCAAGTCATAAAGCAAGGAATGTGGGACAAAACCATGAAAATATGTTAAAGGAAAACAGGAGCTAATGGAAAGATCTCCCAGTGGAAAGCATTCCAATCACTAAAGCAGAAATGAATTGAGCAACAGAATATTGAGAATTGGAAAAAAACCACAGCTTAAGGCAACTATCCAGATGTGCACAATGCACAAATAATGATGTAACAGGTAAACGAGTGCAGAATTCCAGATAACTAATGTGCACACTTGGCTTTGGAAAAGGCACAGACCCCCCCCACTCCCCAAGTGGTGGCACAAGAGGAACAAGGGCAGAACAGTCTGAGTAACTCCAGATGTGGTTGTTTTATGGGAAAAAAATACTTTACCTGCTATAAATCACAAAGGGTTGCTGGATGCCCCAACTCTTGAACGTCTCCAAATTTCATTGAACTCCTAAGAAATGTTATTACATACATCTAGTTATAGGGGTAATGATAACAAAAGGACCTGTAGGGGCTGGGATGTAGCTCAGTGATAGCATGCTTGCCTAGTATGCATGAGGCCCTGGGTTCCAGATCCAGCACCATAGGAAAAGGGGGATCTGTGCTTTATCTGTGTAATCAAATAGAAAATGAATAATCACTGCTCTTAAGAAAACATGTTGGAGCTGAGACATAGCTGAGGCTCCCAAAATTAACACTCTCCTTACCACGGACTGCAGAAGTAGCTTGTCATGAGGAACAGTGTCCCCTCAAGGACATCATCAGCAACAAAAGGATTTATTGACTCCTGGAAAGAAAAGTGACATAGTCTACCTTAGGAAATTATACATAAATTGGGAACATGAGAATGATATTCTCCCAGACAGACCATACATAACAGACAACTGCAGCAGGCGTAGAGTGGAAGCCATTGTGTCAACCTCTCCAAAATGATTAAACCCTATCTCACTTTGTTCGATTCACAATATTTTGTTTTGTTTTGTTTTTTGTAGGGGTGGTACCTGGGATTGAACTCGGGGGCATTTGACCACTGAGCCACATCTCCAGCCCTATTTTGTATTTTATTTAGAGACAGGGTCTCACTAAGTTGCTTAGCACCTCACTTTTGCTGAGGCTGGCTTTGAACTCACAATCCTCCTGTCTCAGCCTCTCGAGCCACTGGTATTATAGGCATGCACCACCACACCCAACGTTCAGTTCACAATCTTAATGTCAAATTTCTGCTTTTTGTTAATCCAAATACAGTAAAAAGTATGTTTTATTTTAATGAACTCAATCAACAAACATGATATATTTTCACCTGTTAAAGACAGAATTTCTTTTTCTAAAATTTAGAAAGCCTATTAAAAATTTTACATTCATCAGAAAATTGCTTTCATTCCTCATAAGCAAGAAAATAACACACACTTATACATATGTAACCTCAAAAGAAGAAATTCATTTGCTGAGCCACTTTTTAAAGTATTTTTGAATAGAGGGGAAATAGTAAAGTTTCCAGTGAAAATCCCTGACACATGGTGCAACACACTTGTAATCTCAGCTAATTTGTAGGCTGAGGAAGGGGACCAAAGTTTGAGGCCAGCCTGGGAAACCTGGCAGGTAAGGATATAGCTCAGCAATAGAGCCTCCCTGAGTTTGATCCCCAGTACTGTCAAGAAAAAAAAAATCCTACAATATATAAAGCACAGTGTTTATTAGAAGGCCCATTTTCTTGCTTACAAGGAATAAAAGCAATTTTCTGATGAATGTAAAATTTTTAATAGGCTTTCTAAATTTTAGAAAAAGAAATTCTGTCTTTAACAGGTGAAAATCTATTTTAGTAAATGGATATGATTTACAGATTGTGGTTACTGATTTACCTCTTACATATTCCAATGACTTAAGTCCTGAAGAAATGTCATCTTAGAATGATTTTAGATATCATGCAATATTGATAGTGAGCCTCAAAAATATCACCACTCTGTGTCTTTGAAAACTGATTCAGATTTTTTTGCTTAGAACAATCTAATCCAAATTTGTAACATACCTTGGAGTGTGTGGATAAATATATAATCTTTTTAAACACTACCCTGCCAAACATATTTCCAGTGCTGGGAATGCCAGGCAAAGACTGAGCTACCCCAAAGACATTTCAGTAAGCAGAAATTAATTACAAATCACTTAAGATTTTCATAAGAAATTGCCAGCAAGACACTTCCAGCAAAAACAAGATACAAAGTATATTTAAAAAATATTGTTTGATGGTGGAATGTGATGGACATCACATGAATTAGTGTGAATATATTTTATATACAGAGATATGAAAAATTGTGTTCTATATATGTAATAAGAATTGTGATGCATTTTGCTGTCATGTATTTAAAAAATAAAAGCAATTAAAAATAAATAAATAAATAATGCTGTTGATGAAAAATAGAAGTACATAAGATTAAGGAATTCTGTAGAAAACTAAAAAGGGAAGTAAAATAAAAATCAAATGCAAAAACACTTGTCACATCAACCTGAAAATTTAGATAGAGGAAATGAGTGACTTTTGAGTAAAAATACACATTAATAAAATGACTCAAAATATCAAACGGGCCAATCAGCACAGAAGATCTTGCAATGATGCCGAGTTCCACTGCAAAAGACCCCTGAACTGTAGAGGCTCG
Organism: Spermophilus citellus; assembly: GCF_964194105.1. NCBI lineage: Eukaryota > Metazoa > Chordata > Mammalia > Rodentia > Sciuridae > Spermophilus > Spermophilus citellus. The sequence continues at coordinate 117,128 of NC_138189.1, forward strand.
CAACTATGTTAAATGACTCTCACAAATCCTAATTTTAAATAAAATGGTCCAGATCTACAGAAAGAAAGAAGAGATGTAGCTTTTTCAACTCATCCTTGTATACTATCAAAGCCTGGCATAGTCAAGAGTTTGTCTGTGTGGGGTGGTGATTTCTACACAACAGATGTTATTTTCTGTGCTACTGTTAATATGATGTGACTTTCTCAACCAAAGAAAGTAATGAGTTCACTTCCGTGAATGTCATGGAATAAACGTTAGCAAATTCTGGCTTCGCATACAGAATATATTTCAATAATGCTGCAAGTTTTCACACACCTGTTTTTCAGTTTTTCAACTCTATTATTTTAGCACTGTAAGGAAAATGAACAATCAAAACATGAGTAACAGTAGTGGTGTGGTGGAACCCTCCCTGGGCTCAGCAGTGACTCTGGGGTGCCTCACTGGCTTCTATTGTGACCCTCCGAATGTGTCAGGGCTTCTCCTTCCTCCATATGAAGTTTTTACTCACATGGACCCAGAGTCGGTGTGCTGAAGAGCCATCAGAGCCTCAGTGGAGGGGTGCTTTCCTAAAATAACCCTTGCTAAATTAGGCAAGAAAACCAGATGAATACAAAGGCTCCCTCCAAAAATGTCTCCAGCATGCCAATGCCCCTGAACAGGCAAAACCAACAGGAGAGAACTACTGTGTGGTTGACGAAGACTTTTTTATGTTCCATAATATATTTAAGCATTTCTATTTGAAAATTTCTCTCTATTGTTTTCTGTTCATTAAAAATTCTGATATAGGGCTGGGGATGTGGCTCAAACGGTAGCGCACTTGCCTGGCATGCGTGTGGCCCAGGTTCGATCATCAGCACCATATACAAACAAAGATGTTGTGTCCGCCGAAAACTAAAAAATAATAAATATTAAAAATTCTCTCTCTCTTTAAAAAAAATTCTGATATATAAAAATACTGTGCTTTGTTAAAAGCTGGTAACAGGGCTGGGGCTATAGCTCAGTTGGTAGAGAGCTTGCCTTGCATGCACAAGGCCCTGGGTTCAATCCCCAGCAACACACACACACACACACACACACACACACACACAGGCTGGTAACATCACAACATTAACAAAAATTTACTGTTTAATGAGCTGTCCCTTCCTGATGAAAGTATCCCCAAATTCATTTCTCCCGTTTCTCTGAACATCCACTATACCAACTTGGGGATGAAAGGAGACCACACAGGATTCTTTCTCTTGTGTGAATTTTGATAAAACAGAGACTAGTAATTTTGCTCAGAAAGATTTTCCACCTTCAAAAAGTGAATCAGTAAAAGTGGGCTACTGGGTTATAATGCAAACAAACCACACATACAATGACTTAAGAGTATTTATTTCTAATACAAAGTAACAAGGGAGATTCTGGGGTAGAGTTTTGGAGATCTCTGCTCTCCTCAATCAATTCCTTCTCAAATCACAGTGGCCTTATCCCAACAACAGCTCCCAGTATCACCCTGGGATCATCTGGACTTAAGTCCCACAGGGTATGGGAAATTGGGAAGCACCACAGTCACCAATCGCTAGATGTGGGCATGACATCCAAGCTTGCATCCACATCCCTCTGGACAGCACTCAGGTCCAGGACACAACAGTGAGGCTGAGAAGTGCAGACTCAGTGTATGTCCACTGAAAGGAGAGTGGGGAGCACACACCTGCCTCTGCCATGCAGCGCTCCTTGTGGAAGTTCTCTGAAGCTTGATGACTGCTCTGTGAGTTCTTAGGTGCCTACTGAGGTCTGACTTCCTATCAAAAGATTTCCCACATTCTTGAAGCACAGGTTTCTACCTTGTATGAGTTCTCTGGTGCCTGCTGAGGTGTGATTTCTGGCAAAAGGTCTTCCTACACTCATCACACCCATAGGGCTTCTCTCCCGTGTGGGTCCTCTGGTGCACAGTGAGAACAGACTTCTGGTAGAAAGACTTCCCACATTTGCTACATCCATAGGGCTTCTCTCCTGTGTGGGTCCTCTGATGTACAGTGAGGTCTGACTTCTGGTAGAAAGACTTCCCACACTCCTTACATTCATAGGGCTTCTCTCCTGTGTGTGTTCTCTGATGAACAGTGAGTTTTGACTTCTGATAGAAAGTTTTCCCACACTCATCACATTCATAGGGTTTCTCTCCTGTGTGCGTCCTCTGGTGCACAGTGAGGTCTGACTTCTTGTAGAAAGACTTCCCGCATTCCTTACATTCATAGGGCTTCTCTCCTGTGTGGGTCCTCTGGTGTAGAATAAGGTCTGACTTCTGGTTGAAAGACTTCCCGCATTTGCTGCATTCATAAGGCTTCTCTCCCGTGTGGGTCCTCTGGTGCCTGCTCAGATTCGACTTCTGGTTGAAAGACTTCCTACACTCATCACACTCATAGGGCTTCTCCCCTGTGTGGGTCCTCTGGTGCACGGTGAGGTCTGACCTGCGGTAGAAAGATTTCCCGCACTCGTGACACTCATGAGGCTTCTCCCCTGCGTGAGCTCTCGGCTGTAAAGTGAGGTCTGGCTTCTGGCAGAGAGACTGAGCACCCAAGTCACACTTACAGGGCTCCTGTGTATGTGTTCTTTGCTGTGTCAGGAAGGGCCTCTCACATTCACTGCACACCCAAGGTTTCGTTCTCTGGTGGTGAGTGAGTGTGGGCTTGATGGAGAGGGTCTTTCGGCAGATCCCACACTCATAAGCTCTCCTTCCCACATGGGTTATCCCCTGGACACCAACAGCAAACTGACCACAGCCCTCCGCATAGGCACTGTATTTGCAGGAGGGTTCTCCCAGGTGAACCCTCTCCTGGATGAAGAATATCGTCCCTGTGCCACAGGCCCCACCTTCTCCACCCCGCTCAAGGTCCTGCTGCATTGCTTGAATCTCGTGTTGTGGACCAAGATGCTCAGGGTGCTGGAGGGGCTTTCCAGTCAGGTCACAGGCACCAGGCCCCTCTCCTACATGCATGGCATCAGGCTCGCCAGGAAGAAGCATGTTCTGATATACAACAAGCTCATCCATCCTCATTCCTAAGTAGTTTCCATTACTTACAATCAGCTCTGAAATCTGGCTTGAGCTTAAATTAAATGCTCTTTGTAATTCAACTCTCTCTTCGGCCGCACTGCGGCTGGTGATCACAACTTGCCACAGATGACTTTCTCGACTCTCCTGGCTGGTCTCACTCAGATCCTCCACTTTTTGGAAATCTGAAATGATCAACAACAACAAAACATGCCAATGAAGCACACACCTAGGCACTTCTTATGGAATACTTACATAAAGGTTAAGAAGTTTCTTTCTATCCCAGTGGCCTACTGACTTCAAATATCAAAAATAGGTACTGATATATGATAAGCATATGCCTTTTCTCCCTAGTAAGTTGAGAGCTACCTCAGCATTGGTAGCTTTTACTACGTTAAATCACTCTTTTTCTCTGCTTGTTTGAGTTTTCTTTCTCTTTTAATATCCAAGGAAATATTTAGTCAAAATATCTAACTACCACTTGTCTGTATGTTAAGCTGAGTGCTTCTCATCTGCCATTTGTTTTCCTTCCTTTTGTCTAGTTTTTCTTAGTAACTGACCACTTTGTGCCACTTCTTTTCTGATCCATTAGCTCTGAAGATGTTATTTCCCAGGATCTGCTACCACAGAATAAGGCCATTTGTCTGTAACCTAAGCAGCAATGCCCCTGGGGGCAAGCTTCTATATCTACATTTGTTTAGTATTCCTGGGAAAACAGCTACAAGGCAACTGTGGGGTTTTCAAATCTCTTCCCCACCATAGATGAAGACAACGTCCATCACATCCCTAGTTCAACCTGACATCCTCTGCTTTTCAGAACTGTAACAGGCAGGGTCCACACCCATTGCCTCCGTGGGCACTGCCTCCCTGCTGATCTAAAGGTTTTGTTTCTGCAACCCAGGCTGTGCCTGCCATCACTGAGAAGTCTTCTAGCTGAGACCACAGCCCTGGCACTCTCCTGTTTCTGGAGCATGCACCCTGCTTGAAGAATGTACTGATATTTCAACAGTCTCCTGGTTTCACAGAAAACAACTCTTGCACACATGTCACTCTCCTTGTTGTTTTCATGTGGCCCACAAAGAGAAAGGGAAAATGTTCACTTCAATAACTCCACTCCCAAATAGAAACCTATGCTCTCACACCCTTGGTTCACCTGGCCTTGAAACACAGATCTCTAGTTCTCTTCCCAACTGGGGAAAGACTATGAGAGGAGCTCAACAGCACACCCACCTCATGTGGATTGGACTCTACCCATCCCAGCCCCCTGCCAGGATATGCTGACTGACCTGAGTGGCTCTGGTCTGGGGGCTCTTCTGCCACCCATGGCTCTGCTCCTTGCTCCAGCTTGATGATCGCCTCAGGTTTGGGGATGCAGTGCCCTGTTGGGGGAAATGGTGCAGGACTCTGGCCTACGGTGGGTCCTCCTCAGCATCATAGAATCTCATGTCCTGTACACAAAGCTATCTCCTAGATTTCTTTTCTCATTTTTCTTTACTCCTTAGGTGAGCTTTATAAATAATAGCTCTTGACTTTAAATTGCAGCTTTAAACTATTAGTTTCCAAAGTCATATCTCCATCACTGATACACACTCTATATTATATGTTGTATTTGGAAAATCACCTCCTCAAAATTAAGCAGTCCCAAAGTAAACTATAATCTCTCTAAAACAGCTTCCTCTTGGGACCCTTCCCAAAATACACCACACTCACTCTGCCTTATCCAAGAAAAACATTTTCGGTGGTTCTTATCTCACAACTACATATATTTGGTTTTTCTTTCTCAAAAAAACTTAAGTTCTTTAGAAGGAGATATATGTGTTTAATCACTGCTGTTATTCCCACAGCCACCAAACACTATCATCTGTGAGTTACCTGCCTGGCACGCACTGAAAGAACCAGTGAATGTCGTGATAAATATCTGCGGGGGACAGTCCTGAAGTGTGAGGGGAAGGGGCAACTGAGACTTTAGAGAAGCTTGCTGAGAAAAAAGCCCAGGAGCCGTGGGATAGTGGATGGACACAGGACAGCCACCTGTGAAGACTGTAGGGCGCAGGTGTCTGACTCAGGGGTAGGACCAGGGGAAATGCCTCATCCAGCTCACTCGGCACACATGGGCTGGGCTCTGCCCCTCCCGCCCCCTGCCCAGGATATGCTGACTGACCTGGATGGCTCTGGTCTGGGGGCTCTTCTGCCACCCACGGCTCTGCTCCTTGTTCCAGCTTGATGATCGCATCAGGTTTGGGGATGCAGTGCCCTGTTGGAGGAAATAGTGCAGGACTTTGGCCACACTGCTACCCAGGGTCCTCTGAGGAACAACAACAGTATGGCTTCTGGAGGAGGGTAATGAAGGGATCAATATGAACCTTTGTTAGTGGAACCCCATACCCTGACAGCAGTAAACCCTGTGGGTGCTCACACTTCCTCAGAACAAACTTGCTCCTGGCATTACTGAGACCTTCACTCACCCAAGGACACCAGGCTGCTGTAGGTCTCCAGCATCACATCCTTGTACAAGGTCCTCTGAGCTTCATCCAGGTCCTGCCACTCATCCCAGCTGAAGTTCACAGCCACATCCTCAAATGACACCAAGCCCTGCAATGGAACATGCCTCTAATTCAAGTCATCAGTACCAGGTCATGAGTACAAGAAGCCTGGGAGTTCATTCTGTATGTGTGAGCACGCTCTGTAGGCCACTCCGTGGGGAAAAAGTCATAGCAGAAACATCCTGCCCATACTAAAACTGCCCCATGCAGCTTCCCTTGCAGATGTGGGATTGCCTTGTTTCCAGGGACAAAGGGATGGGAAACCCCTTCCCCCACGAGATTATGAACGTATGAGGACATTAAATGTAAGTGCCTACTGAACAAGGGTGTTGAGCTAATTTAAAAGCAAGTATAATGGAAATCAGGGTAACATGGAAATAGGAAAACCATGTTTTTCTGTGTTATCAGACTGCCCTTCACAAAGAGGCAGAGCCCCAATCTTCCCCATGAATGTGTTATAAACACAGGGAAGCAATGGTCCAGTCCTGAAACAAGGCAGAACACATATCACATGAACAGAACTGCAAAAGGGCAATGTCCAGGTGAGTGACCTTCGGCTCTGAAGTGTTCAAGGAGTTGGTTGTGGGTGTTCTACATTTAACACTTGACTCCAGCAATAAAAAACCTGTGCTCACTGTTGTTAGCATGCTCATAGGCATCTTCATATTTCCTTCCTAAATCCACAAGAATTGATGCACTTGAAAGTGAACATCGCTCACCTCTTATACCACAGGGCGTAAACAATGAGAGGCCAGCAAAAATAAGTGACATGCCCAGATTTGCATTTTAACACCAACTCCTGAAAGGAGAATTAGGGAAGGGCTACAAGAGGAGAGTCGGGAAGAACCAGGGGACAGGACCACCCTCAGCAGGACCCAGAGAGATAAGTATAAAGAATAGGGAAACAATCCTGGAAAAGAGAAGAAAACAAAAGAAATGGCAGAAACAAAACTTGATACTAACTGCTGTGTAGGGGTTAAGAGGGTGTTTGCCACTAGGCTGTCTTCATGGGCAGCTCCATAGATCCTGATGCTATAAACTGAAAATGGTTTGTAAAGCCCAAGAATCTGATGCACAGAATGTGATGGACACATGGTGCTGAAGCTTCTGCATCACCATGGGGATGTCCTGCTGGCAATGGACACGTGACCCAAGCACAGGGAACTCGAAACTGAAGGCAAATGTCCATGAAGTAGTAAGGACTCAGAGGCAACTGAAGCCCAGGGAGTAAATGGCATGCTCAGGAGAAGCTCAGATTCAAAGCAGAAAAGGCATGAGCACAGAACTTAAGGGGACACTCATGTTCACTGACAGAGAGAGAATGTAGTAAGGCTTACTCCAGCAACAAGGAAAAAGTTCAATATTAAGAATTTTATTTCATCATATTCAGAGCTCACGGAAAAGTCTATGACTCAGGAGTCTGTGGCAGGAGGATGACTGAGCCCAGGAGTTCAAGACCAGCCCAGGCAGAGGCCCCATTTCAAAAAAGATTACTGTGATCATCACGGGGACAACACTGATGAAAAAAAGCTGCACCTCTGCTGGCTTGGGACCTTGGACAGTAAAGTTCAGGCTGAGACAACAACCACAAAACTGGGGAGGGGCAAGTCCTAGGAGTGAGTGAGCTAAAGAATACAAGCCACCAAATCAGCACACAAGATCCACCAGAGTACTGGCCAACTTACTTGGGAAACCACAGAGGGATCAACAAGACACTAGTTTTAAAACTATGACTAAGTTGAAGAAAGATCAGGAGAGGAGAAGGAGGGGAGCAGGGGGAAGTCTGAATTAGAACAAATTATATTCCATGCTTCAGGGGTAGAGCTCTCACCTAGCATGCGTGAGGCACTGGGTTCGATCCTCAGCACCACATAAAAATAAGGGAAAAAATGTATCCTAATGTTTAAAACTAAAAATAATCAATTTTTAAAAACCCAGCCCCTGGAAGCTGAAAGAGATGGAGAATCAGCTACTAATCCTCATAAGGAATACGTTGTTTGGATTTTGAATCCAGTCAGTGAGCTGCCTTATAGAACAAAAATCACTTCTCCAAAGAATTCAGTAGTATCCACAAACTCTCAGGTTTATAACACCCAGGATAAAACTCAGAATCACTGTTCATGTGAAGAAATTGGAAGAAGTGGGTGACTTACATGTAGGGTGGAAAATCCCCAGAAACCAAACACAGTCCACCCAGCTATGACAGGAGAACAGACTGCTCAGCCACCAAGGACCACCTTCATGTCAGGAAGAAACATAGGAGGACCAGCAGTGGAAAAAGAAACCAGAAGAAAATGCAAAGTCTTTACCAGTAAAAACATTACAAAACCAGAATGGAAGTTTGCCAACTGATTTAGCAGCAGATGAGAAAAGACAAAAGAAAGCAATAGAACCTGAAGATGGTCAATATATATTTTCTAACCTTTATGAAAAAAAAGAAGAAAAACAGAGTCTCAGAAAACAGTGGGGAAATTTAGAAATAATTCAACATGCACATTACAGGCATTTCAAAAGAAAACAAGTACAGAACACAAAACACAAGTTTAGAAACCTTCCCAGATGTTGTGACAGCAGTTTATAGGCTCAAGACACTCAACCTCCCTTCATCAGGACAGAAACTACCTGGGAACATAATAGTGGAACCGATGAGATCCAAAGAAAAGAGAGGAGCATGAAAGCAGCCAAAGAAAGGACAGCCACCATGCCTGAGACAGCCATATGTGAGGAACGCCAACTCTCATCATGGAAAGACATCTTCACAGAGTTGACAGAAAAGACACAATCCCACACCAGAGGAACTATCCTAAAGACCATGTAAATTAAAGACATTTTCAGATAAACACAACTAAGACGATTCACCGCTAGTAGGCCCATACTGCAAGATACCAAAGAAGTTCCGCAGCTGCAACAGATTGCCCCAAGAACTGACGAAGACAAACAGGAGGAGAATCAGGATCAAAGAAATGGGAAACACCGCACACAACAGATGGATTATAGATAAATTTTCTTCTTCATTTTTTATTTCTTTTTTTGGTACCAGGGATTGAACCCAGGTGCTTAACCACTGAGCCACATCCCCAGCCCTTTGTATTTTTTTATTTTTAAACCAGGTCTCACTATGTTGGTCAGGACCTCACTTAGTTGCTACAGCTGGCTTTGAACTTGCAATCCTCCTGCCTCAGCCTCCCCAGCCACTGAGATCACAGATATGTGCCACCTCACCCAGCACTTTTCGTCTTCTTAATCTCTTTAAAAGATATATGATCGTTTAAGCACAATTACTACAACACCTAGGTAACTCCTAATGTATACAGATTCATCAGGTAACTAACCGTGTACAAAGACAAAAAAGCAGAAAGGACAGAGGTTATACAGGGAACCATTCCACTGAAAAGTACTTGCATTTTACGGGAAGCTATATGGCAGCACTGTAAGTATGACAAACTGAAGATCCTCAAAGGATGGTGAACAAAATACAGCACGATAGTTCCCTATGGCTGCCATAGCAAAGAACCAGCCCAGGTAACAGAAGCTTTCCTTGCCTGTGGAGGTGGGGCTGCAGGATGGGGGCTTCTGCAGCTTCAGCTTTGCCTGAGGATGGCCTTCCTCTGCATGGAGACACCCTCATTTCTTTCTTGTGACTAAATAGACTGACGAGGTTAGTGCCCCCACATAATCTTAACAACCTTTCCAATGTATACAGAAGGCCCTCCCTGTGGGTTCTGCATCTGTGTATTCAACCAATTTCAGATAAAAAAAATTTGAAAAAAATTAACTCTGTACTGAACAAGTGGAGTTTTTTTACATTGTCATTATTCCCTGAACAAAGCAGTATAACTATTACAACTATTTACACAGCATTTAAATTGTATTAAGTATTATAAGTAATTTAGAAATAATTAAAGTGTATGGGAAGATGTGCATGGGTTATATGCAAATACTACAGCATTTTACATAAGAAACTTGAGCATCTACAGATTTTGGTACCTCTGGGGTTTCCTGGAATCTGTGCCCTACAGACGCCAAGGGAAGACTACACTAAAAATTTAAAAAGACAGGAAAGAGGAAACAGAAACAAATATTAGATGAAACAAACAGAAAACAGGTAGTAAAATGGTAGTGCTAAGTCATCATACTAATGATTTAATGTAAATAGAGTACTTAAGGCAGAGAATCTTGGACTTGACAAAAAAATAGACTCAACAATATGCTCTCCATAAAGACAATTTAAATATAAAGACACAAAACCAACTAAGTAAATACAGACACTGACTGGGGGCTGGGGATGTCGCTCAAACGGTAGCGCGCTTGCCTGGCATGCGTGCGGCCTGGGTTCAATCCTCAGCACCACATACAAACAAAAATGTTGTGTCCGCCAAAAACTAAAAAAATAAATATTAAAATTCTCTCTCTCACTCTCTTTAAAAAAAATATAGATACTGACTGAAAGCAAAAGGATGAAAGATACACTATGCAAAAATAATAACAAAAAAGCTCAAGTAGAGCTACCAGAGGAAATAAACTTCAATATAAAACAGAGCACAGACAAGAGACCACTCATGATAATAAGAGTTATGAATGTGTGTGCACCTAAAAACAAAGTCTCATGGGACATGAAAAAAAAAAAAAGCCACAAAACTAGAAAGGGAAATCAAACCCTCCACCATTATGGCTGGGAATCAATACTCATCTTGTAGTAACTGATGGGACAACCAGACAAAAGACATGAATGGCACCACTCTAACCTGACACCCAGAGAGAAGAGGACTCAAGGTGGAAATCATGAGCATGCTCCATGTCCACATGGAACTAAATTAGAAACCAACAGCAATAACAAAAACAGAACTTTACCTAAATACTAAGTGACGTAAAAGAAGAAAGCACGGGGAAATCAAAGTGCACCTGGAACAAAATATACTTATTGTAAGACTGGCACTCATGGCAGGTCAAAGGCAGCCACACACTCTTTCCCCTCCTTGGGGTGGGAACAACACACCTGCAGGTAGAATCTGTGCCTGCACAGCCAGCTTAGTCAGAATGTGGCACAGCTCAAACAATAGTAAAAGTTAGAGATGAAAGACTGTCCTCAACTTGAGAGGTAGAGTTGTTAAAGTTCAGACTGAATATCAGTCTCTGAATAAAAGGATGACAATCATCTCACACATTATGTTATACTAACAAACTATAACTGTGAATTTTAAATGTTAAGAAAAAACATAGGGAAGTAACCTCGTGACACTGGGTTTAACAATTCTTTCTTGGATACTATACCAAAAGCACAAGTAACAAAAACCAGTAAGTTGAATTATATAAAATTGAAATCTTTTGTGCATCAAAGGACACTATCAACAGAATGAAAAGATAATCAATGGAACGGGATTCGTATATAAGACAGTAACATCCAGAACATGTAAAACAAAATCCTACAACTCAAAAAAACCCAAAACCTTGTGGTTTAGTCAGCTTTTTCACTATTGTAACTAAAAGATCCAACCAGAACAACTTTAGAGGAAGAAGAGTTAATTTAGGGCACAGTTTCAGAGGTCTGAATTCAGTAGATTCCATTCCTCCGGGCTCAAGGTGAGGCTGAACAAAGTGGCAGAGGAATGTGGCAGAAGGAAGCAGTTCACATGATGATAAGTAAGCAGAGAAAGAGATTCCACTTGCCAGATAAAAAATATATACCCCAAAGCCATGTCCCCAATGTCCACCTCCACCAGCCACATCTACCAGCTTCAGTTATCACTCAGTTAATCCCTAATAGGAGACTAATTCACTGATTGGGTCTAAGACTCTCACAACCCAATAATTTCTTCTCTAAACCTTCTTGCTTTGGCTCACAAGTGAGATTTTGGGGGACACCTCACATCTAAACCAAAGTGAGCAAAGGATTAAATAGTTATTGCTACAAATAATACATAAATGGTTGATACTGCAGTCATCAGAAAAATACAAATCAAAATCACAATGAAATATCCCTCCATACCCATTAGGCACAAATGATTCAAATCTATGCATCTCATTCTCTATACATCTTTTAACCAACCCTTGTTCAAATGTGCCCCACTAACCCCTGAACACTGGATAATAAATAAGCATAGTTCTTGAGAGATCAAACCTGTCATTTGAGCACTCATGTCCTTCAGATTTTGCAAAGAGTAACATTTCCACTGCACCAAGATTACTACATTTGTTTGTGAGCAACAAAAGCTCCTCCCCCTATATTGGCCCTATACACATATATCAGCCTAACATGAAAAGAAAAAACCAGAGCAGCACAACTTGACATCAATACCAGAACTGAGAGGGAAGGAGGAAGCAGTCCTGGAGAAATTCTATTTTGTTGCTTGGGTCACTGGCTGGAAGGTGGCAATTGCTAGCATAAGGGATGAGAGGATATGGATGAGAGGATTAGATTCATGAAGTCTGAGGTGCCTTTGGAATAGCAGCAAAGAAGCATTCAACAGGAAGATGAATCTATACTCTAACAGTGGAAAAAGGTCCAAGCTGGAAATAGGAATGTCAAATCGAGGGTCATATCAGTCAAAAAAACTCAAGAGTAAGAGGAATGGGGCCTCAGATGGAACACTTGAAGAAAAAAAAAGGCAAAAAAAAAAAAATCCTGGGAAGAAAAAAATCACAAGAGGCCACAGAAGAAAATAAAAGGTGGGATTTCTAAAAGATCATGGACAGAGGTCTTAAATATGGCAAAAGATTCAATAGTCAATGGGTCTGACTATAATTTATTTAGGTTACCGGTAAGCGTTTGACAAAATGAACTAAGACTTCATTGACTGGGCTAAAGTACAAATGAGTGGGAATACACATCAGAAAATCCAAGTTTGCAGTTAGCTGCTTACTTTACAGCCACATAACCTGAGAGAGATGTGTAGACAGTTTTTTCATTACATACGGTCAATTCAATCCTCCAGGCCACCCAAAAGCTATCTGGGATCAACTATTTTAGCAACTCCAATAAAACCTCATTAAGGTAGCTAAATGTAACCAATGAAGACAGCATTTCCACCTTGGGTTCAGCAAGTCATCATATCCCAGAAGTTAGCATGTTCGCCTTGTGGGTTTGTTGAATTATGTAAGAATTATGCGTCCCTTTTTTTTGCCACAACATCAGAAAGACCAGAGACATATATGCACTCAACTTAGATGATTCTAAAGTCTTATAATCTGCTAAAACTACATGCCAACTTTATCTTATTTGTATGCATTTCCTAGAGGCTGAATCTTACTTTTCCACTTAATTCTCAGACCCCATAAAGGTCATTAAATAAAATGTAAAACAGAATGGAGAAACAACTCACCAGAGATGTATCCATTTTTGTTTGCTCTTGGAAATGCACAGAGGGCTCTGGAAGCATAGCTAGGAAAGGTGGTGAATGGAGTGGAGTCATGGAGAATTGGTATGGCTCAGATTCTCCTGCTCAACACACTATAGAGAAGCTGAAACAGAAATTTTAAAAAGCCTCTATAGGAAGAGAACCCTCTATGTTTTGGTATGGACACCAAAATTCCCACTGAAGACATACCCACAATCCCACTAATTGGTAAAGATTAGAAATACAATTAATTCATTTTGAGTTACTTAAAACAACGATTACCTACAGATTTAGCAACAAATTAACATTTCCCAAAGAAATAAAAACTTAACAAAAACTGTTACAGATATATACTTCACAAGTGAACTATTTTACTATTGATGCAGGATACTCCAGAGGACTCTATGTGAGCTTTTCCACCACACCCCTTGCTTTTGCATACTTAAGTTTCATGAAAAGTATGCATGTGCCATGCATGATGGCACATGCCTGTGATCCCAGCTTGGGAGGCTGAGGCAGGGGGATTACAAATTCAAAACCAGCCTCAGCAAAAAGCAAGGCACTGGGGCTGGGGTTGTAGCTCAAGTGGTAGAGTGAGCACCACATAAAAATAAAATAAAGATATTGTATCCACCTAAAACTAAAAAATAAATATTTTTTAAAAGTAAGGCACTAAGGAACTGAGACCCTGTCTCAGTTGGGGACGTGGCTCAATGGTTGAGTGTCCCTGAGTTCAATCCCTGGTACCAAAAAAAAAAAAAAAAAAAAAAAAAAAAAAAGTATGCATGTTGCAACCCATCATTTTGGACCCATAGTTATATAGGAAAAATATACATAATATACACTTCTTATAGTACACTGTTCCAGTAGTGGTTCCCAACAAGCCATCTCTCTGTATACAAGCACTCATACAGTACCACAAACCTGGACTCTGCTATTTATGTTACTGCCTTGGCCAATGAGACAACAGGAAATGTCACACACATTTGAAAAGCACTTGCCCACTGGTGCTGGTCTCTTCAGACAAAGTCATGCTATGAAGAAACCTGGGGCTACATTGCTCTAGCCAAGAGCTAGTGCAAATTACTAGCCATGCAAGTGTTAAGGCAAGCAGCCTCAGTTGAGGCACCCGATGTCCAAAGCCTCAAGTGTGATCCAGACAACACTAGCAAAAACTTTCCAGCTGAATTCCTTCCAAAATGTGGAGCCACAGAACCTCAAATAAATGAGTGCATATTTTTCTCAGTATGCATCAGTTGGTTAGGGTTAGCAAATGCTTATATACTAATCATCCAGAATGCAATTTTTTAAAAATATTTTTAGCTGTGGATGAACACAATTTACCTATTTTTATGTGGTGCTGAGGATCAAACCTAGTGCCCCACACATGCTAGGCAAGCACTCTGCCCACTGAGCCACAACCACCCAGCCCAAGAACTCAATGTTTTTGTTTTGGTTTTTTCTGGGGGGTGGGTGGTACTTTGGACTGAATTCAGGGGCACTCGACCACTGAGCCACATCCCCAGCCCTATTTTGTATATTATTTACAGACAGGGTCTCACTGAGTTGCTTAGCAACTCGTTTTTGCTGAGGCTGGCTTTGAACTCATGCTTTCTGACTCAGCCTCCTGAGCCACTGGGATTACAGGCATGTGCCACCAAGCTGGACAAGAACTCAGTGTATTTTAAGGGACAGTCTTAAAATACAATCAAGTTAGCTGCATGGCCACATGTACAAGTACTGAAAATCACAAGCAATGTCAACTGCATGGACTTCAGTAAGAATACTGGTGTAAGTGGAGGCCACCTAAATCATTAAAAAGAAAACATTTGCAGATCAATAGACTGTTTTAAGTTTTGCTGCATCATAAAAGGTATGTTTACTTCAAAAAAATAGTTTGTTACATGTTGAGTATCCCTTATTCCAAATGCTTGAGACCAGAATTATTTCAAATTTCAGAGTTTTCTGGATTTTGGAATATCTGCATAGATTTTTTTTAAGTTATAGGTGGACAAAATACCTTTGTTTTATTTATATGTGGTGCTGAGGATCAAACCCTGGGCCTCACAAGTGCTAGGTGAGCGCTCTACTGCTGAGCCACAACCCCAGCTCTCGGCATAGATTTTAAAGGTTATATACCTAGTCCAAAATAGTTTCAAATTTCATATTTTTGGATTAAGGATGCCTAATCTATACTTAAAAGAACACACTGCGCCATATTTTATTTACATTTATGAAATTAATTTGGAGAAGTGTGATCCAGCATAATTTTCCCATTTTAATAACAGGCTCATTTTATTACCAAATTTATGATTTTTAAAAATAGACAAATTACATTAGGTAAGAAACACTTGTGTTATCAACATTTTAAGGTGACAATCCATAAGAAGTATTAGGGATAAAAAAAGAGACGTGTTTAAGGCAATGTGTTTTAAAGTACAGTTTATGCTACATGGATAGTTTCCAAACAAACAAAAAAACAATCTCCAACAGTGAAAATAATACTAGTTGTTGTGATTAAATCTGTAGCAAAATTAATAATATTAGGTAAAAAGTCAGGATGCCTAACATTTACGTGATTCTCATGTGATCCTGTGTGAGGCACATCATCTTAGAACCTATTACTTCATCTTTCATAAGACAGAAGGACCCTGGCAAGCCCTTCCTGAGCTACCAGCAAGAACCATCAGGACAGAGGGAGCACCTGCACATCTCTAGACAAGCCAAATTTGATGACAGACTGTCTGGAAACAATGGGGGCACGGACTGGAGGAACTAGAATGTGGTTAGAGAGCACTGTAGCCAGATCCTCTCTGGTGCAACAGGGTATCCCTGTACTCCAGACCACAATCCTATGCCTCCTCCAATAAGTAACATTTGCTAGGCCATGACTTATCCTTCAGCCCAGTTCATCTCTCTCTCCTGAAAGTTGGTCCATACCTTCCCAACAGCACCTTGTGGGTGAGAGCTTCAGATGAGGTAGCACTACCCAAACCTTGCGCACTCTGGGCAGGAGGACCAACTGCTTAGGTCATGCAAGGCTAGAATCCTCCCCTTCCTGGGACTCCTCTTATCTTAAGTGCTAGTGAGAGAATTCAGACCTGAGGGGTGCTCTTTCAGGAGGGATTCCGATCCATAGGGCGCCCTCCTTCAAGCTTTACCACACCTACTTAATTCTTAAAAACATAGGGCCACCCCAATCTCCTGCGTATGATCTTCTGTAGACTCAAACCAAGAGCCCTAGCGGGCTACACGGTGGCGGGGGCGGGGGATACAACTGCCACATCGCAGGATTGTCCACGTACACTTCACCACCCTCTGGGAACTGGGGGGTAGTTCACCAGGGTCGCTGCCAGCCTCATCCCACAGACCGGTAAACTGAAGGTCGCTCCGTGGCACAGCGGTCTGCACTGCCCCACCAGGCCCGCTCGCTGGGCCAGCTTCCTATACAGAAGGCATACAGGGCCTCCGGCCGCTTGGACTCCGACCAGGCTGTCACGACAGCCCACCCAAGCGCCGCGGCCCCGCGCCCGCCCCGAGGAACTCACGGAGCGTCGCCTCGGGGAGCCCTACCGCGGCTCGCACCTGCACTTCGGTGCCCCGCCTGCGACTCATTCACGGTTCGGATCCCAGAGCCCGCCGAGGCCAGGGTGCCTCTGCCCGCAACGCGCCAACCTTCTGGCTGGCCGCGTCGGAGGGCGGCAGGGACCGGAACTTCCGGGCGGGAAACTCCGGGAGTGGGCGGGGCACCGCACGCGCAGGAGGAAACTGGAACGCGCTCCCGGGTCCCGCGTGGGCGGCCTCTCGCGATGGGAGACACTTCCCACAAGCCTCTGCGCCGTGCGCTGGCGCCGCGGGAAGAAACTGTTCGCGGACCGCGGCGGTACCCGAGGTGGCCGGTGTCCACACCCAGAGGCGGAGGTCTGTGGCTGCGAAGGGCGTGGTCGTTGTCTGGTGCGCCCTGAAACACCGCAGTTAGGAATCATAACGGCCCCTCTGGACATCTCTTCAAGGCATGTGTTTTCTGCCACTAGCCTGGCTGTGTCCGCGGACCGTGTTCCACGGGCGGACATCCTGCTCTAGCAGGTCACGGAGTCGATGCTCCGGAGCCTCTTGCAGGTTGCATTTCCCAAGTCTGCTAATTGTTTGCCCGGGAATTGCCAATTTCGGGCCAGCCATCTATCAGATCTCTAGTTTGTGAAATGGACTTGAACTTTGTCTTTCGCTTCTGGATTTCTGACACGCACTGGAGTTTCTGGATCTGGGCCACCACCAGGGCTCCTCAAGCAGGACATGCTGCTTGAGGGTCACAGTTGGTGTGTACTTGAGAGGAGAAGAAGGGAGTTAGGGGTGGGGTCGATGGCGCTGGAGGCTGGCGCCCTTGCCCAAGACTCACCACTGTCTTCCTCTGTTGGAATTATCTAGTCCTATCCTACAACCCCCAGTGATTGTAGTCAACAAATCCAGAAGCTAAGCCTTGATCTTCCCAGAGCCCGCATCCCTCAAGCATTGGAATCCCTGTCTCCCTCAGAGCCCTGGATCCCAGGCTTCTCTCTTGAACACCGTCGGTACACACGACGTTGGTGCCTGATATAAAGTCCTGCTGTATGTGGGTTGATAGTCCCTCTCTTTATGTACCTCAGTCCTTTCTCCCAGAATGGGAAGAGTAAGGCACATTTCCTTAGCTCCCACCTTAAACCCACCTCAAATGTAATCCATTTCTTTCCCCTATAATGGCACATTACTCAGAGCCAAGGAGAGAATCCATATTTCCAACACTAACTGTGTTGTATTGTTTCAGTGTTCAAGTTCACATTTTTTTGTTGAATTTATTCCTAATTATTTTTATATTACTGTAATATAAATAGAATTGACCCCTTAATTTCATTTTTTGATTGTTCATTGCCCATGATAGAAGTACAACTAATTTTTTATATGGATCCTGTATCTTGTTACTTCACTGAACCTGTTTATTCTAATAATTTTTAGTGAGCTCTGAATGATTTTTTTGGGGGGAGGGTACCAGGGATTGAACCCAGAGGTGCTTCACCACTGAGCCACATCCCTACCCCGTTTTATTTTTTATTATTTTGAGACAGGGTCTTGGTAAGTTGCTTAAGGCTTTGCTTAGTTACTGAGGCTGGCTTTGAACTTCTGATCCTCCTGCCTTAGCCCCTAGAGCTGCTGGGGATTACAGGCAAGCATCGCTGCCCATATTATTGATACCAGTGATGAGAATCGGCTGAGTCCTGTTTCCCTGAAGCAGGCCAGAGACCACCCCCCTCCCAGAAGATCCCTGCCACAACTAAGCTAAACAGAATTTTTGAGGGTCTCTGGAGCCTTCACAGAGGTGTTTGCATCTCAAAGGACTATAGTCAGGTCCTGCAGAGCTAGCTGGTGGGAAGACTGGGGAGAGGGACTCTCCCTTTCCCAGAAACAGATTTTTAATAGTGTCCTTGGCCTGAAATGGGTCCCCGGAACAGTGAAAAAGCTGCTTTTATGTGAACTTCTACAGATTGTGAGCCTCTGAGCCCCTTCCCTTACACACTGGGTATATAAAATTCTAAAACTTTCTAAACTCGGGATTTCAGAGGGGTGATTTGGTAGAGGCAAAAAGCCTCCCTTTGGGGCTAGGGCTATAGCTCAGTTGGTAGAGTGCTTGGCTTGCATGCACTTAGACCTGGATTTGATTCCTCAGCGTGCATGCACACACACACACACACCAAAAAAAAAAAAAAAAAAAAAACACACCTTTGAATCTGACTGCAGCCAATAAACCTGCTACCTGCTATTTCTTGGTGTCCTTCCTTGTTTGTCCTACTTCATCCCCAGTTTTGAAGAGTGAACACAGGAGAAATACCAAGGCAACCATAGAAAAAGTTTTATTTAAAGGATAGAATAGAGATAGTGTAACAGGAGTCCACTTAATGCTTTGAATACAACTCTTGCTGCTCTTGACATTGCAACTTATTTTTAAAATGGTCTTGTTTTTTCCTCTTCCTCTCTCCTTGCTTCTCCCTAATCTTTCTCCCACCCTAATCTCAGGGAAAATGTTTACCTTTCTTCCCCATCCTAGGCAGAGTTATTGGTCCCTGAGTACACACCACCATAGGAAAGAAGTAATCCAAACTTTGGGGATGGTACCAGAAGATCTCAGAAACTCCTCAAAATTAACAAGTGAATTACAGCTCTAACAGAGAACACATGGAATATAGCCTTTGAGTCACCTCTTAAAAAGTTCCCTGTTCCTGCTGATGGGCAGAATCACAGCCTCTGGGACAGGACTCCTTGGTGTTTCTCCTTTGCTAGCAAAGCAATAAACCTTTTTCCTTTTTCTCAAAACTGTGTCTTTGTTATTGGATTGGCATCAAGGACAAGGACTGAGCTTTCAGCAAAACTGCCAGGTGTTTAAGACCAAGTTGGTCAAACTGACTCGTTGTTTCTATCTACTCCTAACAGTCAGCTGAGATTCCTCAGAGATCATCACCCTTGTGGACATGTGCAAGCTTTTCTTTACCAGTGGTGCCGCTTGCCAGGATGGGTTGGGGTCCTATATGGACATTTAAAAGGAAAAACTTTTTTTTAATATAATGTAAAACGTACACTTGTGTCAGGCCTACCAAAAGTAAGTAAAGCTGAAGGCTACAAAGGAAGGGTTCTTGAGTGAGAGTGCCTAATAATAATGATCACAAGAGTCACAAATTTGTCCTGAGTTAATTTGAGCCTGATTTCATAGACTTACAAATTTCCTAATCTCCCACATTGATGAACTTGGTCTGTTTTTTTATTGATAAGATTATGAGTTCCTGTCCTTATGGTTTTCAGAGACTGGCTGAAATACTGGTGTTTTTTTGTTTTTTTTTTTTTTTTTTTTTGTGCTAATTATCTGCAAAAAAAAAAAAAAAAAAAAAAAAAAAAAGTAATGCTTTGCTGTCTTTATTGTTGTCTTAGGATGATCCCTGCCCTATGAATGCCCTGTCCAGTCACCTGCCATCTTCCACTGTGTACCTCAGGACTGCTCTGATGCTGAATGCCCTTAACTGTCCACATCCCACCTGATAGAGAACAAGAACTTTGGGTTACTTCCCCCAACTTTGCTCCTTTTCAGCAGGAAGCAGTTTTGAGATGTTATCGCCCATATTTCCATATAAGTGGACTGTAGAAAGCTGGGCATGGTGGCACATGCCTATGTAATCCTAACAGCTCAGGAGGTTGAGACAGCAGGATCGTGAGTTCAAAGCCAGCCTCAGCAACTTGGTGACCCCTTGTCTCTAATAAAACATAAAAAAGGACTGGGGATGTGGCCTGGTGATTAAGTGCCCCTGGGTTCAATCCCTGGTATGAAAAAAGAAATTTAATATAGAAATTGACAGTGGCAACACTTCTCTGAGGAGAAGGGGCCCCAGAACTGGGTGTCTGAGGAAGTGGGGGTGTCCTTCTCCTTTATCCATTTTAGATTTCCTTTGTTCTCATGCTATCCCCCATCCTGCCTAGCTGGCCCAAAAAGTGGAGTGGAAATGATCCACGGGTGGGAAAGGAGCCTTACAAGGGTACAGGCAGGAAGGAAGCAGCCCAGGGGGCATTAATTAACAACTCTTTGTAGGGAGGAACAATTCTCTGGAAACAGGTAACCCTGGCAACAGGTAACCCTGGCAACAGGTAACCCTGGCAACAGGTGGGGGAAAAGGAAGTAATTTAGAGGTATTAATATTTCATTTCCTTTTGGGGCTGGGTTGTAGCTTAGTGGTAAAATGCTTGCCTAAGGCACTATGTTCATCCCTGGCACCACATAAAAATAAACAAAATAAATAAAGGTATTGTGTCCATCTACAACCAAAAAAATATTTCATTCCTTTTTAATCAGCTTCCATCTTCCCAGCCCAATCATTCATTACCTACACTGACTATCCTTTCTGCCACCCCTCACCTGCCAAGATCATATGATCTTTAAAGATAATTACGCTTGTTCCTTTCAATATAAATACTTTTACTTCTGTTGCCAGAATGCCCTTGCTAGCAACCCCAGTGCGATGATGAATAAAAGTGGTGAGAGTGGATTCATTACCTTGTTCCTGGCCTTAGGACAAAAGAGTATATGCTTCCTTCACTAAGCATGATGTAGTGTTTTATATTTCCTTTATCTGTTTTAGTATGATCATTTCTCTTCCTACTTTGTAAAATTTTGTTAAACTTGTGTTCTGCATCTAGAGATGATCATGTGGTTTCACTAATTTTTTTGACATGGTTTGTATTATAATTTATTTGACTATTGAACCAACCTAGCATTCCTGGAATGAATCCCATATTATTCACTTCATATGTTGCTGGTCTATTGTATTTGTTGAAGGTTTTTGCATCAATATTTCCCTTGCCTGCCTTCACCTGATCCAGGTGAAGCAATAGGGTATGACTGATGCATCTGCTGTCTCCCTGTGCAGGCATGAGTGGTTCTCCACCCTCACTAAGAAGCTCTTCCTCCACAGCCAGGAGGCAGCAGCACCACTGTAAGACTGGCTATTTTTTCTTGGCCCTTTTACTTCCTTAAATTTAGTATACAAGTTTAGGTTTTAAACATCTAGCAAACCAGTTTCACCAGTCTTAAGGTAGGAGTACTGGTTAACTTTAATGTTTATAACTTTATAGTGATTTACCCTTTCATTTATCTGGGGGTCAGTAAAAGTACTAGAAGTTAGAATTAGGGGGCTGGGGATGTGGCTCAAGCGGTAGCGCACTCACCTCGCATGCGTGCGGCCCGGGTTCGATCCTCAGCACCACATACCAACAAAGATGTTGTGTCCGACGAGAACTAGAAAAAAAAATAATAAATATTTAAAAAATTCTCACTCTCTCTTTAAAAAAAAAAAAAAAAAAAAAAGGGCTGGGGATGTGGCTCAAGCGGTAGCGCGCTCGCCTGGCATGCGTGCGGCCCGGGTTCGATCCTCAGCACCACATACCAACAAAGATGTTGTGTCCACCAAAAACTAAAAAATAAATAAATAAATATTTAAAAAAAAAAAAAAAGTTAGAATTACATTCTGTCTGTTCTGTAGGTAATGTCCTATCATCTCAAATTAACTCAGGTCGTTATATTAGAAATTGTACTTTTGCAAGGCACTAACAGACGATATAAAAAATACAAGGAAAATACAAAATAAAATTAACAAGAGTAAAAACATATTGAGTTTGTATAATAACTATGAACATAATAGCTAAAGGAAATATGGCTGCAGATGTAGCCCTGCAAAGCCTGCTTTACAGGGTTTTTCAATTGCCACATTCCTATGGGAAAATTATTTTCTGTCTTCTGAACTCCCAATGGAAGAGGCTCAACAGGCTGTAGGGATACCAAGTAGAGCATAGAGAATGGTGGGTTTCTCCTAAGGACACCCTATTACTCCCTGAAGCATCCCAGTGGAAGATTCTAAAGTTGATCACTTCTACTATTTGGGAAGAGATAACACTCTTACCCTAAAACAGAAAATATTTTCAGAAAAGGGCTTATTGGACACAGTCCAACAGATCATCCAAAGCCATAAAAGCTGCCTTATGTTTTTTGCCTTTCCTTGGGCTCTTACATCCCTGGTGTTTATTCTTCTTTTTGGTCCTTACATTATCAGTTTGCTTATTCACTTTGTTTCCTTTCGTGTAAAGGCAATAAAATGGAGTCCCAATGGCCATCCCTCCAGACTTCTACCATGGATCCATCAACAGACCCACTGATATATACCATCAGTGTTGGCCTCTGGATTGGCCTGCTGCTTCCCACTTGTCCTAGAACTTCCTCAGAAGGATATCCCTGTTACTCTGATGATGCCCCTTGTCAGCCTGAAGTAAGTAGTCACTGCCCCAACTCCCAACAGTAGCTGGGGTATCCTCTGAGAGGTGGGGATTAGGGTCAATGTAGAAGAGCTTAGGTAGCCAGGGCAAGGTGATGAGTGAGGAGGTCAAGGGCAGGGCCAGAACAAAGGAGCATGGAGAGGGTCTTCTAATGAGGTCAATTTCCTGTTTGACAAAAGGCTCCTGGACACAAGTGGGGGACCCAATCAGATAGACACTTCTATACTTGAGCTCCTAACTAGAGGATCCAATACAAAAACAACAGATATGTGGGCAGAGGGGGCTACCAATCAATAATAGTAACAAGAATAAATGGGAAGAAAAATTAAAAAGAAATAAATTAAAAGGTACAAACTTTCAGTTATGCTAGGTGAGTTCTACTACTATATAGCATAGTGCCTATGGCAATATTTCATATTTAAAATGCACTGAATGAGTAGATCTTCGAGCCAGACGTGGTAGCGCCGTCCTGTAATCCCAATGGCTTGGGAGGCTGAGGGAAGAGGATCAGGAGTTCAAAGCCAGCCTCAGCAACTATGAGGCACTAAGCAACTGAGAGAGACCCTGTCTCTAAATAAAAAACAAAATAGGGCTGGGGATGTGGTTCAGTGGTCGAGTGCCCCTGAGTTCAATTCCCAGTAACACCCCCCCCCCCGCCCAAAAATGTAGATCTTACAATGCGTTTTTTTTTTTTTTCACAAAAATGAAAAGGAAAAAGAAGAAAAAGAAAAAAGCCATAAACCTTGGAGGAGGAATTTACAGCCTTGATGGTGGTGATGGTTTCTTAGTGTATCTTACCCCAAATTCACTGAGTTGTAAACATTATGTACAAAAACAAATAAAATACAGGACTTGCTCTACTGCCTACCAGTGCCCTCAGTCCACGTAGAACTACACAGACTCAGCTGCCATCGCAGTGGTGGTCACCACCAACACGCCCGGCTGGATCGACCTGGGGAGAAGTAGAAGGCTACTTACAGCGCTCATGGCCTAGGGCGACATACGTGTCGCAGGATCGTCCCCTTTAGTGCCATGACACACTTCAAGCTGGCCTTGGGCCTGGTGTCCCGGAGCAGAACCACAGAAGAGGTTTTGTTCCGTGTGACTTGTGGAGGGAAGGCTCTCAGAGCCTGAAGAAAGCAAGGCACCACCTAGGCGTGGGCGGCAGGTGCGTAGTCGCCTATGGAGACTGGCTTCGACCTAATTTCAGGGTGCCATGGAGCTCAATGGCCTCAGACTCCCTCTGAGGCGAAATGCCGGGCCTTCATCTGCCAGCCTCAGCCAGCACTGTCGCCAGATGCGGGGGCCTGCAGCTTCAGGGTAATCTTGCCCAAGAAACTCAGGGCTGCGTTTCTTGGCTCCTGTCTGAGTTGCGGACCACACGCAGCACGAAGCGAGGAATGCGAGGGCAAAAAAAGCGCAGGCCGAGCAGTCACCTGTCAGCCTTTGGGAGGCCTTCGCCAGGCAGCACACACGCGGCTAAAGCCGGCAACACCCGGAATCCCGAGGGCGTTGCCAGGGGCCGGGGATTATCGGGGGCGGGACTCCGGGCATTGCCAGAGGCGGGGACTGGGAACTCTGCCGCGTAGAGGGGGACTCGTGGGACGTTACCAGGGGGTGGGGACTTGGGGGCGTTACCAGGGACCTCGGACTCGGGGGCGTTAGCGGAGGGTGTGGTGCTTGGGGGGCGTTGCCGGGGACGGGGATTCGCGGGGACGTTAGGGGGGGAACTCCAGGCGTTGCCAGAGGCGGGGACTGGGAGCTTTGCCGGATGGGCGGGGACTCGTGGGACGTTACCGGGGACCTCGGACTCGGGGGCGTTAGCGGAGGGTGTGGTGCTTGGGGGGCGTTGCCAGGGGGCGGGGCTGGTGCGTTCCCAGGGACCCGGACCCGCTGGGACTAGGGAGGACGTTGCCAGAGGACAATGACTTGGGGGCCGGTACTGAGAGCGGAGACCCGTGGGAAAAGCAACCCCAGAACTCTCGGGAGCCCCGCCCCTTAGCGTATTTCCGGCGCGCGGGCGGAGGTGACGCCAAGCTGGGGCGACGCCTGTCAGTCAGGTCCGCCGGCTCCTGTTCAGAAGCCGCTAGCGGACCGGGAGCGGCGGTCACTGGGCGAGACTTCGGTGGAGTCCCGCCCGTTCCCTAGCCCGACGGGTGGACACGATGCGGTTGGGCTCCGGGGCCTTCGCTGCCAGCTGCGTAGCGATTGAAGTGCTTGGGGTCGCGATCTTCCTGCGGGGATTCTTCCCGGCTCCCGTTCGTTCCTCTTCCAGGACCGAGCACCGAGCAGAGCCCCCGGCGCCCGAGCCTGCTGCTGGTACGGATCCCTTCGCCAGTGTCCCCCGGCCCTGCTTCCTGCAGAGGACGCTCCCCCTGAGCCCGACGTTTTCCGGGGAGGGGCTTCTCTTCCCCTGTGGTCCCCAGCCCGAGAAACCGGTTTTACCGCCCTGGTGCCTTTTTCAGTGCCCTACAACTTTGGCACCCACTGCCACCGACCCTTCCGCCACTTTCCTTGGATTACCACAGTCAGCTCCGCGTACCCAGGCTCCATCCCTCCCTCTGCCCATCCAGAGCCCCCCCCCCCAACTTTTCCGAATAGGTCACATTGCTGCTGATCCCTCACGTTTTCTGTTTTATCCCAAGCCCGCCCCCCCACCCCTTGTTTTTAGACCACGGTAGTTAAGGCCTTTCTGCATCAGGCCCCTTCCTGTCCCTCACCTACACAGCAGTACCCACTAGGTAAAAGCTCCCTGGTTCTGGACCAGGTCCACAGAATACCAGCCACCGGCCATGTAAATGCAGTTTGCAAGGCCACCCATCGTTAGGTCAAGGTTAGTGTTCCTGAATGGGACACTCAGGGACTTTCATGTAGGGACTTCCCCTGCCCCAGTTACTCCTTGCCATACTAAGGGCAATCCACTGCTTATTATTGGGGCTCCCTGTGCTTACTCACTATCAACACCTTCTTCTCTCCAGCACTGCCTACCAAGAACAGCCCTTCTTTTGGGTTGCCATACACAGATAGGACAGGTTGTATGCTGGAGAAGCAGACAGAAGCAAGGTTTTGAAGGCGCTTAAATGGTAAGTTTAAATTGTAATTTCCCTTTTTTCTTTCAAATGCTTTTAGGAGCCCGTTCCAACTGGACCAAGCTACCACCTCCTCTCTTCAATAAAGTTGTCATTGTGCTGATAGACGCCTTAAGAGATGATTTTGTGTTTGGGTCAAAGGGTGTGAAGTATATGCCCTACACAAGTTATCTTGTGGAAAAAGGAGCATCTCACAGTTTTGTGGCTGAAGCAAAGCCACCCACAGTGACTATGCCTCGAATCAAGGTAAGCTTGACTTGATTTTTTTTATAAATCATGGTTTGGCTCTTTTGAAGGCTTACAGGGATTCTGTAGTCCTCTGTTTGGAGTCCCAGTTTCCATTAAGTGAAAATTAGTTTGGTGCTGTCAGTTTTACTGGGGTGATAGAACATTAACGATGCTTCACAGTCAGGGTGGAGCTGAGACCTGTGATTTGTGTCCCTTGTCAAGTAGCCAGAGCTCAGGCATCATGGGAAGTAAAAAGGATTTAAATCCAGATCAACCAGGCCAGCCCAAGAGATATCCTTCTCTGTAGCCTACTCTCTTTAATCATCAATGGGTTAGTTACAACCCAGCAAGGAGAGTTTTGAGTTGTCAAGTGTAATCTTGACTTTATGCATAAGAAAGCAAACTCAGATAATTATTTGACTTGCCCAAAATTGCAGAATACATAAGATCAAACTGTATCATCTGCCCTCACAATTCTACTACATAAACCCATTCATCTTGGTAAGAGTGGTTTTCAAGTACCTAGTGCTTTACCCAAGAATCATGGATAAATAAAAACATAAAACTCTATTGATTGTCTCAGGAATTTTTTTTAATAATTATTTTTTTAAGAGAGAGAGAGAGAGAATTTTAATATTCATTTTTTAGTTTTCGGCAGACACAACATCTTTGTATGTGGTGCTGAGGATTGAACCCGGGCCGCACACATGCCAGGCGAGCGTGCTACTGCTTGAGCCATATCCCCAGCCCAAGGAAATTTTATCTATAGATTATCATATGTTGATATTGTGATGGGGATACGTTGGGGGTAGGTTAGTATCTCTGCTTTCCTGGGGCTTTTAGTCTCTGGAGAGATACATAGACATTCTATTCAACAAATAAGCATAAAATAAATGTGCAGTTATAAAGTGTTAAAGTGTGATGAGCACATGATGGAAAAGAATAGAATGTGATACCCAATGTGGGTGTGGGGCTTGTATGAGGAAATGACATTCAAACGGAGACTGGTAGAATGAGTATGGGAGTGGGGGTAGAAGAAACTGAGGCATTGAGTGTGGCTGTACTGCATGCTGTGTGGTATAAAATCTGTGTCTGATTGATAATGTAAGTTCGAAGACTGGATCAGAATGAGCTGCTACTTGCTTTAAGACTTGGAGGCAGTATTTGTGGGTGTTCAGTAAATCTGTCCACTGGATAGAAAAAGAAAATGTTTAGGACTGAAGGCAGGTAAGTGCTGTATCATTCCATGACTCTGTCTGTGAGTTTCCCATGCTGTCTGCCACCTTGGGATGTGGTATGTCTTTCACTCAGTGATACTGAGCAGCTGCTACACACCTCATCATGTTCTAGACTAGAAGGATTCAGTGGAGAGCAAGACAGCAACAGTCTCTGAAGCTTACTTTCTAATGGCAAAGACAGAAAATATAAGTATGTGAAAGGAATTGAAAAGGGGGACAGTGATGGAGTGATGGGTGAGGGAGGGCATCTGCATCACCATGCTCAGGAGCAGTCTCCCAGAAGCTGCTCTTCTGTTGAAAGCAGAAAGTACTGTCAAAGCTAAAAGAAAGGTGTCAGGTTCCTGTTCACCTGATGTCTTTATTTCAGAGATTAAGCCCTGTCAGAACTGTGGAAGGAACCTTTTCTCCTTTATTGTTTTAATAAAAATGTTATTGAGACTCCAGTTTGAGAAAATGTGTAAGTACTCTGCAAGCTTTGGGTTCTGTCCAGACCAGCATGTTGGCTTCCCCTCAAATGAGCCCCATGAGTTGGTCCTGTGAGAAAGGTACTGTGCTCAGCTCCATTTCCAGAGGAGGGAGTAGAGACTCATGGAGGTAAAATCACAGCATCAGAACTGAGCATGGCCCTATTTGTCTGATTCTAGAGCCTCTGGTGTCCTACAACTGTACTGAAAAATAGAATGACAAAGTAAGTCCTCTTTAAAGCGTGTTTGCATAGCTTTCCCTAGTTCTGAGAAGTCAAGAGTCCACTCCTCCTAAAGCCACAGCAACACCATTAATGACAGATGGATGTCTCCTTCAGATTTCTTGGGGCTGCAACTGCAACCCAGCTGCCAGCTGCATTCTCCACAGCCAAGGGATGACCAAGTAGAACCAGTTGTCCTTAATCAGTGGGAATTCAAACTAGAGTGAGAGCAAGGAATGGCTTTGTAAAAGCCACAAAAGGAGGGCGAGAGGATTTGACTGTATGAAAGCAGGACACTTTTTATGTGGCAAAAAAAGTTTGCTAACAGATGATAAACTGAAAAAATTATTTACAGTAGACAAAACAAATAAGGTGGTTAGTCCATGATATGTAAGGAGGGATCAGATCCAGGATGGGCAATCCAGGGGAAACCTGGGAAGGACATAAAGAAACCCATGAGGGAAGAATGTGAAGTGGTCAGTAAACATAGAAAATTCTCAACCTTACTAGTAATCAGAGCAAGGCAAATTAAAAACAATCCATAACACCAGGTCTGTCTGTCACATTGTAAAAATTAAAAGATTGGTAGTGTCTGTTCCTCACAAGGAATGAGGTGAACATATGCTATGAGGTATTGTGGGTGTGGGTGGGTGTCCCTAGCTTGGGCCATCATTTCCTCTGTTAGCACTGTGGTCCATCTGCCATGGTTTCCAGCCAGGACAACAAACGTTTCCCCCCACCTCCTTCTGCCCATAGTATGGCTCAGTCAGATCACACTCCTGCCATTCTTAAAACCTTCTAGTGGCTTAGCCTCTGTCCTCTTTGAGCTCCAACTTTCAAGGCTCTGTGTGGTTTTGCTCCCTTTGTCCCCATCCGTATCAAGCTGCTCACCCCCTTCCATGCTTTTCCTTCATGTTGGCTACGCCTGACTCAGGTCCTTAAGTGCACTGTTCTTTTCTGCTCTGGGCCTTTGCAGTTTTCTGTTTTCCCCTAGAAAACTCTATATCACCTCTACAGTTCCTCACCTCAAATGGCACTTCCACAGGAAATTGGAAAATAAATGTTCATTAAGATGGTCTTGATTAAATATGTTGTATATTCATACACTGGATCACTTTGAAACTGTTTAAATAAAGTGTGTTTAAATAAAGTGGTATATTTCCTGGGGAAAGAGGTTCATGATATGTTTCTAGAATTTGAGATTGTTTGCATATAGGAAAGAATCTGAAATGGCACTCACCTCAAGTCCCTGGTTGCCTATAAGAGTAGGATTTGGGGATGGAATTTGCATTCAGAGTTTAAATGAGCTGAGATGATTTTCATACAGTGCCATACACATATTTTTGTATATACAATATGATGAGATTTAGCAGATAACGTATATCCAGTCAACCCTACTTCAAATCTGAATTCTGACCCCCTTGCTGGGAGCAGTAGTGGTAGTTGTTGCTCTTATTCTGTACGAATTTGTTTGAGCTAGTCTGTACAGTCTTTCTCCCCCAGAGTATGCAGCAAATGATGTCTCTGCTTAATTGTGGTTAGGGTTTTGTTTGTTTTGTTATTTTTTATCATTTTTTTCCAAGCACATCATGCAGTATGGTGTCTACCCTCTTTGTAGGTTGGAACTCACAGGCACTGTTCAGTCAAGCCTGCTCTGTCACTGTTTTTCTAAGTAGGGCTCCCTGCTCAGGGAGAAGGAGAAGGTGACTGGGGTTCTTGCTACCACTCTGGATTCCCAGAAATATGTGGAGCTTAAAAATGTCAGCTATAACTGTCTCTTGCTCTAGATCCCCATTTTAAATGTCTGGCTGGCCTTTTGCTTGTGTTGTTGGCCTTCCCTGTTGTTTGCACAACTTCTTGGGCATGGGGCTTTTCTACAGTCTCATTAGGTCAGGTTCTTCATGGTTGCCATGTCACAGAACTGGGAGGGGAGGAGGCAGGAGCAGCCCTATGAGAAACCACAGGTACAGTAGTTTTTCTTGAATACATGCTTCTCAGTTGGTTGTACAGTTCTGGTGAATTTCAGACTTCTTGAATTGTTGTTTTTGATATTTTTGCCTGTTGCAGTAATTCACTTGCAGGTCAGCATGGGAAAAGAAAGAAAAAGAAGAAGCAGAGCAAGCGAAGCAGCAGCAGAAAAAAAGTCCTTTATTGTGTACAAGTAATCTTTTTATAGTATTGTGAACAAAGAAGGCAGCCTTCCAACATCAATAAATCAGGTCTTTCAGCTAATTAAACATAGCACACAGAAGTTTTACTTTCTAATCAGAAGTGACCCTCTTCTCATGGCTAATCTATTCTCGGCCTGGAGTATGCTGAGCTCTGCTCTTTGTTTAGAACAGATAAAAAATTTTTCTTAGCGCCTTCCAAGCCCACTTGGCAGAACATCCCGTTTGCAGGCAAGTTCTCCCAAGGTCAGCAGACACCTCGTTTTCAAGCATGTCTGTTGTTACCTATCTAAACCTTGAAGGAGCCCCTCGTTTGCGAGCAGACTCTCCCAGGGACAGCAAACATCTCATTTTCAAGCATGTCTGCTGTTACTTTATCTAAACCTTGAAGGAGCCCCTCGTTTGCGAGCAGACTCTCCCAAGGACAGCAGACACCTCGTTTTCAAGCATGTCCGCTGTTACTTTATCTAAACCTTGAAGGAGCCCCTCGTTTGCGAGCAGACTCTCCCAGGGACAGCAAACATCTCATTTTCAAGTATGTCCGCTGTTACTTTATCTAAACCTTGAAGGAGCCCCTCGTTTGCGAGCAGGCCCTCCCAAGGACAGCAGACACCTCGTTTTCAAGCATGTCCGCTGTTGCCTTTCTATATCTCGACAGAATATCCTGTTTGCAGGCAAACTGCATCAAGGACAGTAATAGTAACGCAGTCACATCTGATTCTCTACATTGCCTGTTTTCCATCACTCTTGGGGGAGAGTATTTGCTCAGCCCCCTGGCATTCCAGATGTCTGGTTAATTCACATTTCTCTTTGGCAAGAGGTGTAGTTCAGTAGTAGGGCTCTAGCCCAGCATGTGTGAAGCTCCCAGCTTGATCTCCATTGACACGCACGCACACGTTCACATCTATTTGCTATTGAAGAAGTCTTGGCAGAATTCCTACACTGGTTGGAATTGTCCATTTTCCTATTTTCTGTGGCACAGGTCCCTGGGTGATGATGTCAAGGGTGGTTGTGTAATTCCAAACCATGAGATCTATCACTGTGGCCTCAAGTTCTATGCTAAAAATGGGGGTGGTTGTTAACTCAATTCTGCATTATTAGAAAGATACAAGAATATGTCACACCCACCTTCTCCTTCCAGTAAACATGACACAACATTGGGGATGGTGGCCAAAGGGCCCTGCTCACTTTGAGAGCTCCTAGGAGTCATGAGTATAGGTGGCTTTCCTCCTGTTTGTCATTCAGAGATAGTTAGACTTGCTGGATTGTCCGAGTTTGGAGTGGAACTCAAGTTCGTGACTTAAGTACATACTTAGCCACATGAGGTGTTTCAGCTCACTAACGCATGGCTTCTCTGGCCACTGCTGTTGTCTGACTCTTCCTAGCCTCTTCTTTTATTGTCTTATCAGGGAAGGAATTGCTCTGTGTCATGCTCTTTGTTTTAGTCAGGTCTGCATTATTGGGTTGGCTGGTTTTGAGCAGTATCTTTGTGCTTGCCCTGCTTCACACAGGTACTATCCTCACATTGGCTCAGCCTCCAGTATTGGGCAGGCCCAGTTTCCTGTTTCACCTGTCAGGTTGT
Source organism: Spermophilus citellus (assembly GCF_964194105.1). NCBI lineage: Eukaryota > Metazoa > Chordata > Mammalia > Rodentia > Sciuridae > Spermophilus > Spermophilus citellus. The sequence continues at coordinate 148,863 of NC_138189.1, forward strand.
CAGGTAGTCTTTTGCCTCTGTTGCTGTGCCTTTGGATTCAGCAGTCTAACTGTAAAGTGTTTTCTCCCACAGGCATTGATGACAGGGAGCCTCCCTGGCTTTGTAGATGTCATCAGGAACCTCAATTCTCCTGCACTACTGGAAGACAGTGTGATCAGACAAGCAAAAGCAGCTGGGAAGAGAGTGATCTTTTATGGAGATGAAACATGGGTTAAGTTATTTCCAAAGCATTTTGTGGAATATGATGGAACAACCTCATTTTTTGTGTCAGATTATACAGAGGTCAGTTTTTAAAATAAGAGAAATATGCCATCCTAGATAGAGCCTGGCACCATCATCATCTAGTGTTATTTTGAATGTGACATTTATTAATTTATGGAGTAGTGTGGGAAATTGCAACCATCATTCATCCGTGTAATCAGTCACAACTGGGGACATGCACCCAGGTGTGGGTGTGAGGAGAAGTCTGCGGAGCCCATGTACAGAGTAACACCCACTGAGGGTGGGGAAGGGCACCATGCAGAGGAGCTGTCAGGGCAGACTCTGATGGGTGAGTGGGGGCTTCCTGAGCAGGCAGAACAGGGAGGCAGCATCCAGTACAGCACAGATGTAGCACTCCACCACTGCCAGGGATCCTCTAGCTTTTTGGTTCTGCAGGTGGTCCTGAGGGGCACTGGCCTATGCTGGGGTGCATACTCCAGCAAAGGAAGAGCAGGATTAGACTCATGTGCTAGAAGTTGGCTCCAGGAGCAGGAGCACCAGTATACCAGCATGTCTATCTTGGCAGCTGGGGTCAGATGGCCTCAGATTTCAGTGTGCCGCAGCTGGGGAGCATCTGTGGTCCTGCTCACACAGGTACCTTCTCCAAAGGTATGCCCTTTCCCATCTACCAGGGCAGGCACCACATTACTTACCAGCAGTAATGCACTTCCCACAGTGTATATGCCTGTGCACAGGAACCCTTCTCTCTGCAGTAGATGTATTGGGGGAGGGAAAGGGCTAGCTGAGGGGTCAGGGCTGAGCAGGCTACCAGCAAGGTCAGGAGCTGCTCAGCTGCTAATCTCTCCATCATGTGTTTGTTTCAGAAACAAGAGCCCATAAGTGCTGTCTCTTTCCTTCCAAGAATAGCCTTCTCGTGGGACTGCTGGTTACTCTAAATCTGGGTACTGTCCTGTCTTAGCTGCCCTTTGCCCATGTTACCCCATGGCAACTTGGGGACAATTTAACTTGCTCCTTTGGGTAGCTTTTAGTTAAGCCTAGCAGTGATCCCACAGAAAGATTTTTGTCATATCAGCCCTTGCTCATTTAAATTATCTGGATGATATGTCCTGTCCACAACTTAGAGAAATAAAAACAATAGCAGTGAGACTTAATCTAATATTAATGTTCATTTACTTATTTTTAATGACATAAGGATTTTTGTTTTGTCTCGATTTGTGTTTTGTCTTTTCAGTTCCCATGAGTCCTGTGACCTAAAGTAAAATAAACCCCTAGATTTTAAAATGGCGGCTGCTTTTTCCCTGGCAGGGAAAATTGGGCAAGCCATTTACATGCACATTTCCCCTTCAAAGGTAGATGATAACGTCACAAGGCATTTGGATACAGTATTAAAAAGAGGAGATTGGGACATGCTAATCCTCCACTACCTGGGCCTGGACCACATTGGCCACATTTCTGGGCCCAACAGCCCCCTGATTGGGCGCAAGCTTAGTGAAATGGACAGCATCCTGATGAAGATTCACACCTCACTGATGTCCAAGGTGAGACTTCTGGGGCTCATCGCATGGGGATGGGTTTAGCATTGCTGATCTTCAGAGAACAGACCTACTTAAGTGACTGCCACACTCCTGGCTATGCTCAGTCTTCCCAGTAATCCTGAACACCTTCCATTTCACTGTTCTTTGGCAGTGGAGCTCATATTCTGTCCAGGAGAGGCAAATAAGAAGGTAATAACCAAGAAACCAGTATGTTCAAAAGCAATTGGTGCCAAGGAGAACACAGGCGGAGGGAGCGGCACCCCTGTTCTGACAACCTGCCATAGTTTTAAATGGCCTTCTGTGAGGACCTGCACAGTGTGAGCAGAGAATTAAAGGGAGAGAGGGGTAGACACTTTGCCTGCAGGTGGGTGCCAGCCAGAGGCACAGCAGAGGCCCAGCAGAGCCTGGCTGCCACAACAGGAGCAGTGAAGGCCCACGGGATCTCCTCACGTGGCTCAGAGCTCTCTCTGGACGCTGGGGTTTTATCCTCAAACAGTCCTTAATACATCCACTGACAGATGAGGAAACTGGGAGTCTCGTGCCTGGGGCTCACAGTCTGGAAGTGGTAATGACAAATCCTTAGCTTGGGAGACCACAAACAGCCTTCCTGCACTCTCTGAGCTCCACTTGGTCCAGTGTTTCTCCCATGCCACCACTTGACTCAGACCCTTCAGTCTGGCTCTAGGCTCATGGAAAAAGAAATCCAGTTTGCTGAGGAGTGCCCATTGATGAAGGAGAGCTAAAATCTGCACTGCTCCTTGGCAGGATCACACATGCTCTGCAGTGTGATGGCAGCTGACCCGGTCCCCTTGCCTTTCAGGAGAGAGAGACTCTCTCACCCAGTTTGCTGGTTCTTTGTGGGGACCACGGCATGTCGGAGACGGGGAGTCATGGGGCCTCTTCCACAGAGGAAGTAAGCACACCTCTGATCCTAATCAGCTCTTCATTTGAAAGGAGACCCGGTGAGAACTTAGCAGCGTTTAACATTGTGAAACTGTCTGGTTTTAATTTTTAAAAACTAAACAGGTTTCAAATATCGTAAGCCATATGGAATAAGAATTAAGGGGAGAGGGGCAGTAAGGATTTGGAATTCACACCCCTTGCTGTAATTCTTAAAATACAAATACACTGTATAGGAATTTTGTTGTTGGAATGTTACTGCCTGGGTATCTGGAATTATTAAAAGAACACTGCCAGCAGCCAGGTGCAGTGGCACACGCCTATAATCCCAGCAGCTGGGGAGGCTAAGACAGGAAGATTTCGAGTTCGAAGCCAGCTGCAGCAATGGTGAGGTGCTAAGCAACTCAGTGAGACCCTGTCTCTAAATGAAATACAAAAAATGACTGGGGATGTGGCTCAGTGGTTGAGTACCCCTCAACCCACAAAAAAACCCTGCCAGCAGCTTTTAGAAATTTGAACTGCATGTATGACTGAAGGAAATGTGAATACGTAAACTTTAAAAAATATATTTGCTGTGTAAAGCCACACATTGAACAACAGTGTCGGCCAGTTGGGGACGCAGTCAGAGCAGGATTGGCTGAGGCCCATTTCTCAGTGTCTGATGTGACACCCTCTCTGACCCACAGTGCTGTAAGCTCCTCAGGGCTACCCACCCTGCGATCCTGTCAGTCCCCATGGGTCTGGCCTGTGCCTCCACAACTTGACTGACACGTTCACAGTGGATGCAGCAATTATTTATATTATGCAGCTGAGTCCAATGGATAGTTTCTAACTCTGGTCTCACCCACCCTGCAATATCAGTCATGCTGGCCCCAAAGCTCCTGGAGCTGCCCATTTTTCTGATTTTTCTCCCAGCTCTCTTTCTCAGTCCTTGTTGCTAGCTCAGCCTCGTTCCTGATCTTTTTTGCAGTCTGCTTTTTTTGTGTTATTCTGCCCTAGCTCCTAAGGGTGTGCTTGTCCACTTCTGCATCAGTGGTTGAAAATACCACAGATAGGCCACACCTGCCAGGTTTCCTCCACTCTCTGACCTCCAAAACTGTATATACCCAGCTGCTCCCCTGCCCCTGAACTTGGATCTCATAGATAGAGCCAGTGTGGCAGCTTCACACCTGAACTGTCTCCCAAGTTTGTCCTTCCTTATCCCTGCCAGCAAATGTCACCACTATCCACTTGGGTCCCTCTTGCCCCACTTCTTCCTCACTCTCCACATTCCTTTCCATCAAATTTCCCTGTACATAAAACCTTTCAGTGGTTGAACTTAGGATAAAGATTCCATAAAGGTTTCTTGCCAGCCCTACTGTTTCATCCTAGCCACTTTCCCCATTGCTTATGTACCCTACCTCTGCCCTCAGCAGGCACTCCCTCACCTGCCAACACCCTTGTCCTCACCCCTGTGGTCTCCTGCCCCTTGGTCCTAGTCTAAGTTACATCACCTGTCAGCTCTTCCACTGCACCCTGTGCTCCCTGCATCATTCTTCACCAGCTTTGTCATTATAGGCTTGTTTGTGGGATTCACAGCAATCTGCCTTCTCTTTTCACACTGAGCCAGAGGGGGGCAGGACCACTATATGCCAAGAGCCCCAGACATTGCCTGATGTGTGACAGGTGCCAAGAATTATTTGCTAAATGAATGAATCTTCAAACTAAGGGAGGAATGGTTGGGGAAATGCTTCCACCTGCTTCTAGCTCTTCATAGCTTTCTCCTCTTGGGTGTCTGGCCCCTAAGATGTATCACTGGCTCTTATAACCCAGCCTTTCCCAGTGCCAGCTTAAAAGCCTGCCTCCTGGTTGGTGTACACACTGAGCCACAGCACCCAGTTCTGGTGCCTGATTCCACATCCACACCCTGGGCAAGGTCATTGTGCATCTCTCATATCTGAAAGAGGGCCCCTCCCTTCATCCACTGTTTGGTCACTCAAAAGGGGTTTATTGAGCACCTTTGATAGCCAGCTGCTGTGCTGGGCACCACTGGATTAACAAAAGGGAGCAGGCACAGCCTTTGCCATGGAGGAGGTGAAAAAGAGACTGTCAAGCTGGCATTCTTTATGTGGGAATGTTAGAGTCATTGTGTATCAGAATGCCAACATTTCACCTCTAAGGCTTGTATTTAAGAATCAGTAGGGTTGGCGTTGTGGCTCAGTGGTAGCGTGCTCACCTAGCAAGCGTGAGGCCCTGGGTTCGATCCTCAGCACCACATAAAAGCAAATAAAGGTATTGTGTCCATCTACAACTAAAAAAAAAAAAAAAAAAAAATATATATATATATATATATATATATATATATATATAAAGAATCAGTGGCAGCTGTCCATGAGTGCTGTGGGTACAACGGGCTTGGGTCCTGATAGTGGCTCTGTCTGGCTTCCCAGCAGCAAGTGCTTCTTAACCCCCATTGGCCACATCTTGAGCCATATTACGTGCCTTATAGTATCTTCACAGAGATGGGCGAGTCATCACAGTCAATTTTAGAACATTTCCATCTTCTCAAAAAGAGGCCCCTTGCTTTTGGCCCCTGCCCTCCATTCCCCCCAGTGTGGGCAGTTCCTGCTTTGCTTTTGGTGTCTGTGGATGGGCCTCCTGAATGTGTCACATGCAGGGAAGCGGTCCCATTGTAGCCTCAGTGCTGCACTTAAGGTAATGCTTCTCCAGGCTCATTGGTCTTTGTTCCTTTGTGTTGTGGAACCATATTCCGTGGTGTGGACATACCACATTCCCATTCACTGGTGGAGGGGCCCTCGGCTGCTTCTGCTTTGCTGCTGTGAACACTGTGTGCTGTGTTTGGGAGGGCATCAGTGTTTTCCTCCTGGACAGCTCTGCCCTGCCAGACATGCTGCATTTCTGTTTGCTGGCAGCTGGCAACTGGCAGCAGAATGGTATACATACAGTTTTATATCATTGCTTTTCTAATCAGTTCAGAGGAAGCAGAAGAAATGTGTTTCTGCACTATCTCTTAGGTCTACATGATCACCTCCACTGCTGTTCTTTCCTTTTTTATTATTTATTTATTCTAATTTGTCATACACGATGGCAGAATGCAATTCATTTCATATCACACATATAGAACACAATATTTCAAGTCACTGATTGTACACAAAGTATTTCACACCATTCGTGTCTTCATACATGTACTTAGGGTAAGATGTCTAACTCATTCCACCATCATTCCTACCCCCTTGCCTCCTCCTTTCCCCTCCCTCCCCTTTGCCTTATCTAAAGTTCCTCCATTCCTCCCATGCTCCCCCTCCATTGCCATTATGAGTCAGCATCCTCATATCAAAGAAAACATTCAGCCTTTGGTTTTTTGGGATTGGTTTGCTTCACTTAGCTTTATATTCTCCAACTTTATCCATTTACCTGCAAATGCCATGATTTTATTCTCTTTTAATTCTGAGTAATGTCCATTGTATATAGGTACCAAAGTTTCCCTATCCATTCAGCTACTGAAAAGCATCTGGGTTGGTTCCACAATTTTTTAAAAAATATTTTTTAATTGTAGTTGGACACAGTATCTTTATGTTATTTATTTATTTTTATGTGGTGCTGAGGATCGAACCCAGGTCCTTGCACGTGCTAGGCAAGCACTCTACCGCTGAGCCACAACCCTAGCCCTGGTTCCACAATTTAGCTATTATGAATTGTGCTGCTATAAACATTGATATTGCTGTGTCCCTGTAATATGCTTTTAAGTCCTTTGAGTATAAGCCAAGGAATGGGATAGCTGGGTCAAATGGTGATTCCATTCCAAGTTTTTTAAGGAATCTCCATACTGCTTTCCAGATTGGCTGCACCAATTTGCAGTCCCACCAGCAAAGTATGAGTGTGCCTTTCCCCCCACATCCTTGCCAACACTTATTGTTGTTTATATTCTTGATAACTGACATTCTGACTGGAGTGAGATGAAATCTTAGAGTAGTTTTGATTTGCATTTCTCTAATTGCTAGAGATGTTGAACATTTTTTCATATGTTTGTTGATTGATTGTATATTATCTTCTGAAAAGTGTCTCTTCAGTTCCTTGGCTCATTGATTGGGTTATTTGGTTTTTTGGTGTTAAGGTTTTTGAGTGCTTTTTATATCTTAGAGATTAGTGCTCTATTTGATGTGCTTGTGGTAAAGATTTTCTCCCATTCTGTAGGCTCTCTGTTCACCTCACTGATTGTTTCTTTTGCTGAGAAGAAGCTTTTTAGTTTGAATCCATCTCATTTATTGATTCTTGGTTTTAATTATTACGCCATAGGAGTCTTATTAAGGAAGTTGGAGCCTAATCCGACATGATGGAGATTCGGGCCTATTCTTTCTAATATTAGGCTCAAGGTCTCTGGTTTAATTCCTAGGTCCTTGATTCACTTTGAATTGAATATTGTGCATAGTGAGAGATAGAGGTTTGATTTCATTTTGTTACATGTGGATTTCCAGTTTTCACAACACCATTTGTTGAAGAGGCTATCTTTTCTCCAATGTACATTTTTGGCACTTTTTTTTTGGCAGGGGGCAGGGGTACCAGGGATTGAACTCAGGGCACTTGAGCCACATTCCCAGCTCTATTTTGTATTTTATTAGCGACAGGGTCTCACTGAGTTGCTTAGCACCTTGCTAAATTGCTGAGGCTGGCTTTGAACTTGCAATCCTTCTGCATCAGCCTACTGAGCCACTGGAATCATAGGCGTGCACCACCACGCCTGGCAGCACCTTTGTCTAATGTAAGATAACTGTAGTTATGTGGGTTAGTCTCTGTGTCCTCTGTTCTGTACCATTGGTCTATAGGACTATTTTTGTGCCAATACCATGCTGTTTTTGTTACTATTGCTCTGAAGTATAGTTTAAGGTCTGGAATATTAAGGCCACCAGCTTCACTCTTGCTAAGGATTGCATTGGCTATTCTGGGTCTCTTATTTTTGCAGATGAATTTCATGATTGCTTTTTCTATTTCTGTGAGGAATATCATTGGGATTTTGATTGGGATTACATTAAATCTGATTTAGTGCTTTTGGTAGTATGGTCATTTTGACAATATTAATTCTGCCTATCGAATGTAGATCTTTCCATCTTATAAGGGCTTCTTTAACTTCTTTTTTAGTGTGCTGTAGTTTTCATTGTAAAAGTCTTTCACCTCTTTCATTATGTTTATTCCCAAGTATTGTATTTTTTGAGGCTGTTGTAAATGGGGTGGTTTTCCTAGTTTCTCTTTCTGAGGATGGGTCACTGATGTACAGAAATGCCTTTAATTTTATATCCAGCTACTTTACTGAATTCGTTTATTAGTTCTAGGAGATTTCTGGTGAAATATTTTGGGTTTCTAGGTTTAGAATCATATTGTCTGTAAATAGTGATTATTCAGTTCTTCTTTTCCTATCTGTATCTCTTTAATTACTTTTGTCTATCTGATTGCTCTGGCTAGAGTTTCAAGAACTATGTTAAATAGAAGTGGTAAAAGAGGGCAACCCTGTCTTTTTCCAGTTTTTAGAGGAAATGCTTTCAGTTTTTCTCCATTTAGAATGATGTTGGCCTGGAACTTAGCATAAATAGCTTTTACAATGTTGAGGTATGTTCCTAATATCCCTAGTTTTTATAGCATTTTGAACATGAAAGGATGCTATATTTTATCAAATGCTTTCTCTGCATCTATTGAGATGATCATATGATTTTTTCTTTGAGTCTATTGATGTGATGAATTACATTTATTGATTTCTGTGTGTTGAACCAACCTTGCATCCCTAGGATGAACCCTACTTGATCATGGTGCATTATCTTTTTGATATGTTTTTGTATTCAATTTGCCAGAATTTTGTTGATAGTTTTTTGCATCTATATTCATTAGAGATATTGGTCTGAAGTTTTCTTTCTTTGATGTGTCTTTGGTTTTGGAATCAGGGTGATATTGGCCTCATAGAATGTGCTTGGAAGTGCTCCCTGTTTTTCTATTTCATGAAATAGTTTGAGAAGTATTGGTGTTAGTTCTTCTTTAAAGGTCTTGTAGAACTCAGCTGTGTATCCATCCAGTCCTGGGCTTTTCTTAGTTGATAGGCTTCTGATAGCATCCTCTATTTCCTTGTTTGAAATTGATCTGTTTAATTCGTGTATATCATCCTGATTTAGTTTGGACATATCGATGCCTTTGATATTTTCTATTTTATTGGAGTCCAAATTTTCAAAATAATTTCTAATTATCTTCTGTATTTCTGTAGTGTCAGTCGTAATATTTCCTTTTTCATCACGGATGTTAGTAATTTGAGTATTCTCCCTCTTTTTGTTAGCATGGCTAATGGTTTTTCAATTTTATTTATTTTTTCAAAGAACCAACTTTTTGTTTTGTCAATGTTTTCCATTGTTTCTTTTGTTTCAATTTCATTGATTTCAGCTCTGACTTTAATTATTTCCTGTCTTCTACTGCTTTGGGGGTTGATTTGTTCTTTTCCTAGGGCTTTGAGAAGTAATGTTAGGTCATTTATTTGTTGACTTTTTCTTCTTTGAAGGAATGAACTCCATGCTATGAACTTTCCTCTTAGAACTGCCTTCATAGTGTCCCAGAGATTTTGATATGTTGTATCAGTGTTCTCATTTACCTCTAAGAATTTTTTAATCTCCTCTTTGATATCTTTTGCAACTATTGTTCATTCAATAGCATATTATTTAGTCTCCAGGTGTTGGAGTATCTTTTATTTTTTATTTTATCATTGATTTCTAATTTCATTCCATTGTGGTCTGATAGAATGTCGAGTAGTATCTCTACTTTTTTTATTTACTAAGATTTGCTTTGTGGCATACTATATGGTCTATTTTAGAAAAGGATCCATATGCTGCTGAGAAAAAAAGTGTATTTGCGGGCTGGGGATGTGGCTCAAGCGGTAGCGCGCTCGCCTTGCATGCGTGCGGCCCGGGTTCGATCCTCAGCACCACATACCAACAAAGATGTTGTGTCCGCCAAGAACTAAAAAATAAATATTAAAAATTCTCTCTCTCTCTCTCTCTCCTCTCTCACTCTCTCTTTAAAAAAAAAAAAAAGTGTATTTGCTCATTGATGGATTATATACTCTATATATGTCAGTTAAGTCTAAGTTATTGATTGTATTGTTGATTTCTATAGTTTCTTTTTTTAGCTTTGTTTGGAAGATCTATTCAGTGGTGAAGAAAGTGTGTGAAAGTCACCCAGAATTATTGTATTGTGGTCTATTTGACTCTTGAGCTTGAGAAGAGTTTGATTGATGAACATAGATGCTCCATTATTTGGGGCATATATGTTTATAACTGTTATGTCGGGTTGATTAATAGTTCCCTTAAGCAGTATGAAATGTCCATCTTTATCCCTTTTGATTAACTTTGAATTGAAGTCTACTTTATTTGTTTTGAAGATGGAAACCCCTGCTTGTTTACATAGGCCATGTGAATGGTACATTTTATCTCAACCTTTCACCTTCAGTCTGTGGGTGTCTTTTCCTATGAGATGAGTCTCTTGAAGGCAGCATATTGTTGGGTCTTTTTTTTTTTTTAATCCAATCTACCAGCCTATGTCTTTTTATTTGTGAGTTTAGGCCATTAACATTTAGGCTTATTATTCAGATGTGATTTGTATCACCAGTCATTTTTGTTATTTTTGGTATTTAGCTTAACTTGGTTTCTCCTTTGCTTGGTTTTTCCTTTACTGTAGTTCTTTCCTTTGCAGATTTTCATTATTGTTTTTCATTTCCTCCTCCTGGAATATTTTGCGAAGAATGTTCTGAAGTGCAGAGTTTCTTGCTGTAAATTCTTTTAGCTTTTGTTTATCATGGAAGGTTTTTATTTCATTGTCAAATTTGAAGCTTAATTTTTCTGGATATAAGATTCTTGGTTGGCATCGATTATCTTTTAGAGCTTGGTATATGTTGTTCCAGGATCTCCTGTTTTTTTTTTTTTATTGTTTGTCGTTCAAAACATTACATAGTTCTTAATATATCATATTTCACAGTTTGATTCAAGTGAGTTATGAACTCCCATTTTTACCCCGTATACAGATTGCTGTATCACATCAGTTACACTTCCGTTGATTTACATATTGCCATTCTAGTGTCTGATGTATTCTGCTGTCTATCCTATTCTCTACTATCCCCCTCCCCTCCCCTCCCCTCCCCTCCCCTCCCCTTTTCTCTCTCTACCCCCTCTACTGTAAATCATTTCTTCCACTTGTATTATTCTTCTCTTACCCCTCCTTTCCTCTTATATGTAATTTTGTAAAACCCTGAGGATCACCTTCCATTTCCATGCGATTTCCCTTCTCACTCCCTTTCCCTCCCACCTCTCATCCCTGTTTAATGTTAATCTTCTTCTCAAGCTCTTCATCCCTACCCTGTCCTTGGTTACTCCCCTTATATCAAAGAAGTCATTTGGCATTTGTTTTTTAAGGATTGGCTAGCTTCACTTAGCATAATCTGCTCTAATGCCATCCATTTCCCTCCAAATTCTATGATTTTGTCATTTTTTAATGCAGAGTAATACTCCATTGTGTATAAATGCCACATTTTTTTTATCCATTCATCTATTGAAGGGCATCTAGGTTGGTTCCACAATCTTGCTATCGTGAATTGTGCTGCTATGAACATCAATGTAGCAGTGTCCCTGTAGCATGCTCTTATTAGGTCTTTAGGGAATAGACCGAGAAGGGGAATAGCTGGGTCAAATGGTGGTTCCATTCCCAGCTTTCCAAGAAATCTCCATACTGCTTTCCAAATTGGCTGCACCAATTTGCAGTCCCACCAACAATGAACAAGTATACCCTTTTCCCCGCATCCTCTCCAGCACTTGTTGTTGTTGGACTTCATAATGGCTGCCAATCTTACTGGAGTGAGATGGTATCTTAGGGTGGTTTTGATTTGCATTTCTCTGACTGCTAGCGATGGTGAGCATTTTTTCATGTACTTAATTGATTGATTGTATGTCCTCCTCTGAGAAGTGTCTGTTCAGGTCCTTGGCCCATTTGTTGATTGGGTTATTTGTTATCTTATTGTCTAATTTTTTGAGTTCTTTGTATACTCTGGATATTAGGGCTCTATCTGAAGTGTGTGGAGTAAAGATTTGTTCCCAGGATGTAGGCTCCCTGTTTATCTCTCTTATTGTTTCTTTTGCTGAGAAAGAGCTTTTTAGTTTGAGTAACTCCCATTTGTTGATTCTAGTTGTTAACTCTTGCGCTATGGGTGTCCTATTGAGGAATTTGGAGCCCGACCCCACAGTATGTAGATCATAGCCAACTTTTTCTTCTATCAAACGCCATATCTCTGATTTAATATCAAGCTCCTTGATCCATTTTGAGTTAACTTTTGTGCATGGCGAGAGAAAGGGATTCAGTTTCATTTTGATGCAAATGGATTTCCAGTTTTCCCAACACCATTTGTTGAAGATGCTATCCTTCCTCCATTGCATGCTTTTAGCCCCTTTGCTCGTGTTTCTTTCTGCTTGGTGAAACTGTTGTGTTTTTGAAAATTTCCCCCTATTTATTTATATTGCTCTTGTATAGTTGGGAAATCTCCCTTGCAGGGCGGGTAGTGGCTGTGCTCCTCCTCTAATTAGGGTGATCTGTCTACCACGCTGGTCGGTCGCAGGTCTGCCCACCCTGCGGGCACGGGTGGCAGCTCTGCTCTGCCCACACTCCAATTGTGGTGACGTAACTACCACGCCCTCGGGTCGTTGGTCCTGATCCGGATGTGGGCGGCGGCTCTGCTCGGCCCCTACTCCAATTGGTGTGACGTGTCTACCACGCTGGCAGGCCTCTAGGCTTGTTCCGCCGGTGGGTCACAGGTCTGCCTACCTTGCGGGCTCGGACGGCAGTTCTGCTCAGCCCCCACTCCCAATGGGGGTACCTGACTGCCTCTCCAAAAGGTCGCTGGGCCTTTTCCGGACATGGGCAGCGGCTCTGCTCCACCCCCACTCCAACTAGTGTGACGTGACTGCCTCGGTGCTACGTGTCCCCCATGCTGGCAGGCTACGGGGCCTGTCCTGCCAGTGGGTCGCAGGTCTGCCTACCTTGCAGGCTCAGATGGCGGCTCTGCACAGCCCCTACTCCAAATGGGGTGACTTGGCTACCGCGCTGTCGGGTCGCTGGTCCTGTTCTAGGCGTGGGCAGCTACTCTCTTCGGCCCCAGCTGCAGTTGGGTTGTCGTGATACCACGCCGGCGGGTCACTTGGCCTGCTCTGGGCACAGGCGGCAGCTCCACTCTGCCCCCCTGGCCCCCACAGCACCCAGCAGGACCCGGACCGAGAAGCAGTCACCGCAGGTTCCCCAGCCCTGGGCCAACGCAGCTTCGGGAGCCAGAACCCGGCCTCTCCGATCCCGGCGCATGGTCCACTAGGAGCAGGCTCCAAGGAGCGACCCCCGCGGGTTCCCCAGCCCCAGGCCAAAGCAGCTCCGGGAGCCAGAGCCCAGCCGCTCCAAGCTCTCCGAGCTTGGTTCACGCTCCGCTGGGAGCCGGCTCAAAGACGCAGTCCCCGCGGGCTCCCCAGCCCCAGGCCAAAACTGTTCCGGGAGTCAGAACCCAGCCGCCCCAAGCTCAGCGCACGCTCCACTTGGAGCTGGCCTCAACACGCAGTCTCCGCAGGTTCCCCAGCCCTGGGCCAAAGCAGCCCCGGGAACCAGAATCCGGCCGCTCAGAGCCCGGCGCACGCCTTGCCAGGAGCGAGCCCCAAGGAGTATTCTCCACAGGTTCTCCAGCCCCGAGCCTGAGCGATCTGTTTGCGAGACGCAGGCAAATACCAGCCTGAAATCACCTGTTCCGTAGCTGAATGAGGTGAGATCAGTAGAAAACAGGGATGATTACATCAGCTCTCCAAGATGGTGGCTGCTGTCCTCCTCCGTGGTCTGACCGGTGTCGAGAACCGAACTGGACCACTTATCTCCTCTGTCTCAAAGCCGGAACTCAGCACTAAGCACGGCCATTGCACCACTGGCAGGAGCCCCCAGAATCCGCATCGCTGCACCCCCGTTCCAGCACCTCGCCGCTTCCCAGCGCGCGCCGCAGACTCCAGCTGCGGGGCGGTCCGCCGATCAGGCAATGCGACCCTCCGTGCAGAGAAATTGCCCGTGACCGAGTCCCCGCAGCCGAACCGCGCGCGATGGAAATCCGTCCACTAGATTCTGGAGCACCTCAATTTCACTGGAAATTCCCAACAAGATAGCCTTCAGCTGTTTCACCTCGTCTTTCTCCCGCACAGTGATGCGGCGCACTGGGGTGATGCACTCCCTTCACCGCCATCTTCCTCACGATCTCCTGGTTTTGACAGTCTGGGTTAAAAAAAATCTGCTGAGATCGAAATTGGTCTTCCCTTATAGGTAATCTGATTTTTCTTTCTTGTAGCATTTAAAAATCTATTCTTATTCTGTATGCTAGGCATTTTCATTATAATGTATCTTTGTGTAGATCTGTTGTAATTTTATACATTTGATGTCCTATAGGCTGCTTGTATCAGATTTTCCAGTTCATTCTTTATGCTTGAGAAATTTTCTGATATTATTTAATTGAAGAGATTGTGCATTCCTTTGGTTTGAATCTCTGAACCTTTCTCTATTCCAATAAATCTTAAATTTGGTCTTTTGATGGTATCATAATTCTTGGATATTCTGTTCATGGTTTCTTACCATCTTCACTGTGAGGTCAACTTTATTTTCAGGATTGTATATTTTGTCTTTATTATCTGAGGTCCTGTCGTCCAAGTGATCTAGTCTGTTGGTGATGCTATCTGTTGAGTTTTTTAATTGTCTTATTGTTTCTTTCATTTCAAAGATTTCTTTTTTTTTTCAGTATCTCTCTTTCTTGAAATAATATCTTGCAACCTCTGTATTTGCTCTCCTATCTCTTTGTTGGTGTGATTGATGGTTGCCTGTATTTGGTCTCTTATGTCTTTGTTGGAGTGATCGGTTTTTGCTTTTATCTGCTCACTTAGGTTGTTCTTTAATTCCCAAATCATCTTAGTTATGTATATTCTGAACTCCTTGTCTGACATTTCACCTACTGTGCTATCTATGGATTCTGTTGTTGTAGTATCTTGGTTTGTTGGGGGCACTTTCCTCCCTTATTTTTTCATGATGTCTATGTATCTCTCTCTCTTGCAGTGTTATCTGAGGTATCATAGCTTCTGCCCTGTTGTCTTATAGTGTCCCTATAGGTTATCAATACCTCACTATTAAGGAAGAAATCAATATTACAGCACTCAGTGTACCCAACGTGCAGCCATATATCAGTTAGCTTCTATTTTTACATTTATAGTTTTGTCACTATAATCAGAAATGATGAGTTCGGTTATTTTCTACCATATAGTCAATAGGTTTGCTTAATGGTTTACAGTTTCTAGTGGAAGAAGGGGGTCTGGGGGGTTGGCTGAGATGTTTATGAGGTAGGATGTGAGAATATGGAGGTATTAGGTTATATGACTAGTGAGAGGGTAATCATAAGAAATTAGCTGTTAGTAGGAGAAACAAGAGATAAGCAACCCCATGCAAGACTCCATTACCTCAGCAACAGGATAACTGTTAGCACCCCTAGTAGAGAAACCTCTGGTGCAGCAGGCCCACAGGGACCTTGGTGACTTCTTACCAGGTCCTTATTCTTATCCCTTGATAGAAACGGCAACATCTTGAAATTATATTTTACCACAA
Source organism: Spermophilus citellus (assembly GCF_964194105.1). Classification (NCBI taxonomy): domain Eukaryota; kingdom Metazoa; phylum Chordata; class Mammalia; order Rodentia; family Sciuridae; genus Spermophilus; species Spermophilus citellus. The sequence goes on from NC_138189.1 coordinate 164,195, forward strand.
CTTACTGTTGAAGAAGCCGGTTATTTGTCCCACGGAGTCTCCTGCAATGGTTTTTGCTGCTTGTTCTCTTCACTGTTAACTGAGACTTTCTCTATCCATCCTATGGGTTTCCTCTGACCCAGACACCAAGCAGATTCTGGCAGTGGGTTTGTTCAGTTCTGTCTGTTCTGGTATGCTTTGGTCTGGTCTGTTTGTTCTGGTTCTTTTATTCTGATTTATTCTGGTCTGGTCTGTTCTGGTTTGTTCTGGTCAGGTCTACTTTGTTCTGGTTTATTCTGGTCTGGTCTCATTTGCTCTGGTTGGTTTGTTCCAGTTTGTCCTTTTCTGATCTGTTTGGTCTGTCCTGTCTGGTCTGAGCAGGGCTGCTTGCCCCAGGAAGGATATAGTCTCTGGCTATCTGCTGTATTGTGATTCTGGCAGCCATTGAATGTCAACTAGGTCCAGTAGTTCAGTGGAGTTTATAAACCATGTTGTTTTAACTATTACAGGTATTTCCTATTTTTTAGCCGGTGCCTTAGTCCATGAGAGCTGCTATAATAGAATGCCACAGATAGATAACTTAAAAGAAAATAAGTTTATTTCTCAGTTCTAGAGCCTGGAAAGGCCAAGGCCAAGACATGAAATATGGAGCACTCCATCTCCACATTGGAGCTTAAATGCTGCCTCTTACCAAGGGGAGGGGTGCTGATATTCACATGGTAGAAAGCAGAAGGGCAAGAAGGACTCACTCCTTCTGCCAAGCCCTTTAATAACAGCATTGGCCTCATAAGCTGACACCTGCCCAGAGGCCCCAGGCCTAACACTGTGCATTGGAGATGATGCTTCCATCACACAATTCTGGGAGATGCCTTCAAACCAAAGCAGCCAGAATAATGCTATAAAGAAAGCTCCCCCATGTGCCTGCTTTTCTGTTGCCCAATGTTATCACTTATATAAGAGAGACAAGAGGGCTGGGGTTGTGGCTCAGCGGTAGAGTGCTCACCTAGCATGTGTGAGGCCCTGGGTTCCATCCACAGCACCACATAAAAATAAATAAATAAAGATATTGTGTCCAACTAAAAAGTAAATATTAAAAAAAAGAATTTTAAATTAAAAAAAAAGAGAGACAAGAAATGGGGGTTATTCCTCACCAATTTCATTTTGATGAATGAGTTCACAACTAAGTTTGCTCTTCTTTTTAGTATTGTTGTGAACTTATGGAGTTAGGCATGTTGATTTGATTCCACTCATCAGTTATTTTTAGTATTCAATTGCCACATCTTTGGCCAGTGGGAATATCTTTGTATCAGCTCCTGAGTCCTTTAGACAAGGCCTTGGTGGTAGTTGTCCGCTCTCCTGGCCCTCTGGTCTGTGCAGTGTTGCTAGTCCATTGTGCGATGTCCTTGAGACCTGATCAGCTTCAACCTTTTCCTTTGAGTGGAAGTACTGTTTGAGGGCCACCCTCTCAGAGATGGAGGTGCCTGCTGATGCTGGCCCCTCTGTTCTCTGGACAGAGTAAGGAAATCTAAGATAAAACAGGCTTGAGTTTGTATTCTTCCAGTTCATATTCAGGATGATGCAGTGAACTGCTTAGACCTTACTCTGTCCTTCATTACCCTCTAGGAGTACTGGGTTCATTGTCTCCACTCAGCAAAGAATTGAAGAACAGGACAGAGAGAGAGCAAGCAAGCAGCAGGTTTATTCTAAAAGTGACAGAGATAGACTTTCTAAAGAGAAGGGGCCCCAGAGCTGGGTGTCTGGTGGGGGAGTTTTGGCTTGTTCTTTTTATGGTCTCTGGAATTTCCTCCTTTCCTCCCCTGTCCACATTCTTCTCACTGTTATTGATCGGTGCTCCTTCTGTCTACCTGTCTACTTCAGTTTTTCTATCAGATCCCCTGCTTACGAGCACAAGTACAGAAGTGTCTGTCTGGGCCTTGCTTGTGTTCACAAGCACTTTTGTTAACCAGGATATTGACCACATCAGAAGACCCTCTCCATGCTGCTTTGTTCTGGTCCTGCCTCTGACCTCCTCACTCACCATCTTGCCCTGGCTGCTTAAGCCCTTCTACATCTCCCTCACTTTCAACCTCCCAACCTGGTTATCAGCACCCAAAGTTGATAGTTAAGGGTGTATGACTCACCTGTGCCATCTCTGGCAGATATATGATCTCAGAAGTGTGAGACCTGGGCAGGTGGGGGTGGATCTGTGTTGTGCTTTTGTTGTGTTTTAGCTTATTGTTAAATATATATACTGGAAGAAAACAAATAATAAAATCATAGTGGAAAGTTCCTTCTAAGCACAACCCAGAAGCCATTGTTAAAGGATCAGTTGAGAAAATTAATTTGACCAAATGAAAAAGTCTGCACAGCCACAAATTACTACAATTAAAGTAAAATCTGCACAGTCACACTTGAGTATCCAAGAGACCAACACCTTGCTGGGCCATCGGGGTAGACTTCCTAGTGACAGAGGAAGACCTGCAGGCCTGTTCACAGCCTCTGGCGGGGATGGGGCTGCTGGCTCTCCTTACAGATGAGAAAACTCAACCAGGCTGAATTTCTTCAAGTTTGTGCTGGACAGTGGCAGAGCAGGACCTGAACGAACCCTTGCAAGGAGCCAGCAGGATAGCCAGCTGCAGTGTCCTGACACCACACCCACCATCCTTGCAAGGGGCTAGCAGCCTGGCCTGCTGCTGTGGGACTTGAAGACCTTTCATTACAGGCGGACGTCTTACAGCTCCAAGTCAAGGGTGACGCCTGCTCAGTAAATTCAGCCTCATTCTGATCTCCCCAGGAGAAGCATCTGCTCAGGGGCCACTGAGAGAGCTGAGCCAGGGGGCCTAGAGAGAACCCAGAGTGTTCTGAAACTAATATAGTCAGGTTTAGTGTGGACTGTTGACATCACTAAAGTGATCACTCTTGGCCTCTGCAGAACTGCCTGCCACCTCCATGCTCAGCCCTGCTCAGCAACTCATGCAGTACTGAATTGTTTGTTAGTCTCTCCCAGGAAGGTGTCATTCAGTAGATTTTTTTGACACACAAAGCAAGGATGTGGTTTCTATGTGAGTCTATGGTGAATGTTTTGAAGAGATGTGTGATTTGTAGAAGGCCAAATTCAAGAATGCATACCATCTCCCTGTCATTTAGAATGTTCTCTCTTCTCTAGGGGACATCCGACACCCAAAGCGTGTCCAGCAGACTGATTTGGCTGCAACACTGGCAATTGGACTTGGTTTGCCAATTCCTAAAGACAGTGTGGGGAGTCTCTTATTCCCAGTTGTAGAAGGGAAACCAGTGAGGGAACAACTGAGATTCTTACACCTGAACACAGTGCAGCTCAGCAAGTTGCTGCAGGAGAACATGCCATCTTATGAGAAAGGTAAGCTAACTGGCAGTTCCCAGCCTCTGAGGTCACCATTTGTGCCCCGTGTTCCCATGTGCTTTGTGCTGTGCATTGTGGTTGTCCTGGGCTACTTTGTGTCTCACACTCTTCCACCATGTCCCTGCCTTCCTGACCCTCAGAACCTCACCTGTCAGCCTCAGCACCCATAGATGTATCACCTAGGTGTGGTTCTTTCATAACCGTATTCATTCTGCTAACATTCACCATGTTCTTCTTATGAGCCAAGGAGTGTTAAAGGCACTGGAGATAAGCACACATGGCACAAGGTTTCTGTCCTCACAAAACCTTCCAGAGGGAGGAAAGAAAAGTACCATGGTAGATGCCAGATGGCCACCTTGAGAAAGAATGCACAGAGAAGGGGAGTGCAGGAGTGGGTGCTGGCGACACGACTTACCTTTGAGTAGCTGCCCAAGAGGGAGCCCCACAGGCTGAGGAGACCAGGTGCTGCAGCAGGGACATCAGAGAGATATGGGGGCCCACTGGGCATCGGAGGGCTTTGACTTTTATTCTGGGTAAGGTGGGGGGCACTGCAGGGTTTTGCACCAAGCCCAGAATCTTGGGCCTGTGTTTTCCAAGGCTCTGAGGAGAAAATGAGTCAGAAAGCAATTGCAGTGCTCTGAGGAGAGAGGAGGCTGCCGGTGGCAGTGGAATCTGGGAGAAGCAGTAGAATCTGGGAGAAGCAGTTACACTGTGGATGTTTTGAAGGGAGTGAAACAGGATCTGCTGGAGCACTGGGATACAAGGTCATAGAAGACCCATGGGAAGGATGGGCCTCTGTTCTCAGCGTGGCAGTGAAAGGGGGCTATCATACACTGCTGTGGGCAAGACTTTGACAGGAGCAAGTTTGCAAGGCAGGGTCGTGGGGCACAGTGACCAGGAAGCCATGAGAGTTTCATGAGGAAGCAGTGGGCAACTGTGTCAACTACTGGGAACTGACTGCTGACCTGGCAGTACAGGCTCATCAGGACCTGCAGACCAGCTCAACGGGATACTGGGGAAGCCTGGTTGGGGTGGTACAGGTGAGGACAACAGAAGGTGAGCAGGGAAATGGACTGGGTTGATGTGGGGCTGAGAGCAAGTGTTTTCAATTTAAGCCAGAGCTACAAAGGATGTTTATGTGCCAATAGGAATGGTCCTGGGAGGAACAATAAATTTTAAAAACAGTCCCTGGATAAGAATGTGCCTTCCTGAGGCCCTCTGTAGATATTTGAGTTTTGTTTTGTTTGTTTTTAGAGCATTAGAGCTATACACAGTAGTTGGATTCATTTTGACAAAATCACATATGCATGGAATTTGATTTATTCCATTTCAGTCCCAGGTGCCCCCTTTTCTCCCTCCTTCTGTTCCACTGATCATCCTTCCTCTCATTTATTTATTTATTTTTTTTGGTTGGTGTTTTCTACCTACACATACAGGTAGAATCCTCTGTGGTATACTGACATATGCATATAGCATGATTTTGTTAAATTCATTCCCCATTTTCTCCCCTTTCCCTTCCCTCCTCCCTCCCTCTCAATCTCCCTCTTCTACTCCATTGGTCTTCCCCTATATTTTTATGATATCCAATCCCCACCCCACCTTTTCCCCTTATTTTTCTTTAGTCTAAGCATATGAGAGAAAATATTTGACCCTTGATCATCTGAGTCTGACTTGTTTCACTTAGCATGATGTTTTCCAGTTCTGTCCATTTGCTGAAAAATATCATAATTTTATTTTTATGACCAAGTAAGATTTCATTATGTGTATGTACCACATTTTCTTAATCCACTAATCTATTGACGAGCATCTGGGCTGGTTCCATAATTTGGCTTTTGTGAATTGCACTGCTATACACATTGATGTGGCTATGTCACTGTAGTATGCTGATTTTAGACTTTTTGGATAAATACCAAAGAGTCAGGTAGCTGGGTCATATGGTAGTTCCATTCCTAGCCCTTTGAGGAATCTCCATACTGCTTTCCAGAATGGTTGTTTGAGTTTGCAGTCCTACCAACAGTGTATGAGTGTACTTTTCCCCCTACATCCTCACCAGCATTTATTATTATTTGTAATCTTGATCATTGCCATTCTGACTGAAATGAGGTGAAATCTTAGTGTAGTTTTGATTTACATTTCCCTGTTTGCCAGGGGTGTTGAACATTTTTTTATAATTTGTTGAATTGTATTTTCAAATGCTTGACTCTGCCATGTCCAGGCACATCAAACACCAACTCGCCTGACCCCAGGCCCCGTCTGGAGTCTAGAGAAGGTGCCTCCGGTTTGAGGCAGCACTTGACCTGATGTTAGCAGGTCTTCCTCTTGGAGGTTGTGGGGTGCTGCCAGCAGCAGGTGACACTGTGAGTGTCACATGTAGAAGACAGGCCTTGCAACTGGGGACTGGCCAGGAGCCATGGGCAACAGGGCGGGAGGACCTGCTGAGCCAGCGCATAGCCATGAGGTGTCTAGGGAGGAGCGTCTTGCAGGTGAGGCCTGGGCAGCACACTTTTCAGTCCAGACCAGACCCAACTATTACTTTTGGTTGTTTGTTTTTATTTTTTCCAAAAATAGTTTTTATTAGCATGATAGTTTTTCATATTTATTGTTATTAATATGTACCCTTTCTCCTGCACTAGAAAAAACACCAATGAAAGCAAGAGACAACGGAAGCATGGTTTGCCTATTTCAGAAATATCAGGGTAGGAGAAATGGAGAGCCAAAGTGAGTGGGGGAAGAGATGACCCTGCCAGACAAACTCAGGACGGCCCCTGGAATGAGGAAACATCCCTGGGGTCCTACACCCCCAAGAAGCCTGTGTCCACACTGTCCATACATGTGCTGACACAGAAATGGTATAGCTCTCAGCAAAGCTTATAGAGACCCACTTTACCCATCCTGTCCTTGGGCAGTCTTTCCACTCTTGTGGAACTGGCTGTTCCTTGCCTCAGGATCTTTGCACATGCCTGGGATCCTTAACTTTCAGCTTACAAGTCAGACTATCCTTTTCCCACCCCACTTACAATCTTAAATCAGTTCCTCCCCATTACCAGAGGTCTTGCATTATACCATCTGCTTTTTCTTTGCAGCATTCTTCTCATTATATAAGGGTGTGTGTGTGTGTGTGTGTGTGTGTGTGTGTGTGTGTGTGTCCCCTACAGAATCCTGCCAAGGAAGCAGGAATTGTACCTATTCACTCACCATGTGTCTTACCAAACATACTACCCTTGGCCTATAGTCAGGGCTCAGGAAGTGTTTGTTTGGATAAATGAACAGGTGGCCCCATGTCTCTGTGATTCCTAGATGGGGACGTTGTGGGGTATAGACACAGGTGCCTGTGTTTCTCTCTCTTAGAGGAACTGTGGACACAAGTGGCCCACTTCAGGGTGGGAGGTGCAGCATCTTGTTGCCAGCTTTGGAGTTTCACCCTTAGTTCAGATTTCTACTCCCACCGCTCTGTGAGTAGCAGGTGATGTGCCCTCTGTCTTAGATGCTGCCTCTGGAAACAGGCATGATGCTCACATGACACTCCCAGCTCATTGCTATGGAAAACAAGGAATAAGTTGCTTGGCGTGGTGCTGGCCATTGCCTCTTCCGAGTCACATCCTCCAGCTCTCCCAGGTTGGCTTGCAGGCCTCAGGGTACACGTCTGGAGCTTGTGCCACAGGCTCTAGACTTCAGCAGCTAATGGTCACTTGCTGGGCAAGGCCCGAGGTGTGCTCACAGAATCCCTCAAGCTCAGTGTCTGATTGGGGAGCCTGCTGATAGGCACACTAAGACTGCCTTCCAGTGGCCCTTCTGGAGCATGAAGACTCAGAGAGGAAGTTCTTGGTTTACAGACCCATCTGGTCACTAGTAAGTGTGATCCAGCAAAGACTTAGCTCAGCCAGCTCTAGAAAAGGGCCATGTCAGCCTTGGTCTCCAGCAGACATGAGGCTGGGTTCTTTGGGGAGCTGGCATTCCATGTAGGCTGCACCACTGGCCATCCTGAGCAGGGACAGGCCTCAGTGGTGCTAGTGCAAGGACAGAGGGCCAGCCTTTGCTGGGGAGGTAGGCATGGTGGGCAAGGTCCCCACACACACTGCCAAGACAAGCATTCTGCAAAACAGTGCCTGTCAGTAATGCACTTCAGGGTAGTTTTAATACTGCACGAGAAGAGTGGAAAGAGACAACAGGGAGGAAGGGAAAAGGCAAGTGAGGGAGGTGAAGAAGGAATCCAGGCGGAGCAGCAGCAGACATTTCTGTCACTGTGTGTGCTGATGACCTAGGCCTGACAGTGCTGAGAATGGACACATACATTTCCTCGGCTTCCTCAGCCCCTCCCCTAAAGGGACAGAGAGGTATCTGTCCTAAAAATGTGCCAAGAAAAACTGAATACTCTGGAATTGTGTCTGTTCTGACATGCGTGTGATCTTTTGGTTCTCTTGCTAGATCCCGGATTTGAGCAGTTTAAAATGGCAGAAAGATTGCATGGGAACTGGGTCAAACTACACTTGGAGGAAAACCGTTCAGATGTCCTGCTCAGCCTTGGAACCAAGGTGCTCAGGCAGTACCTGGGTGCACTGAAGACCCTGAGTCTGTCTCTGAGCACACAAGTGGCCCAGTACGATATCTACTCAATGGCAGTGGGGACTGTCGTGGTTTTGGAGGTACGGATGTTCATGGAGCCATGGCTCAGGGGTTAAATTTGTTTGGTAACTCAGCCAAAATAGGACAGTTTGAAATATATATAATAAGGTTGTTGCTAAACAAGAAAACTGAATTTTTCAACCCTTTTGTTTTGTGCCTTGACTTGGACACAAAGCAGTGCATGCAACAGGTGTGTACCCTCAGCGTTGCCATGGGAAGAGAAATAATAAGGCATGTGGTTTAGGTAGACAGATAAAAGTAATCCTTCAGTGGGCTCTTCTGACCTCACTGTATGAGCAGCTGATGAGCTCAGAGGGTTGCCACCCGGTCACAGAAACCACTGGTGTTTTTCTGTTCCAGGTTCTCACCCTGCTCCTCCTCAGCACCCCACAGGCGCTGCGCAGAGGGGCTGACCTGGAAGTTCCTCTGTGGTCTCCTGTGTTTTCCCTGCTCTTTTATTTGGTATTCCTAGTTCTTTCGGCCATTCATGTCATAGTGTGCACCTCAGCCACAAGTTCCTGCTACCTCTGTAGCCTCCCATGGCTGGTGGCAGGAGGGCTGATGGTTCTGGTTTCCGCACTGCTCTGTGCAATTGTCTCCACTCTCACCAGGACTGTCATCGAGAGCACTCTCCTGAGGAAGGTAGGCTGTGTCCATGTATGCTCTTGTTATGTCGGCCAGACTTCCAGTCATCAGACATTGGTTGAACACCTGGCATGTACCAGTATAATTCTGGTAGGGCAGTTCCCTGGGATAGCCACATACCAAAGGGGTTAGTTGGGAAGGACCTCAGCAGCCACCCAGACCTCTGGCATCTTGACTGCCAGGTTATGGTTGTAGTCAGGTCCCAGCCCTTTATTCTCAGTTGAGAAAAAAGGTTTCCTGAACTGGGGAGGAAGTAGAAGCAGAGCTGCTACACAAGGATGGGGAGTGTGAGTTTGAGTCCTAGTAGACCCTTGCCCTGTGGCTGAGGGACAGTCTCAGGTAGACACACAGGATGGCCCTGCTCATCTGGTCAACCTCACCAAGTGCAGTTTTCTTTTCAAGGCTGACATTTTCCTTTGCAATTCTTAGTCTCTGGTTTGGCACCTTTGTTTGTGAGCTTAGAGGTGGTGACAGGAAGAATGGATAGTTGCAGTTGGGTCCAGAATGCCCTGTGCAGAGACTCCAGCCCCATCCCATGCAGCTGCCATCCCTCCTTGCAGGGGTCTCGGAGGCCCTCTGCTGTGTCTGGGCCCAGGCACTCATGTGTCCCTAGGGCATGATGGTCTTCATCCACAGCTGCATCTCTAGGGCCTGGCTGGGTGACTCTCCCTGGGTACCTCACAAGCAATGGTTTCAAAAGAATGCGAACAGTTGCGCCCTCATCTTGAGCTGTCTTTGGCCAGCCTGCTTCATGGATAGTACTGTGTGCCACCCTTGTCATCTTAACAGAAACCATTGTAGTGGGGATCATGGAGTTCTGGAAATTCATGGAGAAATTAGATATCTGGTTTAAGGAATTTATCAGGGTCCTTTGTTTTTGAACAACAGGAACTGGCATGGAAGCAGGAGCAGGAGGGCTGGGTCAGGAGCCACTGGCCAGTGCTCCAAGCTCTATCACTGCCCAGAGAGCCCAGGTGCTTTCAGTCTCTACCACCGAGCTTATGACTTACAGTCCAGGGTGAGGACAACTGGCCGGCCATGTGGTGTCAATGTCCCAGAAGCAGGGGAGGGGTCTTCCAGAATGGGCAGCAGGCACTGGGCTGAGGACCAGCAGGTGTCTGTCACAGGGGGTTCTTTACTGTGAGTGAGGATTTTAGCACATGCAGAAAAACACATGTCATTTTCAGATTACTACGGAAAATGCATTTTCTCCTCACAGAATGCAGCTCTCCCCGGCTCCAGGTGGTCAGAGATGGACCTTCTTCTGATGCTGGGCACAGCAGGCCACGTCCTGAGCCTGGGTGCCAGCAGCTTTGTGGAAGAGGAGCATCAGACCTGGTACTTCCTGGTCAATACCCTGTGTCTGGCTCTGAGCCAGGAAACCTGCCGTAGCTGCTTTCCAGGAGATGACAGCAAGCCTCAGCACAGTGTCCACATGCTGCAGGACAGTGCAGTCTACAGAGCCCCCATACTCCACAGAGCAGGCCGCGCCTCCCCCTCCTCAGAAGCACTTGGGGGCCACACACGGTGGGCTATCCTGGCAAGCCCCTGGCTGGTGCTGGCCTGTTGCCGATTGCTGCGGTCCCTGAACCAGACAGGAGTGCAGGGAGCCCACAGGCCTGACCTCGGCCTCTGGCTCACCAGGTAAGCATGAGCCTCAGCTGTGGGCTAGACCCTCTGTAGGTGATGGTCACACACTAGGTCTTTTACATTTAGGCCTGTTTTATCTTACGAATAGGTTAATGTAAGGAATCTAAAGAAATGAGCAAACGTAACTCAGGAACGAGTGTTGAAAGGTGGCCTGATAGGTTTTCGGTGCTGAATCACAGATAACTGATCATGATTAAGACCCTGAATTCTAGAGTGACTGCTCCTAAGATATGACACTAGGTTGAGCTCATAGTGGCTAAATCTGCACTGCTGCCTGGGACAGGAAGGATGAGGTCAGCTGGGCAGGGGGCTGGGGCCTCTGCTGCAGCTCTGCCCTTTGTAGCTCCTTCTTCCTCTTGTCATCCCTCTTTCTCCATCCGGGAGGACAGAGCGTGTGACGATGGTCAGCACTATGAGCCTCTTACTGTGGCTGGAGAGCACAGAGAAAGTGACCTATAGCAGACAGGAGCATTTAAAGTAAGGATGGTACACACGAAGGAAACTGAGGCAGAAGTCAAGATGGCTCTTTTACTGGGGTGCTAAAATGGACAAGAACAGCAAGAGGAGCAGACGGTGACCATCTGCTCAATTCATGGACCTCGTAACTGCATAACACAGCAGCAGTGCTGCTCCTCTGGGGCCCAGGGAGTTTCAGGCTCACATCGCAGGTTATCTTGCACCTGTGATGATGAAGCCCAGCTTGAGCACAGGTGAGCCGAAGAACCCTGGCCCCACATGGCCTCTCCTTTGGGATTCCCTAGTGCTGAGTCAGCGAGTCAGCAAGTTGCGTGTTCCAGCAGACCACTGGTGTCTGCCTGTGTCCCAGAGCAGCCCTGGAAGTGAACGCCCAAGCTGGAGATTAAGGAGCAGGGCTAGAGAGAGGCCAGGCCACTGAGCGAACTTCACTTTGTGAAGTTCCTGCCCCAGAAGAGCACAGTGACACCCCCACTTCGTATTTTCTTGGGAAATTGAAGCATTGGAACAGTCCTGGTATGTTGTTGGCCTGTCATCTCAGGCATGGACATGCTGCCGCTTGCCTCCTGAGCTGTCCTTGCACTGTCCGAGCATTCCTGTTGATGGTAAAGAGGCAGCAGCATCCTGTTGGAAAGGCCCCTGCCTTCTCTGTGGTGGTGTGCCGCAGTGCAGAAGAGCACCCGAGATGGTGGTGCAGTTCAAACCAGGTGACCCCAGGAAGATCCACAGTGCTGACCATCCTCCTGACTTGACACTGCTACATCACTCCTCAGATTTCTGAAGTCTTTTCCCCTTTCTGTGTGTGCCTTGGAAGAAAGTTACTCATCCATTTTACCACTGCTGCCAGTCTGAGCTGTGTGAGTATGAGCTGTGTACCATGTACTCTGTGTACCATGTGCTCTGCCCACTCCTCCTCACCCAGGAGACTGTGGGGTGGCATCCTGTGAGTTCATCTGTGTGAGTGAGTGGCACAGGCCAGGAGTGGAGGGTCCAGGGGACTGCGACCGTGTGCACCTCTGAGTCCATTTGTGAGGGGAAGGGAGACTTCAGCTTGACAGTCTTATTTGTAACGTTTGAAGAACCTTTGTTTGAATTTAAACAACCAGCCTTTTTTTTTTTTCCTTATCAGGAAAATCAGCTGTTTTTACATGGCTATCATTTCTATGAGACTCAGAGGTCACTAGTTTGGTAATGATTCTGCATTTTCTGTTTCATTTCAGCTCTGACCATAAGGTGGAGCTCTCTGGCCTGGCCGCTCTCTCCCTGCTGGTGATCTTCTTGTTGGTTCAGAGAGGGTGCTCCCTGGTGTCCAGAGCAGCTTTGGCACTGGGGCTGTTGGGTGTTTTCTGCTACAGGGCAGCCATTGGGAATGTGCTGTTTCCATGGCAACCAGGCAACAAAGGCTTTTCAAAGTAAGTGCACTGGACACGTGAAAACTTGATTTTAGAAGTATCTTTGTATTTTATGGTAATTTATGTCCTAAAAAATGCCATGCCAATCTTACAGCACTAGGGCTTGGTTTTTGTGAATGGTGATTCCATCAACAGCTGCTAGAGCTTACCAAACCTTAATGAACTACTCTGTTAATTCTTTTAGGAGAGAAAGAAAACTTGGAAATAAGGTCATTGAGATATGACTGTAGAGATGAGAGGGTGACAGTGAGTGCTGCTCCCTAGCAGGTGGGAAAGGAAGCAGAGAGCCTCGTAATTTACAGTGTGCTCCCAGAGGGCCAGGAGCTCGTGCTACGCCTATCAGGAGCACTCAGTCACCACTGTTTCTACCTGCTGATGGCCACTCCTCTGCTTGGGGGTATGGTGGTACAGGCTGTGCCTACTCCTGAGGGGTGGCAACCATAGCTACCCCTTTGACAGGCTGTCTTTCTTCTTAAGCAGCTCTTGAGGTAAGGCAGAGGGCAGGAGGGATGGAGAGGCAGGCATGCTCCCTGAGGCATCCCTTACAGCTGCGAGAGTCAGGACAAGGCAGCTGTCTGATGAGAGTGGTGACCCTCACAGTTCTATGGAAGCTCTCAGGCAGGACACTGTGTACCAGCAGTCTGTAAAACTGTCATATGACCCCAACAAGTGTGTTTCACTTTTCATATTTATAACAGACTGAAATAAAATATTGGTGATTATATTTAGAACCTGAGGTCATAGGTGGATTGTAATCTTCCTTTCTGCGTATTATTAAAACTTATGTGTGTCTAGAATTCACAAGTATGGCTTCTCTAATTAAGCAAAGGTCCAGCTCTGAGCAGGGGTCGTGGCAGGGCTATGCAGGTGGTTGTGGGGTTCGGGGGCATTCCAGAAGCACGTGCTGACAGAAATGGCGTTGAGGCAGTGCCTGCTGGCAGGGGGCAGCAGCATGATAGGGCTTCCTGCCCCAGAGGCTGGGGAGGTCGGAGACACCTCAAAAGCTGTTGGCTTCCCAGTCTGAGACCTGGCAGACTTCCAGGCTGAACACTGTCACACAGTGCAGTATGTGAATGAGTTCCTCGTTTCTTCCCAGGTTTATGTGCCTGATGTCAGCATCTCTCACTTCAAGACTTCAACCACCTTGCCTTGTCTTGCCTGCTATCTGCAGCATGTCCTTTGCTGGTGTCCAGAACATAGCCAGTGTGCCTTTTCTTACTTTCTTTTCTTTATTTTTTAGTTGTAAACAGATACAATACCTTTATTTTATTATTTATTTTTGCATGGTGCTGAGTATTGAACCCAGTACCTCACACATGCCAGGCAAGCGCTCTACCACTGAGCCACAACCCCAGCCTGCCAGTGTGCCTTTTATTTCAGTGTGCTTCCTATAAAATGCATCCATCCCTCTGCCCATCTGTCCTGCTTCTGAATACTTCCTGGTTCCAGATCCACCTGGTTCTGGATCTGGTTCTAGATTCGTCCAGTATTCTAAGATCCCTTGCTTTTGGTACCTCACTCTCTTCTCCACTCAGAAGCCAGGCTTGGCTGGAGTGTGAGGTCAAGCAGGGTAGTCCTGGGGGTGCCAGAAGCACTGATTACCAGAGCGAGGCAGGTCCATGGGAGATGTCCAGTGACGCCTCCCTCCTGTTCACCACCAGCAGCTCTGTCATCTTGTCCTCAGGCAGGTCCTCTTCTAGTCCTCTTTCTCTTTGAAACTTCTTCAGTGGTTCTGACCTCAGAACCCACCTGGACTGTTCTCACTTTCATCTTGGCCTGGGCATGGCAGGACACTTAAATTCAGCTGTCCAACCAGGGCCATGTAACAGGCACATGGCACACAGTGCCCACACCGTTTGGATTAAACCAATCAAATTAAAAAATGAATATTTTTTAAGGCATAAACATTTCTAAGAAAACCTAACATAGGAACTCATTTTTCAAAACTGATATTATGTTGGTATTCACTTAAAATTTACTTAGTTAGCATTATTTTAAATGATCAGCTTTTTTAATTTATATAAAATATATATGTTTTAGGAATATATGTGGCATGGTGGCACGTGCCTTTACTCCCAGAAATTCAGGAGGCTGAGGCACAAGAGTCACGAGTCTAAAACCAGCCTGGGCAACTTAATGAGACCCCAACTCAAAATAAAAGAGGGCTAGGGTAGAGTTCAGTGGTAAAGCATCCCTAGATTCCATCCCCAGTTCCTCAAAAAAAAGTAATATGTTTCATAAGATGAAGTTCTCACGTATGGTGTCATAAATTATATCCTTTATAGATTTAAATGAAGCTCTCAAGTACTTTGTTCATCATAGCACTTAGTATGTATCAAGTGTTTACTGTCTGCCAAACACTTTATATGCTCTCTGTTGTTAATTGCTAGGACAGGCATGTGAGTTGTTGATGCTGCTTGTTCTTTCCACAAATGGCAGAGCTGAGTGTCGAAGTCAAAAACACAGCTAGTAAGCAGCAGAGACAGGACTGAGTGGCTTGGACCATGGTACATTTTCCACATGTGTACATATAATTGTGCAGATCCTCGTTTAGATTTGCCTTACACTGACACGCTCAGTCGCACACTTAGCATTTCTGAACTTGTAGACATTCCTGACAGCTGGGCTAGCACAGAGGATTTCAGTTAACGATGCAAAGCAGGTAGGTGGCTTTTCTGGTATGCTGCAGGGGTGTGGCTGTGGTCTTGCAACCAGGTGATCCTTGGACCACATGAGCAAGACTTCACCAACTCAATAAGGAAGGCACACATCAGGCTGCCCCTTGCAGGAAGATGGTGGAGGTGACATCCCTTCCACAAGGGTGTCACAGCCCCCTTAGCTGGCTGGGCACATTCAGGCACTCCCCAGTTATATGTGTTTTTCATGAGAAAATATGTATTTGAATTTTTCTAGCTGGTATGAATGAATTAACTTGTTTTGCTCTTTTTTTAGGGGTATTATTGAAGCTCGTTTTGTTTATGTCTTTGTCCTTGGCATTCTGTTCACGGGCACCAAAGACTTGCTTAAATCCCAAGTCATTGCTGCAGACTTCAAAATCAAGACTGTAGGTTTGTGGGAGATATATAGTGGATTAGTTCTTCTGGCAGCATTGCTCTTGAGACCACATAATCTTCCGGTATTAGCCTTTAGTCTCTTGATTCAGACTGTAATGACTAAATTCATCTGGAAGCCTCTGAGACATGATGCAGCTGAGATTACTGTAATGCATTATTGGTTCGGTCAAGCATTCTTCTATTTTCAGGTAGGTTGTTGTTATCTGGGTAGAAGACTATTAACTTTCAACGTCATTTAATCTTTTAGTTTTCTTTGAGAAAATTTTACAAGTTGTAGAGTGATATTTGTTCAGTGGAAGAATTGTCAGTATGGATGATGAATTATGCTTCAATTCCATGTGATACTTTAAGAGTAGAGTACAGCTCCAAGGTGTGAATGAATGGGTGTAAGACAAGATTGCTGCTTTGCAGGGTCAGGGGGTCACCTAGTACCGACAGTCTAGGAGGCGGGTCTGCCCTTCACTGGCTTCAACAGTTAGTCACTGTGCTTCCTCATCCCTTTACCCTTGGTATTGGAGCTGTCCACCCTGGGGCCTGAAGGATGGTCAGGGCATCTCTCCAGTGTTCAAAGACCCATCAGCAGCAGGCCAAGCCAACTTTGGGTATGCAGGGGTAGGACAACTCCTGGACAGGGGGCAAGCCTAGGAGGGATCCAGTTCCACCAGCCTCCTGGGATCCCCTCCCAACTCAGCTCCCTGACTGATCAGCTACGGGACATCTCTCTGTCTCCTCCATCAGCCTTCCTATGTCAAACAGACCCAGAGGCTCCCAGAGGCTTGTCTGGCTGTGTGTCCCAACAGGTCAGCCTCTTCCCCAGCCTCCTCTGCTCTTGGTTTCCTGTGCTCCCAGCATTACCTGTGGAGCAGCCCACAGCTAAATGGCTTGTCTCTGTTTGACCTCAAAGCCCAAGGGTGGTAGGTGAAATTAGAGAAATCTTTTAAGTCCTTGTGTAGCATGACCAGATGGAGACCATCATGCTGTAGAGTTCCCTGGCCTCCCAACTATCTCAGCCCCTGGTCACTCACTCCATATGCCAGCTAAGCTTCCCCACTGTAGACTCTGCTCCTGTGGAAGGCAGGGGCCCCTGGATGCCAGCATAGGGGTCCTTAATAGAATGCAGACAGCCGCAGGCACAGATGCTAATATCCAGCACTTCCCACCCGGTAACCTCTGGCAAGCACCTGCTTCACCTTAGTTTCCTTATCTATAAGTTGGGGACAGTGTATAGTACCCTTATCCGGGTTGTAGTGCGGCCAGGAGCTTAGTTGTGCCTGGCCCTGGTACTGAACATTTATGATGCTGGTCGAAGAGACAGCTTCTGGAGCACACTTTGCTCCAGGTTTGGCCCAGCTTCCACAGTGTAGCAGGAGGCAGCATGGGGCAGCAAGCAGTGCCCTCTGAGCTCTGCAGGCCACACCACTAGTGTTTCTGCACCAGGTACCCCCCTGTGCTGGGCTCCAGGCCTCACACTGACAGCCAGAGGAGTCCCTAGCTACCCTCCTGCTGTCTTCTTGTCCTTCTGTTCTCTGCCCCTCACTTCCCTCCCTGACCTTCAGGTTAAGCTTCTTTCCCTTCACTGTCAGGTTTCCTGGGAGAAGAGTCAGAAGCTTTGCTTCTCCTGCATCCTTCTCTGAGCCCTGTGTTTCCTCCACAGCATGAGGATGGGAACATGGGTGTCCACTTGTGCCGGGTCCTGGTCTCTGTCTCAGTTTCCTCCCTGTGCACCGCATCAGCATGGTTGAGGGTTATGAGTTCATACAAGTAGAGCTTTAGCACGTGCAGCCTAGCTGCTGAACCACGAGGTCAGCCCTTTCTGCAGACTGATGCTGTTTGGGGGCTGCCATCAGTCTCCCAGAGCCAGACCTGCTCCTGTCCAACCAGGCCTCCTGCCCCTCATCCTCCCTCGTGCTTCTTTCCCATGGAAGCCCCTCCCCACTGCCCCCACCAGGAGTTAGGGAACAGCTCACTGTGAGCAGAATGAGTTTCAGGGGAAGATATACTGTGGCGTCTGCAACAGGTATGGCCTCACACAGGTGAGCAGGGAGTGAGCAGTGCATACCTCTGCCACAGGTGTTCCTGGAACCACACCTGCCAAAGGATGAGGGAGTGGGTTTGGGACTCCCAGTCAGGGCTCAGGTAGGCAGTTCCAAGAGGGGCCTTGGCTGCGCCTTGTGGACGCAAGTGTGCCACAGACCATATGCTTCCTCAGCGTCTGAAGAGGGTCCTCATGACACAGAGATGGAGGGTCATCACTGCCAGCAGACAGACAGTAAAGTAGCAGAATCTTGGCAGATCCACTTTTTGATCCAAAATCCCATAGCGGGATGAGCTATGTGGCATTGTCCCCCATGTCCCGTATCTTATGACCCACCAGGGCTGTGCTACAACCAGCCAGAATGTGGGCAGCAGTCAGAAAAGCCACCCTCAGTAGCAGAATGTTCCCTCCCAGAGCAGTTGGCCCACTCTGCCACATGATTCAGCAGTATCCATCAGGACCCACTGTGTAGACAGCACTTGGCCTCCAGCCCAGTGTCCCCTCAGACAAGCTAGGCAGCTGTGCCTCACAGGGCCACATGCATCACCTTGGAAGGCCCTTGTAGCACATCCACACGTGTATCAAGGTCAGCCTCTGGGTCTGCCAGAGGTGTGGGTATGCTTCAATAGCCAGCAGACTGGCCTGTGCCAGTGGCACAAGACCTAGTACTCCACTCCTTCCTCCTGGGCCTATATCATGTGGCAGGCAGATGGACAGGTCACCCACAGCCAGCCTAGTGACCTGAAGAAATGGCAGGCAGTTGGCACTCACCAGAGCCTCTGGCTCTTCTGACTGTGTGTCCGCATTGGTGTGTTCATCTGAGCCGAATGTGTGTGTGTCTCAAGTTAACATAGTGGTGGTTGGTGTCTGTATTGCTAAACCAGTGTCAACCCTGTTCTCCTGTGTTCCAGGGAAACTCCAACAACATTGCCACCATTGACATCTCAGCAGGCTTCGTGGGCTTAGATACCTATATGGAAATTCCAGCCACATTCCTGACAGTATTTGGGACATATGTGGGGCCTGTGCTGTGGGCCAGCCACTTGGCACACTTCCTGAGCTCAGAAGCAAGCAGGTGAGGTGCTTTCTATGTCTTCTAGCATAAATCTAATGGCAAGTTGCCTGTTCTTAAAAGTGAAACTTAGTCTGGATAAGGGCTTCAAAACCCCAAGGGTTAGACCATCTTTTCACAGATTTTCTTTTCCTTAAATAAGCAAAGTTTGTAGCTCAGAGGCCTGGGTGGGTCTGAGGCTCTGTGGGCCAAGTTCAGGTCTCCCAGTTCAAACCATACAGTGGAAATTTCTCTTGCTTGTTGGTATTGGGAGGGAAGCTAGTTCTTCCCCTTGGGGGCAAGAAGACAAAAGATGCTGGCTCTTGGCTTCCAAAAGCCCTGCCACAAGGGAGAGGCCCCAGAAGGGGCTGCCGCCCATACAAGAGGCTGAAGCCAAGCAGGGAGAGTTCAGAGACAATCGCACACCAGCAAGGCCCTCCTGGGGGATTTGCACACATGTGCCTCCCACCTGCACAGCATGCCCTCACCCTTCCCTGCCTGTTCTCTCGGCTGCAGCCCTACCTCCTTAGGATTTGCTGTTTCCTCCTTACCTGTGGATTTGTGCTCAGTTCCTCCCTGAAAGGAGGCTCCGTGGATCTGGTCTTCGCCAGCTTGTTCACCAGGCAGCCTCAGTGCTGGGTAGCCTGCCTGATGGAGTCAGCCACAGAAGAGCGTGGGCAACTTGTTTCTGAGTCCCCCAGGGTAGCCAGAGGGCCGCCCATAAAGCTGTTAGACTCATCTGTGCCTGGTTTCCCCATCCATAGAACAGAGGTTGCTTGGGGCAGGAGAGGGAGTGTGGCATCACTGGGAAGTGCCCCCGTCCCTGGTCTGCAGACACACAGCTTGCTCCATCTGCAACCCTGGTCCCAGGTGCTTGTCCACTCACTAAGCCATATAGCCAGCAACACTACTCTTGCCTCCCACACACTCTGGTGGACACACCAGGTCAGCCAAAGCCTCACAGGCATACCACTTTGACCAGTGGCCCCAACCCTGGGAGCTGTGACACTCATGTGCCCTGCCAGTCTTTCTGGTGGGGCTTCCGCATCAGCCATGATTGGAAGAGCAGCTCTGGCTGCGGCTGCTGTACTGTTGACTATGGGCTGACCCTCAGGAGATTCTCAGGCTCCACTGACCACCCAGTGACCCTACAAACTCCACTTCCCTAGCTCTGCCAGCAGTGTCTGTGGGTCTGCTCTGTCCTCTGGCTTTGCTGTGTGGCCACCTTTTGGGTTTGCATTCGTTCCACCCCAGGTTCTCGTCCTTCCTCAACCCCAGAACCACTCTGAGATCCCCAGGTTATGCATGGCTCAGACTGCCCCGAGGCTCCAGCCCAAGCATCTAGCCTCCTCTCAGCATCTCCATGGAGGTATCCTGCAGGCCTGGAGTTGTGTTCATACTCAGCCTGTTTCCATCAGGGCAAAGGTGGGCATTAGTGTCACCCACTAGAGAGCCATGAGATGGCCTCATCCCTGGAGAGAGCTTCCCACCCCAAGCTCTAGGTGCACATTAGGGTGCAGGTGAGAGCCAAGTGCCTTCCAGCCAGCTGACCCACAGCCCTTTGAGGGTGAGAACTTCATCTCCAGCCAGACCCTAGCTTTCTGCAGATAAGGGACACCTAAAACAGTCAGCTGCACTCAGGGCAGTGTGTGGACAGACCCCACAGTGAGGCTCACCCAACCCAAGATGAGGGCCAAAACTGAGCTCTGGGGCAGAGCTCCTGCTCACAAATCTGGAAGTTGCCTCTCTGCAGCTGTCTAGGATGCTGTGTGGGTGGGTTGGAGACAGGCTGCAAGTGGGCACTGGACTTAGAGAAACAGAAGCCCCTTCCTTGGCAGTAAACACCAAGAGGGCCACGAGTTGTGGGGTCTGTCCACCTCTGGCTGCAGGGACTGGCACATGGCTGAGCACACTTTGGGTGGAACCCAACTGCACAGGTGCAAAGGATGCGGCTCATCCTCCGTCTGCCTGGCAGGCCTTCTGTAAAGAGCAGCAGTCTTGGCGCCTTGGAGCTGATGACCGACATGCACAGCAGGCACATCTGTATTTCGGAGAAGAGACAGCATCTTCCAAAAAGAGTTTTAATCGATTTGATGGCTTCTCTGATTAAGGAGTTATCTTGCACTTTAGAACTGGTTTCTGAAGCTTAAAACATCAAGCTGAATCCGCCTCCCTTTTGTCCCAGTGAAGTAAGAAAGCTGTGAGCAGATCTAAAGGGCGCACAGAGCAATACTAACAATAGGTCAAAGCTGCGTCCACTTGCTCCCTACAGCACAGGTGTCCTGTGCCAGGCGATTAGAGAGTAGTAAGCACCATTCAGGGACTGAGGTGTGGCTTCTGAAGGGATGGTGTTTTGGACTGTCAGCTGGAGGACGAGGCAGGGTAGGGCTGTGTGGCAGCTCACCTTACATGAGCCCTTGGGTGGGAAGGAAGCTGTGGTGGGCCCTGTACACCCCCCTGGGGGCCATCCAGAGCCCACATACTATGAAGCTTGTGCAGAGTGTGCACCTTTTAGAGGTGTTGGTGCCGTTGCCTAGAATGTGACGAGGCAGCTCCTGTTGGGACCAGCAGGGCACCCCAGTGCCACAGTTGGGGGGGAGCAATGAGGAGACATAAACTGACCATAATGCAAAGGCTATGGACCACTGGGTTGTGTTAGTGGCTCTGAAGGGGGTCAGAGTTGCGGCCCACCCAAACAACAGGTCCAGTTTCCTTGGGGGCAGGTCCTGAGTGGCAAGGAAGGTCTGCAAGCAGTCAAGCTTGGCCTCTCCAAGAACTGAAGACACAACCCTCACGTGCCTTCTTCCCTCTCAGAGCTTATTGTTAGTGATGCACCCTGCGCCTAGTGGGTACATATTCTCTGGTGCACCTGCAGGAAATCAGCACAGGTTCTGGAAATGGGTGAGCACAGGGAGGTGCACAGTGCTCTCCAGTACAGGAGAAGAGTCTTCTTCATGTCTGGTCCCGAGTTGGGGGCAGGAGCTAACCCACTTCTCTTGTTGACAGTGGACCTGCACTGAGCCGTGCTTGCTTCTGCTACGCGCTAATCTGTTCCGTGCCAGTTGCCACGTATCTCATCCTGGTGACGTCCCTGCGCTACCACTTATTCATATGGAGTGTGTTTTCTCCAAAGCTCCTCTATGAGGGTATGCATCTGCTCATCACAGCGGCCCTCTGTGCGCTCTTCACAGCTGCAGATCAGAACAGCCGTGCAGGGCCAATACAGAGGTGGACACTGGAAATGGGCGGCTCTTAAAGTCTGCTGTCTGCCTTGTGGGTTTGAGTACTGAAGAATCTATTAGATGCAAGTTCCATCTAAAAAAAAAGATGTGAACTTATGAAGTTGGTAACCAGCTTCAGCTGTACTTGAATTTAGATTAAGGAGTAAGTAGTTTAATAAAAGGTGACTTTAAAATACTACAGTGTGTATTGTGGTTTCCCTATTGCCAATCACTCCAGAAACTTGTGCACTTTTAAGTTCCTGTGGTGTTATGCATGTTATGATGTGTGTTTAAACTGATGAACAAAGATCCTGGAGTGTCCTCAGAGTGCCTGGGGCCCCTGGGCAGGGGGTTACCTGCTCCAGGAGCCACATTATGGCACCCAGGCCCCTGAACACTCCAAAGCCATGGACACCCAGGGGCATTGGCTTATGTGGGAGAAGTCCATAACTGCTGATTGCATTTTAAATGAACACTCTTCATAGAAATTGCTCCTTTAAAAATAATCTATTTTTGTTAATATAAGGATTCTTTTCTGGGGTTTCTGTACATATACCGACAAGGGAGTTTCATTATAAGTTACATCTTTGCCTAATTAGAGAAAGGTAGAGCAGCTTGTTAAATATCTGAAGCATTCTAAAAGAAATTGAATATAACATTTTCAAGAAAAATAATTATATTATCCAAAAAAATTTTTTTTTAAATTAGCAAGTGTTTTAGTCAGCTTTTTTGCTGCGGTAACTAAGCACCCAACCAGAACAATAGTAGATGAAGAAAGTTTAAGAAGTCTCAGTCCATAGACAACAGAATCCAGCAGGAGGCAGATCACATAATCAGTAAGCACAGGTACAAGATGTACCAGATACACCACTCCCCAGATACAAATATCCACCCCAAAGCCATAGGCATGCCCACCTCCTCCAGCCACACCACAGCTGTCTTCAGCCAACAATCAATCCCACCAGAATAGTAATTCACTCTTTGGGTTAACTCTCCAAATCCAATCACTTCAACAACCTGTTGTTTACTCTCACATGGGATAATGGGAGATACCTCACGTCCCAACACTAAGAGTAAGAAGGACATTTTAAACTTTTAAAAATCTGTCTTATATCTGATTCAGTTGAAGATACTGTCTTCCTCTTGTGAGGAGTTTACAGAGTAAGAAGCAAGAGAGCTGCACAGACATAAGGATACACAAAATGAGAGCCTCAATGTCCTCACACAGACCTGTGGATGGACACCAGTGGGACTCAGGGTCCTCCTCACACAGACCTGTGGATGGACAGCAGTGGGAGTCAGTGTCCTCCTCACACAGACCTGTGGATGGACAGCAGTGGGAGTCTGTCCTCCTCACACAGACCTGTGGATGGACAGGAGAGGGAGTCAGTGTCCTCCTCACACAGACCTGTGGATGGACAGGAGAGGGAGTCAGTGTCCTCCTCACACAGACTTGTGGATGGACAGGAGTGGGAGTCAGTGTCCTCCTCACACAGACCTGTGGATGGACAGGAGAGGGAGTCAGTGTCCTCCTGACACAGACCTGTGGATGCACAGCAGTAGGAGTCAGTGTCCTCCTCACACAGACCTGTGGATGGACAGCAGTGGGAGTCAGTGTCCTCCTCACACAGACCTGTGGATGGACAGCAGTGGGAATCAGTGTCCTCCTCACAGAGACCTGTGGATGGACAGCAGTGGGAGTCAGTGTCCTCCTCACACAGACCTGTGGATGGACAGCAGTGGGAGTCAGTGTCCTCCTCACACAGACCTGTGGATGGACAGCAGTGGGAATCAGTGTCCTCCTCACAGAGACCTGTGCATGGACAGCAGTGGGAGTCAGTGTCCTCCTCACACAGACCTTTGGATGGACAGGAGTGGGAGTCAGTGTCCTCCTCACACAGACCTGTGGATGGACAGCAGTGGGAGTCAGTGTCCTCCTCACACAGACCTGTGGATGGACAGCAGTGGGAATCAGTGTCCTCCTCACAGAGACCTGTGGATGGACAGGAGAGGGAGTCAGTGTCCTCCTCACACAGACCTGTGGATGCACAGCAGTAGGAGTCAGTGTCCTCCTCACACAGACCTTTGGATGGACAGGAGTGGGAGTCAGTGTCCTCATCACACAGACCTGTGGATGGACAGCAGTGGGAGTCAGTGTCCTCCTCACACAGACCTGTGGATGGACAGGAGAGGGAGTCAGTGTCCTCCTCACACAGACCTGTGGATGGACAGCAGTGGGAGTCAGTGTCCTCCTCACACAGACCTGTGGATGGACAGGAGAGGGAGTCAGTGTCCTCCTCACACAGACCTGTGGATGGACAGCAGTGGGAGTCAGTGTCCTCGTCACACAGACCTGTGGATGGACAGGAGTGGGAGTCAGTGTCCTCCTCACACAGACCTGTGGATGGACAGGAGAGGGAGTCAGTGTCCTCCTCACACAGACCTTTGGATGGACAGCAGTGGGAGTCTGTCCTCCTCACAGACCTGTGGATGGACAGCAGCGGGAGTCTGTCCTCCTCACACAGACCTGTGGATGGACAGGAGTGGGAGTCAGTGTCCTCCTCACACAGACCTGTGGATGGACAGGAGAGGGAGTCAATGTCCTCCTGACACAGACCTTTGGATGGACAGGAGTGGGAGTCAGTGTCCTCCTCACACAGACCTGTGGATCGACAGCAGTGGGAGTCAGTGTCCTACTCACACAGACCTGTGGATGGACAGCAGTGGGAGTCAGTGTCCTCCTCACACAGACCTGTGGATGGACAGGAGAGGGAGTCAGTGTCCTCCTCACACAGACCTGTGGATGGACAGCAGTGGGAGTCTGTCCTCCACACACAGACCTGTGGATGGACAGCAGTGGGAGTCAGTGTCCTCCTCACACAGACCTGTGGATGGACAGGAGAGGGAGTCAGTGTCCTCCTGACACAGACCTGTGGATGGACAGGAGTGGGAGTCAGTGTCCTCCTCACACAGACCTGTGGATGGACAGCAGTGGGAGTCACTGTCCTCCTCACACAGACCTGTGGATGGACAGGAGTGGGAGTCAGTGTCCTCCTCACACAGACCTGTGGATGCACAGCAGTGGGAGTCAGTGTCCTCCTCACACAGACCTGTGGATGGACAGGAGTGGGAGTCAGTGTCCTCCTCACACAGACCTGTGGATGCACAGCAGTGGGAGTCAGTGTCCTCCTCACACACACCTGTGGATGGACAGGAGTGGGAGTCAGTGTCCTCCTCACACAGACCTGTGGATGGACAGCAGTGGGAGTCAGTGTCCTCCTCACACAGACCTGTGGATGGACAGCAGTGGGAGTCAGTGTCCTCCTCACACACACCTGTGAATGGACAGCAGTGGAGTCAGTGTCCTCCTCACACAGACCTTTGGATGGACAGCAGAGGGAGTCAGTGTCCTCCTCACACAGACCTGTGGATGGACAGCAGTGGGAGTCAGTGTCCTCCTCACACAGACCTATGGATGGACAGCAGTGGGAGTCAGTGTCCTCCTCACACAGACCTGTGGATGGACAGCAGTGGGAGTCAGTGTCCTCCTCACACAGACCTGTGGATAGACAGGAGAGGGAGTCAGTGTCCTCCTCACACAGACCTGTGGATGGACAGGAGAGGGAGTCAGTGTCCTCCTCACACAGACCTGTGGATGGACAGGAGAGGGAGTCAGTGTCCTCCTCACACAGACCTGTGGATGGACAGCAGTGGGAGTCTGTCCTCCACACACAGACCTGTGGATGGACAGCAGTGGGAGTCAGTGTCCTCCTCACACAGACCTGTGGATGGACAGCAGTGGGAGTCACTGTCCTCCTCACACAGACCTGTGGATGGACAGGAGTGGGAGTCAGTGTCCTCCTCACACAGACCTGTGGATGCACAGCAGTGGGAGTCAGTGTCCTCCTCACACAGACCTGTGAATGGACAGCAGTGGGAGTCAGTGTCCTCCTCACACAGACCTGTGAATGGACAGCAGTGGAGTCAGTGTCCTCCTCACACAGACCTTTGGATGGACAGCAGTGGGAGTCAGTGTCCTCCTCACACAGACCTGTGGATGGACAGCAGTGGGAGTCAGTGTCCTCCTCACACAGACCTATGGATGGACAGCACTGGGAGTCAGTGTCCTCCTCACACACACCTGTGAATGGACAGCAGTGGAGTCAGTGTCCTCCTCACACAGACCTGTGGATGGACAGCAGAGGGAGTCAGTGTCCTCCTCACACAGACCTGTGGATGGACAGCAGAGGGAGTCAGTGTCCTCCTCACACAGACCTGTGGATGGACAGGAGTGGGAGTCAGTGTCCTCCTCACACAGACCTGTGGATGCACAGCAGTGGGAGTCAGTGTCCTCCTCACACAGACCTGTGGATGGACAGCAGTGGGAGTCAGTGTCCTCCTCACACAGACCTATGGATGGACAGCAGTGGGAGTCAGTGTCCTCCTCACACAGACCTGTGGATGGACAGCAGTGGGAGTCAGTGTCCTCCTCACACAGACCTTTGGATGGACAGCAGTGGGAGTCAGTGTCCTCCTCACACAGACCTGTGGATGGACAGCAGTGGGAGTCAGTGTCCTCCTCACACAGACCTTTGGATGGACAGCAGTGGGAGTCAGTGTCCTCCTCACACAGACCTGTGAATGGACAGCAGTGGAGTCAGTGTCCTCCTCACACAGACCTATGGATGGACAGCAGTGGGAGTCAGTGTCCTCCTCACACAGACCTGTGGATGGACAGCAGTGGGAGTCAGTGTCCTCCTCACACAGACCTTTGGATGGACAGCAGTGGGAGTCAGTGTCCTCCTCACACACACCTGTGAATGGACAGCAGTGGAGTCAGTGTCCTCCTCACACAGACCTGTGGATGGACAGGAGTGGGAGTCAGTGTCCTCCTCACACAGACCTGTGGATGGACAGCAGAGGGAGTCAGTGTCCTCCTCACACAGACCTGTGGATGGACAGCAGTGGGAGTCAGTGTCCTCCTCACACAGACCTATGGATGGACAGCAGTGGGAGTCAGTGTCCTCCTCACACAGACCTGTGGATGGACAGCAGAGGGAGTCAGTGTCCTCCTCACACAGACTGTGGATGGACAGGAGTGGGAGTCAGTGTCCTCCTCACACAGACCTGTGGATGGACAGCAGTGGGAGTCAGTGTCCTCCTCACACAGACCTATGGATGGACAGCAGTGGGAGTCAGTGTCCTCCTCACACAGACCTGTGGATGGACAGCAGTGGGAGTCACTGTCCTCCTCACACAGACCTGTGGATAGACAGGAGAGGGAGTCAGTGTCCTCCTCACACAGACCTGTGGATGGACAGCAGTGGGAGTCAGTGTCCTCCTCACACAGACCTGTGGATAGACAGGAGAGGGAGTCAGTGTCCTCCTCACACAGACCTGTGGATGGACAGGAGAGGGAGTCAGTGTCCTCCTCACACAGACCTATGGATGGACAGCAGTGGGAGTCTGTCCTCCACACACAGACCTGTGGATGGACAGCAGTGGGAGTCAGTGTCCTCCTCACACAGACCTGTGGATGGACAGCAGTGGGAGTCACTGTCCTCCTCACACAGACCTGTGGATGGACAGGAGTGGGAGTCAGTGTCCTCCTCACACAGACCTGTGGATGCACAGCAGTGGGAGTCAGTGTCCTCCTCACACAGACCTATGGATGGACAGCAGTGGGAGTCAGTGTCCTCCTCACACAGACCTGTGAATGGACAGCAGAGGGAGTCAGTGTCCTCCTCACACAGACCTGTGGATGGACAGGAGTGGGAGTCAGTGTCCTCCTCACACAGACCTTTGGATGGACAGCAGTGGGAGTCAGTGTCCTCCTCACACAGACCTGTGGATGGACAGGAGAGGGAGTCAGTGTCCTCCTCACACAGACCTTTGGATGGACAGCAGAGGGAGTCAGTGTCCTCCTCACACAGACCTGTGGATGGACAGCAGTGGGAGTCAGTGTCCTCCTCACACAGACCTATGGATGGACAGCACTGGGAGTCAGTGTCCTCCTCACACACACCTGTGAATGGACAGCAGTGGAGTCAGTGTCCTCCTCACACAGACCTGTGGATGGACAGCAGAGGGAGTCAGTGTCCTCCTCACACAGACCTGTGGATGGACAGCAGTGGGAGTCAGTGTCCTCCTCACACAGACCTATGGATGGACAGCAGTGGGAGTCAGTGTCCTCCTCACACAGACCTGTGGATGGACAGCAGAGGGAGTCAGTGTCCTCCTCACACAGACCTGTGGATGGACAGGAGTGGGAGTCTGTCCTCCTCACACAGACCTGTGGATGGACAGGAGTGGGAGTCAGTGTCCTCCTCACACAGACCTGTGGATGGACAGCAGTGGGAGTCAGTGTCTTCCTCACACAGACCTGTGGATGGACAGTAGTGGAGTCAGTGTCCTCCTCACACAGACCTGTGGATGGACAGGAGTGGGAGTCTGTCCTCCTCACACAGACCTGTGGATGGACAGCAGTGGGAGTCTGTCCTCCTCACACAGACCTGTGGATGGACAGCAGTGGGAGTCAGTGTCCTCCTCACACAGACCTGTGGATAGACAGGAGAGGGAGTCAGTGTCCTCCTCACACAGACCTGTGGATGGACAGCAGTGGGAGTCACTGTCCTCCTCACACAGACCTTTGGATGGACAGCAGTGGGAGTCAGTGTCCTCCTCACACAGACCTGTGGATGGACAGGAGAGGGAGTCAGTGTCCTCCTCACACAGACCTTTGGATGGACAGCAGAGGGAGTCAGTGTCCTCCTCACACAGACCTGTGGATAGACAGGAGAGGGAGTCAGTGTCCTCCTCACACAGACCTGTGGATAGACAGGAGAGGGAGTCAGTGTCCTCCTCACACAGACCTGTGGATGGACAGGAGAGGGAGTCAGTGTCCTCCTCACACAGACCTATGGATGGACAGCAGTGGGAGTCTGTCCTCCACACACAGACCTGTGGATGGACAGCAGTGGGAGTCAGTGTCCTCCTCACACAGACCTGTGGATGGACAGCAGTGGGAGTCACTGTCCTCCTCACACAGACCTGTGGATGGACAGGAGTGGGAGTCAGTGTCCTCCTCACACAGACCTGTGGATGCACAGCAGTGGGAGTCAGTGTCCTCCTCACACAGACCTATGGATGGACAGCAGTGGGAGTCAGTGTCCTCCTCACACAGACCTGTGAATGGACAGCAGAGGGAGTCAGTGTCCTCCTCACACAGACCTGTGGATGGACAGGAGTGGGAGTCAGTGTCCTCCTCACACAGACCTTTGGATGGACAGCAGTGGGAGTCAGTGTCCTCCTCACACAGACCTGTGGATGGACAGGAGAGGGAGTCAGTGTCCTCCTCACACAGACCTTTGGATGGACAGCAGAGGGAGTCAGTGTCCTCCTCACACAGACCTGTGGATGGACAGGAGAGGGAGTCAGTGTCCTCCTCACACAGACCTTTGGATGGACAGCAGAGGGAGTCAGTGTCCTCCTCACACAGACCTGTGGATGGACAGGAGAGGGAGTCAGTGTCCTCCTCACACACACCTGTGGATGGACAGGAGTGGGAGTCAGTGTCCTCCTCACACAGACCTGTGGATGGACAGCAGTGGGAGTCAGTGTCCTCCTCACACAGACCTGTGGATGGACAGCAGTGGGAGTCAGTGTCCTCCTCACACAGACCTATGGATGGACAGCACTGGGAGTCAGTGTCCTCCTCACACAGACCTGTGGATGGACAGCAGAGGGAGTCAGTGTCCTCCTCACACAGACCTGTGGATGGACAGCAGTGGAGTCAGTGTCCTCCTCACACACACCTGTGAATGGACAGCAGTGGAGTCAGTGTCCTCCTCACACAGACCTGTGGATGGACAGCAGAGGGAGTCAGTGTCCTCCTCACACAGACCTGTGGATGGACAGCAGTGGGAGTCAGTGTCCTCCTCACACAGACCTATGGATGGACAGCAGTGGGAGTCAGTGTCCTCCTCACACAGACCTGTGGATGGACAGCAGAGGGAGTCAGTGTCCTCCTCACACAGACTGTGGATGGACAGGAGTGGGAGTCAGTGTCCTCCTCACACAGACCTGTGGATGGACAGCAGTGGGAGTCAGTGTCCTCCTCACACAGACCTGTGGATGGACAGTAGTGGAGTCAGTGTCCTCCTCACACAGACCTGTGGATGGACAGGAGTGGGAGTCTGTCCTCCTCACACAGACCTGTGGATGGACAGCAGTGGGAGTCTGTCCTCCTCACACAGACCTGTGGATGGACAGGAGAGGGAGTCAGTGTCCTCCTCACACAGACCTTTGGATGGACAGCAGAGGGAGTCAGTGTCCTCCTCACACAGACCTGTGGATAGACAGGAGAGGGAGTCAGTGTCCTCCTCACACAGACCTGTGGATGGACAGGAGAGGGAGTCAGTGTCCTCCTCACACAGACCTGTGGATGGACAGGAGTGGGAGTCTGTCCTCCTCACACAGACCTGTGGATGGACAGCAGTGGGAGTCTGTCCTCCTCACACAGACCTGTGGATGGACAGCAGTGGGAGTCAGTGTCCTCCTCACACAGACCTGTGGATGGACAGTAGTGGAGTCAGTGTCCTCCTCACACAGACCTGTGGATGGACAGGAGTGGGAGTCTGTCCTCCTCACACAGACCTGTGGATGGACAGCAGTGGGAGTCTGTCCTCCTCACACAGACCTGTGGATGGACAGGAGTGGGAGTCAGTGTCCTCCTCACACAGACCTGTGGATGGACAGCAGTTGGAGTCTGTCCTCCTCACACAGACCTGTGGATGGACAGCAGTGGGAGTCAGTGTCCTCCTCACACAGACCTGTGGATGGACAGCAGTGGGAGTCAGTGTCCTCCTCACACAGACCTATGGATGGACAGCAGTGGGAGTCAGTGTCCTCCTCACACAGACCTATGGATGGATAGCAGTGGGAGTCAGTGTCCTCCTCACACAGACCTGTGGATAGACAGGAGAGGGAGTCAGTGTCCTCCTCACACAGACCTGTGGATGGACAGCAGTGGGAGTCAGTGTCCTCCTCACACAGACCTATGGATGGACAGCAGTGGGAGTCAGTGTCCTCCTCACACAGACCTGTGGATGGACAGGAGTGGGAGTCTGTCCTCCTCACACAGACCTGTGGATGGACAGCAGTGGGAGTCAGTGTCCTCCTCACACAGACCTGTGGATGCACAGCAGTGGGAGTCAGTGTCCTCCTCACACACACCTAAGGATGGACAGCAGTGGGAGTCAGTGTCCTCCTCACACAGACCTGTGGATGGACAGCACTGGGAGTCAGTGTCCTCACACAGACCTGTGGATGGACAGCAGTGGGAGTCAGTGTCCTCCTCACACAGACCTGTGGATGGACAGCAGTGGGAGTCAGTGTCCTCCTCACACAGAACTGTGGATGGACAGGAGTGGGAGTATCTTCCTCACACAGACCAGTGATGGACAGCAGTTGGAGTCTGTCCTCCTTACACAGACGTATGGATGGACAGCACAGGGAGTCAGTGTCCTCCTCACACAGACCTGTGGATGGACAGCAGTGGGAGTCAGTGTCCTCCTCACACAGACCTGTGGATGGACAGCAGTGGGAGTCAGTGTCCTCCTCACACAGACCTTTGGATGGACAGGAGTGGGAGTCAGTGTCCTCCTCACACAGACCTGTGGATGGACAGCAGTGGGAGTCAGTGTCCTCCTCACACAGACCTTTGGATGGACAGGAGTGGGAGTCAGTGTCCTCCTCACACAGACCTATGGATGGACAGCAGAGGGAGTCAGTGTCCTCCTCACACAGACCTATGGATGCACAGGAGTGGGAGTCTGTCCTCCTCACACAGACCTGTGGATGGACAGCAGTGGGAGTCAGTGTCCTCCTCACACAGACCTATGATGGACAGCAGTTGGAGTCTGTCCTCCTCACACAGACCTATGGATGGACAGCAGTGGAGGCAGTGTCCTCCTCTCACAGACCTCTGATGGACATGAGTAGAGTCTCTTCAATTTTTTTTTATTTGAACTACTTTCAAATACACATTATTCTTAAAGTGGGATATTTATTTGCAGAGTGGAGCCTGCTACAGTGTGCAGGATCTTTCAAGTTCTGTGCATTGCAGCCATTTGTTTGTTCCTTTACCCTGAGTTGGTGTCTGCCCAGGTGCTTTAGTGCAGGTACCTTTCTCTTTAAGGAATGGCATGTCCATATGCTGCACATGCTGGGATGGTCTTCAGTCAATGCCTAAGCACTTCTCAGCTCCCCACCCAACTCATCAGTTAAGTCCTGAGGGTTTGCATCTCCACGTTTTTCCAGACTTTAGTTCATGATGAAATCTCAGTAGTGGTGATTGTCAGCACACTTGATCATCAAGATTCCAACATCCAGAGTCCACTCTTTCTATGAAAATTGTCTGTGTGTTTAATGGGTCAGTCCCCCTTGACACCCTGAGAGTGCTGGTGCTGGGCACTGGCCAGTGTTCCTTGCACAGCGTTTATGACCTCCCCTCCTGAACATACAGATACAGTGAGATATCCCTGCTGCTGCTCAAGGGTGTTCTTGGGCACCCGTCGTGGGAGCCCAGGACATGTAGGGCCGGCCTTCCTCTGTGCCAGGCCAGCAGGTTTAGCACTGCTGCCTTGGCCTCCAAAGCTCTACTGATTCAGAAGAAGAAGGCAGCCTGAGAAGAGCTAGGCAAGAGGACTAAGACATGGAAGCTTCATCACCCAGGAGCGGCAGTCAGTGACATTCAGTGACTAGATTCACAGCTCTGGGTGGGAGGTCGTGAGGGTATGTGGGGGGACACTCTCAAACTCTACCGCCTCGTCTGGACCTTGGTGAGAGCCAGAACTTCTCCCTACAACCCTCTCCTCAATGCTCATCCACTCCACACCAGGAAAAGCCTGCCTTGGTTCCGGACCTGATCCCTGTTACCGCTGTTTACTGGTGATGAGTCCTTGCTTCCCGAATGCCGAAGTATAACACCAGAGAAGCACGCCGAGGCAAGCCGAGGCTCGCGAGAGTGGAAGTGGAAGGCTTTATTAAAGGACAGCAGAAAAGACTTCTCCAGGGAAGAAGAAGGACCCGAAAGGCTGAATCCTTGGAAGGGTAAGGTCTTCCCTTTTTACAGCCAAGGTCTTCTTTTAGTCCTCCCACACTCCTGTCCTTTGTTTCCCTCTATCCTGCAGTGATAGAATGCAGGTGAGAGGCCAAAAGGTGGGAGGTAGGTGGGCTGAAGGAGTAATTTGGGCACAATGGGCCTGGGGCCATTTTTGATTAGTACCTCTCTGTTTGCTGGGAGCTACTTCATTAACAGTTCCTTAGGATGGGATCTGGGCCTTAGGGACATTAACATTCCAATTTCCCCAATTGCAGCTCTGGTTTCCTGGACCCCATTCTCCATAATGGTCTCCATTGTCTTTATCTTCCTCCATGTTAGACCCGATTTACCTAACTACACTAACTACCTATCTTTAAATCTGGCCTCTCCCTATGACCTTCTCCTCAACAGTCTTCCACTCCACACCAGGAAAAGCCTGCCTTGGTTCTGGACCTGATTACCATGGTCTAAGTGAGTGTGCATCTGCTGGACATAAAGCCTAAGGCTTAAGACTTTTGAACTTAGCATGCAGAGGAAATGTCTGTCATTAACCTGTCAGGATTAAGTGTGTTTTGCAGTGCTTAGAATCAATCTAGAATTGTTTGCTGTGAATTGATTATTAATCTATTGCAGTGCCTAGCATTAAGGATTGTGGTTTTCTTGATTAAGAACCTATAGAGTGAAATTGTATGGAGTAATTTGAGTGAATAAAGCATTGAAAGGGGCAGAAGCGCGTGGACATTCTTTATTTCTCCCCTTGACTGCATACATCACAATTTTTCCCCCTTGTGACAACTTTCCAATCATTTTTTTTTAGATATAGCTATCTTTTTTTTAATTTCTTACATACATGACTATAGTGGAGTGCATTATGATCATAATCATCCATTCACAGCACAATTTTGTAATATGTTCATGCCAAATTATGCCATTAAACATACACTCTCTTATTATTATTATTATTATTATTGCATTACAATTCTTAATACACCTTTATACCACAGTTTATCATATCTCTGTTTGTATATAAGATGAAGATTACCCTAGATAGGGGAGCGGGGT
The DNA here is from genome assembly GCF_964194105.1 of Spermophilus citellus. Classification (NCBI taxonomy): domain Eukaryota; kingdom Metazoa; phylum Chordata; class Mammalia; order Rodentia; family Sciuridae; genus Spermophilus; species Spermophilus citellus. The sequence continues at coordinate 197,907 of NC_138189.1, forward strand.
GGGAGGGAAATAGAGGGAGAGGGGGAATAGCATGGATGTTGGAAAGAGACCCTCATTACACAAAGTACATGTATGAAGATGTGAATTTGGTGTCAACTTTCCATGCATTTGCTGACAGAACCTACAGTCGGCTGTGTTAGACCAGGACGCAAGAAAAGACCACTGACTCCAATTAAAATCAAATTAAAGCAAGCTTATTATTTTGACGGGCCGGGCTGCCTTTCCCTCCCAAAATAGGGGGAACAAGAAAGCCACCCCACCTTTCCTACAGCCCAGCTTTATAGCCCAGCAAGCTACACAAAAGGGAGGTTACAGATAACAGAACTCTGACAAGCATCACACTAATGGTAGTTTACATTTTTTTTTTTTTTTTTTTTTTGCTGGCCCCAACATCAGAATTTATGAGGACCATTAGAGTCTCAGAGAGGGTCGTTGTCTGGCCAGGGAAGGCCAATATTTACGAGGTGTCACTAAAGTTTCAGAGAGGGCTGCTATCTGGTCAGAGAGCCAGGCATGGGTGAGTTCAAGGCACGGGCAGGCATCCCAGGCAGGTTCAGAATTTGCAGTAATTTATAGTAAAGCCAAAATTAGCTTTTCATGGCTTTGTGGCAAGATGGCTCCCAATTTTAATAAAAGATCAGGTTGGGTCTATCAGGCTGCCCTTGCTTCCTGAGGCCTTGATGAAAGATGCAGTTTCACTTGCAGTTGTGGCAATTCCTTGGCCTTTCTCCACTAGCAACTGCATCCTGTGAGTTGGAAGTTTCACCCCTCCGCTTCCTCTCTCTGCCTCTTATTTATTTTCCTTGACGTGTCATACTGCACAGAACCCCAGTGTGGTGTTGAGCAGCAGTACTGGGAAGAAGTCCCTGCCCTGCTCCCAAGGGTGGGACGCTGTTCTGTCTCCATGTCAAGTGTGACTCAGCTTGTGCCAGAGTTCCCTGTGCCAGAATAAGGAAGCTCCCTTCTCCTTTGCTGAGTTGCTATTTGTTCTTACCATGAGTTAATCTTGGATTCAATGAAGTGATTTTCTTGTCTTTTCTTTTTTTAGCTGCAGAGGGACACAATATCTTTATTTTATTTATTTATTTTTATGTGGTGCTGAGGATCAAACCCAGAGCGTTACACATGCTAGGCAAGTGCTCTACCACAGATCCACAACCCCAGCCCTTGTCAGCTGCTTTTCTGCATGTATTATGTTAGTCATATATTTCTTCTTTATTCTGTTAAATTGTTAAACCAAGAATTCTTGATACCAATGGATTTCTAATCTAATAGGGTTTATTAGGATTCTAACAGCTCCTAGCCAGGAAAAGGAACAGGTTCCTGTAACTACAGCAGCAGGACTAGGTTCACCAGACACGAGCTAAGATAATTTTTTAGATGATGAACACCTGGAGAAGGCAAGCACAGTTGTTTGCCTGGACCCTCTGTAGGCTGCAGACAAGCAAGGCAGACTACATGCACTAGAGAAAGCTCCAAGGCAGAGGTCAAGGCTGCTCTCGTTGCTTCTGGGCTGGTTGGGGGTCTAGCAGGATGGAGAGGTGTCAAGAGCCACCAGGGGCTTCGGGGAAGGATTACACACACATTCTGGATGTGAGGCAGCCTTGCTTCCACCCCTGGCTTGATTAACCTCCGCCATCTCTCCTTCCTTCCGTTTGTTTTTTTTTGTTGTTGTTGTTGTTGTTTGTTTGTTTGTTTTGTTTTTAACTATGAGTGAAATTCTGAGTCTGTTTAGCAAGGTCTCAGGAGGCAAGGTCAATGCGTCTGCATGTTCTATTAAGTGCCTGCATGTTAAGTGGTGCTTGACCAGTGAACCACAATCCCCAGCCATTTTTTTAAATTTTTGTATTTTATTTAGAGACAGGGTCTTGATAAGTTGCTGAGGCTGATTTGAACTTGTGATGCTCCTGCCTCAGCCTCCCAAGCCTCTGAGATTATAGGTGTGCACCACCATGCCCAGCTGCCCTCTAGTCTTCATTAAATTTAAAACATGCCAGAAGTTTTAAATTATCAATATGGTAGATCACTTTATTTTTAAAAAATATTATCGTGGCCTTAAATTGCTGGGATAAACCCCATGTGGTGGTGATATGTGGTTTACATGTCGATGGACTTGATTCACTATTGTTTAGTGAAGACTTCTGCATGTTCATGAGGGCTATTGGCAGGCTGCATTCTTTCCTTGGTATTATACCTTAGGTCTTAAATGACCCCCAAAAGCCATGTGGTAAAGGCTTGGCTGCCAACCTGGGGTCTGTTGGGAGGAAGGCAGATCTTGCCCCTTGAAGGGGACACTGGGACATCCACCCTTGCGCTCATGTGTGCACTCGTGTTTTCTCTCTCTCTCTCTCTCTCTCTCTCTCTCTCTCTCTCTCTCTCTCTCTCTCTCTCGGCTGACAGGAGGTAAGCCACTTCCTTTGTCTTGTGCTCACCAAGATGTGCTGGGCCACCATGGGCTCCAAAACAACACAGTAAAGCATAAACTAAAAGCTGGGAAACTGAGCCAAATTAACCTTTACCCCTTGATGTTAATTTTCTCAAGTATTTTGTCATAGCAACAGAAACTTGACTGATACATTTGCAATGTCTTCTATTATTACAAGGTTCGACATGAGGGTTATTCTGGCCTCATAAAGTAAGTGGGAAAACATCCCCTCCCCCTCTGTTTTCTCAAAGGGTTTGATTAGAATTTTTCCTTAAATACTTTGTAGAATTTACTTGTGAAACTATCTGAACCTGAAGTTTTATTTGTGGAGATATTTTTTTTTTTTTTTTTAAAGAGAGAGTGAGAGAGGAGAGAGAGTGAGAGAGAGAATTTTTTTTTTAATATTTATTTTTTTAGTTCTCGGCGGACACAACATCTTTGTTGGTATGTGGTGCTGAGGATCGAACCCGGGCCGCACGCATGCCAGGCGAGCGCGCTACCGCTTGAGCCACATCCCCAGCCCCTTGTGGAGATATTTTTGATAATAGTTTTGGTATTTGGTAACTGCTGTGTTAAGATTTTCTACTTGATCTTGTGTCAATTTTGGTAAATTGTTTTTTTGAGGTTTTGTTTTGGGTTTTTTTGGTTACCAAGGATTGAACTCAGGAGCACTTGACCACTGAGCCACATCCCCAGCCCAGTTGCTTAGTGCTTCTCCATTGCTGAGACTGGCTTTGAAGTCGCGATCCTCCTGCCTCAGCCTTCCTAGCCACTGGCATTACAGGCATGCACCACTGTACCTGGTGGTGTAAATTGTATTGTGTGTGTGTGTGTGTGTAAGTTGTATTTTTAACATTTTATCCAAATTGACATGTTTTTTTCATAATATCTCCATATATTTTTTTAAAGAGAGAGAGAGAATTTTAATATTTCTTTTTTTTAGTTGTTTTTTTTTTTCGGTGGACACAACATCTTTGTTTGTATGTGGTGCTGAGGACCGAACCCGGGTCGCACGCATGCCAGGGGAGCGCGCTGCTGCTTGAGCCACATCCCCAGCCCCAATCTCCATATCTTTTTGATGCTGCCTGTAAGATTTGTTTGAGTCTCTTGTTCATTCTAATTCTGGTATTTTCTCTGTCTGTTCCCCTACTCATCTTCATTGATTTTTCTGGGGGCTAATCTTTTCAAAGAATCAACTTTTCTCTTATCTATCTTATTCTCTATTTTATTTATTTTTACTATTAACCTTATTCCTATTTTCTCCTTACTTTGATTTGTTTTTTCTGCCTTCTTAAACTTAGTCCCCCTTTCCAATAAGATCATTTAAAGCTGCCCACTTCCCCATCTATGGGGTGGGAGGACACCTGTTTTTCCTCTTACTGCACTCTCATGACACAGCACACATCATCACCACTGTGTGAGATTCTCACACATACAGTGATTCTCCAGTGGACACCAACTGAGTACTTCATAGCCCCATTCCATTCTGACACTGCCCTGGAAGTAAAAAAAAAAATACTTATGAAAGCACCTTTGAAAGAGCTTTCAGAATGGGAAGAAGGTACTCAGGACCCAGCTGCTGTGTGCAGCAGGAGCCAGGTCACCTCTGCTTGGATCGCAGGCTTTAGAGCAACCAGGACAAGCAGACAGGTACAGCCCGAAAGGTCACGGGCTGCAGTTTCTGGTCATTTCCATCCTGTCGGTACTTTCTTTATTTTCGGTTGGTGGGCTGCACAGCCCTGTCCTTCTCGGCCTTCAGTAGCCCATGTAAGCTCCCACCCAGAAGGTTGCCTTCCTCAGAGTCTCCCAAGACCCCACATAAGGTCTGTTTTAATTCCACAGTACCTGAATTCAGAGCCGTATTGCCTCCCTGGGACAATCCAGTCCCACAGTGGAGGGCTCCCTCCCGTAGGACTGCACCCACTCAGATACCAGGCAGCCCCACTGTGACTGTGCTTCTCCCTGGCTCTGGATCCAGGCTCCCATGACCTCCCTCCTGGTGTGTGATAATTAGCTAGGGTGGCTCATAGTCCACCTACACTCTCTGGTTTGTTACAAAGGGCATTATTACGAATGCAAATGAACAGTCAAATGAAGAGAAGGCAAGGGGAAGAGGGCACAGAGCCGCAGCCTCTTCTGGTGGTCAGGTACGCAGACCTCATTCTTGTCTCTCCAGAGCTCTTGCAGAGCTGGACCTCCAGCCCCTCTTACCTGAGGCCAGCGGGTAAGGTTGAAAGTTGCAACCCTCTAAACTCTTGGTCTTCTGACCAGACCCATCCTGAAGCTATCTAGTGGCCCTACCCTAAGTCACCTTGTTAGTGAACAAAGAGCTTAGAACAAGGCAATCACATCATAAGGATGTCCCTTGGGTTTAGGATCACAAGGGCTTAGAACAAGACAATCATATCAATAAGGATATTTCTTGGTTTAGGATCAGAGGGGATTAGAACAAAGATAATCACATTGATAAGGACATCTCATGGATTTAGGATCAGAAAGGCTAAGAACAAGACAATCACATTAATAAGAACATTCCCAGAGTTTTAAGGAATAGGTAAAAGGAACTTAGACTAAATATATCTCATATTTCACATTTTTCATTATGCATTTAAAAATACTTCCTGATGTCCTTTATGACCTGGCACTTGATCTCTCTTAATGGACATTCTCTGTGCAGTCATTGTTTGCTGTAGTGTCATGTAATTCCCAATTAGGCAAAAGGTATCCATCCCATACTCATTCACCATCTCCACACAATACGTAATCACTATCTCCATCTCATACACACTGACAATCTCCATCCCCCCACACACACCTCCAACCATTCTTGCACCAAATCCGTCCCATACACATTCATCATCTTCAGCTCATACACACTGAACATCTCCATCCAGTGGGAGACCAACCTCGCACGTGACTGAGTGAACTCCCCTGCTGGGCCATGTGGTGTCAGGCACCCATGCTGCTAGACTGCCAGGGTCTTCTAGGGTTCCAGTGACTGTCTTTGTGCCTGGGCGTGGCTTCCTACAGCCCCATGGGTGGAGCTATGCTCACCTGTTCCTTTGTAATATAACCCCTTGTCCTGTTTAGGACAGAATGTTCCATGGAAGTGCCTTGTGTATGGCCCCTTCTCTTACTGTGCCCTGGGGTGTGGCCTACCTAGATGTCAGTCAACCTGCTGACAGTGGACATCATGAAGATAGACTCAACCCCCTGAAACCTGACACCTTGCCTCATTTGAATAGCTTCTCCTCAATAAAAGGGGTCAGCGCATGTGGGCTCTCTGTCTTCCTGCGGATGCTTAAGATCAGAGGAGCCTTCACAGCGACCCCAAAGAAAAAGGTATTTGTGTCTTGTGTGGTTATTTTGCGCAGCCCAATTAGCCCAGTTTACTGGAGTGACCCTTTAGCCTTTTAGTTGCGAACAGAAACCCGGCACCATCCTACACACATAACATCACAATCTCACACATACTGATCATCTTCATGCAATACACACTCACCATCTCCATCTCCACCCCATACACATGCAAGTTCTCCACCCTATACAAACTCATGATCTCCATTCCATACACACTCACCACCTCCATCCCATGCACACTCATCTCCATCAAATACACGCTATCTTCAGCCCATCTGTGCGCAACATACACACACACACACACACACACACACACACACACACACACAGCTTCTCTCCATCCAAGCACATGATCCATCCAGCACCCTCCACATTCTTCTCCAGGCTGCATGCAGTTGTGCACACCAGGTAGGCTGAGGCAGAAAGATCACAATTTCAAAATCAGCTTCTGCAATTTAGGAAAGCCCCAAGCAACTTGGTAAGATCCTCTGTCAGACTATAAATAACAAGGTCTATGGCTGTAGCTCAGTGGTAAAGTGCTCCTGGTTTCTATGTCAGCATACGCACATGCACATGCACACCCACACCCACACATATGCTAATCTTCTCCAAGCGGTTTCTCCTATTCCTGCTCACTTCTGTCAGCCACAGCCTACAGCCCCCCAGATAACTCATTCCCCCGTGAACAAGGCTCACTCTTCCCTGGGTTTTCCATGCTGAGACTTGACAGTAGTTTATTTTGCTGGCAGAGTTCCATCTTTCTTGGGTCTGCAAGGCTTCCAGTCAGGGGCTGGTGTCTCCAGAAAGGGGCATGAGTTCTCCCAGCTCAGGCTTCGGACACAGGGCACCCCCTCCTTCCTCCTCCTGGCCTGATGCTGGAGTAGGTTCACCAAGGCTGAGACTCACACCTGTGCCATCCACAGACTCCACCAAGTCCTCAGCGCAGCCCACTCATGACCAGGGGTGAGGTCCTTGGACTCTGAAGAGGCCTGTGCCTTTGGCTGCTGCCAGAGAGATGCTCCTAGACCAGCTGTTTCCCCAGGAAGCTCCAGAGGAGGAGCAGGAGCCTGCAGGCTGGGAGTGAGGAGGGTGCACTAGAAGGCCAGGAAAGGAACACTAGCCTGAGTCACTCACCTCCCTGTGCAGCGCCCTCTCCAGCAGCAGAAGAGGTGGGCAATGCTTTTGGAAACACTGCCTGCTGCCCTGGAGGCACATGCCCTGAGGAGCTGCTGTGGGGCTGAAAGGCTGTGTGCTGGTTCAGAAAGGGGCCAAGAGGCCAGAGGACAGGCAGCAAGGTGGCCCCAGCTGAGGTTGAGTGCTCCCTGGGGGCAGCCACTGCCTGGTTGGCCTGGGCAGCTATAGCCCAATGTGTGCTGAGTCACTACTGGTGGAAGCCCTTCGTTTTTCACAGTGTCAGAGGATAAATTATGCACTGATTGTCCTCAATTTCCAATAGACAACATCCCAACGGACTCATTCAGTGAACCTACCTACACCGGGTTCCCTGAACTTCACTGTACTGTGTCGGTTCCCTTTCTCTGTGTTCACTGCTAGCTGGAAAGAGAATGGCACCCAGTGTCACCAGCCTGAGAAGAGATTGAAATTCAAAGTGGGTGTTTCTACCAAAGGAGTGTGTGTTCTGTACAATCATAAAGTTAAAACTTGCTAAGTCCAACCAGTGTCTAAGTAGAGACCATCTGTAGTTACCCCACTGAAGAGAAAAGGACCTCCATCGTAGAGGCTCCCTGCCCAGCATCCACAGGAAAACCCAAGGGAGCAGCCTAGCCAGCACACGGCTCTCAGGGATCCACCTAACTCTAAACCAACATCCAGGCAGAGGGATCCACCTAACCCTAAACCAACATCCAGGCAGAGGTGGGGAAAGGAAGGAACGTGGGAGAAGATGAGAAAGTGAAGACAAAAGAAACTTTCTAGAAACCTGTAGTGAGTATCCTCAGAGACACCAGAGGGGAAAGGTTGCTTATAAAAGGGCCATTTAGAAAGCAAACAGAATTTTTTAATATGTATTTTTTAGTTGTAGTTGGACACAATACCTTTATATTATTTATTTATTTTTATGTGGCATTGAGGATCGAACCCAGGGCCTCGCACGTGCTAGGCGAGCCCTGTACTGCTGAGCCACAACTCCAGCCCCGCAAAACAGAATTTGTTGTTAATCCAAAATATAACCCGGCATGGTAGTGCATGCCTCTAATCCCAGCTACTAGGAGGCTGAGGCAGGAGGCCAGCCTCAACAATTTAGCTATACCCTATCTCAAAATAAAAGTTAAAAAGAACTGGAGTGTAGCTCAGTGGTAGAGCACTTGCCTGGCATGTGCAAGGCCCTGGGGTTCCATCCCTAGCACCACACACACACACACACACACACACACACACACACACACACACACCTAACAGTTAACAAAAGGATTGGAATATAAAGGTGTAAAATGTCCTATAGTGTTCAGCAACTTTCTGTTACTATAATAAATAACTAAAATAATCAACTTATCCAGAGGAAAAAAAATCCTTTTAGCTCACAGTTTTGGAAGTTTCAGTCCATGATCAGTTGACCCATATCTTTGGGTCTGTGACCCGGCTCCACATCTGGAGCAGGAGTGACTGCCAAGCAAAACCCCCACCTCATGGCAGGAATAAGAGGAGCCAGGAGGGGCTGGGGTTCTAGAGTCCTCATCCACGACACACCCCTGACCTGAAGACATTTCACGAGGTCCACTTCTTAAAGGCTCCTCCACTTCCAGCAGAACTCCTTGGGGATCAAGCCTCTCACACTTGGACTTTTGGGGACACTCATGATCCAAACTGTAGCACTTTGCCCCGGCCCCCAAAGTCTGGTGTCCATCTCACCATGCAAAGTCACCCAGCTCGCGCCCTGGGGCCCCCAAAGTCTCGACTGTTCCAGCACTGTCCAAAGTCCCAAGTCCACAGTCTCCCCTGAGACTCAAGACACACTCAGCTGTGAGCTCTGTAAAGGTCAAAAGAGAAAGTGACAGATTTACAGGACACGATGGCAGGACAGGCACAGGTGAACATTGCCACCCCACAGGGAGGAGCTGGGGAGAAAAGAGGACCGCAGCACAACAAGGTGGCAGCCCAGGAGGCTCTCTTCACACTTGTACAACTGGTCTGTGTGTCTGGTTTTATGCAGTTTTGTTACTCTATCTCTGTGGTCTAATTTGAAGTCAGGTATTGTGATGTCTCCAACATTGCTTTTTTGGCTTAGAATTGCTTTGACTGTTCTGGGTCTTCTCTTCTTCCAAATAAATTTTAAGAATTTTTAAAAATATATTTTTTAGTTGTAGATGAACACAAGACCTTTATTTAATTTATTTATTTCTATGTGGTGCTGAGGACAGAATCCAGTGCCTCACCCGTAGGAGGCAAGTGCTCTACCACTGAACCACAACCCAGCCAAGGACTGCTTTTTCTAGTTCTGTGAAGAATGTCATTGATACTTTGATGGAGATTGCATTGAATCTGTCTATTGCTTTTGATTGTATGGCCATTTTAACAATATTAACTATTCCTATCCATGAACATGGGAGGTTTTTCCATCTTCTTGTGTCTTCTTCAATTTCTTTCATGTTCTATAGTTTCCACTGTAGATGTCTTTTCACCTCTATAAAAATCTGAATAATCAGGATAAATCCGGTTAGATTTATTAGTAGGTATTTTATTTATTTCAGACTATTGTGAATGGGATTGATTTCCTGATTTCTTTCTCAGTAGATTCATTATTGGTGTATAGAGAAGCTATTGAGTTTTAAACATGGATTTTGTAATCTGATACTTTGCTGAAGTTATTTACTAGCTCTAGCAGTCTTTGGTGGAGCCTTTTGGATTTTGTAAGTATAGAATCATATCATCTGCAAACAGCAATAATTTGATTTCTAACCTTTCCTATCTTTATTGTTATTATTTCCTTTTCTTGAATAATTTCTCTGGCTAGAATTTCTACTACTATATTGAATAGTAAGAGCAGATATTCTTGTCTTGTTCCTGCTTTTATTTTTTATTTATTTACTTTATTTATTTATTTATTTATTTATTTATTTATTGGTACTGTGATTTGGACCTAGGGGTGCTTAACCACTGAGCCACATCCTATGTCCATTTTTTTGAAGTTTTTGATACAGGCTTGATTAGAACCTTGCTAAGTTGCTGAGGCTGGCTTTAATCTTGCGCTCCTCCTGCCCCAGCCTCCCAAGCTCCTGGAATTACAGGCATGTGCCACTATGCCTGGCTGTTGCAGAGTTTTAAAAAATGCTCTCAAATTTTCCCCATGCACTGTAATGTTGGCTTTGGGTTTTTCATATATAGCTTTTATGATATTAAGATATATTAATATATTAATACAAATATTAATATTAAGATATATCATTTATTCAGTAGGGCAGGCTGAACAAATGTTAGCTTCAGGGTGGGCCGAATACCAGACCCTCACCCGTCTGGTTCCTTATTACTTGTTTGCCTCAAGGCTGAACACTCAACCCCACTCAAGGCTGAACACTGGATCCCCACCCGTCTAGTGCAACAGAAACCCACATCTGATCCCTGCCCAGTCTGCCTAAAGGCAGAAGATACACCCTTAGCAACTACTGTGTGATCCAATCACTGTATGCCAACAAGGCAGCTTTCAGACCCAGAGACCCCATTAGATTTTGGCTATAAAAACTCTCTCCTGCCGCACTCCCCCACTTTCTCTCCCTCCCCCCCCCCCACTTTGCGAGCTCTCTCTCTCTCTCTCTCTCTCTCTCTCTCTCTCTTGGTCGCTCAGAGTGTCGTGGTCACTTTCCTTTCACCTTCTACTCCTAGATTCTTCAGTGTTTTTATCATTAATAGGTGCTGAATTTTTGTCCAGGTTTTCTCTGCTTCTATTGAGATCACTAAGTGATTTTTGTCTTTAAGTCTAGTGTGATGCTGGGAGCTCCCCTGGATGCAAATGCCCTTAAGTCTGAAGCAGCAGGTTCTGACCAATAATTGCCTGGTCTGGCACAGTAGTGCCAGGTGGCAGTAACTTGGGCATTACCCCACTCAGATAATGAAGCTGACTTCAGATATAGGCGGCACCCGCGGGGGGCGGGGTTGATTCCACTCACCCAATAAAAGGGTTCAGCACATGCTCCTTGTTCTCTTTCTTGCCTGTCTTCCCTCATTTGTGGGAGCTGCAGCTGAGGAGCCATCACTGAACCCAAAGATAAGGTACTTTCTGCGTCTGTGTCTTTATTTATTCCCCAAATTCACTTGGAGTTGCCCTGACTGGTTTAGTCCTGAGATTCGACAGTGTAATAAATTACATTTATTGATTTGCATGTGTTCAACCATTATTGCATCGCTGGGATAAAAACAATTTGGTCATGATGTACAATCTTCTTAATATGCTATTGAATACAATTTGCTAATTTTATTAAGGATTTTTGCATCTAAGTTCTTCAGTGATATTGGTCTGTAATTTTCTTTCCTTGATATGTCCTTATCTGTTTTTGGTATGAGCATGATACTGGCTTCATAGAATGAATTTGGAAATGTTCCATCCCTATTTCATGGAATAATTTGAGGAGTATTGGTGTTAATTCTTCTTTAAAGGTCTGATAGAATTCAGGTAGGAATGCATCTGGTTCTGGGCTTTACTTGTTGGAAGACTTTTTATTAGAGCTTCTATCTCATTGTTAGTTGTTGATCTGTTTAGATTTCCTAAATTTTGATTCAAATTTGGCAGGTCACATGTTTCTAAAAATGTGTCCATTTATTCTAGATTTTCCGATTTATTGGATTATAAGTCTTCAAAATAGTCAATGATGACCCTCTGAATTTCTGTGATATCTGTGGTGATTTCTCCTTTTTCATCTCTAATTTTATTAATTTGTGTTTTCTATTTATTTTGATTTGTTTGACTAAGCTTATCAATTTTGTTTATCTGTTCAAAGAACCAACTCTTCATTTCATTGATTCTTTGTATTTTTTTATTCACTATTTCATGGATTTTGGCTCTGATCACAATTTTTTCCTTTCTTTTACTGGTTTTGGAATAGGTTTGTCATTGTTATTCAAATAATTTGAGTTTCATAATTAGATTGTTTATTTTGTCTCTTTCTGATTTTATTATGTAGGCACTCGTAACTATAAACTTTCCTCTTAGAACAACCATCTTAGTGTCCCAGAAGTTCTGCTATGTTGTATCACTATTTTTATTTGATTCTAAGAATCTTTTCATTTCTCTCCTTATTTATTCTTTCATCTGTATTTTTCAATCTCCATGTTTTTATATAATTTCCTTGGGGGGTTTTTGGTGTTCATTTCTAATTTTGTTCCATTATAATATGATAAGATGCAATAAATTACATAATTTTTTTGTATTTGCTAAGAGTTGCTTTGTGTCTTGAAATATGGTCTATTTTTGAGAATGTTTCATGAGCCACTAAGAAAACAGTATATTCAGCTGTTTTCGGAAGAACTATTCTATAGATACCTGTTAAATCCATTTGATTTATATGGAATTATATTTATATTTTTCAGGTCCAAAGAACCTTTACTGAATTTATGACTGGATGACCTATCTACTGGTGAAAGAGGTGTGTTTAAATCACCCAGTATTACTGTACTGGGAATTATCTGAGTCTTTAATTCAAGTTGTGTCTCTTCTATGCAATTAAGTGCACCAACATTTGGGGCATAAATATTTACTATCATTATACCTGAATTTTCCCTTCACTGGCATTAAGTGACCTTCTTTGTCTCTTCTGAATAACTTTGGCTTGAAGTCTGTTTTGTCAGTGTTCTAATTTAGATGTGAGGTGTCCCCCAAAAGCTCCTGTGAGACAATGCAAGAAGGTTTAGAGGAGAAATTATTGTGTTACAAGAGCTTTACCCACCCTGGGTTCAATCTCCAGCGAAAGAAAGAAAGAAAGAATGAGAGAGAGAGAGAGAGGAAGGAAGGCAGGCAGGCGGCCTGGGGATGTGTGCTCCCCTGGCATGCACAGGGCACTGGGTTCGATCCTCAGCACCACATAAAATAAGATAAAGATGTTGTGTCCACTGAAAAAACTGAAAAATAAATATTAAAAAATTCTCTCTCTCTCTTTCTCCCCCCCCTCTTAAAAAAAAAAGAAAGAAAGAGAGAGAGAAAGAAAGAAGGCTGGGGATATAGCTCAGTTGGTAGAGTGCTTGCCTTGCCTTAATAAGGTCCTGGGTTCAATCCCCAGCACCATAAAAACAAACAAGAGCCTTACTTAAACTGAATCAACCCCCTGACAGGATTGAGTGGTAACTGATGGTAGTTAGGGTGTGGCTGGAGGAGGTAGGCCATTGGGGGGTGTGTCTTTGGAGTATATATTTTGCATCTGGTAAGTAGAGTCAGTCTCAGTCTCTCTCTCTCTCTCTCTCTCTCTCTCTCTCTCTCTCTCTCTCTCTCTCTCAGCATGTGAGCTGCTTCCCTCTACCACATTCTTCCGCAATGATGTTCTGCCTTACCTCGAGCCCTAAGAAATGGAGCCAGCCGTCTATGGACTGAGACCTCTGGAACCATGAGTCCCCAAATAAACTTTTCCTCCTGTAAAATTGTTCTTGTCAGGTCTTTTAGTCATGGCAGTGAAAAAGATGACCAAAATAGTAAAATATGAGAGTAGCAACTCCTGCTTGTTTGCAGGCTTCATTTGCAAGATATATCAATCTCCATCCTCTCACTTTCAGCCTGAGGCTCTCTTTGCCTGTAAGGTAACAATATATAGTTGTTTTATTCCATTCTTCCAGCCTACATTGATTAATTGAAGAGTTCAGACCATCACAGCAAGTCACACCCATCTCAGGTGTTGTGTGGGATCACAGGCACAGTAAAGAAAAGGCATATTTGTATTACACAGCCCAATCAGTGTGCAATGCCGCACAGTCCCCTCAAATGCTCAAATGGACATAGCTCACACCACAGCCCATGGACGGCTCGCAACACTCAAGGTTTGGAAATTTTCCAAAAGAAGTTATTTATGCCATTTGCCTGCATCTCACACTCCTCTTCAATTCCAATGATTTTTAAATTTGGTCTCTTAATATTGTCCTAGAGTTCTTCTGGTCATGGTTTCTTATGTTCTTTTCTTCAGTACTGTCTGAATGTTCAAGGCCAGCCACTTTGTCTTCCAGCTCTGAGATTCTGTTGATCTGCTCTATTAGACTTTCAACTGAACTTTTTGTTTGATTTACTGTGTCTTTAATTTCTAAGAATTCTGTGGTTATTTTCAATATCTCTATCTCCTTATTAAATTTCTCATTCATATTCTGTACTAACTTCCTTAATTCATTCAGTTATTCTGTGTTCTCTTGGAGTTCCTTGATAATTTTTACAATCATTCTTTCTCTGATATTTTTTCCACTTCAATATCTTTAGTCAGTTTCTGGTCAATTATAAACTTTAGGAGGCACCATTTTACCTTGGTTTTTCATCTTTTACATTCCTGTGTTGGGTTTTATATATATATATATGTTAGGATGGATTTCTCCTTCATTCTTGGGGTGATACTTTTTTGGGCACAGCTTTCTTTTGCCAAAGTGTCTTGAGTAATCTAGATTGAGGTCCCTTGTAGGTATGATATCCATGGTCTTTGTGTTGACTCTCTCATTTTGCTGTAGGAGTGGATGTCTGTGAGTGGGACCTGGAGTGCCCCAGAAACGTTCCTACTTGAGGCTTAGTCATTAGATTGGGAGCGTTGTCTCTTATGTTCTTTGCATTAAAGTACAGCTGACGTTTGAGTGTGCTTAATTTGTGTGTGTAGTAAGATTACTGTCTTTTGGCTAGATTTGGTTTAGCAGAAGAATATCTATCCTGGGAACTTGTATCATCCCTGTAGATTCTCACCACCTCACAGAAAAGGGGGGAACAAATAGTAACAACTGAAGCAAACCGTATACAGCATTAAGATAAATGCCTGGCGACTGCTATGACATCTACAACACTGATCATCACCACCAGGAATGGTGGTGTCAGCAGTTGACAACAACAAAAGCAACAAGTAGTCGTGAACTAAATCTGGCACACAAAGTAAAGAGCAGGTGTCAACGACGTCATCCACAGAACTAATAAGTGCAACAACATAAATGGTGAGGGTAGGAATTACAAAAAGCAAATAGAAATAATGGTAAAAATACAGTTCATTAAGAGAAAAAATGTGAAGGAGGGTAGAAGAAAGTTTAGAGTGTTCAAAATGTGAACGAAAATAATGCAGAAGAGATGTACAAGTGATGGCTGTAAAGAAGGAGAGGGAGATAAAAAAAAAAAGTAAAGGGAGCAAGAAAGAGAAAACAACAGAATGGCTGTTAGTGAGAGAAGACCGGAGAGGAAGAGAAATGGTAGAAACAAAAACAAAATTAAAAAAACCCCAAAAGCCCTATTCTTGAAAGACAAAGAAAAATAGCTACTGTAAAAAGTGCTAAAAATTAGAAAAAAAGAAGCAAATATGTATATATATATGCATGTCTGCAAACCAATCAGCATGGCAAGAACACCAAAAAAAATTTAAAAATGAATAAATAAAATAAAAAAGGAAAAAAATTCTTTATGAAAAATGAAAGACTTGTCTCTACTGAGGTGGACACAATTGGATGGTCCCTGCCTATGCCTGACTGCCCTTCTTTCTGTTTCTTATTTGCTCTGGAGAGAAAGGGAGAGGAGAGCTCAGGCAAGGGGCTGGACATTGTTAACCCCTACCTCTTTTTGTGTTGCTCACTGAGCTGCCAGTTGGAGTGGTCTAAGAGTGAAGCTCTTAGCTTCTCTTCTCCTGAGTATGAGGTAGGATGGGATGAGAAGTATTGTCAGTTGAAGTTTTCTCCAAAGAGACCAGATCAGTGCACTCCCAGGGTGCAGCTGCTGCAAGTCCCAAGAGGGAAGTTCTGGTGACAGGGATCAGGACTAATCAGCCTTTGGGACCTTTGGGGTGGTATCTGTTCTGGAGAGGTTAGACCAACCCACCTTAGGCCTTCACAGATGCCGGGCTCTGCTGGGAGTCTGGATCTCGGAGCTCCTGAGGGTTCTACTTGAGGGACAGGTGAGCCACCCCTCTCAGGTCCCACATGGTACTGCCCAAGACGCAGTCTTCCCAGGCTTAGTCCCTGAGCTATGTCCCATCAACAGGTCTGGTTTCCTGGCCCTCTTCAGCTGGTCACGTGAGCCCCCAGGCTCCAAGGGAAAGTGAGCTGCACTCTCCTCCTTTCTGACTTCACTCCCCTGGGTCCAGTCTCCTCTGTGCCATGTCACTTGTGTTCTGCTAGGTACGCCCTAGGCCACATTGTGGCGCTTGCCAGGACAACAGGGCAGTGTTGGCTGTGCGCTCTCAGCTCCCTCAGCAAGCTGCAGGGAGGCCCCTGCCTCCACTCTCTGTAGCAGGTTGGGAAACAGGGCGCGTGGCCAACCAGTTTACTGTGCCGCCTCTGGATCCCCTGAGTCCAGGCTGCTGTGTGATCTGCAGGTTTTCCTGTGCCAGATCTGTCCATTGTGCTTCTCTCCGTGTTTTCCCTCACCTTGGTGAACCAGCCTTGCTGCTGCTGCAACAGCTTGGCCCCAATGTGCTCTTTCTTATTTGAGGGGGTGGGGTACTGGGGATCGATCTCAGGGGCACTAACCACTGAGCCACATCCCCAGCCCTTTTCTGTATTTTATCTAGAGACAGGGTCTCTCTTTTGCCGAGGCTGGCTTTGAACTCATGATCCTCCTGCCTCAGCCTCCTGAACTTCTGGGATTACAGACATGTGCCACTGCCCCCAACGTGCTCTTTCTTGTTCTTTGTTTAATGCACCGAATGTCTGAGTCTCTAAGAGGCTGACTGTCCGATATTGAATCTGAGTGAATTGCCTCTTTCACCCACCTAACTGAGAGCAGCACTCCCCCTGCTGGGGTCCCCAGCCATGGAGCGACTGGAAATGCAGCCTCCCTCTAGTCAGCCATCTTGAATCCCCTCAAAACCTGTCACTCTAAAGCTTAGCCTCCCATGAAGTCTCAGGACATGGACAAATACAGTCAAGTTCTTTGCCACGGTGCAATGCAGGTGGCCTTCCCAATCCAGTTCCCGGTGGAATCCTCACTTCCATCTGAAATCTCAGGAATTTGGCCTCTGCTGTTCGTATTACTATCAGCATTCTGGTCTTATGAGCCCTCCACCAGAATCTTGATAAAGCTCTGATAGCAGCATTCCAGGCTTTCTCTAGTTCACTCCTTCCAACTTTTCTAAATTCCTCCTGAAAACCAGTTCCAAAGGCTCTTCCACAGCATCAGGCATACAGTAATCACAAGGCCCCACTTCCTGGTATGAGTTTTCTGCTTTAGTCAGCTCTCCGTCACTATAATGCAATGCCTAAGATAATCAGCTGGTAAGAGAAAAGGTTTATTCTGACTCACAATTTTAGTGGTTTTGATTTTAGAGGTTTCTGTTGGATCCATGGCTTTGGTCCTTTGGAGAGTTGGCCCATCACAGCAGGAGCCAGGGGGGAGCAAAGCTTCTTGCCTCGTGGCTGGCACACACAGGAGCCTATGAGGGAGCCAGGGCCCCATGGTCCTTTCAAGAGTAGCCCTAGTGACCACAGACCACCCAACAGGTCCCACCTCCACTTAGCACTGCCACCCTGGGTACAAAGCCTTCAGAGCCTCGGCTTCTGGGGAACATTAGGCAGAAAAAAGGTAGATGCAGGAAAATAAGAGAAAATAACAAAGAGAATGGAGAGTTGAGACCCAGAGTCCAGGCTTCCAGTAGCAGGAGTCCAACTGTGCAGAACAGAGAAAACAGGAAGAGAATCACTGGAGAAATAAAATAAGATGGCCCTCCAGAACCGACCCTGCAGTTCCAGGATGAAGGGTTCCCTTGAAAGCCAGCTGAGGGAGTCAGGCACTCACTGAAACACTGAGAGCATGGCTCACACTCCAAGGTGGGATTGAAAGACCAGAATCCACAGCCACAGTCCCACCTCTGACGCACAGGATGGCATCCTCAACTCCGAGGCAGCCTCTCCAGCACTGCTGGCAGAGGAGGAATGGGGCTTGGGTGGCAACAGGGAACAGAGGTGACTGGCCCACAGAGGTAGGTCCTCTGGCAAGTGCAGGACAGTGGCCTCAGGGAGGACACACTGGGGCAGACCCAGGGCAGCTGTGTACAGGGACTTGAGAGGAGAGAAAGGAGGCCCAGGACTGACTGCAGAGGTCACATCCAGAGACACAAGGATATGGTGGCACGAGGGAGAAACCCTGGACCTCCCAGGACCCTGGAGCTCAGTGAAAAAATGGTTTCCCTCTGTCAAAACCTGGGATGACATCCTGTCAGTTAGCTGCTCATGTTGAGGGAAAGGGAAAGAAAACCATAGTGGGAAGCAATTCAGAGCTGCTGAGGAGAACATTCCGACTCACCAATAGGGGCAGTGACGACGCTCTCCAGAGACACCCCAGCTCCAGGAGAGGCTGTACTGGAGCCTTGGGAAGACAGCTAGCCTGGCTGAGGGAGCCAGAGGTGGGCAGGCACGGGGCGCCTTCCCACCACTGGAGGATCTTCAGGAGAAAGGACTTCAGGTTAAGGACCTTCAGGAGGAAGCCCGTCTGGAGGGAGGATCTTCAGGAAGGAGGACTTCCTCACCGATGGTCGGAACACACAGGCCGCACAGGACAGCTTAATGAATGCGGATGCCTTCTTGCCAAATGAGGACACTTGCTGTGGGGCAAGTGGTGCTAGAGCAGAACATGAAGCTTCATCCCAAGCAGCCGTGCTGGGAAGCAGGACCTCCTGGAGGTGATGGATCAGTGCCATTACTGCAGGTCCACGCACGGTGGCATGGGACCCAGGAAGGGCCAGCACAGCTTTAATGGTCAATTTGAATTGTCAACTTGATTGGATTAAGATTACCAATGATTAAGAGGTTTATGGGTGTGTCAATGAGGGTGTGTCTAGGAATGATTGGCATGTGGGATAACCAACTGAAATGGAGACCCTCCCTGGTGGGCAGCACCAACCAATGGAATAATGGTGTGGATGGAACAAAAAGTGGAAGAACAAGGAAACAGCAATAAATGCAAGCTCCATTCTTCTTGAATGTGTTCTTGATTGCTGCTGCAATTGTCTGAGGATATCAGACTCTCTCTCCTTCACTCTTTCAAGGTGGGCCCTGCCAGTGATTGTCCAAAAGCCTTTGGTCTCAGACTAGGGTAGCACCGTGGATCCCTCTTGTTCTGGGGCTTCAGCCTCTTGGACCGCGCAGCTACTGGTTCTCCCAGCTCTCCAGCCTGCAGTCGGCCATGGTGAACTATCCAGCCTCTGGTCGTGTAAGCCAACCTAAGAAGTCCTCCTTTTATAATTACACTTCCTGTTGATTCTGTTCCTCTAGAGAACCCTAATACAATGACCTTCCTTGCTGTCTTGTTCTTCTGCCTTCTGTCCAGGGTGGCTCAGCTCCACAGCTCTGGCCAGCAACCTGGGACTTCCCAGCCTTCAGAATTAGGAGCCATGTAACCTCTCTAGTGTATAAGCTTCCCAGCCTCAGCTGTTCTGTTATGACAACAGAAAATGGACAGAGACAGGGCTGGGGATGTGACTCAAGCGGTAACACGCTCGCCTAGCATGCGCGGGGTGCTGGGTTCAATCCTCAACACCACATAAAAATAAAATAAAGGTGTTGTGTCCACCGAAAACTAAAAAATAAATATTAAAAAATTCTCTCTCTCTCTTTAATAAAAAGAAAAAAAGAAAATGGACAGAGACAAGTGATGTCTAAAGCATGGGTAATGAACTCCTAAAAATCAATCCAAAATTTTAAAAAGTAATTTTTTTTAAAGCTAGAGGATAGGAGCACAAAATATGCTGAATAGTCAGGAAAGGCACTTATTAGCAATCGTGGGGATGCAAATTAGGGATGAGACAACACCTCACAGCACTGAGAGCAGCACAGCACTGGGAGGCAGGGGGTGGCACCCTATGCCCATGGGTGTAAGCAGCATACACCTGCACTGTTGAACCTTCACTGTGCACTGCAACTCTGCAGTGCCCACAGAGCCCAGTATATATACCCCAGCCACACCTAGGCCTAGGGCCCAGGTGAGCTAGAAGGCAAATGCTTACTGTTTTCTTTGGCTGTAACACATTGCCTGAAGCAGGGTGCTTTGTACAAAAAGGCAGGTTACTTGGCTCACAGTTTGGGAGGTGATATGGGGTAGCATCTGCTGGGTTCTTGTGCCTCATGCCAACATAGCAGATGGCATCATGGTGGGGTGTGAGAGGGAGAGCCCTCTTGGCCAGACAGGAGCAAGAGGCAGGGAGAACCAGGCTTGATATTCTTATAGAGGCCAGCCCCCATCTGAGGGTAAGGAGCCCCAGTGACCGCAGGACCTTTCACTAACCCCAGCTCTTAAAGTTCCCACACCTCTTTCTTCTGCCCCCTGGGGTCAGAGCTTCCCATACAGGAACCTTTGGGGGACATGCCCAAACCACATCCAGACCATAGCAACAGGCAATGGATTTTCACTGCAGTACTAATTATAATAGTGAAAAGGAAATGTGTTGAAAGCCCCTCCACAGGGGACACCAAACAATGGGAGGCACTACATCAGGAGAGAGCCAGAGACCAGTGTCAGTCACACGTACCACACAAGACTCGAAAATGCATGTCAAGTACAAAAAGCATATTCAAAAGATTAAATATGGTGTACTGCACTCTCATGTGTTTGATGGGCAAAGAATGCCAGGTACCATGTGTGGGCACACTCAATTACACAGAGCCCAGAAACAGGCCTGGGACGGTGCACACCACCACATCAGGTGTGCGGTGACTGCAGGTGGGGAAAGGGTACAGGGAAGCTCAGGCTATTTACATCTTAAAAGATAGAAGACATATGGACCAAGTGAGGGAAAGAAAATTAAACTTTGAATTTTGAATGTCTGAATTTTAATGGCTGCATGCACCTGTGTCACATCATGCACTACATGCTCAACATCTGTCCTAACTCAAAACCAGGAAGCATGTATGCAAGAGGCTGTTCTAGGCTGGTGGTCACAGCCACTGGCCCCACGTGGTTTGCATTGTGCAAAATATGGCTGGTTCACAGGCAGTGTGCTCTGCATGCATCATAGGACCGCATTTCCAGGGTCTGAATGAGACAAAGAAGGTGAAGGCTCTCTGTTTCCTCCAGTTATTCCAGGTCAGGGCCCAAATTAGGGGAGGCACTGCAGACAGGCATGCTGGCATTCCTGGCATCTGGCAGTGCTGGCTATGACTGACAGCCTCTGGTGAATACAGTGAGTGAGATGATTCTGCAGAGAGCGCTGAGATGAAGGGCTTGGTGACAGATGTGTGCAGGACTCCCAGGGCAGGACTCCAGGGTGGGTGGGCTAGGGCCAGCCAGTCATCTGAGAAGGACCATGTCGAGTTTAGAGAAGGCTGCATTTGGGACCCTGAGCACAGAAGGGTGGACAGTAAGCAGGCAGCAGCAGCAGGATGTGTCTGGAGGAAGATCAAGTCTGTCCCACTGCCCACCTGCTGTCTGGGTTATAAAACTCCCACACACGCCACCCAGGGCAGAGCGTCACTCCTGCCTTGTCTCAGACTCCAGGAGAACAACTGAGCTCCTGGTGCATGCAGCAAGACTCAGGCCAGCACCACAGAGCACAGAGGCAGGCCCTAAGCCCAATCTTCCTCCAGGAAGTGACTGTTTTTAGGACAAGGTTTGGCACACAGGGCCCCAGTGGTATGCCCTCCCGACCATTAGCTGTGAGGAGCTGATGTCCAGGGCACACGTGCCACATAGGAAGATCCCAGGGCTCCTGCAGGGTCCTCTGTAAGAGGTACCTTCCTTCACCTTTATCTGGTGACAAGCACCTAAGGGCACTGCTGCTTGGGCCTAGAGAGGCTGCAGAGCCTTTCCATTCCCAGCTCAGCCTTGAAGAATGGAAAGGGAAGGCAGAGAAGGAGAGTGGGCGCCAGCAGGAGCAGCAGCATGTGTGGGTGGGCGCGCAGTGGCGGGTGAGCTTCAGTGTGGGAGAGCGCGAAGTCACGCACTTAAGGAAAAAATAACCTGAGTTATGCTTACCAAAGTGAGAGGGCTGTCACCAGCAAGCGTCCAAGACCCTCCTGCAGGGTCGTCCCTATTCCCCTGGGGTGGGGACAAATATGTGGGAAGCCTTGTGGCCAAGGGATCTGGAGACTGGGACTCTGAGTGACAGTGACCCCCCCTGGGCGCTCCCACCATAAACAGGCGGGGCTGCCTCTGAGCTTCTGCTCTGCCCGCGGCTGGGGGGAGGGGGTGTGGGGGGGGGCTCCAGGCGTCCCGGCCGAGGGCAGCAGCCCTCCCAGAGCAGCGCTGGCCCAAGCCTTCTGCCCAGGGAGCCTGGCTAGATGGAATGGCAGTCCCTGGAAGGCCTCAGGGGTCCTTCTGGAGAGGCGAGGGACGGACACACTGATCTGCAGAAGATTCCATTTATTTGTGGCCCTCTGGAAAACATGGCGATTAAGCCAAACATAATTTATTTTCAGAAAGGTTTCCCCCTCATATGACTGCTTTTAATATTTCTTCCTTTTTTAGACCCCTCATCTGGCATGTCTATTCAGGTCTGTGGACAACCATTGTCTGACATGCACTGGACTCATCAACCACCACCGAGAGAGTCTCCTCCCTGCCTGCACCTCTGGTCTCAGGAGTCCTTCCAGCACCCCTGCCAGAGGGAGGGTTCTTCCTGGGGGAGGGGCACTTTGCCCAGTCCGACTCTCCTGCTCAAGACCGGGACAGCTGCGGTGAGCGCTCAGGTAAATGAACACATTATGTGCTGCCAGAACGAAGATATTTCGGACCATGAATAAATTGGTGTGCTCTCAAAAAGCTTGTGCCTTGTCAGGGTAGGCCCATTCGCCCCATGCATCCCATCAACCACCTCCTGCTGCAAGCATCCTGCAGATCCCCATGTGCATCCCACCCCCCCCCCACTCATCTGATTCCCACCTCCACATCCCAGCACCTGAATCCCACTTCCTGCCTATCATCTCCTGCATTCTACCTCCTGCATCACACTCCCTGCCTCCAACCTTTTGCCTCCCATCACCTGCTTCCCACCTCTTGCATTCTTCCACCTGCATATCACCTCCTGCATCCCAACTCCTGCCTCCCTCCTCCTGCATCCCACCTTCTGCCTCCCTCCCCATGCATCCCTCCTCCTGCATCCCACCTCCTGCATCCCATCTCCTGCATCCCTCCTCCTGCACCCCAGCTCCTGCCTCCCAGCTCCTGCATCCCTCCTCCTGCATCCCACCTCCTGCATCCCACCTCCTGCATCCCTCCCCCTGCCTCCCACCTCCTGCATCCCTCCTCCTGCATCCCACCTCCTGCATCCCACCTCCTGCATCCCTCCTCCTGCATCCCACCTTCTGCCTCCCACCACCTGCCTCTCACCTTCTGCATCCCACCTCCTGCATCCCACCTTCTGCCTCCCACCTCCTGCATCCCACCCCCTTCCTCCCACCTCCTGCATCCCTCCTCCTGCCTCCCACCTCCTGTATCCCACCACCTGCATTCCACCTCCTGTCTCCCACCTTCTGCCTCCCACATCCTTCATCCCTCCTCCTGCATCCCACCTCCTGCCTCCCACAACCTGCATCCCTCCTCCTGCATCCCACCTTCTGCCTCCCACCCCCTTCCTCCCACCTCCTGCATCCCTCCTCCTGCCTCCCACCTCCTGTATCCCACCACCTGCATTCCACCTCCTGTCTCCCACCTTCTGCCTCCCACATTCTTCATCCCTCCTCCTGCATCCCATCTCCTGCCTCCCACAACCTGCTTCCCTCCTCCTGCATCCCACCTTCTGCATTCCACATCTTTTCTGCCATCTCCTGCATCCCATCTCCTGCCTCCCACTCCTGCCTCCCTCCTCTTGCCTCTCATCTCCTGTCTGCCATCTTCTGCATCCCAGCTCCTGCCTTCCACCACCTGCATCTCACCTCCTGCCTCCCTACTCCTGCATCTCACCTCCTGCATCCAAGCTCCTGTATCCTGCCTCCCACCTCCTGCCTCCCACCACCTGCATTCTACCTCCTGCATCCTACCTCCTGCATCCCAACTCATGCTCCCTCCTTCTGCATCCTACCTCCTGCATCCCACCTCCCTCCTCCTACATCCCAATTCCCACATCCCACCCCGAACATCACAACTCTTGCATCTCTGTGTGCATTCCACCTCCTGCCTCCCACCTTCTACACTCTACCACCTTCATTCCACCACTTGCTCCCCACCTCCTAAACCCCACCTCCTGCATCCCACTTCCTGCCTCTCACCACTTGAACCCCACCACCTGCCTCCCAGTGTCTACCTCCCACATCCTGCATCCCACATGCTGCACCCCACCACCTACCTAGAACCGCCTGCGTGCCACCACCTGCATCCCACCGCCTACATGCCCCCACTTGCATCCTATCTCTTTCCTCCCAGCACCCACCTCCCACCTCCTGCATCCCACCTCCTACCTCCCACCTCCTACCTCCCACCTCCTACCTCCCACCTCCTACCTCCCACCTCCTGCCTCCCACCTCCTGCCTCCTACCTCCTGCATCCTATTGCCTCCATGTCCCCACCTGTTTCCCACCTGTTGCATCCAAGCACCTGCCTCCCACCTCCTACCTTTCACCTCCTGCCTCCTACCTCCCACCATGTATATTATACCTGGATATCTACCTCTGCATCTCACCCATGACATTCCACAATGTACAGCATTCTCCTCTTGTATATAGGATGTGTTCCAAGGATACCAAACCATAAATATGTGGTTTTCACATTTTCATGTATATACATATGATGAATTTAAATTTAGAATTAAATGCAGTAAGAGATTAACAAAAGTAACTAATTTTCAGCTCAAACCTGGACATCCCTTACTTTCAGTAAATGGTTAGCTGTCACTCCTTCCAGGGGATTCCTTCCTGAAGTACTGATGCCAGCTCAATGCTTTCTGGAACAGAACACCTCGCTGCTGGTTGGAGTTGTTTTCTGTTCATGTCTTCTACCCCCACGTTTAATGCCTTTTCCATCTAAATTAAGCTCTTACCATATATCATCACCATAACTTTAGCAGTTTGAAGTGCAACATCAAAACTAGCAGGAATTTATTTCCTTCTTCATAATTTTATGAATAGATTTATTCTTACTGTGAGTCTTAGAATATGTTTTTCTTTTCTGCAATCAAGAACTCTCACCTTTTCACTTCAAGAAAGCATTATACATCTTCTCTTTGGCATGTCCCAGTTGTCAGCTTCACTACTCTTACATTTTGAGGCCATTATTAAGTAAAATATTAATCCTGGAACACAATCACTGTGATGCAGACAGTTCATCTGAAAACTGAGATGGCTACTGAGTGATGAATGGATGGGTAGGGTGGACATGGGGATATGCTGGACAAAGGAATGATTCATGTCCCAGGCAGGAAAGAGTGGGATGGTGCAAGGTTTCATCATGCTACTCAGAAAGAAGCATAATTTGAAACTTATGGGCTGCATCACTCTGGAATTTTCCATTTAATACTTTCAGACTGAAGTTGACCATGGATAACTGAAATTAGAGGGAAAAAACATGGGTACAGTACCCACTACAATGTTCACTCTACCCTGTGAATCCCACCTTCTGCACCCAAATCCAGCATCCAGCACCTGCATCCCAACTCCTGTATCCCACCTCCCAGCACTTGCCTCCCACAACCTGCATCCCACCTCCTGCTTCCTACTTCCTGCATCCCACCACTTGCATCCTACCTCCTGCCTCCTACCTCCTGCTTCCTACATCCTGCCTCCACCTCCTGCATCCCACCTTCTGCCTCCCACCACCTGTATCCCACCACCTGCCTCCCACCTCCTACTTCCTACCTCCTGCCCCCACCTCCTGCATCCCACCTCCTGCATCCCACCTCCTGCTTCCTACTTCCTGCCTCCACCTCCGGCCTCCCACCTCTTACATCCCACCTCCTGCTTCCTACCTCCTGCCTCCACCTCCTGCCTCCCACCTCTTACATCCCACCTCCTGCATCCCACCCTCTGCCTCCCACCTCCTGCTTCCTTCCTCCTGTCTCCCACCTCCTGCATCCCAGCACCTGCATTCCAACTCCTGCCTCCCACCTCTTCCTACCACAGGGTAGCCTTTGTTGGCTCCTCCCCATTCCTAGATCATTTGCATAAAAGCTGGAAGGTTGGTTCCTCTCCTTCTTGAATGCTTCTGAGTAAGGTCACATGACTTGATATGTTTCAGGTAATGTTGCATCAAGTGTCCTGGCAAGTGACAATAAGTGAGATCAGCAGGGAATTAGCATCACATCAAAGGGAAAGGCAAAGCCTGCTCCATGGCAGTCAGCAGGTGCTGCGAGGCCTGGAGGGTGAGAGGACAGCTGCCAGGGGTCCAGGGCAGGGCAACCAGGTGCCCAGCACCACTGAGGGAGAATCGGAAAAGGCCCAAAGAAGCCTGCTCCCCCTCCACATCCCGCCTTCAGCATGCTGGGCAGTTGGCCACTTTCTGCCACACAGTCACAAACAGGACAGTAGCCAGAAAAGCACGAATCTTGTGAAGTACACTATGTTTTCAAAACATTTTATTGGTCTGACAGTGACGTTCCATTGAGGACCAAAGGCTGACAAAAAGGCGAAATGTGCATCAATCAGGGCCTCTCCAGGGAAGCTGCATGTAAGAGGGCTCCTCCAGTGCCTCAAAAGGCAGAGGCTCACAGACCACTGTCAGGAGCAAGTCTGCTGCAGGACCACCAGGCTCCTCCTGTCACCCAAGGACTGCTCAGGAGGGTTCGAGCAGAGGCACAAGATTGGTGTGCTCTATTTTGCTAATTTAAATTTTGTTTTCCATTTTGTTGGTGTGTTTTTTTCTGTTGGTTACAGTACTACAAGACAGCAAATTAGGCCAAGACATTGAGTCAACAGGAAATTAAGCCTGTTCACATCAGGTTGCTGTGTCTATCTCAGACAAGAGGAAGGGACACAGGTCTACACGTGGTTGGTGCCGGCTCAGTGGCAGAGCTCACTTTCTCAGGTCTCTGCCATTCCCTACTTTCCTATCTCAGTGAGAAAACATACATTGGGGTGATCATGATCTGGAGGGCACTGCAGGACCGTCACCTTTGCCCACTTGCATAGGTGCCAGGCCCTTGGAGGATGGAAGTAGGTGCACAGTGGGTCAGCACCAGAGTCCTAGCAATGTCCCAGTGGCACACCTGCACAGAGTCTGGGTTGCAGCCTGGCAGCCTTCTTCTTACCTGGACCCCAACATACCTGCTGCCATGAATCACTGAGCTGTACTGACACAGATGGGAGTTTTCCACCTGCCTGCCCCCACCTCCCACCCTCCCTGCCCAGCCCCACCTGCCTGACCCTCCAGATATGGCCAGTAGCTCAACAACTGCTGGGGCCCTGGAATGGCTCCCCTTAGGCTCATCCTGCATGTGATGCCACAGCAAGAGAGCAGCAAGGTCAGCTTACATGCCCTGAGTGGGTTCCACTTGGGTTGCCCTGGCAGAGCTGCTGGCCTGGCTCTCAGACACTGCCCAGAAGACCATGTGTGTGCACACACATATGCTCATTCTGTGTGCCTGTGTGTCTATGTGCAAGTGTCTTTGTGTGCATCTGTGCTGCGCACGAGGATGTGCACGAGCACATGTGCTGGTGGTGGTAGGCACACGCGTGCATGTGTGTGCGTGTTTGCTCGCAGTTGCTCCTGCACTGCATCGAAGTCCTGGCCACGGTCCAGCCTCAGTCGTAAGTCTTTGAAATTCACAACAATCAACCATCTGACTAATTTTTCAAATTAAATGATTGTTTAAGTGAATTTTCAGTCAAAAGCTCAGTTTTGTGGCTCAGGTTAAAGGCACCCAGGGAAGAAAAACCCACCTGCCTGCCCCCTCTGACCATGGAAGGGCATGAAAACCCAGATATCTGAAGGTTTGTTGAGCCTAAGAAAACACAACTTGTCAGGCGACTTCACTGCCCAACTTCGTACACAGCATCATGAAGAATCCCTTTAAAACTAAACCCCAGCCATATTCACAGTGAACTCTTGCTGAACCAAATCACATCTTTACCATAAAATAATAACTTACAACCTCAACCTTCAGCCTCCTAAAAGATGCTAGAATGTGTTTGTTTAATTTTGGCATCTCATCATCCTAATAAACTCCTGGCAGGAAGCAGAATAAGACTCAATAGAAGAAAAGTCAAAAGCTGGCCTTATTTTCTAGGTAGCACAATTCAGTTCTGAGTGGCTAACTGAACATTCCAGAAAAGCAGAATGAACATGTGCAAAACCTATGGCCAGGAGTCGAGTGTGGAGGGGCAACAGGAAGTTAATCTAATCAGGAGACAAATAGCTTCCATACCCTCCACTCCTTCCCTGAGAGCTCATCTTTGTGACAATCTGAGTTTACAGAGAGTGGGATTCTGTTTTCTCTAGTTAACCCTAAAAATGAAACCTCGATACTTCACATCTCCTATCCAACTCTGTAAAAGTGAAACTTACTGCATCTGGAATTGGGAAGCTCAGGGTTAAACGGCCACCTGGTGTGCTGGTGGTTGGGAAGAGGCTAGCTCACCTGAGGCTGGGGAAATCCCCTCCCTCCTGCACCCCAGGTTCCCCTGCTACCCCAGGACACACCTGATTCCCTTCTGTGTCAGCCCCTGGCTGCAGGCCCTGCCTTCCCCACCCTTGGCCTTCTGTTTTACCCCAAGGAAAGCCTGAAGCCTTAGAGACCGAACTGATAGTAAACTTAAAAGATCCATAAGGTATTTGACATTTTGAGCTGTATAAAGTGTGTAAACCGAAACTGCTCAGAAAACAAAGGGTGGGGGCTGATTTCACATCCACTGGTTTGCTCAGGAACACCCAGTGCTCACCCAGCAGGTGGAGGGGCCTGGCTGCCTCAGGAAGCCTCCGTTCCCAGAGAAAAATACCTGCCCTGTGGATTTGAATTAAGTAGATATGAGGTGGTTTAGGTCACTTTGTGCTGCACTTGTGACATTTCTGCTTAGGCCAATGGTCAGAAGGCTGCTTATCCTGGAGCAGGAGGGACCTAATAGACCAGCAGTAGGACCAGCAAGTCAGACTGAACCCTCTTGCTCCCACTGCCCCCAAGACAGCAAAAGCCTGACACGGGCAGTGCCCTGTAGGTGGGACCCCAGTAAGATGGCCATAAGTCATTTCTATTCCTGGGGCAGCTTCAATACAGCAAGGTGAGCGCTGGACTTGTTACCTCTTGAGAAGAACCCCACGTCTCACAGGAACTGTCTGAGCATTAGTGGGACAGGCTTGCACTCCATAATAAGCCCGCTGAGTGGGAACAGGTCAGGGCAGCCCAGCAAGCTCCCAGATGGGACAGGGGGCTGGGTCACCAGGAGTTCAGGGAAGCTCTGGGCAGGGCACCTGAGGACTGAGGAGAGGTTCAACCCCAGAGCCTGCACCAAGTAACTGCACACCATCTTTAAATTCCAACTTTTTCACAGAGTGGACTACTGAACACCATGAAGATACTACACAATCTCCCTGACTCCCCTCACCCCAAGTGCTTTGTGCTGGTGCCCACACAGCAGAGTACACTGTCCTCCACTCCCATCTGCAGAGGACACACACCTTTGGGGATCAGGGTGGGACTCTGCTCCCAGCTGATCAGTCAACTCCCTTGCTCGGCCCTAGGATTCCAGGCACAAGGAAGTCGGATAACCTTTTTCCAAGACTAGGAACCAGCCCCCCAGAAGGATGGACACACATTCCGCCATCATATGAAGCTCATTCCACAGTGTGCAAACATGCACACACACACACACACACACACACACACACACACATCCTAGTTGTTTAAAAGTATGACCTTCACATTCATTAAGGCTATTTAAGGGGTATATTTTAGATGAAATGCTATAATATTCAAAATTACCAGAGTAATGAGTTTACAGGAAAATTATCTTTGCAGAAAAACTATGACTGTGATTCTCCAAAATAGGATTAGATTGTTCATATGTATTAACCAAAAATAAATTCTACTGCTTTGCAATAGAAACCACACAGCCAGTTTCCAAAAACAGAAATGAAAGGGTCTGGTGTCAGTGTCTGC
This sequence comes from Spermophilus citellus, assembly GCF_964194105.1. Classification (NCBI taxonomy): domain Eukaryota; kingdom Metazoa; phylum Chordata; class Mammalia; order Rodentia; family Sciuridae; genus Spermophilus; species Spermophilus citellus. The sequence goes on from NC_138189.1 coordinate 227,796, forward strand.
ACACTCAGCGAGTTAGCTCAGAGACAGGGCGGACAGAGAGGACCAGCTGGCAGAACACAGGTTCAAACTTAACGAATACGACCCAATTCTGCCCTTCCTCCCCATGCTCATTTACGTGTAGACACCCTCTAATTCCAAGTTGATGAACATTCTCCAATAACATAGCAATTAATTTAATAAAGGAACTCACCAACTTCAAATTGCAATAAATATACCAAACATAGTCACTGTTTATGGAGAGCTTTACAGTAAGAAAGTGTCGGCTGAAGCAGGCACGTGGGGTCGCAGTGTTGCTGCCGGACGGCACTCCTCCTTGAGTTCCTACAGGACCTTGGCTTTTGTCTGTCGCTCAGCCTAGGTCCTCGCAGGAAATCACGCTCGCTGCGCGTTCTGTTCTTGCCTCTCGACCTGGGACCTCAGCGCCGCCCAGGGAACCGATGCCAAAGAGAAGTGCAGTCGGCGAGCCGACCCAAAACATTTATTGTAAACTTTAAATGGAATCCGGATACGAACGACACAGAGAAGAGAAACGTCCTGGACACAGAAACGATAACATCAGAGGACCGTCCAGTGGTCACAGAGCTGTTTCGCCCTCGAGGCCTGGCTTGGGACCCTCCCCTGGGCTCTTGCGGGAGGCGCGAGCGCTGGGACCCAGCCTGGGGTTCAGCAGGCCCGCCTCGGCTCCCAGGGGCGCGCCGCCTCGAAGGGCGGTCGGCAACAGTAAGGGTAGGAGGCGTTGAGGTCGGGATCCGAGGGCGCGTACCCCGGCAGCTCCACCGATGGGTGTCCGCCGCAGCACACCTCCACGCCCGCCTCATCAAATGCGTGGAAGACGCCCACGTTAATGTAGGACACTGCGTGGTGAGCCGCGAAGCCCGCGCAGTCCCCAGGGGCGGCAAAGTCGGACTCCTCAGGGGACAGGATGGAGGCCTCACTCGGCCGCTGCTGCAGCCGTCGTCCCCGCCGACCCCGTCGTCCCCGCCGCGCGCGAGAGGATGGCGGCTGCGCACGGAGCCCAGGGATGCCACGGGGCCGCGCCAGGGCCCGACCTGCCCTCCGCCGGCCGCGCCGACCCCTCCGGGCCTGCGACGACTTGTAGTTCTTGACCAGCAGAAGACTGAGCAGGCCCAGCAGACACTCGAGCGAGTTGAAGATGGTAGAGAGCACCAGGCCGCGCTGGTAGTCCTTCAGCTGGCGGCACTTGGCGGACGTGGCGCTGTCCAGGGTGCTGCGGGAGCGCGGCGCCCCTGGGGCCGGACCCGGGGCCGCGGCTGCGGGGCTGGGGGCCGCGGCCGGCGAGCGCGGGGGCAGGCAGTAATGGGAGTACTTGCGTTCCACCAGGGACACCGTGTCGCCGTCGATCACTGCGCCCGCGAAGGCGCTCAGGACCCCGAGCATGAAGACAAGCACGCCCAGCAGCAGCAGGTTCTGGCTGTTCACCGGCCCCGGGGGCCCGGCCGCCGCCCCCGCCTCGCCGGGGGCAGCCTCCGGAGCGCCCTCGGGAGCCGCGGGAACCCCTATCCCCGGGCCTGGCGCGGGTCCCGGCCCGGTGAGGGGCGCGTCCCGGGGCCCGCAGCAGAGCAGGGCGGCGCCGAGCAGTGAAAGGCCGGCAGCCAGCAGCAGCCCCGAGTAGAAGGCGCCGGCTGCGGCCCCCAGTCGGAACGGCTCCCCGCGCAGCTCCGAGCCCAGCGAGAAGCACTTAAGGCCGACGGCGGCGGCGCTGAGTGCGCAGGCGAGCAGCAGGCAGGAGGAAAGCGCGGCGCAGGCCCCGCGGACGCTCCACTTCATCCTCCGCGCCCGAGCCGGCCCGCACCCCGCGCGCCCGCCGCCGCCCGCCGCCGCCCCCGCCGCCTGCGCCTCCTCCCGGCGCCGCGCGGCCGGACCGCCGGCCTCCTCCTCATCCTCCCGCGTCCTCCCTGGCCCGCGCCGCCGCCGCCGGAGCCCGCATCCTCCGCCTCCCGCCGCCGCCGCGACCCCGCGCCGGGAACCGAGGCGGCGCCGAGCACCGCAGGGCGCGCGCGCCCCCTCCCCAGCCCTTGGCGTCCCTCCCGGACGCGTGCCCCCCCACCTGCCCGCGGCCCCGAGCGCCTCGCCCTGGCGCCGCCCCCCTCTACTCGCTCCAGCCCCCGGCCGCCCCCAGGACGCCCCTCTGCCCCGCCCAAGAGGCGCCTCTGGCCGCCCAGTCTTAGCTTTTCTGCCCTCCCCCTGCTGATGCCCAATCCAGCGCCCGCCGTTTTGGGAGCGCCACCCCACCACGGCCTTTCTCTCCCAGACCCCCGGGGCCCCACCTCCAGCACCTCCCACCTTTTAGTGCCTAAGATCGCACCTCCCTATCCACCCGCCCGACCGCTCTCCACGCCCACCCTCGGCCAGAAGAAGTTAGCTGAGGGCGCTGGGAAACGGTGTGAGGGGAGCCAGGTGCTGAGGGGCTGCTCGGGGATTGCGGGACGGAGTCTGGATCTCTGGGAAGTGCCGGCCTGGGCGGATGAAGGGGAGTGTGTGTGGTGTGCTTTGTGTGTGAGGGGTATGTATGGGGTGTGTGCATTTGGGGATGTTGTCTATGTGGTGTGTCGTGTCGTGTGTGCAGTGCGCAGTGCGTGTGCCGTGTTGTGTGTCATGTATTCAGTACGTGTGAGGGGGTGTTACGGTTGTGAGGCTGTGCGTTGTGGTGTATTGCGGGTTGCGTGTGTGTTGTGTGAGGTGTGTTGTGAGGGTGTAGTGTGTGCAGTGTGCAGTACTATGTTGTGTGTGTGGTTTGCAGGGTGCTGTGTTATATGTGCAATGCGGGTGTGTTGTGCATGTTTGCGGTTTGCCCTGTGTGCGATCTGGGTAGGCTGTAGGACCAGCCACAGAGCGGAGCTGGGGTAAAGTCATGGGGAAAACGACGGGTGAATCTGTTTGGGTTTGGGTCCAGTCTGCGGATCCGGCACGAAATTTCCGCAGTCGCGGGCTCAGGTGAATTGATTGGACCTGCATGAAGTGGGTGGGGCGGCAAATCGCCTCTCAGGTGCGAAAAACTGGAGGGCGCCGTGGGCCGGTCCCGAGCTTCCTAGGACCCAAACCCTCTGGAGCTCCAGTTGAGCTGCTTCGCTGTCCCTGGTGCTGGTGATTCAGGCCGCCTGCGCAGCGTCTGAGACCCCACTGGATGCGGTGGCAGAACCCGTGGCCGGGCTGGGGAGGACCCGGGGTGCGGTTGGGAGAGCTCAAGGACGCGCCTGCGCGCCAGACACCGGCTCCGCAGGTTCCGGCTGCCAGAGGCAGAGTCCAGTGCGTGCTTCCTGGTCCTAAAGGGTCCGGGGCTCCCGGTGGGCGGGAGGCCTGCGCATTGAGAAGCCGCACCCACGTGGTCTGAGGCCATGCAAAGGGCCCTTGCCCACGCCTCGCCGAAACCACCCGCCCAATGGGAAAACATGTGAAGGCCTTCCTGCGCTCCCTGGACATCTGCATGGGGTTCACTTCAGATCCCTAGCTGCGAGGAGAGCGAGCTGTTTTCTCTGTAGCAGGGAATGCACATTTTGGAATAGCAGCCAGTGGGTCCCGCGCCTCTGCAGGGTGACTAGCCAGAAAACAGGCATGGCGATTCGGCCTGCGCAAGCGGGGTGTGAGTTTGGGGAGGGCCGCGTGTGAGCCAGCTTGTATGAGGGTCGTGGCGCCCACGCGCGTGAACGAAGCTTCCGAGCCGACTCCCAGCGGTTACTGCGGTTTCCAGGGAAACGACGTTTGCCACCACCGCCGGTGGATGGAGCCACTTCTCTGCTCCGGACGTGGGCATGGCGCAGCCTACCGGCCAAAGAAAGAAGAAACTGCTGGCCGCTGCCTCCCTCGCTGAAGGGGTGGGCTGCGTTCTTCAGGAGCTAGAGCCCAGGCTGGGGTTGTGCGGGGAGAGCTGCTGTCGTCAGACCCCGCAGAGGGCAGTACCTCCGGTGGAGTTTCTCCCCTCACTAGGCACTTCCAGCCCGTGGACCACCTCCCGGTTTCTTAAACTCACTGGTGGAGTCAGTGGCTCTGTTGGCCTTTTCCCTACTCCCCCAATTGCCTTTCTGCCCTTCCAAGTCCCTGGTAGGTGGCCCCCATATTGCAGCATTTCCCTGTGGTCCAAATATGTCTTTCTCTTCAGATTGGGTTTCAGCAGAGACAGGGTCCAAACACACATCAGGATTTAGTTTCACCTGGTCTGCACGGGTCAATAAGTTTGCAGGTGGGTCTGCCCCTGACACCTCTGTATTGGGGTGGGGAGGGGCTTGGAGGAGGAGCTTGGGCAGCAGAAGCAAAGGCCCCTAGGAGAGCGGCACTCACAGAAAAGCTGCAGCCTGAGACCACAGGCAGCAGGTATTCCATTGAGATGCGTCTTTAGGCTGAGACAGGAGTTCAGTTTTATCCTGAGGCCGGGCACACCCTATTTGTGTGTGGAGGAGCCCTGCCTGGAGCCTGGGTGGGCTGGAAAGGTCCTTTCCTCCTTCCAGCGTCACAGGTACTGCAGCCACAGGTTCCCCACATGCACAGTCCCTTCCGGGCTTGTGACAGGTCACCATCTTCCCCAGTGGGGGACACTAGGTAGGCAAAGACGGGAGGACAGTCCTGGTCCCAGATGTGCAGAGCTTTCTTTCAGGGTTTCTGTCACAGTCACAGAGACCCCTCAAACACCCCTCCACACTCAACCTCGTTTCTGACACCTAAAACCAGGGGTAGAAATTGGAGCCAATCTGTACACAATCTTAGAGCTTTCTGGCAGCCTTCCCCAGCAAAGCTCCTCTCCTTCTCATCACCCTGTGCACTGTCACATCTTTCCCCAGCAGAGAGGACTCCACAGCAGCTGCAGCCAGCAGAGTGATTTGGAGATCGGGGGTCAAGGAGATGCTGGTTCTGGGGAGAAGCACCGCAGTAGTGGGAGATAACTTCCCTCCAGACTGCTGGGGAAGGAGGAGTTGTTCAGTCACAGAGCCAGCCCTGCCCAGCAAGTTCACACAGAGCCTTCTGCAGTCCTGGCAGCCACCTTCTCCGGGGAAGACATCCCTGCCCCACTTAAAGATAAGGTCTAGAAACTCAGGCAACATTCTTAAAACAATCATGTTTCCATGTGTGAGTACAACACTAATAAAGATGTGATAAGTAAAGAACATTTTGTGATCACCTTTAAATCTTGTTTTAATATTCACATTTATTAGCACTTAAAATTCAGTCTCCCATAATATTGATTTCAATTGATTATTTTTCCTAATCTATCACTTAACTTTTAGAATTTGCATCTTTTTTTTTTTTTTTTTTTTTTTTAGTACCAGGGATTGATCTCAGGGGCACTCAACTACTGAGCCATATCCCACCTCTAATTTGTATTTTATTTAGAGACAGGGTCTCACTGAGTTGCTTAGCACCTCACTGTTGCTAAGGCTGGCTTTGAACTCACAATCCTCCTGCCTTGGCCCCCTAAGCCGTTGGGATTACAGGCCTGCTCCACCATGTCTGGCTGCATCCTTTTTTTAAAAAAAAATGGCTGTCTCAGAAGATTTTCTTTTGCTATAATTGAATGCTGCAGAATAGAAGTTCACATAGCTCAAAGTTCTGGAGCTAGGAAGGGCAAGCACAGGGGCCAGTTGTGAGGTTCTTCCTCCTGGGTTGTGGCATGTGGAGGGCATCACAAGGACACAGAGCAAGTAGGCTAGAGGGCTCTGTTTTATAACAGAGCCACTCTCAGGGCAACCCACTAGCCAGGGATGGTCAGTGCAACAGAGCCCATGCAACTCCATCACCTCCTAGACGCTGCTGGCACACAGCAAACTGCAGGGGGTGGGATTAGGTATCCAGCACATGAGTTCTGGAGATGAGCAGTCAAACGCAGCACTAGTGCAATAGCTGAACTCATTCACTACCATGCCCATCAGGAATGGCTGCTGTTGAGCTGCCACTCACAGCAGGGCAGTAGGCATCTCTGGGAAACTCCCACAGCTGGCAGGCTGTCCAAGGGCTCTTGTGCTACCATAGCGGCCGGTGCTCAGAGGTAGCGATGCTCTAAATTGAGATTCTAGAAGCCTTGGTCCTGTGAAATATAACAAATCTGCAGCAAGAAGTCAACACAATGAGTTATGAATGAGCACCTGTCACCTGCACTCAGGGAGCAGAAGCCTGTGGGGCCTGAATGCACAGCTCCTTCCTGCCAGCTCTCAGGCTACGCTTAGTAGTGAAATTCAGGTATGAGTCATGTAAGCACCTTGCACTTATTTGTGTCTGTCAGCAAGGCACCCATGGTTAACCGTGTGCCCAGGTTTGCCTATCTTTTGAATGTTTACAAATACTGGCATGGTGTGACACCCCACCTGACACCCTTGCCGGCTTCATGTCTGTGATGTCTCCCTGTGTCAGTGTATGCAGCTGTAGCTCACTGGCTGTAAGCCCATTGGTGAAACGGCATGTCTAGTCCGTGATATTATGAGTAAGTTGTGATCCTCACTTGTGTGCCCCGACGCACTTGGGCATGCATTTTGGGGTATGTATCTAAGAAGGAAATCCCTGTGTCATGAGTGATACTCGCCTTTTTGGGCCCATTTGTATTGAGATGCAATTCATGTGCAGTAATAGTCACCAGCTCTTGAGTGTGTAACTGTGAATCTGGATGACTGTGCATTGGCTTATGTCACTGCCACCTCCTGGTGCAGTGTTCCAACTTGCCCATGCCCTTCTCAGTTATACTGCCCTCACCTTGGTCTGAAGCAGTGGTTCTAGTACATGGTTTTGTACCAAAGACTCACCACAGCCTTCTTTCACTTAGCACAATGCTATTTGGATTTGTCCATACCATTTAAGAAGTCATGGATCGTTTGTTTATTGCTGAGTAAAGTTCTACCAAATGTGCTTATCCATTCACACCATATTGGGAATTTGGGCTTTCTCCTTTGGGTTATTATGCACACAGGTGCTGCTTAGTGGTGCTTAGTAGTGAAATTTAGGTATGAGTCAGGTGAGCATCACCTCTAAGGGTATGTATTTAGAAATGGGATTGCTGGGTTGTAGTTACATTTAAACTTTAGAGAGACTGTTTTCCAGAGAAGCCAAACCACTCACTACATTTCCCACACTGATGCATGAGCGTCCCAGGCTCTGCATCCTTAACATCCCAGCTGATCAGTCTTCCTGATGATGTTGGCCAGTCTGTGGGTGTGTAGTGGTAACTTGTGGTTTTAATTTGAATTTCTATGATGACCAATGATCTTGGGCTTTTCATATATCTTCTCCATAAAAAGGTCTTTTCAGATCTTTTGATGATTTTTTAAAAATTGTGTTATCTGTGTGGCACAGTGTGGCATGCCTCCCAGCAACTTGTAAGGTTGGGGCAGAAGGATCACAAGTTTGAGGCCAATCTTAGCAACTTAGCAAGAGCTTGTCTCAAAACAAAAATAAAAGTAAAGGGCTGGAGATGTATCTGTAGCTCAGTGGTACAGTATCCCTGAGTTTAATCTCCAGTGCCAAAGGGGGGAAAAATGGGTTGTCTTGTCTTTTGTTGTATTTTTTGTGTGTTTTGTATGAAAATTCAGTTTCTTCTAGGTTCTGCTCTGAGACTTAGCACTCTTCCTCTGTTCAGCAGGGCTGTTGTCTGGAGGTCCCACCTGGTGCTCCTTCTCTGAGGTCCCATTGGGTGCTCCTCCTCTGAGGTCCTACCTAGTGTTCCTCTGAGGTCCTACCTGGTGTTCCTCTGAGGTCCCGCCTGGTGCTCCTGAGATCCTGCCTGGTGTTCCTCCTCTGAGGTCTCGCCTGGTGCTCCTCCTCTGAGGTTCAGGGTCCCAGACATGCTTATCCTCCTCTAACATTCTTCAGGTGCTTGCTAGCAGGTGGGTGGTGGGGAGGGGTGAGCCCTGCTTTCATTGATGGAGACCTTGCATCTGTCTCTACAGCCCATCATGTCACCTGTCTTCATTTTAGCATCCTTGAGTTTCACTTCACCCACAACCCAAAATAAACAAGAAACAAACAAAATCCCCCCCAAACAAAACTCTGCTTCTGAAAGGCCACTGAACCGGACAGTGCGCTCAGGATGTTAAGGGAAATGAGTTTCTACTCACAGGGCATATCCTGTATGTCCTGCCACTCCTGGCTATCAGCCTCAGGGAGTGTCCCCTGTTCCAGTGGTTCCACTCCCTGGCCTGTCCCCTCCTGGCTGGACATCCCCTCCTGTCCCTGCCCATATCTCTACACCTCTCCTGCTCCTGCCCTGGAGCAGTTTAGTTCTGATACCCAGGTCCTGTCTTCCACTGTGAGAGTCTTCCATTGCATCATGATGCCTGCTTTAAAACTGTGGGGGAATAAGAAACTTTAAATGGCTGTGGGCAGTGGCACACGACTGTCATCCCAGCAACTTGGGAAGCTGAAGCAGGAGGATGGCAAGTTCCAGGCCAGCTTCAGCAACTTCACAAGATCCTGTCCCAAAATTTAAAAAAAATGTTTTTAAAAAGGCTGCAGATGTGGCTCAGTTGTAGAATACCCCTGGGATCAATCCCTAATACCAAAAAAAAAAAAAGAAGAGGGATATTTTTCTTTTCTGAATTCAAGTTCCAACTAGGGGATCCAACTCACGCATTGTTTCACTTTTTGCATAACAAATTATCACAGACTTAATAGCTTAAAACAACACAAACTATCCCTACCATCTTCTGTGGGCCAGGAGACCAGGAAGGGATCTGGGTCCTCTCTGGGGCTCACCAGGCTGAGGCCAAGTGCCAGCCAGAGTCCTGATTTCTTCTGGGCTACAGGATCATCTTCCAAGATTGTTCAGGTTGTTGGCAGTTATCTTGCAAGCCGCAGGCCTGAGGTGCTGGGTTCCCGGGAGTCCTGCTTGCCCTCACAGGGACTGTGTGTCTACCTGACAATGCCAGTATTGTCATTTGTCTCTTCTCAACTGATTAGGCCTGACCCGCTGAGCAAGGCTGGGAGTCAGAGATATGCTAGGGCCAGCTCCAACTGGCTCTTAGAGCTTAGGGCTAAATCCTTAGGAATTTTGTGAGCCAGTTATTAATTATAAACATTACTGAATTGAATGATATAAACTTACAATTAAATAAAGTCTGTTAAAAATGCAGATAATGAATTCCTAAATCCATTTCTTATTTCCCACACTGCAATCATCTGTGTTCTTGGCTTGCTGGTGTAAACTGCCTCTGACGGAATGGAAACACAGGGCTGCTGCTGTGTCCCAGCCCCTGTGCTCAGCAGCTCCATGTGGTGGCATGAAGGCTGCCACAGCAGAATCTTCACCACAGGAACTGGCCGTGTGCACATCAGGCCCGGCTGGTGTTGCCGACTGACTGGGCTTACCCAGGTGGTAGGCGCAGGCGTGAGGCGGACTTCAGCTTAAGTGGGTGCTGCCTTGGCCTCTGCCCCTGACAGCACCAGCACCCAGGAAGCCTGGCAGGCACAGCTCAGGCAGCCAATGCCTGCATCCTCAATTCCCTGGCTCCAGTACTTCGCACCCATGGGAAGGGAGCAAGGTCCCTGCTGAGTCAGACCACAATCAGGCCTTTATTCATGGACTAATTTTGCACCACTGCTGATGATAGTTATAAAAACTGAGTGGATTTTGCAAGAAATAGCAAGGCAAGCTAAAGTTATAAAATGAAAGGAAAATAAATATTTTAGCTTAAAATTTTATTTCTAAATTTATATAAAAATGTTATTGAAAATTTTTATGTTAACTCTCAAGTAGTAGCATGAATTTTAGTTAGATAACAAAAAATTAACTTGGTTGTGGTGGAACATGCCTGTAATCCCAATGGCTAGGGAGGCTGAGGCAGGAAGATCTCAGGTGTGAAGCCAGCCTCAACAACTTAGTGAGCAACCTAGTGAGACCCTTTCTCAAAATTTAAAAAGGGTTGGGGATGTGGCTCAGTGGTTAAGCACTGCTGCATTCAATTCCTGGTAGCAAAATATATTTTTTTCATATTTTCATCCCCCAAATGCCAACAAAACAGTTATTTATCATGTTTTTTTAAAGGTGAAAACAAACACAAAAGAACACTTGCCCTTGGTTATGCAGTTACTCATTTAATAAAGAAGAGTCTGTATAGTTCTTGTGAGGTGGGCAGAGGTGCTCTGGATGTTGGGATGAGGTGGTAACAAATAGGCTCCATTCCTGCTCCCTGAAGGTAGCTTCATGTGAGAGATCCACATCAATCTCAGCCACAGGAATGCCTGGTTACAAACATAGTCCAACATGTCAAACATAAGATGTAGGCAGGATGTACTCCTGTGGGGTCAGCAGGTGCCCACAATGCTCAGCCTTGGATCTGCCTCTGTCTGCACTGTTCCTTCAGGGCCCATGCAGGCTTTAAGAAACACCTAGATGTGGATAACTCCCAAACTAATATTGACTTCAGACCTGTCCCCAGAGCCTCCTGTGCTCTGCTCTGCTGAAGACCAGCCATCTGTCTGCACCTGCCTTGGGTGACCCCAGCCCCCAACTCGGTGAGGAAACTCACACATCTGTTATCCCCATACTGCTAGAAGAAAGTGTCCCTTCAACCCCCCAACATAGGTGCAGTCTTCCTTAACAACACCCCTAAAGCTCAAGGAAAAAACAAGACTCAGTAAGTGGGATGGCTTCAAATTAAAAGGTTTCTGCACAACAGAGAAGGAAGGAGCATGAAGAGAGGGCCTACAGAATGGGAGAAGACCTTTCCAGTTACTTTCCAACAGGGGATTGATATCCAGAATATCAAAGCACTTAACACCAAAAAAAAAAAAATCAGTAAATGGGCAAAAGAACTAAACAGACATTTCTTGAAATATGAATAGCCAACAAATACATGGAAAAAAACCTCAACATCCCTGGCAACTGGGGAATACAAATCAAAACTTCACTGAGATTTCATCTCACTCCAGCCAGAGTGGCAAGCAACAAGAATACAAATAAAAACAAATGCTTGTGAGGATGCAGGAGAGAAAGGAAAACCCTTACTACACGTTGGTGGGGCTATAAATTAGAGAAACAACTATGGAAATCAGCATATCAGGGTGGAGGCTTCTCAAAAGACTAGGCATGGAACCACCCTATGACCCAGCTGTACCACTCCTCGGTATTTACCCTGAAGAACTACAGTCTGGCAGCCCCAATGCTCCGGGGCCCCAAACCACAAATATACGGAGCACTGGAGGAACCCAGCAACCCCATCAGGGTAGTGACCAGGACACATTGTCCATCAGATCCCTCATCAGACAAACCAGAGGGAGCGCAGGGTTGGACATCTGCGCCTCCGCCAGATCAGTACTAACTCCAGAGATGGGAGTTCAAATCATTCCCACAGGGTAAAAGGACCTCTTCCCAAAGGAACAGTAGGCTTATTATTGGGACGCAGCTCTTCTACTCTAAAAGGACTTTTGATAAGTCCTGGGGTAATTGATCCCGATTATGAAGGTGAAATAAAAATTATAGCCAGTTCTCCAAAGGGTATATCAGTAATTTCACCAGGAGATAGAATAGCACAGTTACTAATAATACCAAGCCTACATGATAAATTTTCCAGTCATGCTGTAGAAAGAGGTTCCAAGGGATTAGGCTCCACAGGTGTAGATTGGGCTATGCTTTCTTTAAATTTAGATTCTCGCCCCATGCTAAAACTAAATATTCAAGGACATGAATTTAATGGGCTACTGGATACAGGTGCAGACCTTAGCATCATCTCTCGTCAAGAATGGCCAAAACATTGGCCATTACAACAAGCCACTCAAACGCTTCGAGGCCTACGAGTGGCGACTAATCCCGATAGAAGCACAATGGTATTAGATTGGAAGGATCCTGAAGGATGTGAAGGAACTATACAGCCATATGTATTGGATCATCTTCCCGTAAATTTATGGGGACGAGATGTCTTAGATCAATTAGGTTTGACATTAACAAATAATATCAATCAAAATGCACCCACTATTATGGCTAGACAAGGTTTTAGGAAAGGAAAAAGATTAGAAAAACAAGAACAAGGTATAGCAGCACCAATACAAATAGATCAAGGAACAGACAGACATGGGTCGGATTTTCACAAGAGCCACTGAGACAATAAAAATTACATGGAAATCAGAAAGACCAGTATGGGTTCCTCAGTGGCCCCTGACTAAAGAAAAGATACAAGTAGCCCATGATCTGGTCAAACAACAATTAGTGGAAGGACATATACAACCTTCTGTATCTCCCCATAATACTCCCATTTTTGTCATCAAAAAGAAATCTGGTAAATGGAGATTATTGCAAGATTTAAGAGCAATTAATAATGAAATGGTCATTATGGGACCTGCTCAATCGGGGATTCCTCAATTGTCTGCTTTGCCAAAAACTTGGAATGTTTTAGTTATAGATATTAAAGACTGTTTTTTTTCAATTCCAATTCATCCTGAGGATAGTCCACGTTTTGCATTTACTATCCCTGCACTAAATCATGAAGGTCCTGATCAGAGATATGAATGGAAAGTACTCCCTCAAGGGATGGCTAACAGCCCAACTATGTGTCAAATTTATGTTAACAAAGTAATCCAGCCACTTAGAAATCAAAATCCTGAACTACAAATATTTCACTATATGGATGATGTATTATTAGCACACAAAGCTAAAAACACATTGCTAGAATGTTATGCCACACTTACAAATTTATTAAAAAATTATAATCTAGAGATAGCAATAGATATAGTACAATTAAATTTTCCAATTAATTATTTAGGAGTTCTATTATCCTCAACCATGGTCCGTCCACCAAAAATTCAAATACGAGTAGATCAACTCAAATCACTTAACGACTTTCAAAAGTTATTAGGAGGCATAAATTGGATAAGGCCTTATCTAGGTATTCCAACAGGAGAATTGGGACCTTTATTTGATATCCTAAAAGGTCCATCAGATCCAAATTCACCCCGAATGTTAACGCCTGAAGCAAGAAAGGTATTAAAATTCATTGAAACATATATGGAAAATATGCATTTGGATAGAATTGATATAAGTTTGCCTTTATTATTTATTGTACTACCAACAAAAAATATTCCTACAGGAGTATTTTGGCAAGAAGGTCCATTATTATGGATACATTTATCCTATTCTCCTAACACTGTTCTTACTAGGTATCCTGAGGCTGTAGGAAAATTAATACTCAAAGGAATAAAAACAGCAAAGGGAGTGTTTGGAGTTTCTCCCAATAAAATTATTACTCCATATACTATGAATCAAATTGATGAATTAGCTAATGAGTTAAATACTTGGGCAATAATCATGTGTAAATCTAATGTTTCATTTGATAATCACTTACCATCTAATCCTTTATTGTCTTTTTGGTCATTGCATCCTGTAATTTTTCCAAAAATGACAAGAAAAACACCTATCATGAATGCTCCAAATATATTCACTGATAGGTCTAATAATGGTACAGCAGCAGTAGTTACCCCTGATCAAACTTTTACATTTTTAGTACCCAAACAATCAGCTCAAAATGTAGAGCTTAATGCAGTATTACAAGCTTTTGTGATGTTTAAAGATTCTGTATTTAATTTATTTTCTGATAGTCAGTATATAGTTAATGCTATAGTATCCCTTGAAGATGCTGGTAGGATTTCCCCTTCTTCTACTGTTTTCTCTTTGTTTTCCACTATACAAAGTTTAATCTGGGACAGAAAAGATCCATTCTTTATAGGACATATCAGGACACATACAGGATTGCCTGAAGCCCTTAGTTTGGGCAATGATTTAGCAGATAAAACTACACATGACATACATATTTTCTCTACACTAGAAGAAGCTACAAATTTTCATAAAAGGTTCCATGTCAATGCTAATACTTTACAAAAGCATTTTAAAATAACTAAGGAACAAGCTAGACAAATAATAAAACAATGTCAAAATTGTGTGACCTTTTTACCACAAGTTAACCTTGGAGTCAATCCTAGAGAATTGATACCTAACCATATTTGGCAGATGGACGTCACACACTTGCCAGAATTTGGAAAATTAAAATATTTGCATGTTACAGTTGATACTTCTTCTGGATTTTTGATGGGCTCCCTTCATGCCGGAGAAAAAACTAAAGATGTTATAGCTCATTGCTTACCAAATTTTGCCACTGTGGGCATTCCAAAACAGTTAAAAACAGATAATGCCCCTGGTTATACTTCTACCTCTTTTAAGCAGTTTTGCTCATCATTTGGCATTACTCATATAACAGGAATCCCATACAATCCACAGGGACAAGGCATAGTTGAAAGAGCTCATCAAACTATTAAAATGTACTTATTAAAGCAAAAAGACAGAATTGGGAAGGGGTATATATTCCCCAAAGATAAACTTAAAATAACCCTTTTTACTCTAAACTTTTTAAATTTGGATTCATCAGGACTTAGTGCTGCGAAAAGGCATATGTGTCCAAAAAATGTACATAAGCCCAAGGTACTTTGGAAAGATATTCTAACAGGACAATGGAAAGGTCCTGACCCAGTAATTGTCTGGAGTCGGGGGTCTGTTTGTGTGTTTCCACAGGAAGAACAGCAGCCGATTTGGATTCCAGAGAGATTAACTAAAGTCCTGACCCAGTGATTGTCTGGAGTCGGGGGCCTGTTTGTGTATTTCCACAGGGAGAACAGCAGCCGATTTGGATTCCAGAGAGATTAACTAAAGCGATTTCTACAGACCAAAAAGAAGATGATTTGGCTCAAATCCATAACAGCTGATATCCAAAACTCCAATTTGGCTATCCTTACATCTGTGACAGAACCAGGATGCTTTTTTCAATATCTATTTTATTATTGCCCTTTCCCATATCATGAAGTTCTATTTTGTTTTTTGAGCTCATACAGACCTAGTTTAATGTTTTGCTGATCAGTTCTATTTTTTGACTATAGAGTTTTTAAACATTGCAATGGAGAGTTCACCTGTAAAAAGTTATAAGGCCTTTACTATTATGTTATGTGCTGTATGTATTATATTATGTGTGCACACTTGTGTTTTGTGTTATATGTTTGAATGTACATATGTCCATATATCATATATGATGAGCGCTCATGAAAAAATGGATCCAAATATTTTTTTTATTCACGTGATTTAAATGGTTTAATTTAAATTGGGTAAATAACTGTTAAGAATTGTTTTAATATGTAAACAAAAAAGAAGGTTAACAGATCTGTTTGTTTACTTTCACCTTTCCTTTTCATTATATTTAATAATTCTCTTCAAGATAATGTAAATTGTTAAGAAAATTGTTTTCTTTTAGTGCCTTCTGGAATGTTACATAATTTTTTTCTTTAGCCATTATTGCCAGAATTCCTATCTTCATCCCAGTGCTGGTGAAGACAAAGATAAAACTAATCTACAGTTTCTGCAATAGCCATCACTGAACTGCTTGCAGAACTTGCTTAAACTATGTGTCACTTGTATGCATTGTGAACTCACTTGTATGCATTGTGAACAATCTGTTGGTGCAACGACTTGTGGTAATGTTGGGGTATTTTTGCTGATGATGTCATCGGTGGTACAATTTTTCCAACAAGAGCCATCAGTTGGCTTGGTGTATCTTCCTCCCTTCTGCTTGTCATGACAAAGACCTCTCCACAGGTGTGGCTGTATACTGGACCGGTAGTCAATGACGGGTAAGATCCAATTACAATGGTACCAACCTAAGACAGGAGGCTGACGCCCTGAGGTCAGCTCACCTGAAGACAGGTAAGGACAACCTAAGGCAGGCACGGTCCCTAAGCCACATGCTTGTTGTTTAAACAGAGAGGGGGACATGTTGAGAGCCACAGCCAAAGGGGCCCCAGCAAACTTCCAGCTGCCGGCTGATGATTGGCTCACAGCGGCCCCAGCAACATCTAGCTGATTGGCTCCTCCACGGAGCTGCTCATTGGGGGACTTCTTTGGCTCCGCCCACGTGACCCAGCCAATCGGCCTCAAGAGCAGGAGGATTGTGGGAGGTGGAGAGGCTGGTGTGGGGGTGAGAGGCTTGGGGAAGCCGGTGGTGGCAGTTGGGCTCTGAGGGTTTTTTCCTGAGGAGCTGTTTTGTTTGGCGTTTGTAGTTCTAAAAATAACGTTCGTTTCTTTTGACAAGTGGCTCCTGAATTGTGCCCAGCCAGACTGCGGCAACAGTCATCTTACTGCAGTGACACATGCACACCCATGTTTACAGCAGCACAATTCACAGTAGCCAAACTACGGAACCAGCCTAGGTGTCCATCAGTAGATGAACGGATACAGAAAATGTGGTATAAATACCACATTACATTAGAATGAAATCACACCACATTTCATTAGAATTAAATTACAAAATTTTAAGGAAGATGGATGAACTGGAGAATATTATGTGAAGCAAAATAAGCCACACTCAGCAGGTCAAGGGTCATTGTTTTCTCTCATATGTGGAAACTAGAGAGGAGAAAGGGAAAGTAAGGTGGAGGATCTTGTGAAAATCAAAGGGAGATGGTAGAGTAGAGGAGAGGGACCGGAGAGAGGCAGGAAGGAAAGAGGAGTAAGGAGAATGACATGGGCCAATATGGCTCAGTGCCTGTACCGACCTGTCACAGTGAACCTCCTATGTGCACCTCCTTGGTGCACCAATAAAGACTTAAAGCAGCCTCCGCAGTGAGGGTGGGACTTCAGAAGCATCCCTGCAGTCTCGGGACTGCAGCGCTGTTGCTGCCCTTAAGTCCCACTGGCCACAAGCTGAAGGGTCCAGGCTGCTGGGGCAGGCCTGAGGGTGGGCCCCTCCTGTGCTCTGCTCTGCTGAAGACCAGCAGCTCTCAGGCTGAGCACACTGAGGTCCCTCTTTGCCAGAGTCCAGCTGCCCAGAGAGCCTGCCCATCCCCTCCTGCTCTTGTCATCAAAGAGATGGTAGACAAGAAGCCCTTTTCCTCCCAGCCCTGGGGACAGACAAGAGGAAGCCACCCCATCCTGTCATACCCACCAGCTCTGATGGCTCTGTGTGGCCCCGGGGCTGGAAGGCAGAGGATCCCACAGGCTCGCACAGACTACCAGGAAGGACCAGAGCTGACCCCAGGCTCACAGGCAGTTTCCAGGTTTCCCGTGGAAGGCGGCCACTTGGACCAGTCAGGTGCCCTGCCCAGCCCCACCAGAATGGCCTCCGGCTCCCAGGTTGTGCAAACAGATGTGGAAGCACAGACGTGGCCACCTGCACACCTTGACTAGGCCTCAAGGCTGGCCAATGAGGGAACTTGGGACCAAGAGTCTGATCACTGTCAAATCACAGAAGCCCTCCCTGTCCACCTGCTGAGCCAGCTCCTCCCTGCAGGAAACTGAACTGCCCGCACCTGCTTGGCTGGACCCTCAGTCCAGAGTGGCCACAGCCCCAAGCCCATGACCCAGCGCCAGGCATGAGTGTGACCAGGACATCTGTAACCTCAGGACCACCACCCAAACGAGGCACGGGGGGAGTCTGGGGACCAGGCATGTGTGCCCCAGCACAGCTGCCATCCCAGGGCAGCAGAGGCAGGCAAGCGGCATGGGTAGGCTCCAGTGTAGCTCCAGGACCCAGGGCCACACCTCACCAGATGAGCTCTCCATGCATGGCGACCACCCTGAGAGAGTCTCTGGCTGCGGAGCAGGAGAGGAGCTCAGCAAGTACAGGAAACAGCTGAGCTCAGGGTGCCGAATTAAATCTGTACAGGTTTATTTGTTTGCTATAAATTATTTCAATACAGCTGAAAAAAATGTGCTGGAGCCTCACTGTGAAATATTATGCAGCAGTCCAATAGGGCTGCATCTCACAGTCAGCTCCATATGGGTAAAGTGGGATCTGTGTGACTTGACCATTTATGTTCAAATACACTGAGCCATAATGCTAAACACACATACGACTGCGCCATGAGCTGGGCACAGTTCCATGTGTTTTGCATACATTTACATATCTAATCCTCCCATCAGGCCTCTGAGGTACGTTAGGATTTTACACAAGCAGAAGCTGAAGTCCACGAAGTCAATTCTTGTTCCCAGGATTGCACAGTGAACTTCGGAACTGGCCACAGGTCAGCTGCCTGAGGCCAGTTGTGGGTGGAACTCCATCCTCCTACTGGATGCATACAGAGCAATACCCATGTTAAAAGAGCAAGATACACAACCATGACAGAGTGGTGGGTGAATGGATGGTGGGCAAGATGTACATGGATGATGGAAAGAAGAGGAAGTCAGAAAGACGAATGGAAGGATGAATGAGTGGATGCATGATGATGGATAGGTGGATGATGGATGGGAGGATACATGGGTAGGTAGGCGGAAGAATGGATAGATAGGTATGTAAATGGAGAGGTGACGGATGGATGGATGATGGATGAATAATGGCTAGATGGGTGGACAAATAAAATTAGATATGAGAGGACCAATGTGTGAATGAAAGATGACAGTGTCTCAGGAAATGGGGACATGATTGACTACACCCTTAAAGAAGAAGCCCACCATGGGCCAAATGCTGCACACTGCAAGCATACTCACTGGCGTGGTTCACCACCACCAGAGTCATCCTTTGGACTATCCCTACATTTCAAGGTCACGGGATGGCTGTGGTGGGACCCGGACTGTGGAAACAATCCCTCTGGGGACCCGAGGTTTACATGGGTGAGGATCGAAGACAAAGTGGACCTACCCTGGCTGTTTAAAGTGGCTTTCTTGTTTCCTCCACAGGTCAGCTGCCTGAGGCCAGTTGTGGGTGGAACTCCATCCTCCTCTGGAGAGCCAGCTGCGGCTCTGAGCATCTTACTCTGGCCCAGGGTCCTGAGGCCACCTCACTCCCAGCTGCAGTTCCTTCACTGATTCTCTGAGCCTTTGGGTTTATGACCATCTGCCTCAGTCCTCATTAATCACAGATCTCCTCTGGGTGGGGACCCAGCCCTTTGTGCTTGTTCATTAAAGGATTCTTCTATCTCTTCGTGCCTAGCTCCCCAGATTTTCCAGCCCAATGGCATGACCGGGGCTTGTGACCTATTGATCTCCAGTCCAGGATAAGGAATGGGACAACAGAGGACCTGACCCTGGAGTGGTCAAGTCCTGTCACTAGTTTTCTCAGTGCTTCACCGAAATCCTGCCACAGCAGATATGGTGGATGCTCACTAGGACCTGGCTTCGTCAAAGTCCATATGTTTCCAAATAGCTTGGATCAGGGGATGATGGCCTCCACCAGCTTGTAGGGTGGCTCTGACAGACCGGAGCCAGCTGCTGTGCCTGGGCCAGGCCTGCTATCCTCTCCACATGGGACTTACCTGTGGGCAGGCAGCCCCACCCTCTGAGAGCAGATGCCATCCCCCAGGTGGGCAGTTGAGCCAGGCCCCAGTCTCAGATACAGGCTGCATGCAACGTGGCCTGCCCTGATCTCACCCACAGCACCCCTTCCCCGTGGACAAGCCCAGACAGCCCCAACAAGTTTTACCAACAAAGACAGACACATCCTAAATGCAGACTTGAGCTCCTCCCCATCATGCCATGCGGGCAGCCTTGGAGGTTCAGCTGGAGGCGCCGTGGGGGTCTGTGCTGAGAGCTGGGGCCTGGCCCCCTGAACACTGGCACTGGAGATGAATCCTTTCTGGAGCAGCCCCCAGCACTGACCAGGGTCCACATCCGGTAGCACCCTCTTTGTGCCAACTTGATGAGGCTGGGCACATCACAGGGCCCAGCAAACCCACGTCATGGCAGGGCACAGCCAAGGGAGAGGCAGCAACCTCCCCACCAAACAGGGCTTTACCTTTCCTGCCCCGGCTAAGCATGGCCCAGGGCCGCACCCCACCACCACCAGCACAGGGGCACCTAGAAGAAGCTGACGGTGGCTATGGCCCAGGCCTGGGCTCCTCACCACTATCCAAGAGTGAAAGGGTCAGTGAGAGCAGCAGCATCGTCCTGAGATGGGAAGTTGAGCCAGCAGCAACCTCGTCCACAGCCACCAGCCAAGGCTTTCAGGAGTGCTTGACTACCAGACTCCAGAAGCCCACATCAGCTGCCCCTCCACCCCTGCACCCTTGTGCTCCCTCAGCTCCGTCCTCCCCTGCCCCCTCTCCACTGGCTGGCTAGTCGGTGTCCGGTGTCCGCAGCCCCTGTCCCACTGGACCCTCCACAGGACACTCCCATGTGCCTGCTGGGGCCCAGCCCCCTCCCAGCGCTGTCCTGTGGCGCTCTCCCAGCTGCTGCTCAGATGCAGCTGCACCCTGGGCCCTGCCTGTCCTCGCCTCGCTGCAGCTCAGCCCTTGTCAGGGCTCCTGCCCACACTCCTTCCTCTGCTGCTTTGCCAGGACCCATGACGTCACCGTGCGAGTCCCACATTTCATGTCAGTGATGCTTTTCTGACTTTCTCATCACATTGTATTGGCTCCGGGCTTCCCGATTCTGGCCTGTCCCCTCTTAGCATTGGCTAATGGGATTCTCTCACAGGCCCTCTTCTGATTTCAGGTGAGGTAGAGACTGTCCAAATAAGAAGGGAGTTTTGAGTTAGATCTGAAGTGCCCCAGAAAAGCGTGTATGAGAGACAAGGCAAGAAAGCGGAGAGGTGGAATGACTGGGTTACGAGAGTTTTAACCTAATCGGTACATTAATCCCTGATATGGAGGACTGGGTGGAAACTGTGGGCAGGCAGGTATGGCCAGAGGAGGAGGGCACCTGGAGGTGTGTGCCTTTGGGGTTCACATTTTGTTCTTGGCGAGCCGAGCTTCTCTCTATATATCTCTGCTCCTTGGTGCCTTGACCTGAGCTGCTTTCCTCCCCACCTTCTCCCACGGTGGCGTTCTGCCTCACCTGGGCCCAGAGCAATGGAACTGGCATCTATGGACTGAGCCTCTGAAGCCATCAGCCCCAAGTAAACTTGTCCTCCTCTGACTGTTCTTGTCAGATCTTTTGGTCACAGTGCCAAAAAGCTGGCTTAAGACAGAGGGGACCCTCTCTTCTCTTTCAGCTGAGAAAAGCGGAGGTGATTAGGCAATCACAGCTCTCTCCAGGCCTCACAGATACTGTGCACACAGTCCACGTGACGGCCAGATGGCACATCCGGGCAAGCACTGAAGCTCATTCACACCCACAGCTGCTTGCCCAGCATCAAGCCTGAGCCCACACAGGCCACTTTGAAAAACTGAGACAAACCCACAAGGTCACAAGGTTCTCTGCTGGTACTGGTCCTGAGGGTCAGCAGCAGCCTGCTTGTCAGGCACAAGACTCCATCCCACCTCCTGGCACAGACCTTCGCACTCTGGCCAGGTCTAAACCACATGGGCTGCATGTTTGAGGGTCGTCTGCCCAGAGGGGTGCTACCCACGACCCACCCCACCCTCCTAAGGCTTCCGAGGGCTCCAATGGCCATGGAGCAGGCCAACCCTCAGGAATGACTGCCCAGGGGCATCTCACGTCTCTCTGGGCCGAGGGTTCAGTGAGGGTTTTGCAGAGGACTTTCGCCCTGTGAGGCCATTGACCAGATCTTCTGTGGATGAGGCAAGGAGTTCCAACACTGTGCCCCCAGAGCCTAAAAGGAAACAAATGGTCAGAGGTTTTCCCCCTGGGAGATCAAGGAGCCCCATGACCCTTTGAAAAAGTGCAGGGACTGGCCTGGGGAGCATCTGTCCGCCCGCTGGCACAGGCTGGCCTGCCCCAAGTTGCCCTTGGGGGCAGCACAAGTGCTGTGATGTGGATAGGGACCCCGGCCATCAGGGAACAAGCTCTGCCCCTGCTCTGTGTCCCCCACACTGTATGTCCTGGGCCAGTGGGTAATCACCTGGCTCATCAGAGTCTGGGTGAGGAGCAAACTCATACCACCACCACTGCCCAGAGGGCTGGCTTTCCATGTCCCTGGCAAGCACCGTGAGGTCAGTTTTGGGGCTCGGGGTCTGCACACTGTGGCAACGTGGCTCCTCCCCTGGGTCTGACTGTGCACCCCAGCCTCCTATCAGCGAGCCCCTCTGGCCAGTGCTGTGCTCTCCAGGGTGTGCCAACCCCACTGCCCACCACACCTGCGCTTCACACTGGGAAGTGGCTCTGCAGGGGCCTCCTTCGCCAGAGCCAAAGCAGTGCCAGTGGGCGGGCTGGGGCCAGGGCCACCCCTCCTTCCTCCACAGGGCCTCCACCTGCTCGTCCTGCCCTGGCGCCAGACCCTGTGGCACTGCCCCTCCTCTGCCCACAGATGTGCTGGAACCCAAGGGCAAGCTCAGGTTCCCCTCCCACCTCCTGGCCTCCCCCCGGCCGGCCAGGTTTGTTCTCAGACACACTGCTCCTGGTACACACAGGTCCCTCTGCAGTGTGGCACAAGCAGCCAGATCGGCCTTGGGGCGTGTCTCACAGGCGTGCCTCACAGGCGTGTCTCACAGGCGTCTCATGGGCATGCATCACAGATGTGCCTCACAAGTGTTTCTTTCTGACTTCATCACAGCCACTCCAGGCAGGGACTGGGCGTCACCACAGGTGTGTGGGGAGTGAGGTGGGAAGGAGCAGAGTGAGTGGTGTGTCCCAGGCAGCACCTTAGAGCCTGCAGGCAGGGAGGCTGGGCATTCACCATGACTCTGTGGCCAGAGGCTGGGGCCCTCCCAGGGCTGTGGCTTCCCTGGCACTCTGGACCTGCATACCTGAGAGCTCTGTGGCTCCAGGGCAGACAGAGCAGAGCAGATGCCACAGGTGCAGGCTGGCAGGGCCCAGCAGTTATGGTGAAGGGCCTGCAGAGCCCCTAGTGAGGCTGAGGCCGTGCTGCGAGCTTGCCCTCAACCATCTACAGTCACTCACTGCAGACTGAGCCCATTCCATGGGCAGGTGAGCTCCATTCTTGCAGGACAGGGCAAGTGTGGGTGGAGGAGAGATAGCACAGCAATGAGCAGAGCAAGGGGGTGCATTTGGGGGACACAGAATCACACAGGGGTCCTGAGGACCTGGGGTGAAGCTGAGTTGGGATAGTGAGCAAGAGTAGGTGAACTGAGAAACCCGGAACTGAGGTGCAGGAGCACCTTCCTAAAGCCTGGCCCCTGGGTCTGCTGCATCTCCTTTG
Organism: Spermophilus citellus; assembly: GCF_964194105.1. Classification (NCBI taxonomy): domain Eukaryota; kingdom Metazoa; phylum Chordata; class Mammalia; order Rodentia; family Sciuridae; genus Spermophilus; species Spermophilus citellus. The sequence continues at coordinate 250,748 of NC_138189.1, forward strand.
CATGGGGGCTGCTTGGACTCCAGCACTGAGAGCCAGAGACCAAAGCCCTGAACAGCTCCAAGTAGTTAGCAGACTGAATGCAAAGCAGGCCACCCACAGCCACGGCCCCAGCCCTAGCCCTGCAGCCCTGCCCACAGTACCACCTTATCCCACACCCCACTTCCCCAGTCCCAACCCAAACTCACTATTCTTAGGAAAGAGGGGAGACCTCCCAGCAAATACCCCAAATGAAGCAGCCACGTGACTAGGTGGAGGCAGGGACTTCGAAGCCCTGGGAAGGCAGCACAGCCAGCTGGGCTCATTGTGGACAGGCAGCTGTGCATCAGATTAGTTTTCCCAGTGCGAGGCAGCCACAGGGCCAGCATAGCACCTAGAGAAGCTTTCCAGAGCAGAATCCTGTGCTGAGAAGATGCTAAAGGCACATGCCGTACACTCAGTCTTCACCAACAGTGCACAGGGTGTGAGAACCACACGTGCCTTCGTTGAAAGTACAGTAGGACGTAGAAGAAGTAGATGAGGATGATGCAAAGACATCCCAGGTTGCTGCCGGGCTGGAGACTCAGGGCTGTGATTCCTGGTTCTTGTCTAGGAGAGTATCCAGAAATCCTGTCAATGAAAATATCTGCTTGCACCTCCAGAAACAGGGCTAGGTGCTCTGGGCTGTCTACATCCCAGAGCTGCTCCTGCCCCCAGCTTATGTGTTTGGATACATGTACACACCCCCAGGCATGCACCCCAATCCAATGCCCGCACCCATGCCTGCACACTCATGCAAAACAAGCCCAGCATCGAAGTCTCCTTTGTTTTGCGTGAAAAGGGCTTGCTTGCGGCAAGAGAGCCAGGCAGAGCAACTCTGTCCTTAGTTCTTACCCAAACTTTCTTGTCATGACTCACACAGAAGCTAATATCTGCAGGACACCCAGAGCAAATTGTTGAAGCCCTTATCCAGCTGCTGTCTGGGCAACTGGACTCCATCTGAGACACAGACACAATGTGTCAGGTGCTGGGGATTGTCTGCCTGGAGCCCCACATCAGTCCCACCCCTACCCCTGGCCAATACCTTCCCCCAAATATGGCTACCCCAACCTCCCTCTCCCTTTCGAGAGTAGTCTGTACCTCCTGGAGGCAGAGCCAGTGCCCTCTGCCTCCCAGCAAATCTGAGCCCAGGCCAGGACCTCCGGAGGACCCGAGATGGCCTGTCAGACCAACCGAATCCCCAAGGGCTCCCGAAGCAGGAGTCCTGGTGTTCCAGGGATTATCTCCTAGGGGTCAGAGCTCAGGGCCTGTTCCACCAGAAGCCATATGCCTGCCCCCCAGTTGCCCATGGCCCCTGAAACAGGCAGGAGCCCCCGGGCACCCCAGCCCCTATTCCGGGGGGCCGATTTTCTCAGGAGAGGAGGGACGACTCTGGGTCTGAGGGTGGTGGGGGCAGCCCCCTCTGTGGATGTGAGTCAGCTGTTCCCCCGGCTCCCTAATCATCATTAAGAAAGACTTTGCTGACGAAGGTATTTGCAGAGTCCAGGCAAACCCCGCAGTGGCGCACAGCCGCGGACACCATGAGCCTCAGTGAGGAGCAGGTGCGCAGCTTCCTGGACAGGAACCCTGACTTTGCCCACCAGTACTTCGAGAAGCAGCTGAGCCCTGGGCATGTGGCTGGGGCCTGTGAGGACGGGTGCCTGGTGGACTGCAGCAGTCTCCGAGAGCTGTGCCAGGTGGAGGAGAGCGCCGCGCTGTTTGCGCTGGTGCAGGACATGCAAGAGAACGTCTGCATGGAGCGCGTGGTCTTCACACTCCTGCAGCGTCTCTGCACCACCCTGCAGGCTGACCGCTGCAGCCTCTTCATGTACCGCCAGCGCAACGGCATGGCTGAGCTCGCCACGCGACTCTTCAGCGTGCAGCCGGGCAGCACCCTAGAGGACTGCCTGGTGCCCCCTGATGCTGAGATTGTGTTCCCTCTGGACATCGGAGTCGTGGGCCACGTGGCTCAGACCAAGAAGATGGTGAACGTGCCGGACGTGACCCAGGTGAGCACCCCAGCCGCAGGTGCCCATGCAGGTCCTGGCTTCCTGTCCTCGGCAGTGCTTGCTCCCCACAGAGGAGTTCTTGGTGTGCCCACCTCCTACCCCCGCTGGTGCCCAGTCACACTGTGCTGAGTCTCCTGCCTAGCCTCCTAGCAGCTGGCCACCTGCACACTCAGTAGAAAGAGCTCCAGGAAAGCTCCCACCACGTGCAGTTCAAAGGTCCTGGAAAGTCCTTCAAGCTCAAGTTGTTGGCCAGGCCCAGGGCTACCCAGGTCTGGCTGAAATCTCACCAAGGTTTCTGCCTACAGGTCCTGAAGCCAGGGACCCCTGGTGCATGGAGTAGGAGTGTGGACCACGAGACCCTGAGGTTTTTCAGGAGGCAACTTCAGGGCAATCTTGATGAGGACACTGGCCAGCAGGCGTGTAGAGTCCTGCTCTGCAGTGGCTGAGGTGGCAGCCCTGGAGGGGTTAGAGCCAGGGCTGGTGCAGAGGCCAGCAGGAAGAGGGACCCCATTCTCCCAGCCCTGGCAGAAGCAGGAGCAACCTGACCCCAGAGAACACCACGCTGCTGGGTGGGGATGCATGAGGTCCAAGGCCGGGCAGGGGAATGATGAGGTTCAGGGCTCAGAATGGAAGAGGAGCCTTGGAGAGGGAATCCTAGTGGGGCTGCCCACTCCCCAGGTGCGGCTGCCACCCTGTCCTGGGTCCAGGGAAGGAGCAGGCCGCGGCAATCCTCTTACTCTTATCTGCTATAAACAGCAGCACCCATCGACCTGGATTTGGTAATCCCCAGGATTACCTTGGTCCTCACTTTCTTTCTAAAAAATGGGTCAACCGTGAGTCAGGTGGAATGTCAGGCACATGAATTACCAGGAAAACCAGGATGTGATGTCTGGGACCCTGATCACCTTCCCCTCCATCCTGGTTCCCTCTCCCTTCCCCCACCCTCACTTTTCCTTTCTTTCCTCGTCCTTCCGGCCTTCCATCCTTCGCTCCTCTCCTCCCTCCTCTCTTCTCTCCTTACTCCCCTCTCTCCCAAATGCAGGTAGATCCTTATACTCAGTGTAGGGTAGGGTGGGGACAGCAGGCTGTGACAAAATGGCTCCCTGAGCCACCAGGCCATCCTTCTGCCACTGAGGGTCTCAGACCTCCAGGGGTCAGGCTGATGGGGGGTGGCCCTGCTCTCCAGCGGTCTGTCCTACGTGTGGCTGTGTAGAGGGAGTAGGCTGCTTGGTGGGGCTCTGCTCAAACATCAGCTCAGGAGTGTACAGTGCCAGGAGCTGGGGGGCTACCAGGAGGTGCAGAGCCTGAGCCCATGGTCTCCAGCTTCATCTGCTCCGAACCCCAGGGCTGCCTGTGTGGAGACAGAACCTAAGACCAGGTGGCAGGCTGCTCCAGGTCTTAGGCCAGGCCCAGGACTCCTAGAGCCCAGGACTGGACAGGGTCTCAAAGCTCAATCCCAGAAGGAGGACACTGGGTCTCTATTGCCCCTGACTTGTCAGAATCCAGCCATGCATCATGGTCCACTGCCCCTGGACAAGGCTTTCACAAGGAGGAGGTCAAGCTGTAAGAATGGAATGGCACCAACTATGAAACCACCAGAGGGGAACGGAGTGGGACCCACTCCAGGAGTCCAGGCCAGGCAAACACTTTTAAAGACCAAGAGGGAGGATTCGTGTAGCCGCTTACCTGTGGAGTCCCTTGGTCCCCAGTCAGACAGCAGCTGCTCAGCATAGTGGAGGTATCCACAACTTGTTTGACTTGTGGAACCTCGGAAAGCTCTAAGAAGAGCCATGTGATGGAAATCCCTGCACACAGTGCCAGGCGCAGCCATCATGGGGCATGCGTGCAATGGGAGGGGATCTCTCTGGAAAGCCTTTAAGAAGGTGTTCATCTCAGAGAAAAGGCACGAGCCCCCCACCTCTTCCTGCTCCCCAGATCCATCCTGCCCAGGACTGCCAGGAATGATTTCACAGCTCCCCCATTTTGATCAAAGTTGCTCCAAAGCTTTGCTGATGAACTAACTCGCAGGCAGGTTCTACATGTCCCTGGGTGCTGAATGGACCTGTCCCAGATGGTTGGCCAGGTCCCACATGGAAGATTGGGTTGAAACCCTGTAACCATGTTGGAGCAACACAGAAGCCAGAAAGAAGAGTCCTGGTGAGTCCATCTGCCTGCTGTTGCCAGGTGTGGCCTTGCTGGACCATCTCAGTGCTGGGTCAACATAATTATGCTGGGAGTTGTATTTCTGCAAAGACGGCAGGTATAATTTTACAAGGAAATATGCAAAATAACAGGAATATGATAACCCTGGTTTTCATAACGCTTCTGAGCTGTGGACCTTGGCTCGAAGATGCCGAGTCAGACACCCACATGGGCATCTGGGTAAACCGGAGGCAGCTAGAGCCTATGTACTCATTCTGTGGAGCTGATCTCAGTTTCCCTGAGGCTTCCCTGGAGCACTGTGTGTAAGAGTCTTGGCACATTTTATCATTTAAGCAATAGACAGGCTGCAGCAGGGTTACCCATTAATGTCCAACGTGATGCGTTCCCGGTAAGGAGAATGTTTTATAAGAGGACACTAATATCATTCTGAACAGAAAAGTGATATTGCCAAGTTACCCATTGGATGGACCAGAGGGCTTCTTAGGTCAGAGTCACAGAGTTGGCTATGAGGTTGTCACTACGTCACTGTCACCTTGGCACCAGATGCATAAGACAGGCCCAAAGGAAAGGGGGAGAGTGTCACTGTGGTTCCCACACGTCTGGCTGTGTGCCAACAAGCTGGGGACAGACTCTGCAGCCATATCAGGCACATGCTGTCCCCTTCTGGTCACCTCAGGTGGTCCAGACCCTGCTCTGGGGCCCTAGGAAAGAGCAGTCTCTGATCTAGGTCTGATAGTTGTAGCAGATATTATTAAAGAAAGCTGGAAGAATTTAGGATCCAGTCTGATCCACAGGTTGATAATTTTTAAAAACAGAAGCAGTGAGCAGAGCAATTAACTAATAACAAGTGCATTTAGATTTTCCTTACAGAGTTTTCCAATACTCATACTGATTCTCACCAAAGATAACCTCTTTAATTCTCAAATTAGTTCAGTCTTACCAGATTTGGCTCGCTTGTCTATATAAATGCAACGAGAAAAGGGCCCTGCCATGCAGTAATCTGGGCCTAGAGACTTCGGAGGTCAGAAAGCCAAAGGAGGTGGAAACTGAGCTGGCCGGTAGGGCCTTGCCTCCAGGGCTCCGGGGCCCTGGGAGTGGACAGCTGTGTACTCTCACCCTCCCAGCCAGGGTAGTCACCGTGGGGAGAACTGTCCCTCTGAAGCTCTGAAGCTCTGCATGCAGCTGCATCCCCATAAGCATTAGAAACACAGATTTTAATTTGGGAAAGTAAATGCTGCTGCCATTGTTTACAGAAGTCTGTTTACCAACTTGCAGCAACATGGAGAGCTCAAAAAAAGTCTCTTCCACTCTAGGAAACTGTAACAGTCAGGAAAACAGCAACAATGTTTCAAACACTAGACATAAAATCCCCGATTCCAGCAGCCCCTTGGTCTCCTGAGCTGGTCCCCTGGGCCTAGGGAACAGTGTCATAGGCCGGCACCAGCTTCCTCACCGGAGTTCTGGGAACTCCGTCCGTCCAGTGGTCTTAGGGCTATTGGAAACCTGTATTCAGGTGCATCTGTCATACTCCTTTCCATAAATCTGGCAGTAAATGCTTTTTGTAGAAGAATCAAAGCTGGGGGCAAGACAGAGCAGCTGCGCTTGGAATCCGGGCAAGAGCGCGGGGCTGGCTCCTCGTCACCTGGCATCTCCAGGCACGGCTACTCTGGCCGTGTCACACCAGGACCAACTCCCTGTCACCAGCTCAGCACATTCGCACCCACACACCTCCCAGCATGCACACTCGGAGTAGATGGGCACACGGCCCCGCTCACAGCCCACCTGCCCCATGTCCTGCCAGGCTCGGGCCCCACCTCTACAAGGTGAATGGTGAGTCCTCTGAGGTCCTCCAGGGCTGAGCTGGAAGGCCTGCAGATAGTTTGGGGTGAAAAAGACTTAATGTAGAACCTTGATCCTTAGTGGATCCTTGGCAGCCACAGCTGTCAGGGCTTTTAAAACATCTATTCAGAGCAGGATCACAGCTCATGGAGAAAAAGCCATTAACCAGAGTGACAACTAGGAGTCAGAAAAGGCAAAGCAAAACAACTCTCTTAAGGCTCAGTTTTTCTAGTAATGGGGAAAAACCAACAAAGACACAAAACGCTTTGTTTCCTGGGCCAGTTATGACAAGGAAGAGAGAATGCCACCCGCCGGTGGCCCTGGGCCCCTGCTCAGACAGCCTGGGATCCACCCCTGGAGGGGCCCTTGAGTGTGACCAGACTTGTGGTCCACGAGTATGCCAGGTAACGGAAGACTCCACGCACGAGAGCAGGCACACCAAGGGGCGCCTGGAGACAGGCAGAGCTCCAGTCCGGGCCACAAGAACAGAGGCAGAACAGGGGAGAAAGAGCCAGGGCCTCACAGAAGTGGGCCGAGAAACCAAGGGACCACCACCTCAGCTGAGAAGTCAACCGCACAGGGCAAGGCAGAGAGGGGCCGCTCCGGGCCGCCGAGCCTTAAAGAGACTGACTTCAGAATTAAACACCAAGACCTCTTGCAAACTCTTCCTGAGCAGATCAGTTACTCTCAGAACACCTGTTGATTCCAGCATAGTGGGCTAGATTCTGGTTTTGTGCCAGTATATCATGCTACATTTTCAGAAACCTATCAACAACTTTAACAACTTGACCACACAGAAATCCCTTTTGTGACATATGTTAGCCCTAAGTTTGTTCTTTCTTGTTCAAGAAGTCATTTTCCTTTTGTGTTCTTTACATTGTGTGTGTGTGTGTGTGTGTGTGTGTGTGTGTGTGTAAATCAGGGTATTTAATTCTTGGTAACTTTAATTTTCACTGAACAAACCCAGGAAGTGAGCCATTTCAAACTGCCTGCCACACACTGACAGTTCAGCAGACAGATTTCATGAAACACAATTCCTCATAGAGCAACTGACATTTCAGTAATGTCAGCAACTTAGAAGTAACATAGACATATTATGAATATCTATTACTTAATAGATACTTTTTCTAATTACATGAAAAGTCCATTTATGAACACCTACTCCATTTGCATTCGCCTAATTTATTTACTTTTAACTATCATATCTCTATTGCATAAGAAAACTAAACATCAGGCTAGCATAAGCTTCATTTCAAGTTATTTCTCTGTCACAGAAAAGCCCTACAAGTTACCTGGGTGTACTTAATGCCCAGGAGCAATGGCCCTTGGTCTGCCTGCTTGCCCTGGGGTCAGACTGTGCTTCTGCCACCCAGCGTTGGTGCTGAAGTACTCACAGCCTAGAAGAGCTCAGTTTCAGGAAGCCAATGGTGCCTTTCAAGGCTGCTTATCAGAGATGCAGGAGCAGACAGTCTTACTCTTGAGGTTGGATTGATGTTTAAGAGCTTTGTGGCAGCAAGTCAGAAGTGTGCAGGACAGTACTGGGCATCTGAGAAACTTAAAATCAGTTTACTTATGAAAGATTCATCTAAGTTACATGAATGAAAAGCATTTGGGTTAACTACTATATATTTTTAGCAAGCTTAATTTTAATTTATGAGCAACCATTTGTCTCTAAGTAAATTTGATTTATGAGCACCCATTTATCTCTAAGACAATTAAAAATAGAGCTCTTGTAAATCCATGGTAGAAAAATCTCAAGATACAGAGCACACACATAGACAGAAAACAAATTCACAGACATAATTTCAAATTTTGCTTTTAAATAAAACCCATCTTTCAGCTTGGCATTAGAGCAGACCGTGATAAAACATTTTCTGGCTCCTTTCTGGGGTCTTCGGGTCTTGTCTGAGTCTCCGAGCAAGTGGGTTGATGCCTTTTAGGTCCTGACTGGTCCAGAGTCAACCCTAACGTGGCAGATGAAAACAGCACAGGTCTCATGTGATACAGAGCCCTGGTAGGAGCAAAGACCCCAGGGAAGTTAAATCAGGGAGGCTAGAGGAGACAGTGGTCTCCTAAAAGCAGGGCGTACAGCCTCCTTGAGAGGCTGTGGAGAGGCCACCCTGCTGAGCCCAGCCTAAGGCTTCCTCTGATCTGGACCCTGTACCCTCCAGGGTAGGTGCTGCCTCTGGATAGCAGCAGGGCCCCGGCGCACATGGAAGCTGCACATCCTGCTCCTAAGGAACAACAGTTATCAGCCTTGCTCCCTACAGCAAAAGTGCAGGCACAGAGACACTAGGCATCCTGCGTCTCCGCTTTCCCTCAGAAGCTTCCTGCTGGCAGCTGGGTCACGGCTCTGGAGAGAAGGACCTCAGCCCTCAGCACGAAGGGGTCAGGCAGGAAGGGAAGGGCTGCGTTCCGGCCTTGAGCTGCATTTCAGTGTAGCAGTCTCTGTGCTTGGGAGTTAGCATGGCCCCGGGAAACAAACATGTCCCGGGTGCCCTGTGTCATCAAAGATGCTCATGGATTTCCCAGCCAGCCATGTACCAGGGGGCTGTCCAGATGCACAAATATCCAGAAGAGACCACACAGGAGTGCTCCCAGTTTCAGATTAGCCATGAACACAGGCACTTAGAGCCACACAAGGCACCACTCCAGCAGGACACAGAAGTGCCCAGGAAAGACAGAGGCTCCCAGAGTCCCCAAAGACTTTCAAGGTCCCTTACTCAAGGCATTTAAATCAGACTTCAAATAAGGTCAGCAGGGCCTCCACCAAAAGGGGGGCCTGGACTGGGAGAAGTGTCCCCAGACAGAAATGTGAGTCCTGGGGACAGACCCAGGCCTCTATGCTGCACTGTGGTCTCAGGAGCCACAGGGTCCTTCCAAGGTGGTCTTGCTTCTGGTCCCACTTATGGACACCAGATGTATCACCCTTAATAATCAGAGAGACTCTGGAGTTCAGTGTACTGAGGGAACAGCAGAGTGTGGCCATGGAGTACAGGTAGCACCAAGAGAGCCTTCAAGCAGGTCCAGGCTAGCAGAGATGTTGGACAGAAAGAGAACAGTAAGCTGCTGGCTTGTGGAGCTCGGCGGTCTGCAGGTGCAGGCAGCAGCCAGCTTGGCCAGGGAGGTGCCCAGAGCATCGTGAGATGCCGCCTTGGAGGATTGTCACACGGTGCCAGTGGCACACAGACCCCGGGGTGGAGCAGCCCAGGCAGAGAGGCTGAGTGTCACATAGGTGGTCAGACACGGTGAGGAGCCTAGGACTTGCTCAGGGTCTGGAGCTGTCGGAGCACAGGGACTTATTCTAGGTCAAGGTCTTGACAGCAGTTTCACAGTGTCAGCTTGGGGTGGACCATGTGTGGCCATGGCCATCATAGGCAGGAGAAACTGCACCATGCTAAAGCCCAGGACAGAGATTTGGAGGTTTGTCATTGTGGCAATTTCCTGGGCCAGGTACATGGCAAGTGACCAGGTGACAGGGTCAGAGTGCTGCATGTCTAGTCTCAGGATGCCCCTCATTTTATAGATCTTGAGTGAGGGGGCTGCACCAACTGGTGGTCTGGGGTATTCAATAAGCTTGTGAGCCTGGTTTTTCTGATATGAATCTGTGCACCCATGCACTATGTGCTTCTGATTAACTTGATCAGTTCAGAGGTAGTCATTCTCGTTTGCATGAGTAATTTATTTACCAGTTTGTGCCTTATAGTGGTGCCCAGCAGGTGATGCTTGGACAAAGTGTGGAGTCATCCACCTCAGCAGTTGAATTCAAAGTGGAGTAGATCATGGCAAACTACTGCTCTACAAGATAGAGCAACAAAGGGTGAGGCACAGCCTGGAAACTGCTGTTTTATACGTCACGGAGTAGCTCAGAACAGGGCACAGCATGCTCTCCATGGATGTATAGATTGTGTTAGCTTTATCTCACTGTGACCAAAATACCCAAGGAGAACCACGTAGACGGGGGAAGGTTTATTGGGGCTCATGGTCTCAGAGGTCTCAGCCCACAGACGGCCAACTCCACTGCTCTGGGCCCAGGTGAGGCATCACTTCATGGGGGAAGGAAAGCTGCTCAGCTCATGGTGGGTTAGGAAGCAGAGAGGAAGGAGGAGGCCACAGGGAAGATGCATCTCCCAGGACCAACCCCAGTGCCCACCCCTCCATCCACACCCCACCTTCCTAACTGTAGTTAGCACCCAGTCAGCCCATTCTCACTGCATGGCTGATTAGTTACAGCTCTCACAGTCTAGTTGCATCAGCTCTGAACATTCCTGCATTAACAGGAGCCTTGGGGGACACCTCACGTCCAAACCATAACACAGGCCATGCTGTAATCTCTTTTCAAACCAAAGCAATGAACTCCAAATAAATATAATTACTGGGAAATATTGTCCTCTGATCGTCATCTTATCAACCAGTACCTCAAGAGCAAATGGTTTATCACAGCCCCACAAGACAGCATAACACCCAGTACTGCAAAAAGAACCACTCAGGGTCTCAGTGTGCTCCCTGATGAGAAAACCCAGCTGGACTCATCGGTCCAAACCAAAACTTTCCTGTCCTTACCCCCAAAACATTTTTGAGAGGCTGAGTATTCCACAGGAAGGATGGGAAACCCAAGATGGATGACATTTCTGGAAGCTGCTGGGATTCCCCTGGAGTTCCGCCTGCAGGTAGGTTCCACTGGCCAGAAGCAGTGGAGCTCCTCTTCCTTAGAGACACTGCCGCCATAGCTATGCAGTCCCAGGGCACCATCCTTGCTCTGGCTGCTAATTTTTCAAACTGCTACCACGGGGAAAGAGGCTAGACCCTGCCACTGGCTGCGCCACAAACACTGGGATTCAAATTGGCAGAAAAACAGGTTCATATAAAGTTAGCTTTAAAGGGAGACAGAGGGGACCTTTTGTTTGGTCTGAAATCACCATCATCAGAGAACTCGGGTGAAGAAAGCTTTTACAAAAGAAGAGGCGGCAAAGCCAGATAAAAGACAAGAAGTCCATTCTTGCAGATTTGGCCAGGGCACCTCAGTCTCTTCCTAGCAGGAGGAAGTTTTTATTCTCAGATGAGGAAGTTCAGAATTTGAAACAATTTTCAGGGATTGTTTTGAATCCTGCAGGAACGAGTTATCTGGAAATTGCCCCTAATTGCAGAGGAAATCTATTTCCCTTGGTTAGGAACGTGCTGGGGCAACTCCCCAGATAGTATCTCCAATACAGGAGGCAAGGCAGGCTCCTGGGAGAGCCCCCTTGGGTGTGTGCACTGGGGAGACTCCAGCTCATGCAGCCTCAGACACAGAAGTTCAAAGATAGTGAACAGGAATGACTTTGAGTGGGGAGTTTAGTGTTAAGAAGAGGACATAGGGCTAGGGTTGTAGCTCGTGGTAGAGCACTTGCCTCGAATGCGTGAGGCCCTGGGTTCAATTCTCAGCATCACATAAATAAATAAATAAATAAAAATAAAGATATTGTGTCCATCTACAACTAAAAAAAAAAATTAAAAAGAGATGAGGTTACAATAAGCAAAGTTTACTTCAAACACCTAGAAGAGGCAGCCCTTGGCTGGTTTTGTCTGGCTCCTCATGGTTTCCTCTGGAGGGCTTGATCTGAAACAGAGCAGGAGCTGGGAGGGACACTTGGGGTCTTCAAAGATCTCCTCCATTGACCCCTGAGTCCCTACATAAAAGGCAGCAGGACGGCCTGGAAAACGTGCTTTACTGGACCCAAACACTGCTCAGACAAGAGAGGGGCACAACAGGCAGGAGCACAGGAACCAGCAAGACTCTGGAGTGTCGGGGCAGGTGAGAGGAGCCTCCATGGGCAAAAGGGTCCCAGAAGTCCAGGCAGGGCCACCCCACTGCACTGGACTTGTCCATATCAGAGTCTGATTCAGGGTCCCTGGGAGCTGGGGGGTTCTCGGCCACTGTCACTGTTCAGGGTGGACAGTGGAGTGGATCAGATGGGCAGGCAAGGAGTCTCCTGTACCACAGAGGTACAGCCCCATGGGGAGCAAGGAGGGAGGCGGGGGCCCAGCAGGGAGCCCGCATGCTGGCCCTTGCTTTCAAACACCCATGTGTATCCTGGAGAGGAAGGTCAGTAAGAAACGCAGGCTGACACTGGGCTGCTGGCACTGGGTGATGGGAAGGGGCCACCCAGGCCAGGGACAGAGGCAGCAGCAGCCTGGCTGACCTAAATGCCACCTGGCTATGAATGAGCAGTAGAGTGGTGGGATTTGAGGAAAGGAGAGAACCGGGCCATGAGCAAAGGTACCTTCACTCAGGTCAGTGGTGGTCATCACAGAGTGCTCTGTGATCTAAAGCTTGAACCTTCCTCCAGGCTCCCAGAGCCCAGGAGGACAGTGCAGCCGGGACTTGGCAAAGCCTTCCCAAGGGAGGAGGGCGCCTCCTTCAAACCTGTTGCTCAAGGGGACAGGTTCTGACAGACCTTCCAGGGAGCCAAGATTGTGGCCACCAACTGGATTCCAGGGTCATTTGCCCTGCTCCTAGGGCTGTGATGGGCTTCTAATACACCCAAGGACACACCAAGAGACTGTCATAGGCCACAGGCTGAAGGTCCCCGAGTGCTGGGCTCAGGGTGTCTGGCACAAGGTGAGCGGCCCCCAGGTGCTTGAGACAGGAGCAGATCACCCAGGAGGACAGAGGCTATGGCCATAAGGGTGCCAAGAGCACTGAGGGCAAGGAGAGCTGGGAGGACCCCGGGACTACAGGGAAGCAAGTTGCGGCAGGAGAAGGGAGCTCAGCACTGGCAAGTGCTAAAGGAAAGCACAGGCAGAGGAGGGGGACGGTGACGGCCTTGTAAACCAGGCTCTGGGCACATTGGAGTCCCAGCAGAGGGAGAGACAAATACAGTAAGATGGGCATGAGGTGGAGGCAGGGCCCCAAACAACTCTAGGTTATATCTAAAAATCAGGCTTAACGGGTGTTTAGAAAACAGAGAAGTGACAAGGTGGGGTACCAAGTATGAGAAAAGACTGGTGGCGACGAAGCTCTTGAGAGAAGAGAGTTGGGACCATGGTTCACCATCCATGGCCAATAACATGCATCATCAGAGGTCGGGCGCCAGGGAGAGCCACTCCACCTGAGATCCAGGTGGGGGTGTGAGCTCCACCTGAGGTCTGGGTGTAGGGGTGAGCTCCACCTGAGGTCTGGGTGTAGGGGGTGAGCTCCACCTGAGGTCTGGGTGTAGGGGGTGAGCTCCACCTGAGGTCTGGGTGCCAGGGCGAGGGAGATCCACCTGAGGTCTGGGTATGACCTGTTCTCCAGGAAGTGGGACACAGCATGGACTTCCTGGGCTGCAGGTTGGGACTGAGTCACAGAGAAGGGGGGGAAGTCACAGCACAGTGATAGCCAACGCAAGGGTACTGGCAAGAAATTCCTCTCCAGCCCAGGGGCCAACCTGGGCAGCTGCACTGGTGACCAGGGATGGGGGAACACAGGTTGGGCCCTGTTTGCTGGGGACGCCAGACCCAGCAAGGCAGAGGCCATCGCCATGCACTGCAGTCCCCGTGCCAGAGCTCCTCTGCCTCATGCCAATAAAATCAGAACCAGAAAGCAGTGGAGGGGGCAGGGTCATGTCCCTTCTAAGGCCTCTAGGGACTTACCTGGCTCAGGACGTCCAGGCTGAACAGGGCTTGGCCAACTGCTGCTTCTGGATACAGAACCCAAGACCAGGGACAGGAGTCCCTCTGTATCTTGGGGGAGCAGGAGGAGCCTCCCCGGGAGCCTCAGGTGGACAAAGCTCGAATCATGGAGGAAAAATAGGAATGTGGTGGGCAACCAGGGAGCAGACCCTGGGGCAAAAGGGGCTGGCAGACAGGTCCTGCGGAATGGCGTCCTCAGCCTGACTCACCAGCGGCTCCCGTCCTGGTGACAGTGCCCAGGCAATGTGTCAGGCATGGGGCTTGTGGCTCTGAAGCCACAGTCACCCTTTGGGAAGAGGAGGGCAGCTGGCCTGGGGGGTAAAGCCTGCCTAGGAGGGCGTGGGGATGGAGTGGTCAGGTAGACCCAGCCGTCCTGGATCCAGGAAGAGTGTGAGAGGAGCCAGAGAGCCCTCTCCAGGAGTCAGAGGTCATGGGTCACCTGCTCAGGTGGGGCAGGCCTGGTGCAGCCACAGCCCCAGGCTGCCTCCTCAGCTCCTGTCCTGTGACCACATCCCAGGCCCAAGGCAGGGGCCCTGGCCTCAGTGCAGAACTGGGCAGTGGCTTCAGAGCTCCATGCTAGGGGGCCCGGCCACAGCCAGGGCTCTGTCCTCAGCAGGCTTTTCTCCCCCCACAGGATCCCCACTTCAGCCCCTTCGCAGATGAGCTCACAGACTACGTGACCAGGAGCATCCTGGCCACGCCCATCATGAATGGCAAGGAAGTCGTCGCAGTGATCATGGCAGTGAACAAGCTCAGTGGCCCCTGCTTCACCAGCGAAGACGAAGATGTGAGTGTGCAGGGCTTGAGGCCACATCCCTACATGCTCCTGCTGCACGGTCTCCTAGCTGCAGTGCTGCGCTAGCACCCGCCTACACTTGTGTGTACATCTGTGTGTGTGAGCCACACCCTTCTGCACACCTATGCACTAGCCACATCCCTTCTGCACACCTGTGTGTGAGTCACATCCCTTCTGCACACTCACATAGGAGAGCCACGTCCCTCCACATGCTTATGTGGGAGCCACATCCCTTCTTTCTGCACACCCATGTATGAAAACCATGCCTTTCTGCATACCTATGCATTAGCCACATCCCTTCTGCACACCCATATGTGAGCCATGTCTCTCTGTACAACTGTGAGTCACGTCCCTCTGCAAACCCACGTATTAGAACCACACACTTCTGTACACTTATTCATGAGCCACATCTCTTCTGCATGCCTATGTATGAGCCATGTCTGTCTGCACATCTGTTAGTCACATCCCTCTGCACACAGTGTATGTGAGCCATGGGCCTGCACCATGCACCTGAGCTTGTGTGAGTCCACACCAATAGGTGTGTGAACTGGTTGCCGGCATGTCTGTGCATGTATGGTGGTCCTCAGCAGCCTGGGTGCTCATTCCTTCTGCAACCTGGGATTGCTGACTCCTGATGCACAATGGCTCTTTCAGGTTTTCAAGAAATACCTGAATTTCGCTGGGTTGAACCTGAAGATCTATCACTTGAGCTACCTTCACAACTGTGAGACACGCCGAGGCCAGGTATGTATAGTGCGGCAGGGCTGGCCTCCAGCCCTGGCCTTCTGTGCTCTTGAGCTGGCCCATCTTCATGAGTGGCCAAGACAGAGTCATGCTCTGTGTGGGCCAGGCATGACTCTGGTCAGGCAGGCCCCAGTCCCCTGCTCCTGCCCCTGCCCATATGAAGCTGGGTGGTGGAGATGCTGTGCTCACCTGGGCAGGTGGGACTGCCCCAGGAGGGAGGGACTGTCTTCTGTGACTGAGCTGAAGCTGGGGGGCAGGAAAGAACTCTGCAGGGTCAGGACCCTCCACTGACCTGAATCCTGGCCATGGAGGAAGAGGTGCCTGCAGAAGGTCCCACAGTTTTCAGACACCCTGCCGGCCATGGAGGGCTGATGGCTTGGAGTCCTGGAGCTTAGTGATTGAGCTCCCTGGCAGGTTGGGCCCTGGCTGAGACTGGAATCTACTTTCTGTGAGAGCCAGGGACATGGGGTGGGGGTGGGGTGTCCCCTAGGGTCAGTGCACCCTGAGCTGCAGAGGTACCTGAAGGACCCTTCAGCCTGCGTCCCCCTCACCCTGAGGCCTGAATAAATGTTGAGCAGGCAGTACAAGGGTCCAGGACTGAGAAAACCATGCCCAGGGTGCCCTAGGGCCATGGAAGGCAGCAGGCCCTCTGTGCCACTTCTTGCTCTGCTTTGCTGCAATGTGCCAGGCCCTGGTCCCCTGCTGCAAACCTATTAGAAAAAATGAGAGGCCGCTTTGCCTAGGCCCCTCGTGCTACCCCGCCCCACCCTGACTCACCTTTGGCTCCTGGACCTCTTCAACTCAAGTTAGCGTCTGAACTTTCTGGCACTACAAGATATACAGGCTTCTTTGTACGCCTCCTGCCCAGTCCTGGATTGGCTCCTGCTCCAAGGAGACCTGTTCCCTGTCATGTTCCACAACTAAACATTCAGGGTCACTCCAAGTGAACTGGGCTGCGAGAAATAACCAGAGACAGAGAAATACCTTTTTCTTTGGGTCCTGTGAGGGCTCCCCTGACCTTCGGGATCCGTGGAAGAGCATGGAGCACATGCTGAACCCTATTATTGGGAAGAAGCCATTCAAATGAGGCCAGGGGTCAGGTTTCAGGGGGTTGAGTCTAGCTTTGGATGTCTGCTGTCAGCAGGTTGACTGACATCTGGGAAGGCCATGCCCATCTCAGGAGTTGTGTGGGGATCATGGCAGAGCAGTGGAAAGACCAGAGCGAGGCCTGCCCAAACAGAGGGGCGACGTCAGTCCAGTCCACCCTGTGCGCTCAGGGCCCGGAGTTTACATACACACAGCCCGTGGCTGCTTGCCACACCTCCTCACTCTCATCGCTCAAGGCTGAGGCGCTCAGTTCCTATGAGGTAGCTCCTGACAGTTCCCTTGATCAGAACGTGGTGTTAGGAGACAAGACCAGGCGCGGCGCATGCTCTCTGCTGCAGGGGAGTCCTGCTTCCAGACCCTGTCTGCTGAGTGCTAACTTGAGTGTACAAGTCTGTATTTCTACATGCAGCTGTCTGCTTCTGGATGAGGTTAAACATGAGGGCTCAGCCTGCTCCTCTGGTGATGTGTGACTTCCCACCATCCTGCCTCCCGCCCCTCACCACTCACTCGCTTGTTCAGAACCTGGTGGAAGGATTGTTAGCCTTTATCCAGCTGAGCACAGCACTACACAGATTCCTGTGCCCTCCATCTCACAGATGCCACTCATTTCCAAAGTTACAGAAACAAACCCCTTTTCCCCAGACCCTGCAGAAAGGGAGTATAGTAGTACATTTGTAATGCTGTGAGAGTCTCCTGTCACAGTCTGTATTCTTCCTTGAATCCGTCAACCCACTTAATTGATCTGTTTGCACTCATGAAGGTTAGTCTTTGCACTTTGAGAAGTGCAGTGGGCCTCACCACATGTGTAATGACATATATCTACCATCACAGTGTCATAAAGAGGACCTTCTTCCCTTAAAAGCACCCAGCACCTGCTCTCTTCCCCACACCCACCTGATCCCAGGGAGCCACAGAGCTGCTACGGATCCACCTTTTCTGGAACACAGGCAGTTGGTATCTCCAGCGTGTGGCCCTCCATGTGGCTTCTTCCACTTAGCAACATGCACACAGGTCCCTCCGTGTGTCTTTGTAACGGGATCACTCTCTCTTTTTATTGCTCAGGAATATTTCCTGGTCTGGATCTACCACAGTTTGTTCACCCCTCACCCACTGAAGGGTGTCTTACTAGAGCCCAGCTTGGGGCGGTTCTAAAGCTGCCATGAACATCTGTGTGCAGGTTTTTGTGTGATCGGAGCTTTCAACTCAGTAGGCTGGACATCAGGGGGCACTGCTGCCAGCTCACAGGGCCTGACAATGCTCAAGTGCGAGAAGCTGCACCTCATTCCTGGCAGCAGTGAATGAGGACCCCCCGGCTGCATGCCCGCGCACTCCGCGACCACCGAGTGGGGCCTGGGGCCCGTGACTGATCACAGAGCCAGGGTCAGGAGGTGGCAATCTTATCTGTCGCCAGCACGTCTTCTTCTCTGTTGAGGTGTCTGTTTGGCTCTTCTTTAAACTGGGCTTTTTTCTTATGGCTTAGTTTTAAGAGTTTCTTGAATATTTGGACCCAAGCTCATGAACATATATGTGCTTTGCACATATTTTCCCCCAGGATGTGGCTTGTCTTTTCACTCTATTAATAGTATATTTGGCAAAAAAAAAAAAAGAAATTTTAAATTTTAGTAAAGTCCAGTTTCTGAGATATAGAAAGTCCAGTGATCCATTTTCAGAATGAGTATTTAGCCTTAAATGTAATATTGGGATGTAGGAAAAACAGCAGTAGGGGATAGCAGGATGGAAAGTTACAAGCAGTTAATGCCTAAGTGTGACAGATTCACAGCCCTGTGACAAACAGGAGGTGGGGGAGGACTGACCTGGTCAAGGAAGATCAACGCGGGGACAGCCGAAAGAATGTTTCTTCAAGTGACCCAACCAGGAGATAATAAGACCTAGGGGACATTGGAGAAGACCACGCACCTTGTGGTCAACCAGCAAGGCACTAGGGACTTGTGCACTAGGGAGTGAGCACTGACTGAGACTGGTCTGGATGTGCCTGCTCTCTGACATCCGCTCTGGCAGGACCGCCATTAGTAGCCTCACTTCTCTGTGCCTGTGGTCTCAGTCCACTCTTTGGATTTGGGCAAGTGAGCATGTTTCTTACACACTTACCTTGGAGGGGGGACACTGAGAATTTAACTGAGGAGTGCTGCATTCAGATTAGAATAGATAGGAACAGGGGGAACAGAGACGCAGAATCTGGGAATTCAGAAACTGAATTTCCATTCAGTTCAGTAACCTGAACTGAATCCCCAGCCCTTTTATTTCAAGACAGAATCTCTCTAAGTTGTCCCAGTTGGCCTTGGACTTGACATCCAACTTCCTCAGACTCCTGAGTTGCTGGGATTGAGGTGGGCGCCACTAAACCAGGATCCATGCTATATCATATATGTTCTTTGTGGGGCTGAGAATGTAGCTCACTTCATAGAGTGCTTGCCTTGCATGCACAAGGCTCTGAGTCAATCTCCATCACCAAACACAAAAAATATATATATTTTCTTTCTGCATTGTACGTTATGCTGCACCTAAAATCTCCTCTCAAACCACAGGAGACCCAAATTACTCCTGTGTCAATATCCTATATACCTATGTCTTATATACCTGTGTCATACATAGGCTCAGATTCATCTTATAAAAGTTGTAAACTATGGCCTAGATTAATTTTTTAAATTTTATTGTAGTTGTAAATGGACAGAATGCCTCTATTTGATTTATTTTTATATGGTAAAGAGGATCGAACCCAGGGCCTCATGCATGCGAGGCAGCTCACTGCCACAGAGCTACAGCTCCAGCCCTAGATTCATGATTTAATGTAGGTGTCTACTTGCTCAATTTCAACCATTTAGGAAAGACAGTAGTAACTCTGATTTGATGGTGTCCCTCCGAATCAAAGTTCAGAAGTCTTGGTGTCAACAGTTATATGGGTCTCTGTTTCTGCTTTTTATTCATGTGGTAAAACTCTGTGGACCAGTACTGAGTTCTCATGGGGATTATGGGTGTCTGTTCCCCCATTTCCTCTTTGTTCTGCCCTATGGGGCTGAGTGGTGAGCCCTGTGGGGTTCTGGGTCCCTGTTCCTCCCTCTCCTCTCTGTTCTTCTCTCTGTGGCTGAGTGGTGAGTCCTGGTCGGGTTCTGGGTCCCTGTCCCTCCCTGTCCTCTCTGTTCTTTTCTCTGTGGCTGAGTGGTGAGTCCTGGTCGGGTTCTGGGTCCCTGTCCCTCCCTCTCCTCTCTGTTCTGCTCTCTGTGGCTGAGTGGTGAGTCCTGGTCGGGTTCTGGGTCCCTGTTCCTCCCTCTCCTCTCTGTTCTTCTCTCTGTGGCTGAGTGGTGAGTCCTGGTCGGGTTCTGGGTCCCTGTCCCTCCCTCTCCTCTCTGTTCTGCTCTCTGTGGCTGAGTGGTGGGTCCTGGTGAGGTTCTGGGTCCCTGTCCCTCCATGTCCTCTCTGTTCTCTCTGGGGCTGAGTGGTGGGTCCTGGTGAGGTTCTGGGTCCCTGTCCCTCCCTCTCCTCTCTGTTCTGCTCTCTGTGGCTGAGTGGTGGGTCCTGGTGAGGTTCTGGATCCCTGTCCCTCCCTGTCCTCTCTGTTCTGCTCTCTGTGGCTGAGTGGTGGGTCCTGGTGAGGTTCTGGGTCCCTGTCCCTCCCTCTCCTCTCTGTTCTGCTCTCTGTGGCTGAGTGGTGGGTCCTGGTGAGGTTCTGGGTCCCTGTCCCTCCTTCTCCTCTCTGTTCTGCTCTCTGTGGCTGAGTGGTGAGTCCTGGTGAGGTTCTGGGTTCCTGTCCCTCCCTGTCCTCTCTGTTCTGCTCTCTGTGGCTGAGTGGTGGATCCTGGTGAGGTTCTGGGTCCCTGTCCCTCCCTCTCCTCTCTGTTCTGCTCTCTGTGGCTGAGTGGTGGGTCCTGGTGAGGTTCTGGGTCCCTGTCCCTCCCTCTCCTCTCTGTTCTTCTCTCTGTGGCTGAGTGGTGGATCCTGGTGAGGTTCTGGGTCCCTGTCCCTCCCTGTCCTCTCTGTTCTGCTCTCTGTGGCTGAGTGGTGGGTCCTGGTGTGGTTCTGGGTCCCTGTCCCTCCCTGTCCTCTCTGTTCTTCTCTCTGTGGCTGAGTGGTGGGTCCTGGTCGGGTTCTGGGTCCCTGTTCCTCCCTGTCCTCTCTGTTCTGCTCTCTGTGGCTGAGTGGTGGGTCCTGGTGTGGTTCTGGGTCCCTGTCCCTCCCTCTCCTCTCTGTTCTGCTCTCTGTGGCTGAGTGGTGGGTCCTGGTGAGATTCTGGGTCCCTGTCCCTCCCTCTCCTCTCTGTTCTGCTCTCTGTGGCTGAGTGGTGGGTCCTGGTGAGGTTCTGGGTCCCTGTCCCTCCCTCTCCTCTCTGTTCTGCTCTCTGTGGCTGAGTGGTGGGTCCTGGTGTGGTTCTGGGTCCCTGTCCCTCCCTCTCCTCTCTGTTCTGCTCTCTGTGGCTGAGTGGTGGGTCCTGGTGTGGTTCTGGGTCTCTGTCCCTCCCTCTCCTCTCTGTTCTGCTCTCTGGGGCTGAGTGGTGGATCCTGGTGAGGTTCTGGGTCCCTGTCCCTCCCTCTCCTCTCTGTTCTTCTCTCTGTGGCTGAGTGGTGAGTCCTGGTGTGGTTCTGGGTCCCTGTCCCTCCCTCTCCTCTCTGTTCTGCTCTCTGTGGCTGAGTGGTGAGTCCTGGTGTGGTTCTGGGTCCCTGTCCCTCCCTCTCCTCTCTGTTCTGCTCTCTGTGGCTGAGTGGTGGATCCTGGTGAGGTTCTGGGTCCCTGTCCCTCCCTCTCCTCTCTGTTCTTCTCTCTGTGGCTGAGTGGTGGGTCCTGGTGTGGTTCTGGGTCCCTGTCCCTCCCTCTCCTCTCTGTTCTGCTCTCTGTGGCTGAGTGGTGGGTCCTGGTGTGGTTCTGGGTCCCTGTCCCTCCCTCTCCTCTCTGTTCTTCTCTCTGTGGCTGAGTGGTGGATCCTGGTGAGGTTCTGGGTCCCTGTCCCTCCCTCTCCTCTCTGTTCTGCTCTCTGTGGCTGAGTGGTGGGTCCTGGTGTGGTTCTGGGTCCCTGTTCCTCCCTCTCCTCTCTGTTCTGCTCTCTGTGGCTGAGTGGTGGGTCCTGGTGTGGTTCTGGGTCCCTATCCCTCCCTCTCCTCTCTGTTCTTCTCTCTGTGGCTGAGTGGTGGATCCTGGTGAGGTTCTGGGTCCCTGTCCCTCCCTCTCCTCTCTGTTCTTCTCTCTGTGGCTGAGTGGTGGGTCCTGGTGTGGTTCTGGGTCCCTATCCCTCCCTGTCCTCTCTGTTCTGCTCTCTGTGGCTGAGTGGTGGGTCCTGGTGTGGTTCTGGGTCCCTGTCCCTCCCTGTCCTCTCTGTTCTTCTCTCTGTGGCTGAGTGGTGGGTCCTGGTGAGGTTCTGGATCCCTGTCCCTCCCTGTCCTCTCTGTTCTGCTCTCTGTGGCTGAGTGGTGGGTCCTGGTGAGGTTCTGGGTCCCTGTCCCTCCCTCTCCTCTCTGTTCTGCTCTCTGTGGCTGAGTGGTGGGTCCTGGTGTGGTTCTGGGTCCGTGTCCCTCCCTCTCCTCTCTGTTCTGCTCTCTGTGGCTGAGTGGTGGGTCCTGGTCGGGTTCTGGGTCCCTGTTCCTCCCTGTCCTCTCTGTTCTGCTCTCTGTGGCTGAGTGGTGGGTCCTGGTGTGGTTCTGGGTCCCTATCCCTCCCTGTCCTCTCTGTTCTGCTCTCTGTGGCTAAGTGGTGGGTCCTGGTGTGGTTCTGGGTCCCTGTCCCTCCCTCTCCTCTCTGTTCTGCTCTCTGTGGCTGAGTGGTGGGTCCTGGTCGGGTTCTGGGTCCCTGTTCCTCCCTGTCCTCTCTGTTCTTTTCTCTGTGGCTGAGTGGTGGGTCCTGGTGTGGTTCTGGGTCCCTGTCCCTCCCTCTCCTCTCTGTTCTTCTCTCTGTGGCTGAGTGGTGGGTCCTGGTGTGGTTCTGGGTCCCTGTTCCTTTCTCTCCTCTCTGTTCTGCTCTCTGTGGCTGAGTGGTGGGTCCTGGTGTGGTTCTGGGTCTCTGTTCCTCCCTCTCCTCTCTGTTCTGCTCTCTGTGGCTCAGTGGTGGGTCCTGGTGAGGTTCTGGGTCCCTGTCCCTCCCTCTCCTCTCTGTTCTGCTCTCTGTGGCTGAGTGGTGGGTCCTGGTGTGGTTCTGGGTCCCTGTCCCTCCCTGTCCTCTCTGTTCTTCTCTCTGTGGCTGAGTGGTGGGTCCTGGTGTGGTTCTGGGTCCCTGTTCCTCCCTGTCCTCTCTGTTCTGCTCTCTGTGGCTAAGTGGTGGGTCCTGGTGTGGTTCTGGGTCCCTGTCCCTCCCTGTCCTCTCTGTTCTGCTCTCTGTGGCTGAGTGGTGGGTCCTGGTGTGGTTCTGGGTCCCTGTCCCTCCCTGTCCTCTCTGTTCTTCTCTCTGTGGCTGAGTGGTGGGTCCTGGTGTGGTTCTGGGTCCCTGTCCCTCCCTCTCCTCTCTGTTCTGCTCTCTGTGGCTGAGTGGTGGGTCCTGGTGTGGTTCTGGGTCCCTGTCCCTCCCTGTCCTCTCTGTTCTTCTCTCTGTGGCTGAGTGGTGGGTCCTGGTGTGGTTCTGGGTCCCTGTCCCTCCCTGTCCTCTCTGTTCTTCTCTCTGTGGCTGAGTGGTGGGTCCTGGTGTGGTTCTGGGTCCCTGTCCCTCCCTGTCCTCTCTGTTCTGCTCTCTGTGACTGAGTGGTGGGTCCTGGTGAGGTTCTGGGTCCCTGTTCCTCCCTGTCCTCTCTGTTCTGCTCTCTGTGGCTAAGTGGTGGGTCCTGGTGTGGTTCTGGGTCCCTGTCCCTCCCTGTCCTCTCTGTTCTGCTCTCTGTGGCTGAGTGGTGGGTCCTGGTGTGGTTCTGGGTCCCTGTTCCTCCCTGTCCTCTCTGTTCTGCTCTCTGTGGCTAAGTGGTGGGTCCTGGTGAGGTTCTGGGTCCCTGTCCCTCCCTGTCCTCTCTGTTCTTCTCTCTGTGGCTGAGTGGTGGGTCCTGGTGAGGTTCTGGGTCCCTGTCCCTCCCTGTCCTCTCTGTTCTGCTCTCTGTGGCTAAGTGGTGGGTCCTGGTGTGGTTCTGGGTCCCTGTTCCTCCCTCTCCTCTCTGTTCTGCTCTCTGTGGCTGAGTGGTGGGTCCTGGTGTGGTTCTGGGTCCCTGTCCCTCCCTCTCCTCTCTGTTCTGCTCTCTGTGGCTGAGTGGTGGGTCCTGGTGTGGTTCTGGGTCCCTGTCCCTCCCTCTCCTCTCTGTTCTGCTCTCTGTGGCTGAGTGGTGGGTCCTGGTGTGGTTCTGGGTCCCTGTCCCTCCCTCTCCTCTCTGTTCTGCTCTCTGTGGCTGAGTGGTGTGTCCTGGTGAGGTTCTGGGTCCCTGTCCCTCCCTCTCCTCTCTGTTCTGCTCTCTGTGGCTGAGTGGTGGGTCCTGGTGTGGTTCTGGGTCCCTGTCCCTCCCTCTCCTCTCTGTTCTGCTCTCTGTGGCTGAGAGGTGAGTCCTGAGGGTTTCTGGGTCTCTGTCCCTCCCTCTCCTCTCTGTTCTGCTCTCTGTGGCTGAGAGGTGAGTCCTGAGGGTTTCTGGGTCTCTGTCCCTCCCTGTCCTCTCTCTTCTCCTGTTTGTGGATGAGTGGTGAGTCCTATGGAGGTTCCTGGTCTCTGTCCCTCCCTCTCCTATCTGTTCTTCTCTCTGGGGCTGAGTGGTGAATCAAATGAAGTGTGGAGTAGGAGAGGGCACATCCCTTCCCCAGGCCCAGTTTCAGGGGAAAACATCTGGTGTCTTTTCATCACGTGTGACATCAGCTGTGGGCAGGTAAAAAATTTTTTAAAGGTTAATGAAATTCCTCCAGGCACAATGGTACATGTGTGTAGTTCCAAACACTCAGGAGGCTGAGGCAGGAATATTTCAAGTTTAAGACCAGCCTCATTAACTTAGTGAGGCCTGATATCAAAATATCAGGGGATGTGGGTCAGTGTTTAAGCACCCCTGGGCTCAACTCAAAATAGTTAAGGAAATTCTTCCTGTTTCTAGTTTCTGAGAGTTTTTATTCTGAATGAGTGTTAGATTTGATCAAATGCTTTTTCTGCATTAATTGGTAAGATTTTTCCTTTAACCTTTTTATGTGATGGATTACATTAATTGATTTTTAAATGTTGAACCAGCCATGTACACCTGGAATAAATATCACTTGGTCATGAAATATCATCTTTTTCATACATTGTTAAATTGGCTTTTGCCAAGATCTTCAGAATTTTAGCATCGATGTTCATGAACTATCTTGGTCTGCAGTTTCTCTTTACTGCATTGTCTTATCTGGTGCTGGTAGTAGGGAAGTGCCAGGTCATAGAATGTGTTAAAAAGTCCTTCCCATCCTGGGTATAGAGAAGTCGCAAACTCACTGTCCCCCACACTGTCAAAGAACAGAATGCTTCTGTGACCCCCAGCTGCAGGGCATACCAGTGGGGTGTCTTCTGATCCACTTCAGGTCCAACTCTACCCACCTGGAGATGGAATTGGATCCCACAGGCTAAAGTCAGTCCAAGACTTCCCCCAGCTCCCAATGCCAATCACTAGCTCCAGACCACTTTACCTGTGCTTGTGACCAACCAGCTATGAAGCAGTGGTACTGGTCAGGGGTACTAGGATTTTCTGTTGCTCTAAAAAAAATACCTGAGGGTCTGTACTTGATGAACAGAGGTTTATTTCACTCACAGCTGTGAAGGTTCCGGAGGATGGTGCTGGCTTCTGTTTAGCTCTGGTGAGGGTTTGGCTGGTACCTCCAGTGTCAGGAGTGTGCAGGTGGTCATCAGGTGAGGCAGAAAACCAGAGTGCAGGGAGGACCCAGCTTTGCCTCTTTATGGCCACCCACAATCCTACAAGTCCAGCATTGATCCCTTCCATGGCAGCACCCCTGAGGTAATCACAGCTGACCCCACCTCTTAAAGGTTCACAGCTCTTTCTATCACCACTATAGGGACTGAGTCTCCCACACAGGAGCCGTTGTGGGACACACCCAAACCACCTCCAGACTGTAGGCTTGGATCTCCCCTGATGTCTCACCAGCTTCAGTTACGTTGCTGGAGCAGTTCACAGAACTCAGGGAAAACATATGACCGCACACAAAGGAGGAGATGCCCAGGTGGAGGGCTGGGAGAAGGACCATGGGGCTCCCTCTCTGGTACCCGGTTAGGCTGTCCCTTCAGGCTGTGGAGGCTGCGATTCAAGTACAGGTCTGACTGGTTCCAATGGCCCTTTGTGGTCACTCCACCTGTGTCCCTCCCTTTTGTGGAGAATGCTCCAAGTTCCCACCCTCTCTAGGAGCCACCAGTCTCTCTCAGTCATCAGCAAACAGAAAGAGTCCTGCTCAGGACTAGGGCCCCAGGGTGGTCTGACAGACATGAGTACCAAACACAAACACACCTTCAGAAACTCACCAGCGGCCCACGTCCTGGGAGAGACAGGATCCTGGGCCCCACCCCAACATTTGCTGGGATTCTCCTGCCACCTGTCAGCAACTGTGCTTTTGTTGTTGTTGTTGTTGTTGTTAATTAAGCTGTTACCTTAGTTGATTTGATACTTCAAAGTCTGTCCAGGCTGTTCTGTTTCTTGGTAAGTTTTATTATTCATGTCTTTGAGGGAATCAATCTATTTTATCTAAGACATGGAGCTTAGATTGTCATCACAGTGTGGCCATGTGTGGCTGAGGCACGTCCTTGGGCAATTTCACCAGAAGTGCTCTTAACGGCAGTGATGACCAGCTGCATGGAATGCATGTCAGGGGAGCACGCCACACCTGCAGTCTTGTTAGATACACCTGAGCTGCCGTGGAAATGAGACGAGTGCTAAAAGTGGGTGGGCAAGGCAGACTTCTGCCAGGAGGGCTGCGACAGACACGGCGGGCAAGGGCACCTGGGCAGGATGTTGCCTGCTTTATCCTTAACATAGTGCTGCCCCTTGCTCTGATAGGAGGAGCTCAGGGTTACAATCTACACAACTGGCTAATTTCAAAATTGGGGAGGGCAAAGGGAAGGACTATGGTTCAATTGGCTACAACTGGACCTTTCATCCCAATTAAGGCTAAATACTATATTCTGAGAATGGACCACTGGACTTTCTGTCTCTCACAGTTCCCCCTTTTCTTTTTATACCCTTTGGCCGCGTTTTCATTTCTGTTCTTGTGCCATCCATCCTAGATATATTGAGTGGAAATCACCCATGGTAATGGGTTCCCCCCTTGTAGGAGACCAGGTAGGCATCCTGGTGATGAGGAGCACTTGGTAAGGTCCTTTCCAACTCAGCTGTAGCTTGTCTTCTTTCCAGGTCTTGATTAAAACCAAGTCGCAGGCTGGAAGTGAACTGCAAACTCCAGAGGAGTCTGAGCAGCAGCTCATGATAATCACACCAGAAAAAAAAGCACAGACAGGTCTCAGATTGGCTCAGAACACACCTGTGACTCTGACAGAGCTTTATGCAATATTTATCAGACACTCCTGTATAAAGACGCTTCCTTTATAACCTCCCAGTTTTACTGACTTTCAGGAGGACTGACACAAATGTACATCTCAGGTAAAAGAACCTGTCTTGTCTTTTAAATGTCCACATGCAGCTGTGCTTTGGTTTTACTCTCCTGCTGGGTGTTTAAGACCAAGTTGGCCAAAATTGGCCTTTTTTTCCTCTCTCTCTACTGTTAGAGTTAGCTGAGATTTGTCAGGGATCACTCTTGGGAACTTGTGAAAAGCCTCTTGGCTCCTTTAGCTTTTCCTCTTCCAGTTGTGCCATCTGCCAGGATGGGCCAGGGTCTTGCTGACCACGTGTGGCTTCCCTGGAAACATCAGAGACATCTCCCTCTCCAGTGACCCTCCTCTGCAGAATGTGCACTGGGTGGCTTCCTGTTCTCTAGGGTCCTCGTGATCCCCCTGTTTAGGAGGTCATGTGACTGGCTGGAGTTGCAGGGCCCTTAGAGGGTTCTTGTCATTCCCTGGATTCTGGATGACCTTCATGGGCAAAAACCAGAATTTTTTTTTATTTTTCTTATTTGTTCTAATTAGTCACACATGACAGTAGAATGCATTTTGACATATTGTACACAAGTGGAGCACAACTTCTCATTCCTCTGGCTGTACATGGTGCAGAGTCACTCCCCTAGTGTGATCATACATGAATATAGGTAATAATGTCTGTCTCATTCTACCGTCCTTCCCTTCCCCACAGCCCCACCCCTCCCCTCACTCTGCTCTACAAACCAAAGTTCCTGCATTCTTCCCTGTCCCCCTGACCCACTATGGAGCAACATCTGCTTATCAGAGAAAACATCCAGCTTTTGGTTTTTTGAGATTGGCTTATTTCACTTAGCATGATATTCTCTAGTTCCATCCATTTACCTGCAAACATCATGATTTCATTCTTTTTTAAGGCTGAGTAATAGTCCATTGTGTATATGCACCACATTTTCTTCATCCATTCATCTGTCAAAGGGCATTTAGGCTGCTTCCATAGTTTAGCTATTATTAATTGAGCTGCTATAGACATTGATGTGACTGCATCACTGTGATATGCTATTTTAAGTCCTTTGGGTATAAACCAAGGAGTGGGATAGCTGGGTCAAATGGTGGATCCATTCCAAGTTTTCTGAGGTATTTCCATACTGCTTTCTACAGTGCTTGCACCAATTTGCAGTCCTGACCAGCAATGTATGAGTGTGCCTTTTTCCCCACATCTTCACCAACACTTAATATTGCTTGTATGCTTGATCATTGCCATTCGGACTGGAATGGGATGAAACCTTAGTGTAGTTTTGATTTGCATTATTCTAATTGCTAGAGATGATGAACATTTTTTCATTTGTTTGGTGATCAATTATATTTCTTCTGTGAAGTGTCTGTTCAGTTCCTTAGCCCATTTATTGACTGTGTTATTTGTTTGGGGGGGTATTAAGTTTTTTTAATTCTTTGTATATCCTGGAGATTAGTGCTCTATCTGAGTTGTGTGTGGTAAATATTTTTTCCCATTCTATAAGCTCTCTCATCCTGTTATTGATTATTTCCTTTGCTGAGAAGATGCTTTTTAGTTGGAATCCATCCCATTTTTTTTTTTAAATTTAATTCTTATGCTCTAGGACTCCTTGTTTGGAAAGTCAGGTCCTAAGCCAACATGATGAAGATTTAGGCCTGCTTGTTTCTTCTATTAGGCTCAGGGTCTCTGTTCTAGTGTCTAAGTCTTTGATCCACTTTGAATTGATTTTTGTGCAGGGTGAGAGACAGAGGTTGAATTTCATTGTGGCACATACGGAGTTCCAGTTTTCCCAGCACCACTTGTTGAATAGGCTGTCTTTTCTCCAGTGTATGTTTTGGCACCTTTGTCTAGTATGAGATGACCATTTATGTGGGTTTGTCCCTGTGTCTTCTATTTGTACCATGGGTCTACGTGTCTATTTTGGTGTCAATACCATGCTGTTTTTGTTACTACTGATTTGTAGTATAGTTCAAGATCTGGTATTGTGATGACTTCTGAAAAGCCCAGAATATTGGCTGCCTTTTCCTTGGCCCTTTTACCTCCTTATCTTTGGTCTCCAAGTTTTGGTTTTAAAATGTAGCAGGTCAGTTTCACCAGCAACTTTAATATCTATGATTTTATAGTGATCTCTTCCCTTTAACTGGGTTAGTATCAGGACTGGAAGTCAGCCTTATATCCCATTTGTCCTGTAGGTATCAGCTTAATGCCCTGAATCAACTCAGGTTGTCCTGCTAGAAGCAGTACTTCTTCAAAACGCTAAGAGGCAAAAGTTATAAAGTTCTATAAGGGAAATACAAAATTGAAATTAACAAGACCAAAAACATATTTAGTTTGTTATTTTCTTGGAACCAAGAAACATAATTTCTATAACAACACTAATATATATTTGGTATAAGACACATACATTTATCAATTCAATTACATATGAGATCCCTTACAAATTTTACTTTCTTTAAAAAAAAAAAATTCTGCAGGTCAGGTGGAGCATGTCTATAATCCCTGTGGCTTGGGAGGCTGAGACAGGAGGATCACAAGTTCAAAGACAGCCTCAGCAATGGTGAGGTGCTAAGCAATTCAGTGAAACCCTGTATCTAAATAAAATACAAAAATAGGATTGAGGATGTGGCTCAGTGGTTGAGTGCCCCAGAGTTCAATCCCCAATGACAAAAAAAAAAATCTTTTTAATGTTACATGTCTTCTATAATTTACCCAAAACTTTACTTAATTTTGTATTAATTTGAGATCATAGTAACCTTTACAATAAAAATGTTTTGAACATAACTTTAAATGAGGTTAAGTCTAGCCTACTTTGGAGCCATCTTGACATGGAGTAGGGTGTGAGGCTGAGCCTTATCTAGGTAAGACAGGCCTCTTGACAATCCCACAACATTACATCTGAAACAGGAATCAAACAAAAACTAAGAGAGCTCCTAACTTTATTTTTGTGTGAAAAGAGGCAAAAATGCTTCTGTTTTACAGTGTCAACCTTTGAACAAATCAGGCTTTTCTTATTACCTTCCAAAAATACATTTAAATTTCCATTGTAAAGAGTAACATAAAAATTTATATAACTTACTGACAACATGTTACCTTTATCCAGTTATAAAACATCAAATGACATAAATGAATGCCAACAAATTTTTTTTCTATATAAATCTGAAGGGGACTATTGGCTATGGACTATTTTAGTTTGGAGAACAGCAACTTGATAAAGTGTTCTCCAGGCTTTATGCTTTAAAAGGCCTGTAAACTTGAAGATCATGAATGCATTGACTATACAAAGAAGGCACTAATGGTTAGTGTCACAATTACACAGATGTTTTTACATTAAGTTTAGATTTTAAAGTAAAATATAGAACCCATAGTATATAGTAACAATAACCACAGGTCTGCCTGGGTTAGCAGTAGTAGCAAAAATTAAAGGGTAACTTTAAATCTCTTATACATTAGGAAACATTGTTAATGATCAGAAATAAACTCAGTCAAAGCAAACAGATATAAGCCAGGTCTTTTAATGGCAGTGTGGCCCTTCTATGTCAGATATAGTGTGTAAAAGAGAGCACTTAATGGAACCACCATTTGACCCAGCTATCCCTCTCCTTGGACTATACCCAAAGGACGTAAAAACAGCATACTACAGGGACACAGCCACATCAATGTTTATAGCAGCACCATTCACAATAGCTAAACTATGGAGCCAACCTAGATGCCCTTCAGTGGATGAATGGATAAAAAATATGTGGCATATACACACAATGGAATTTTACTCAGCAATAAAGGAGAATAAAATCATGGCATTTGCAGGTAAATGGATGGCACTGGAGAAGATAATGCTAAGTAAAGTTAGCCAATCCCAAAAAAACAAATGCCGATTGTTTTCTCTGATATAAGGAGGCTGACTCATAGTGGGGTAGGGAGAAGGAGCATGGGAGGAATAGATGGATTCTAGATAGGGAAGAGGGGTGGGAGGGAAAAGGACGGGGCAGGGGATTAGCAAGGACGGTGGAATGTGATGGACATCATTATCCAAAGTACATGTATGAAGACCCAATTTGTCATCCTACTTTATATACAAACAGAGAGATGAAAAATTGTGATATATATGTGTAATAAGAATTGTAATGCAAAAAAAACAAAGTACATGTATAAAGACATGAATTGGTGTGAACATACTTTACATATAAAGATATGAAAAATTGGGCTCTATATGGGCAATAAGAATTGTAATGCATTCTGCTGTTATTTAAAAAAATAAAATCAATTTTTTTAAAAAAATGAAAAAAAAAAAGAGAGCACTTATTTGTTACCTTGCAGGTAAATCTACAAAAACTTTCATTTTACAAACCTTTACATAATACTTAGACAAAGCTCATACAAACATAATTCTTGGATGTATACATATCTCTAGTTACATGTATTTAGGGTGTCAACTATATTATTATACCCTAAAATAACTGTTGCTTATTTAACCAGTTATGAAGTAACCATTTAAAATGCTTTAAAACAGGTTCAAACCCTAATTCTTTTAAGACTTAGCTTCCCTAAATAATAAAACCTAACAGACATGAGAAAATTATCTTGATAGATTTGAGCAGATCAATGTTTAGACTTTGATTCCTATCGGTAAATTAAAATTTTAATAACTTTAACTGATGATGTTAATTATAGCCAATCTAATCACATACACAAACTTTTTGAGATTTACCTTCCCTAAACCTTCTGTGACTTAGACGTTCTACAACTTGTTTACATCCTTCTCTTCACCCTCTCTTTTATCTTGGACTTTAGCACAAGAATATTACTTTACCATACAAAATACTTTCTCATCCAAAGCCATTTCTTTTATCATCTAGTTTTCCATGTTAAAATATATTTACAAACCTATAACTTTCTTTTCTTTTATATTTTCTAGTTTCAGACATTTTCTTAAATTCATATTCTGAAACAATTGTTATGAATATTTTCTGTGCATTTGATTTACACAATGCATTTCATCCCAGGAGAGGGTTCAGACAATCTGGCAGGTACAAAGCTGTGCCTTAATCTTTTTTCTCTCCCAGGTGCCATTCAAGGGGTTGGAGCCCAGGGTGTGTTTGAGTTCAGCCATCTCCTTTATTATCATCTACGTCTCTCTTACCCAAGGCATGTTGTCTTCAGTGGAGGAGGCCTTTCCATCCTCTCCCCTTTCTGAAACTTACTGAGAGAGTAGAACCCCAGAGTATGAGGGTGTGCCATGGCAGTTGGGATTTAAAAGTGACACTTGATTATCTGGTCTCTGGTTGGCTTGGGTACTTGTTTGTGCAGGTCTCGTGGTAAGGTGGAGCCATAGTTCTTCCTTCTCTAAAGAGCCAGCTCTGCCTGTCCTCCAACTGGTAGTAGGACCAGAACTGAGTACAGAAAACGTCAGGCCTTTGCCACCTGGTTTGAAAGTCAGAGGAACCCCAGTGTAGGAGCGCTTGTGCAGAAGGGCCCTTGGCATCCTCAACGTCTGAACAGAGAGGGTGACCTTGATCTTCTGTGGGCCTCAGAGCTGTGGGGGGTGACCCTTAAGGCCAGACGAGGACGCTTGAGTCAGCA
This sequence comes from Spermophilus citellus, assembly GCF_964194105.1. Taxonomy (NCBI): domain Eukaryota; kingdom Metazoa; phylum Chordata; class Mammalia; order Rodentia; family Sciuridae; genus Spermophilus; species Spermophilus citellus. Next base: position 283,116 of record NC_138189.1, read on the forward strand.
GAACTAGTTGCCCTTTATTGATGCAGCCCTCAAAGTCTCCTTTATCTCCTGTGAGTGTCCAAACATTAGCAAGGGCTGTGGTAAACTGTCTGCCTGGCATGCATCAAGCCCTGGCTTTGAACCCTAGCATGACAAATCAATAAAGATACAAAGCATTAGTGACCTCATATTGAGGCCCAACTAGACCTTGGGCAGTTGGATTGAGTGTCTCTTACCAAGGCAGGACCCAGGCCCCCTTTTGTGTGTGTGTCCTTTCCCTCTTAAATGGAGAAACCCCAGGGTTTTGGGGGGTTTGTTTGACACTGTGTTGACCCCAGCTCTGGAAGCCCTGTAGACAGGGTTGAGCATCCCAGAGGGGACAGGCCAATAGCTTTCCTGAGAGCCACATGCCCTGGACAAGTTGGTTTTGCTAGTGTCTGTATTTGCTATTTTACTCATGATTAGGGCCACCAAAGTACTGTCCTACTGGCTGTTATATAAAGGAATCTGATTCATACAGCCAGGGATGCTGTCCCCACCGTAACAGACCCGAGTTTCAAGACGCCTAGGAGGTAGGGGTAGTAGACAAAGTAACTTTATTCCTAAAAGGATAAAATCTTTCCCTGTAGTCCAATAAAGTAGAAACTGGCAAAAACTGAGGATCAATGGGGCAGGATCTGAGACTAGACTTCATATTTCCTGGGGGAGGTTGCTGCAAGGCAGAGAAAGAGAAAGAAAGGGACAACTCACTTAGGTACTGGCAGGTAGACAGGAAGGCTCCGCTCAGAGTCGTCAGATCACACTGAGAAGTCACCTCAGCCTGGGACCCAAGGGGCTGCCGAGTGAGGCCCTCCTTCTGCCTTCAGGCAAGAGGCCATGCAGGGAGAGTAAAGCCGAGGCGGAGCTTCTGTGAGCCGTCCATGGGCTCTTGGCCACCTCTAGAGACGCTGCAGTCACACCAGCGGGTAGCCTCAGCCAGAGACTTAGGGGACTTTCTCGATTGAATGGATGGCCATGAAAGGAGACTGAAGCAAGGTCAGAGCCTCTGCAGGGACAGAGAGGGACTGCAGAGTCCTGCTCCAGCAAGGCATCCCCTGAGCCTTGGGTCCGGCAGCCACACTTAACTGCTTTTTACCTTTAACAACTGGCTGACAGGGTCTGGGATTTTTTTTTTTAAAGAGAGAGTGGAGAGAGAGAGAGAGAGAGAGAGAATTTTTTAATATTTATTTTTTAGTTCTCGGCGGACACAACATCTTTGTTGGTATGTGGCGCTGAGGATCGAACCCGGGTCGCACGCATGCCAGGCGAGCGCGCTACCGCTTGAGCCACATCCCCAGCCCAGGGTCTGGGATTTTTGATAGAGACAATGTACAAAACAGAGTACAGGACTCCTAGAAGAAAGCAAAGTGATAGAGCTTTAGTCCATCTCACTCACCTTCTGAATCTCCCCATGTGGGCCTCCAAGATGAGGCCAGAGTCCCCACTCTGCCCATTGCCTTCTGGGTTCTTGTCTCACAAATCTGAATAATAAGATCCATGGACATTAACAGAAGGGAAGAGTAAACAGAGTGGGATTTACTTGAGTGAGAAGAGAGAGAACTCCCACCATGTGAAGGGGCCTGGTAGCAGGAAAGCTCATTTTGGTGTTCCAGCTGAGGGGTGTATATGGTTCTGGGGTGTGTGCGTTGGTCACATCTGCTAAACAGGCATGGAAAACGTCATCGAGGCTATCGGCTGTATCCTTTAGCCTGAGTTTGGTGGGGCTCCAGGTGTGGTCTCTGCATTTGAACAAGACCTCAGCTGGGGGCCATCACTTCTGATTGCTGACCATTGACTCTTCTTATTCACCAACATTCTGATGGACTGGCCAACTAGGAAAAAAAAATATATGGGCTAGTAGTTTCAAAAGTATCTTTGTCCTGACCAATTTAAATCAACCCTTTTTGTTAAAACTTTATTTAAGTCCCATGAACTGAAAAGGTATTTGGATCTGTTAATTAAATTAATAAGTACTCATTTATAAGCTAATTGATACTATGTTCAGGATATATGGACACAAGCAGGTATGCAGACACAACACACAACACATGGGTGTGCACACATACACAAAGCAGACAGGAAGCAGAGACCTTGTAGCTTTTAAGAAGGTGCTAGATCTCCACAGGTAGGAGATCTAGTAGGCTGCAGGTGTTTATTAAAGTCTCTATTAGAGTTAACCCTCTGGAAATTAAAAGACAGCCTGTCACAGATGTTCACACCCTGACTAGACATTCAGCAGAGCTGCGCTGGGAATGCTGGGCGTGCAGTCTGTACCAGGGTGGACGTGGAAACCCAGGTCCACGTGGCCATTGGTGCTTCGTGGACTCAGTCTCACTCCCACTATCGCCACTGTGCACAGGGGACCTTCTGCTGTCCTTCCCTGTCCCTAGGCCTTGGGTCTTCACTCCCCGTTGTCTCCTGTCATGAATCTCCCCTGTGCACCCACCCACTTTACTGGAGGTTTCGTATGACTTGGGCCCTGCTCTGTGCCCAGCCCCCTTAATGGTGACTTGCACACCCCCCTCCTGTTCTCCTGGGGGTGATCTTGTGTTTCTCAAGGCACTCACACTCACACAACCTCCAGGATGTTCTGACCACCAAGGAAGTTCTCCTCTCTCAAGCATGAGAACAGATTTTTCTGCACAGACTTACCCCATCGCTGTGGTGCTTGTTGGGGTCCTTCCTCGTGTATCCGATCCATTTTTGATACACTTTGGATTTTAGGTCCTTTGTTGGCCTCAGGGATGGCAGCTTCCTCTGAGAAGAAGGCTGTGTGTGGCTCCGAGGCCACCACAACAAGGTGTAACTGAAATCTCAGTCCCTGTCCCTGATGCCAATTCAATAATGAGGACACGGTTTTGAGGAAAAGGAAAAAGAAGTTTTATTGCTTTGCCAGCAAAGGAGAAACACGGGGACTCCTGTCCCAGAGGCTGGGATTCTGCCCATCCAGGGGAACAGGGGGCTTTTTATTTTTGGTACCAGGGATTGAACTCAGGGCACTACACCCCTGAGCCACACCCCCAGCCCTATTTTGTATTTTATTTACAGACAGGATCTCACTGAGTTGCTTAGAATCTTGCTTTTTCTGAGGCTAGCTTTGAACTCATGATCCTCCTGCCTCAGCCTCCTGAGCTAATGGAATTACAGGTGTGTGCCCACCAGGCCTGTCAGAACAGGGGGCTTTTATTTTTTTTTAATTGGTTTGCATTCTTTTTTTTATTGGTTGTTCACAACATGACAAAGCTCTTGACATATCATATTTCATACATTAGATTGAAGTGAGTTATGAACTCCCAATTTTACCCCAAATGCAGGTTGCAGAATCACATCAGTTACACATCCACAATTTTACATAATGCCCTATTAGTAATTGTTGTATTCTGCTACCTTTCCTATCCCCTACTACCCCCCCTCCCCTCCCCTCCCATCTTCTCTCTCTACCCCATCTACTGTAATTCATTTCTCTCCTTGTTTATTTTCCCATTCCCCTCACAACCTCTTATATGTAATTTTGTATAGCAATGAGGGTCTCCCTTCATTTCCATGCAATTTCCCTTTTCTCTCTCTTTCCCTCCCATCTCATGTCTCTGTTTAAAGTTAATCTTTTCTTCCTGCTCTTCCTCCCTACTCTGTTAATAGTTGCTCTCATTATATCAAAGAAGACATTTGGTATTTGTTTTTTAGGGATTGGCTAGCTTCACTAAGCATAATCTGCTCTAATGCCATCCATTTCCCTGCAAATTCCATGATTTTGTCATTTTTTAGTGCTGCGTAATATTCCATGGTGTATAAATGCCACATTTTTTTATCCATTCATCTATTGAAGGGCATCTGTGTTGGTTCCACAGTCTAGCTATTGTGAATTGTGCTGCTATGAACATCGATGTGGCAGTATCCCTGTAGCATGCTCTTTTAAGGTCTTCAGGGAATAGTCCCAGAAGGGCAACAGCAGGGTCAAATGGTGGTTCCATTCCCAGCTTTCCCAGGAATCTCCAAACTGCTTTCCAAATTGGCCGCACCAATTTGCAGTCCCACCAGCAATGTACAAGTGTACCCTTTTCTCCACATCCTCGCCAGCACTTGTTGTTGTTTGACTTCATAGTGGCTGCCAATCTTACTGGAGTGAGATGGTATCTTAGGGTGGTTTTGATTTGCATTTCTCTGACTGCTAGAGATGCTGAGCATTTTTTCATGTGCTTGTTGATTGATAGTATGTCCTCCTCTGAGAAGTGTCTGTTCAGGTCCTTGGCCCATTTGTTGATTGGGTTATTTGTTATCTTATTGTCTAATTTTTTGAGTTCTTTGTATACTCTGGATATTAGGGCTCTATCTGAAGTGTGAGGAGTAAAAATTTGTTCCCAGGATGTAGGCTCCCTATTTACCTCTCTTATTGTTTCTCTTGCTGAGAAAAAACTTTTTAGTTTAAGTAAGTCCCATTTGTTGATTCTTGTTATTAACTCTTGTGCTATGGGTGTCCTATTAAGGAATTTGGAGCCCGACCCCACAATATGTAGATCTGAGCCAACTTTTTCTTCTATCAGACGCAGAGTCTCTGATTTGATATCAAGCTCCTTGATCCATTTTGAGTTAACTTTTGTGCATGGCGAGAGAAAGGGATTCAGTTTCATTTTGTTGCATATGGATTTCCAGTTTTCCCAACACCATTTGTTGAAGATGCTATCCTTCCTCCATTGCATGCTTTTAGCCCCTTTATCAAATATAAGATAGTTGTAACTTTGTGGATTAGTCTCTGTGTCCTCTATTCTATACCATTGGTCCACCCGCCTGTTTTGGTACCAGTACCATGCTGTTTTTGTCACTATTGCTCTGTAGTATAGTTTGAAATCTGGTATCACTATACCGCCTGATTCACACTTTCTGCTTAGAATTGCTTTTGCTATTCTGGGTCTTTTATTTTTCCATATGAATTTCATGATTGCTTTATCTATTTCTACAAGAAATGCCCTTGGGATTTTGATTGGCATTGCATTAAACCTATAGAGAACTTTTGGTAATATCGCCATTTTGATAATGTTAGTTCTGCCTATCCATGAACAGGGTATATTTTTCCATCTTCTAAGATCTTCTTCTACTTCTCCCTTTAGGGTTCTGTAGTTTTCATTGTATAAATCTTTCACCTCTTTTGTTAGGTTGATTCCCAAGTATTTTATTTTTTTTGAGGATATTGTGAATGGAGTGTTTTTCCTCATTTCCGTTTCAGAAGTTTTGTCGCTGATATACAGGAATGCCTTTGATTTATGCGTGTTGATTTTATATCCTGCCACTTTGCTGAATTCATTTATTAGTTCTAGTAGTTTCTTTGTAGACCCTTTTGGGTCTTCTAGGTATAGAATCATGTCATCTGCAAATATAAGTTCTTCCTTTCCTATTTTTATGCCTTTAATTTCTTTCATCTGTCTAATTGCTCTGGCCAGTGTTTCAAGAACTAGATTGAATAGAAGTGGTGATAGGGGGCATCCCTGTCTTGTTCCAGATTTTAGAGGGAATGCCTTCAACTTTTGTCCATTCAGAATGATGCTAGGCTGAGGCTTAGCATAGACAGCTTTTACAATGTCAAGGTAAGTTCCTGTTATCCCTAGTTTTTCTAATGTTTTGAACATAAAGGGATGCTGTACTTTGTCGAATGCTTTCTCTGCGTCTATCGAGATGATCATATGGTTCTTATCTTTAAGTCTATTGATATGGTGAATAACATTTATTGATTTCCGTATATTGAACCATCCTTGCAACCCAGGGATGAATCCTACTTGATCATGGTGCACAATTTTTTTGATGTGTTTTTGTATTCGATTCGCCAGAATTTTATTGAGGATTTTTGCATCTAGGTTCATCAGAGATATTGGTCTGTAGTTTTCTTTCTTTGAGGTGTCTTTGTCTGGTTTCGGAATCAGGGTGATGTTGGCCTCGTAGAATGAATTTGGAAGAGTTCCCTCTTTTTCTATTTCCTGAAATAACTTGAAAAGTATTGGTATTAATTCTTCTTTAAAGGTTTTGTAAAACTCTGCTGTATACCCATCCGGTCCTGGGCTTTTCTTAGTTGGTAGTCTATTGATTGCTTCTTCAATGTCATCCATTGATATTGGTCTGTTCAAATTGTGTGTATCCTCCTGACTCAGTCTGGACAAATCATATGACTTAAGAAATTTATCGATGTCTTCACTATCTTCTATTTTATTGGAATATAGGTTTTCAAAATAATTTCTAATTGTCTTCTGTATTTCTGTAGCATCTGTTGTGATATTGCCTTTTTCATCCCGTATGCTAGTAATTTGAATTCTCTCTCTTCTTCTCTTCGTTAGCATGGCTAAGGGTCTGTCGATCTTATTTATTTTTTCGAAGAACCAACTTTTAGTTTTGTTAATTTTTTCAATAGTTTCTTTTGTTTCAATTTCATTGATTTCCGCTCTGATTTTAATTATTTCTTGCCTTCTGCTACATTTGCTGTTGTTTTGCTCTTCCTTTTCTAGGGCTTTGAGATGAAGTGTGAGCTCATTTATTTGTTGGTTTTTTCTTTTTTTGAGGAATGACCACCAGGCGATGAATTTCCCTCTTAAAACTGCTTTCATTGTGTCCCATAGATTCTGATATGTTGTGTCTGTATTTTCATTTATCTCTAAGAATTTTTTTATTTCCTCCTTTATGTCTTCTGTAACCCATTGATCATTCAGTAACATATTGTTCATTTTCCATGTGATGTAGGATTTTTCCTTCCTTCTTTTATCATTGATTTCCAGTTTCATTCCATTATGATCAGATAAAATGCAAGGTATTATCTCTACTCCTTTATATTTACTGAGGGTTGCCCTATGGCATAATATATGGTCTATTTTTGAGAAGGATCCATGTGCTGCTGAGAAAAAAGTATATCCATTTGATGATGGTTGATATATTCTATATATGTCAGTTAAGTCTAGGTTATTGATTGTGATATTGAGTTCTATAGTTTCTTTATTCAACTTTTGTTTGGAGGATCTGTCCAATGGTGAGAGAGGTGTGTTGAAGTCACCCATAATTATTGTGTTGTGGTATATTTGATTCTTGAACTTGAGGAGAGTTTGTTTTATGAACGTCGCAGCACCATTATTTGGTGCATAAATATTGATAATTGTTATGTCTTGTTGGTGAATGGTTCCTTTTAACAGTATATAATGTCCTTCCTTATCCCTTTTGATTAACTTAGTCTTGAAGTCGATTTTATTCGATATGAGGATGGCCACCCCTGCTTGCTTACGAGGACCGTGTGTGTGGTATATTTTTTCCCATCCTTTCACCTTCAGCCTGTGTATGTCTTTTCCAATCAGATGTGTCTCCTGGAGGCAGCATATTGTTGGATTTGTTTTTTTAATCCATGATACCAGCCTATGTCACTTTATTGGAGAGTTTAAGCTATTAACATTCAGAGTTACTATTGATATATGGTTTGTACTTCCATCCATGTTTGATTATTTATCCTTTTTTAAAAAAAATTTAGTTTGTTTCTCCATGATTATCTTTCCCCTTGCCCTCTGTCTTTACCGAGGCACTTCCCACTGATGGTTTTGGTTATTGTTTTTCATTTCTTCCTCGTGTAGTGTTTTGCTCAAAATGCTTTGCAATGCTGATTTTCTGGCTGCAAATTCTTTTAACTTTTGTTTATCATGAAAGATTTTTATTTCATTGTCATACCTGAAGCTTAATTTTGCTGGATACAGAATTCTTGGTTGGCATCCATTGTCTTTCAGTGTTTGAAATACATTGTTCCATGACCTTCTTGCTTTCAGCGTCTGTGATGAAAAATCTGTTGTTAACCTTATTGGTTTACCCCTGAAAGTAATCTGTCTCCTTTCTCTTGTAGCTTTTAATATTTTCTCTTTGTTCTGTATATTGGATATCTTCACAACAATGTGTCTTGGCGTTGGTCTACTGTGATTTTGTGTGCTCGGTGTCCTGTATGCATCTTCAATTTGTATATCTGTTTCCTTTTTTATTTCTGGAAAGTTTTCTGTAATTATTTCATTCAGCAGGTTACTCATTCCCTTGGTTTGAATCTCTGTACCTTCTTCTATCCCAATGACTCGTAAGTTTGTTTTTTTTTATGTTATCCCATAACTCTTGGATGTTTTTCTCGTGATTTTTTACCAACCTTTCTGAGTTGGCTAGACTCTTTTCAAGATGATATATTTTGTCTTCATTATCTGACGTTCTGGCTTCTACTTGCTCCACTCTGTTAGTGATACTCTCAATTGAGTTTTTAATTTGGTTTATCATTTCCTTCATTTCTAGAATTATTGTTTGATTATGTTTTATAATCTCTATCTCCTGATAAAGATGCTTAACTTTTTCTTTTATCTGTTTATGTAATTCATTCTCAATATGTTCTTTCGCTGCTTGAATTTGCTGTCTCGTATCCTCTTTAAGGTTCCATTCCATCTGTCTAAGGTGTTCCTTGAGTTCTTTATATGACCATTTTTCTGATGACTCTAGGTCCTCCTGAATATTTAGGCTGTCCTGCATTGTTTGTACTCCTTTTCTTCCTTGCTTTTTCAAGTTGCTCATGTTAATTCTTGTTCTGTTTGACTGCTGAGTTACTGTTTACTCCTATAAATTTATTTGATGCTTGGGAAGAAAGGTATTAGAAGGGAAGGGAAGAAGTCACTAAAGAGAATGAGAGTAAGCAGGTAGAATTCAAGGAAGGGGGAATAAGAAAATTGAAAATAAATGAAAAGACAAAAGAAGAAGAAAATAGGAAATAAAAAAAAGAAAAAAATTTTTTTAAAAAATAATAAAAAAAAAATTAAAATTAAAATTAGGGGGCTGGGGATGTGGCTCAAGCGGTAGCGCGCTCGCCTGGCATGCATGCGGCCCGGGTTCGATCCTCAGCACCACATACCAACAAAGATGTTGTGTCCGCCGAGAACTAAAAAATAAATATTAAAAATTCTTTCTCTCTCTCTCTCTCTCTCCTCTCTCACTCTCTCTTTTAAAAAAAGATTTTAAAAAAATAAATAAAATAAAATAAAATTAGAAGAAAAAAAATTTTTTTAAATTGTAAAAAAATTTAAAAAACAACAAGAAAGAAAAATGAAAATGAAAGAAAAAACTCAAATCAAAAAAAAGAGAAAAAAAAACTAATAAATGCAGTCTTAGAGTTTGATTAACTTCTCTTCCAGTAGGTGGTGCTGTGCCCACCAGGCCAAGTTTCTCCTGTCAATACATGGGAACCAATCACTGTGCAGCAGCTCCTCCCAGACTGGGCGAGTCTCCAATCCTGAGTGCCTAGGGCCTCCTCTTGTGTCTAGTCACTTCCCACTTTTCCTCTAGCCAGGCCCCTCTCACGGGTGCCGCTCACCACAATACTGGCTACACGCCAGGTCTGCTGCTCCCGGGAGCCCTGTTTTCATGAAGGACTGGGCACACTCTTCCAGTTTGCCATTCCCTCAGACCCTAAGTTTGTAGAGCTTGGGGCTGAGAATCCTCAGCGAATTTTACTTGCCCTCCGGTAGCCACTCCCCCGGTAGCTGGTGCAAGAGACCTCAGCAGTCAGCCCTGGTGGGAGAGGTAGTTCCGTGCCGCGGGTCCCGCGCCACCTCTGATTCCCTCGGGCTGGCTGTGGCACTCAGGGAGAGCTGGGAGGGGCCCTTAAGGTTTCCCCGATGTGTGGAGAGGGAAGGCTAGGGAATTACACACCTGTAGCCGCAGGTTTCAATGAAGTTATCTCCTCTGCCGCAGTCTGCTGACGTCAGTTCTCTGCCATGGTGGTATCTCTTGCAAATGGCGACAGTTCGTTTCCCTTTGCCGGGTGACCAATGCAACGGGTGGGTCCTTACTGTCTCTCCCAAGCCCCGTTTCAAACCTGTGGCCACTACTATGAAGGCTCGGTTGGCATTTACCTCCGTAGGAACAAAAGGGCTGACCAGTTGTTTCAGCCGGATGGATTAGTGCTGAGTCACAGCTGTTTGTCTGTGGGAAGCAGGCGAACGGGAGCTTGAATTCAGCCGATCCGGGCTCAGTGTGTGTTCTGAGAGGCCCAGACTGTTCACCCCAGATCCACGTCAGCTCAGCATTGCCTAGTGATCCTGAGCAAACAGAATTTAGATTGTTTACGACTCCCTATGCCCACACAGCTGAAGAGGTCAGAGACTTGATCTCTCCGCGCCTGCCGCCATGTTGGAATCCTAGAACAGGGGGCTTTTAAAGGAGCTATTCAAAGGCTACATTCCAGGTGTGCCCTCACAGGGGGTCCCAGAGCGCCCTGGTAGTCTGTTAGGATTTACTTGCTAATCTTGGGAGATATTCACTTCCTGGACCCTCTAGCAGACATCTCCTTCCTGTGGAGCACAGATAACTCAAGGAAATCTTATTCCCTGCCCCCCGGGTTAGCGGGGGAGAGGGAGAAGAGATAAAGGAAAATATGGCCCTTTTAAAAATAAGCCTCAGAATTATGTGGACCACTGTTAAAAAGGCAGCAGGATGCATCTCCTCTAAGGAGCGGCTTTAGGTGCCATTCTCTTAAATGGATCTGAGCCTTGACGCTCACCCACCTGCCCTCTGCCATTAAGATGAAGCCTGAGCCCAGGAGATGGGAAACTCGTGCAAGAACTGGGCTGAATCGCCCATGCCGTATCCCTCGGCTGAGAGCCTTCCAAGTGTCTTTCTCCTCCCTTGAGTGAGACAGGAGGGATGGAGGGGCTGCTCACGGCGCCCTCAGACCAGGTGGTGGTTGTCATGGGAACCCTTGGGCCCACGTCCAGTTGGTTCCTTTTCCCTCTGCCTGCACAGTCAGGAGATCTTCACCTAAAGAACCTGCCAGGATCCCAGAAATAAAAACAGGCATGGTCCCAAGACTGAGCTGGGGTCCCTGGCTCCCCTCGCCTCCCACCATGGTCCACACACCACCCTGTGGGTGCAGGCTGGGGTCCCCGTTTGCAGATCTCACTGTGTCTGTGGCCTGGGCGGGAGTTGAGGGGTGCTGAGTCCTCAATCCCCATGGGCCTAAGACGTTTCAGTCTGGTCCGTACCCTGATCACCTCAACAGCAATTGCAGGCTGAGATGCGGCTCCGTGGCAGAGGCCAGCCTAGCATGCTCAAGGCTCTGGGTTCCATACCCAACATCACAAAGAAAACATAAATAAAACACAGTTGCAATGTTCGTGAGGTGTTTATTCCCCCACAAAACGAACCTGGAGACCCCCAGGGCTGCAGGTTCCCATGCCATGGGTGCATCTAGCTTGGCTCCCCAGAACTCCCTGATCTCTGTGGAAAAGCACAGTTGCTTTTGGGGGCACCTTGGCAGACACAGCCCAGGAATTCACTGTCCAGGCATAGAAATGCCATAAGTGAGTGTCCTGAGTCCAGCAACCCTGGCCCTGGACAGAAGACACTGCCAGAAGTGAGGAGGGCTGCTGGGCCCCTGACACCCTGTCCAAGACACAGCCACCCACACGCCCCAGGTGCTACTGTGGGGGCCGTCCTGGGGCTGTGAAGGGCTGCCCCACTTCACATACATCCCTCTAGGGTCTCACCAGGGCACTGTTCCCAGAGGAGCCACATCTCAGGGACCCTGCATGTTCTCTATCTGGAAGGTCGACAACCAGTCCCACCCCACTGCCCTGCCTCCTGCCTTTCCAGTCCCTCCCTGCCCCTGTGCCTCAGCACCCCTCTCGTCCAACACCCTACCAGTCCACCCCCCCACAGTCAGAGCCACACTTTACAACTCAGGTCTTGTTGCTGGGCCTTGGGGCTCCCCTGCAGCCTGGCCCCTCTCTGCACATGACCACAGCCCCCTCTGTAGCCTGGGCCACTCTACCAGGAGCACTGACCCCAGACCACCCTGCATCAGAGAGCAAGCCGCAGGGTCCGTGTCCCCTGTTCTGTGGGTGGTTCCCCATCCCTAATCCGGGCAGCAAGTGAATTAGGCAGGAATCACAGACCTTGCAGCTCCCCCAGCCTCTCAGGCCGCAGGCCATACTGTGGAGGCACAAGATAGACGCTTGGCCTCCACACTTATGGTCAGCTGGAGCTCACTCTGCTCCTCCCTCCTGCTGGTAGCACCACAGGCCCTGCAGGTGCTCCCCCTGCCCATCCCCCTCCCAGCTGAGCTTCTTCTGAAGAGCTCCGTGACCACTCTGGTCAGAGCCAACAGAACAAAGGAAGCCACAGGGTTGGCCCTGGACCTGGGAACACCTCTCTGTCCTACCACACCAGCTCCTGGTCACTTTCCATTGAACAATTCCCACTGCCCATCACCTCCAAAGACTGGATGAGGTCCAGTGGGTGCAGTCTGTGGCCAACAGCCAACCCTCTGTGAGTCTGGGCCTGATGGCTCATACAGAGGCCTGTGGGCACACGCAGCATACCAGGGCAGGCATGGAAGAGCCCAGCAGCCTCCGCGCCAGGGACTCACTGGGAACAAGTGGGAGTTCAGAAATCAGGAAGCAGCAGGGAGCCTCTGAGCAGGGTCTTCTGGAATCCACCATGATGTCTTAACTCTTAGGGTGACTCTGCATACCTTGGATAATGACTGCCTCCTGCTGGTGGGGCTCTGCTGGGGACAGACAGTCCCCCTGGTAGGTGGGATCTCATGGGGCGGAGTCCTGCAGGGCTACCAGGTGTTGATGGGCGTGGGTTTGCTGGGGATGGGGGGCACAGGCTCATGGTAACAGGGCTCACCACTCCTGGAGAGGGATAGAGGCCTGGGCCAGCAGGAAGCCATGAGCCACTAGCAGGAGGACCCTTGTCCCTTGGCCATACCCCCTTGTCCTCCCTGGTGCTGCACTTGATTGAACATTTCCAACATTTTCTTAAGACTTGTCTTTTGGTTGACAAGTCAACTGCACACCTGTGGTTCACATGCTACTTCCATACTCTCGTTGTGGAGTGAAGGACCAGGCCAACTAGCACATCCACCACCTCAGATACTCCCTGCTTCTTCTTGGAGAGGACATGTGGAATCCACCTCGCTGTGTTGAACCCTGCAGGGCTCACTGAGGGATCGGCCACCGGCTCTAAGAAGCACCACCTGAGCCACTGCTCCCAGGAACTGGAACCTGTGCTACAGCCCTGCTTCCCCCCACCCCACCCACCCAGCTCTCCACTCGGCTGAGCTCAGCCTTCCCAGATTCCACATGAGCAAGATGGTGCAGCATCTGTCCCTGAACCCATTTCACTCAGGGTTTCACCTGTGACACAGAGGTGGGTTCCATTTCTTAGCTACCATGAATAGTGCTGCATCCCTTCAACATCCTGACTCAAGTCTTTTGGGTAAATACCCAGAAATGGGATTGCTGGATCATATAGTACTTCCCTTTCAGTGTTTTAGGAACCTCTGCCTTGAATTCTAAACAGCTGTCCTGATCTGCATTTCCATTAATAATGTGTCAGCTCCCTTTTCCTGAATCCTCATCAGCACTTATCTTTCATATTTTAAAAATAGCCAGTTCAACAAATGGTGATATCTCATTGTTGTTTTAATTTGCATCTGACTAGAGGTGTTGAGCATTTTCTCATATATAGGTTGGCCATTTGTACATCTTCTCTTGAGAAAGGGACTTTTTAATTTGGAATTTGGTAAAGTCCTATATCTCTATTTGTATTCTGTAGCCTATACTATTTTAGTACATGCAAAAAAAAAAAAAAAAGACAAAACCCTTTACAGACCTATGTCATGTAGACTGTTAGAACTGATAAACAAATTCAGAAATTTTGCAGGATACAAAATCAACTTATAAAAGTACACTGTAAAAGAAATTAAGGAAACAATTTAATTTCCAATAGCATCCAAAAATATTCAGGAATGGTTTTAACCAAAAAAGTGAAAAATCTGCATATTGGAAACTATAAAACATTGATGAAAAATATTGAACACAAATAAATGGAAAGACATCACATGTTCATGGGTTGGAAGAATTAACATAGTTTAAATGTCTGTTATCCAAAGCAATCTATAGATTCAATGCAATCCACTTCAAAATTTTAATGTCATTCTCCATAGAAATAGAAAAACAACCCTACAACTCACATGAAACCACAAAAGACCACAGATAGCCAAAGCAAGCCTGACTGAAAAGAACAAAAGTGGAGGTATCACCCTCCCAGATTTCTGAATGTCTTACAAAGCTGATTACATTGTAATCAGAACAGCATGCTGCCAACATAAACACATCCAACGGAATAGGAGTCCAGAAATAAACCCAAATTGATTGGTTTTCAAAAAAGATGCTAATAACATACAACATGGAAATAAATGGTGCCAGGAAAACTGGCTATCCACATGCAGAGAGATGAAAATGAACCTTCTCAGCTCTTTTACAAGAATCAACTCACATGGATCACAGACTTGAAATTACAAAACAAGAAGAAGAAAATGGGGAAAGTTCCCTACCTTTTGAAGTCAAGCAATAAGAATGTGGGTTCAAAGCGTCCTGGAAAAAAGCTGAGGCTCGAATGCCTCGCCCCCCGGGACTGGCAGTCCCTGGCACCGGGCTCAGGCAGGCCTCTCCTGCAGTCAGCCAAGGAGCATGGGTGAAGACACGCCGCATCCCGGAGACACCAGGACAGAGAGGCCGGTGTGGGGAATCAGAGGACTGGATCAAGGCTGTGCAGACACAGAGGAGCGCAAAACTCACACAGGACTGAGATGCTGAACTCCTAGCAGGCAGTGTCCCCCAGCAGGGAGAGAGGGGCCACCTGGTGACAGCTCCCCAGGAAGACCTCACAGAAGGTGCTGCACATGGCTGGAGCACTGGACACAGTGCAGTGGCTAAGATGAAGGTCATCGTGCACTCGGTCAGTCATCGGCAGTGGAAAACGTGTGTAGATGTGCCAGCTGTGCTCTGAAGGGAGAAGCTGCACCTCCCTCATTGTGTGCACCAGGCACCACCTGGAAAGTCAGACAAAAGCAAGGAGGGTGAGGCAGAGGCCGGGGGCAGGCTGCCTGGGTTCAGACCACTTGGACAGGTGGCCTCCCTCACTGGGCACCTGCTCCCTGGCTGTAGGAAGTGACTCTGGTGAACAAAGGTGGTGCTGGTGGCAGCAGGGAGCAGGAGAGAGGGTGGGTGACAGGAGACCCTGCACAGGGGTGGGAGAGAAGTCTGGCCCTTACCTGCACTGTGAGCTCCATCTATCCCTCTCCCTGTGGGAACACACCTGGGGGACTGACAGCCAGTGGCTCCAAAGTCAGACATGCAGCCAGGCCGAGCTTACTCCAACAGGAGACTCAACGCTATGGCTGGCACCTGTGGACACCTGTGCAGGTGTGGTCCTGGCCTGGAAACTCAGGGGACAGACACACAGCGACTCACACACTCTTAGGTCCACACTGGACTCCTGAGTCAGGCGACCTGGAAGGCTGGCTAGATCCTCCCAGCATCCTGAGAGCACATCACCACTGTGGGTTTTACACCAGGGGACCGGCCAGAGCCAGGAAGCCTTCTGAGGCACACAGCCAGCTGGAGGCGGCGCTACATCCTGACCCCTGCCATCAGGGAAAGGGTCAGCTCTTGGTCGGAGTTCTGCTGGAGGTTCTCCTCCCCAGGGCCAAGATTCTCCGGCAGCAGGCGGCTGACCACCCCATCTTCTAAGGCCTGTGCAGACAGCCACGCGGGAGCTGCTGCTACAAGCACCTGGACTCAGGCTGCTGGCCCTAGAGCTGCTGGATTACCCTTCCACTCAGGCAGCACCTGCCTCCAGGCACTGAGTGTGAGGCCTGCTCTGGCCATGAACAAACCACGCATCCTGACTCCATGGAAATGCGGCCTAGTGGGAGACCACAGAGAGGCACCCTGTGGGGCACCAGCCCTAACCCCTTCCCCCCCCCCCCAGGGCAAGGAGGTATTCCACCTGCAGCTTCCTCCTGTCCAGAACCCCCATGCTGGGACAGGCGCTGTGGGGGAGCACCAGGGGATCATCAGGGAGGCCCTGGGGAAATCAGGCTGAAACAACAGAATGAAAAGCCCTGGCAGAGGATGGAGGCAGAGCCCATGCAGAGCCCCAAATGGGGTGGGAGCAGTCCCTACATACAAGTCCAGCTAGGGGGAAGGTGGGTGGGGCCATGTCAGCAAAGCCCCTCCCTGTGGAGCGGTGGGGGTGGGGCCAGGTTCCAGAGCCCATTTCCCATAGCCATCCATGAAGGGTCAGATGCACAGTAAAAATGCACCTGACATTCTGACACATCTGTCACCGCAACAAGATTGGACAGAACAGTAGGCGCTGTAGCTACAAGAGAGTGCTGAGGATATCCAACTGTCAGAAAAAGTCTTCATCTAGACTCACTACCCTAGGACTGGACTGATCAGGCCTGTGCCTGCAGCAGGCACCAGGGCAGCAGGGCACCAAGGGGGATGGTACTGGAGCAGTCGAGGCCAGAGAGCCATGGATGAGGCAGACCAGCTGGCCACAGCCAGAGGCAAGAGGAAGCAAGCCTGGGAGACACTGGAGGCAGAGGGCCAGCACCATCACCCCATGAGAAGAGCAGGAGGCATGGGTGAGGGGAATGTGGCTCCTGGGTGGGTTCCCGGAAGGCACACAGAACGGTTTGAGAAAGAGGAGGGGGGCTGATGGAAGGAGTGACCTCCCTCCAGAGGAGGTGGGACATGCAGCACTGACTGCCCCTGAGGAGAGGGAGAGGATCGCACATGGCTGAGCATGGGGGTGCCCTGCACAGGAGGAAGCTGAGGTGGAACGCCTCCTTGCCTCCAGGGCGGGGGAGAGGGGTGGGGCCCTCCCCAGGGTGCAGCGTCCCTTTGCACTTGTCTCCCTCACCACTCTGGGAGTGAGAGGCAACCAGAGCGCCTCCTCCTAGTGTCCCCACCAGCACAGTGGACTGGCATGTCTGTCTTCTCCTCAGTGCACAGGGTGTCTGCATTCTCCCCTGTGAACTTTGGGGTGGGTGGTTGGACTCATCCCTCAGTTGCCTGTCAGTGCTGCAGGAATCCATGTTTCCTTCACTCCTGTGGCTGTGACTGAGTGTGATGGGGACAGGTGGAAGGAGGTCACACTTAGCTTCAGAGGGTGGGAGAGCTGGCTGTGGAGCCAAGGGCTGTTGACGAGCAGTCCTGGTGCAGGGGGCTGAGTGTGGGAGGCACGGGCATCCCTGGACACAGCGGAGCCCGTGTAGCAAACGCTGAGCGCTGGGGAGAGGAGACACCCAGGCACCTTCAAAGATAATAAGGAGGCTGAGATGCGTAGTGTGAAGGAGGTTGGGAGCCAGGCTTCACCCACATCTCTGAACCATGCAGGCTGGGCTGAGGAAGGGAGCCAGAGGCCAAGCAATCATGCTCAGAGGGAACATATCAGCAACCCATCTCCCCTGTGCTGAGACACAGGCTCTTGTCCAGTGACTTTACATCTTCAAACCCCAGCCTCCCCAAGGCCAACTGCAGAGTAGGCAGCGGGAGGCACAGCCATCAGATTTTTGCCTTGCAAGCCCAGAGTAATTAATTTCAAATTTCACTCTCTCCTCCCTCTGAAGTTTCACTCATTAACCAAATGTGAGGCCAATGCTGGGCAGTGCATGGCATGACCAAAACCCAGAGACCTTGTCACCCTGTGGACCCCTGGGTGCCTCTGGGTCAGGAAACAGAGTCCTATGCTCAGATGAAACCCTGGGTGGCATACAGGGATCAGTGTCCTCCCAGGCTCTGTGGTCAGATGTCCGTGTGCTTCTGTGTACCAGGTATGAGTCGACCCCAGTGCTGCCATGGCCAGACAGCTGGGGTCTGCAGGTCCATAGGTGTGCCACCCCCTCCAGGTGCTGCTCTGGTCAGCCAACAAGGTGTTTGAGGAGCTGACAGACATCGAGAGGCAGTTCCACAAGGCCTTCTACACAGTGCGGGCTTATCTCAACTGTGACCGGTACTCTGTGGGCCTCCTGGACATGACCAAGGAGAAGGTGAGGTCTGGTGCTCTCGGGAGCCCTCCTGCCCAGCCTGACCCAGCTCCAGGATGACTCTCTCCTCTCTTCTCCTCTGCCTAGGAATTTTTTGATGTGTGGCCTGTGCTGATGGGAGAAGCCCAGCCATACTCAGGCCCACGCACACCCGATGGCCGGGTGAGTGGTGGTGGCAGGGCCACACCCAGCTCATAGCTTGGATTCCCTGGCTCTGACTCCAGAGGGAAGTGAGGCAGGGGACTCCTACCCGCCTGCCTATCTACCATCTCCCCACTGCAGCCTGTCTGCCCCAGGGTGGGGTGGCTTCACCAGCATGTCCCCTCATAAGACACACGCACACATGTGGCCAAGTGGTGTTCAGGGTCCAGCCGGGTGCGGGCATGTGAAAGTGAGTGTGAAACACTTGCTTGGGGCATGTGTCTGTGGACGTGTGTACCTGTCACCTGTGTGTGCTGTGCACATGCCTGTCTGGGAAGGGTGTTGGCTCCCTCCCCTCTCGAGGAGCTGGGCCAGGACCCCACCCTGTTGTGTTCTGGTTCTCAGGAAATCGTCTTCTACAAAGTCATCGACTACATCCTCCACGGCAAGGAGGACATCAAGGTCATTCCGTAAGTGCCGGGTTCTTGCAGCATCAGCATCAGTGGGGCCCCCAGACCAGGCCCAGCCTTTGGAGCAATGAGTTCCCACCTGGCCTGTGACCCTGAAACTTGGGCAGGGCAGCTGTCTCCCTGTTCAGAGCCAGCGTGGAGGGACCTGGGAAGTGAGGAGGGAGTGGCCAGCCTGAGCACTTGGACATCCAGAGTAGACATTCAGTGGGATCAGGTAAGCTGTGTAGGTGGCTTAGAGGTCAGTGTGAAGGGTCTCTTGGTTGGCCAGCCCAGCGGTCTCAGATGGAGCCCCAGAGGTAAGGTTGGCCTCTCACCCTCAAGAAGTTCAGTACAGAGCTCAGGCTAGAGGGACTGGGGAGGAGGTGCCCTCTTCACTCCTACACTGTGTGGTCAGTGACCCCATGACTCATAGGCCTGACAAGACCCCACCCCAGGCTCCAAACAGGCACAAGGATCTGGGTACCAGGCCCAAGTAATTTTGGCCAGGACTGCAGGGCAGGTGGCTGACACTGAGTCCCAGGAGGTCGACTGAAGCCACAGCTTGAGAGCTATGCATAGCTCCTCTGCACGGGGAGCAGTCCTTGCAGAGTGAGAGTCCCCAGCATGACAGAGTGAGACGAGCCTCATCCTCTGGCCTCCTCCAGTTCTCACCAGGTTCCCAGCCCCATCCCCACCTCCACCTGAGCTCAGAGAAGGGCATGATGTGAACAGTCACTTGCCTTCACAACCAAAAACTCAAGTGTCTATCCATCTGATCCTTTGCTTCCCTCCCCCAGCACACCCCCAGATGATCATTGGGCCCTGGCCAGCGGCCTTCCAACCTATGTGGCAGAAAGTGGCTTTGTGAGTGCCGTAACCCTGCACCCAGACCTGTGCCTGCTGGTGCTTGATGCTTGCACACCCTGCCTCCCCCATCCCTGTCCCTCCTGCCACCCTTTTGCTTTGCTGAGTTAAGAAGTTCACCTCTCTCAAGCAAGGCGGGGCTGGTGAGTGCTGTCAGAACCAGTGTGCATGCATCTGCTCCAAGTGACACCAATTCTGATCCTTTTCCAGATCTGTAACATCATGAACACCTCCACTGATGAAATGTTCAAGTTTCAGGTATCTGTCCAGTCATTGATGGAAAGTGTGTGTTTCACTTAGGAAAGAAAACATCTTAGTTCAGAAATGATAGGCTGACTTAGTTCTTGCTGCTTAAAAAACTGCTTCAGTCCTAGTGGCTGATGAGAAGCATGCATTTGTGCTCTCAGATCTGCAGGTGGGCTGGGCTCTGCTGAGGCTCTGTTGGTCTTGTCTAGGCTCCGCAGGGCTCAGCCAATCCTGCCTGGGCTCAGCTGATCCTGCCTGTGCTCACGTGGGGCCATGTGATCCTGTCTGGGCCTGGCTGATCCTGTCTGGGCTCACTGGATGGGCTATGTGGGTTCAGCTGGGCCAGGTTGAGCCCCAGCAAGCACTTCTCTGCTCTCTATGTCTTCATCTGGGGACCACGGGCAGGGCAGGCTCTTTCTGGGGAGGTCACATGGACTGATGGGAGCATGCTTTGTCTCTCAACGCCTCCTGTAAGAACCAGCCTACAGTCCCTATTCCACCATCCAACCCAGTGTCTTTGGGACGGCAGACAGGACCAGTTACATGATACTCAGGGCCCAGTGCAAACTGGAAGTGTGAGGCCCATGTCTAGCAGTCGTGGACAACATGGACAGCAGGGCAGCCTGGGGCCTTCTGAGAGGGGCTTCTGTGGGACTACCACCCTCACATGCTCATGAAGCCAGCTCTCATGGGAAAATACCCTCCTCTAGTTGGAAAAATCATGACACAAAGACCGTAGACACCAAGTCCTCAGACAAGGTGGGGGGTGAAGAGTCAGCAAGGAGCCTGGCTCCAGGCCTGAGGGCGGCACAAATAAGGCTCTCTCCCTGGGCAACACGCCTGGCCCTGGCCAGACCCAAGGCCACCCTCAGCTCTTCATGCACCTACAGGAGGGGCCCTTGGATGACTCTGGGTGGGTTATCAAGAACGTGCTCTCCATGCCCATCGTCAACAAGAAGGAGGAGATTGTGGGGGTGGCGACCTTCTACAACAGAAAAGACGGGAGGCCCTTTGACGAGCAGGATGAAGTTCTCATGGAGGTGAACCAGCAGAGGGGGCCCTGCGTGATGTATGACATGCCCACAAGTGGGGTGCCTCCCTGCATTCGGCATCTCCCCAGCACTAGGGCCGGGAGAGTGCGGATAAGGGAAGACTGCGAGGCCTTGTCCCTGAAGGCCCCACTGGGAGGCGCTAGCTGTGCCGCAGGTGCCCACTGAATGGTCAGCAGGGCTCCTCAGGGGGCTCGGAGAGGTGGGTGACACTGCTCTTCTGTCTCCAGTCGCTGACACAGTTCCTGGGCTGGTCGGTGCTGAACACAGACACCTACGACAAGGTGAACAAGCTGGAGAACCGCAGAGACATCGCCCAGGACATGGTTCTATACCACGTGAGATGTGACCAGGACGAGATCCAGATGATACTGGTACCGCAACTTGCATTCCACAGTGCCTTTGCACAGGGAGGCAGGCAGCCCAGCCGGGGACACATACCGACCCCAGGCACTGGCCTGGCACCTGCCCCAGGACCTGCCCCAGTATCCACATACTGCCTGCCTAGGCCAGGGCCCCACACACTGCCAGCCCAGCCAGCCCTGGAACCTGCCTCTGCACTCACACACTACCCGCCCAGCCCAGCACCTGCCCCAGGACTTGCACCAGCACCCACACACTGCCGATCCTGTCCAGAGACCTCCCCCAGGACTTGCCCTGGCACCTGCCCTGGGACCTGCTCCGGGACCCACACACTGCTGGTCCAGCTCCGGGACCTGCCCTGGCACCCACATACTGCCTGCCCAGCCCTAGGATCTGCCCCATGCCACGGGCTCAGCTGCGGATAGGTGTGCCAAATGCCCTCCTGCCTATCACGCAAGGCTCCATATGTCATCCATGCAGAGTGCTGAGATCAGGGCCAAGAGGCAGGAGAGTGAGTGGTGCACACATGCACACACAGACACACACAGACACACACACACACACACACACAATCATGCACATGTACACAGTCACACACACTGGGGCTCTCAAGCACCTGCTCCCTCCCATGGGGGTGCCTATCTGTCTGGAATCGAGGGTACCCTGGCCCAAGGAGATGGCTGCCCATCAGTATTCAGAGGTCCCTTTGTCCAGTGTGCTCACGTGTGAAGGGGTGAGAGCAGTGCCATCTCTCTCTCCCATGACCTGCCTGTTGCTCCCTTTAGCCAACGAGGGAGCGCCTGGGGAAGGAGCCTGCTGACTGTGAGGAGGATGAGCTGGGGAAAATCTTGGTGAGGACCTGTCTCTGCTCCTCAGTGGGTGCTGGCAGTTCCCCTGGGACAGGATGCCATCTCAGGATGTTGGCTGCCATCTACATGGGCCTGTGGTCGGGTGTGTCTGCACTCCTCAGTAGACATCTGTCTACAGGACCCTGGCTCTGAATCTTTCTTGGCCAGTGTGTTGAGCTCACGTCCAGCTGGGGCTGACCTGACATCTGCACTGCCAAGTGCATCTGTATGCCTGCCTGTCTCCTCTGTGCTTTCAGAACTGTCCACGCTTTAGTCTCTGCAGGCATGACTTGGACCAAATGTCCATCTGTGCTGCCCCTAGAGGAGGGCCGGCACACACAGCACACACAGACACGATTGTGTGTCTCCCAGAGAACATCACAGATCACCCTGGCAGTCGTGTGACACCTCCAGCTCTGTCATCTGTGTGATTTACCACTGTGTGGTCTTGGAGCATGTGATCATTCTTGACAAGTTATGACTGTCCCCAGTGTCTGTGTCACCTGTGCTTGTGTGAAAGTGTCTGCCATGAGTCTGCATATATGTGCCTATGCCGACCTGCCTCTGTCCATGTGTGCTTACCTTTTCCTGCACACATCTCTGTGCTTGCTAGTTTGCCTCCCCGACATCATTATGTCTGCTCGGCTGGGTGGGAGGAGAGGGAGGACGGGCTGAGTAAGGGGGATGTGAGCATCCCAGGCCACAGGCTCAAGATCACACTAGAGATGCCCAGGGCATCTAGCTGGAGAGAGGGTTCTGAGAGGAGGAAGGATGGGGAGCAAGTAGGGCTGGTGGGCCTGCCTCCCTCAGCTCACAACCCCCCTGCAGAAGGAAGAACTGCCAGGGCCCACCAAGTTTGACATCTATGAGTTCCACTTCTCTGACCTGGAGTGCACTGAGCTGGAGCTGGTCAAGTGTGGCATCCAGATGTACTACGAGCTGGGCGTGGTCCGCAAGTTCCAGATCCCCCAGGAGGTGGGGACGTGGTCGAGGGTCCCTAATCCCCTGGGAGGTGGGAGGGCATGGTTGAGGATCCCTGATCTCCAGGAGGTGGGGGGTGTGGTTGGGGCTCCCAGATCTTCCAGGAGGTGAGTGGAATGTGGTAATCAGTGTCCCAGGAAGTTTTGGGGACATTTTCTTGTAAAACCACAAAGTATGCCTAGAATAGATGAATGGATAGGTAGATAGATAGATGGAGAATGGATGTATACAGACAGAGAATGTGTGGATGAGGCTGCCTGGATGGAAGGGTGGATGGAAAACTGGGTAGATAGATGGACAGATGAATGGATAGGCAGATGGAGAAATGAATGTGGGGGTGGGGTGGGTGATGGACAGACCAGTGGAAAAGTAGGTGAGTGGGTGGATGGAGTGTGGACAACGGAAGGGCCAGTGGGTGGGTGGGTGAACGCACAATGAGTGATGAGGGTATGGTCGGTAGATGAATGGTTGGTGGGTGGGCAGGTGGACAGACGGATGATGGGAGGATGGACAGAAAGTTTGACTAGTAAGAGTCCAGGCAACCTTTTCATTGGGTGCATCCCTGAGCAGTAGTGAGTTGGCGTGGGGTGCAGAATGGAAGCGGCTCCTCACCCAAGAAGAAAGTACCTAGTGTCCCTTGGGTTTGGCCACAGGCGGGCCCTGGGGGGAAGGGGTGGCTCTCTCAGCTCTGGGCCACGATTCTCCTCCACCTGCAGTTCTCTTGCTCTGTCCTGCGTCCAGCTCCACACCTGCTTCCCACAGCCCAGGTGAGGGAGTCGATCGCCTTTCCTCATGCTCCTCAGAGAACAGGAGCCACAGGCTGTCTTTTTTTGGAAAAAGCTTTAGTAAATACTAAGGGAAAACACAAAAGAAGAATTTATAGAAAATACTAACAGAATAAAAATATTCCCCAATAATTTTCTGACCCTAAATATCACAAGGGAAGCAAGAGGCTCCTCTGAGCCCCCATGATAACTGCCTGCAGAGTCCCTACCCTTCTGTTCACAGACCACATATCTGGTCCATTCAAATATCCACACCTAAAATTGATTCTTAGGGTCTCCCCAGGGTCCCCTCCCCAGTTTCGGGCTGGGCCATAGGCCAAGGCACCAACTCCTAATGGCTGCAGCCAATCTTGGCTCTTCTCACCCAGCTCAGGCTTCCCACCACCCTGAAGGTCAGGCAGTTCCACTGGGAACTAGGGGATGGGAGGCTCAGGGGACCAGCCTTCACACATGAGGTTTGGGGATTCAGTGCTGATCAAAGACCTGCATGTCCTCTGCCCCAGGTCCTGGTGCGGTTCCTGTTCTCTGTCAGCAAAGCCTACCGGAGAATCACCTACCACAACTGGCGCCACGGCTTCAACGTGGCCCAAACCATGTTCACACTGCTCATGGTGTGCGGACAGGGCAGGGTGGGCAGGGCACCACAGCCATTCCCACCTGCCTGGTTCCTGGGGTGGGAATCTTCCCTAGGCCAGGGAAGGAAGCAGCCCACACCCTCCAGCCAGTGCTTACCCAGCCGAGCTGTGGGAGGAGGGCCCCTGGGCAGGGGAGCAGGAGGGGGTCCAGCCCACCCCTGCCCTGGCCTGACTGGAGCACGGAGCTGGGCCAGCAACAGTACCCAGGCATGGACATGCCCCCACAGACAGGCAAGCTGAAAAGCTACTACACTGACCTGGAAGCCTTCGCCATGGTCACAGCAGGCCTGTGCCATGACATTGACCACCGAGGCACCAACAACCTGTACCAGATGAAGTAGGTGCCTGGCACAGCCGTGGGTCACCCTCCTGGGGTCATCTGCACAGCGGGCCTGGCCCACTGCCCTTCTGACTGCTTGCGTTTTGAATACACTCTGTAACAGATCCCAGAATCCCTTAGCCAAGCTTCACGGCTCCTCCATCTTGGAGCGGCACCACCTGGAGTTTGGGAAGTTCCTGCTGGCAGAGGAGGTTGGCCCCTCACTGGCTCCTGGGACCCACAGGGCTTGGGTGGGTCAGGGTGGGTTTGGCTGCAAGAGACCTGTGGCTATGTGAGGAGCCAGGACAGGTTCACAGATGGTGTCCAGTGGGCCAGGCCTAGGGCTTTGGGGTACTAGGGCAACGGGCCCAGGACTCTCCCTGTGAAGTGAGGTGCAAAGCCTTCTAGATCCAGAGCCTATAGCCACAGCAGAAGCCGCCTCAGAGCTTCTCCCTGTGTCCACGGGGAGGGTAGAAAGCTGGGAGGGAAGGGGGCTGCCCTCCCAAGGAGCAGGAGCAGGCATAAGCCTGGCAAAGTACACAGGAGCCTGGGGCAGAGGAGGTGCCCAGCCTGAGAGCTGCAGCCAAGGGTCCTGTGCAAGCCTGACAGTGACCCTGCACCAACTGACGCCCGCAGAGCCTCAACATCTACCAGAACCTGAACCGGCGGCAGCACGAGCATGTGACCCACCTCATGGACATCGCCATTATCGCCACGGACCTGGCCCTCTACTTCAAGTGCACACCCCACCCCGGGGTGGCAGGGGCGGGAGCGGGGGCATGTTGGTGTGGGACTCGCCACCATCTGCCCTCCCCTCCTTCCTGTGTCCAGGAAGAGGACAATGTTCCAGAAGATTGTAGATGAGTCCAAGAACTACACAGACAAGAAGAGCTGGGTGGAGTACCTGTCCCTGGAGACGACGCGGAAGGAGATAGTCTTGTGAGCACACTCCCTCCTGCAGACCTGGGAGAGGACCCTCGGGGACAGCACTGCTGGGTTTGGAGGAGCCAGTGCAGGATCTAGGGTCAAATGGGATGTCCTTGGTTTCTGGCCTTTAGCAACCCTCACTGCACTCTCAGCTTCCCTTCCTTCGTCTTCGATCCGGTGCCCTTCCCCAGGCCGTCTCAGGAGCCCAGGACACCAGCAAGAACTCATGACTCTGCTCTGTCTGCCGGCAGGGCCATGATGATGACTGCCTGTGACCTGTCTGCCATCACCAAGCCCTGGGAAGTCCAGAGCAAGGTCAGGCCTGGCTGGCCAGACCCAAACTCACCCTTCCAGGGCCCCTGGGTCTGCGTCTGGGGAGCCTCAGAGGGGGGAGAATGCAGCTTGCAGTCATGCTGAAGGCGGCCATGGGCCTGCCAGGGTGCAGCAGTGGGGGTGCCTAGTGCCTAAACCAGCAGAGCCTGAGAGCTCCAGGTGAAACTGCACCATGCCACCTTTGTGAGGGCCCAGGCTGGGGTACAGCCTTAGGGCAGGGCCCAAGAGCACAGAACCAACTGCGCTGCCTTTGTGTGCCGCCAGGTTGCTCTTCTGGTGGCCGCTGAGTTCTGGGAACAAGGTGACTTGGAAAGGACAGTTTTGGATCAGCAGCCCATCGTAAGTGTTGCTTCCAGAAGCTTCTGCCCTGATGAGGGGACAAGACCCCATTGTGGTGCTGGGGAACAGGGACTCTGAGGTCTTTGCCTCCTGTGTGTGGTTGTGCCACATGAGAATGGATGGCTTCACCTCTGGTGAGGTGGAGTGCAGGGCATGGAGGTGGTCTCAGCACCAGAAGCCACTGCAAGTACAGGCAGCTCCCAGATGTTCCCCGGCCAGGCAGGATGGCCCCAGGGACAGTGTAGGGCAGGGAAAGCCGGGGTGAGAGTCCAGGGCTAGACCAGCATCCGTGCAAGAAAGGTACGTGCAGTGCGGTCAGCACACACTGCTAGCACAGGATGGCTCCTGACCACCCTGCTCAGCCCCATGGCACAAGATGAGAAGTCTGATCCCAAAGCCAGATTCAACCAGCGCAAATGGCTGTCTGAAGCAGGCTGCATGCCAAGTACAGGCTCCACAGCACATCTAGGTTCTGGTCAGCTTAGTGACAGGCCAGCAGCTGGGGCATAAGGGCAACACTGGGGACAGTGCCCTGTGGACAGAAGACCTTTAGATGAACCAGCAGTATCCCACATGAGGGTCAGAGGCTCAGAAGTAGGAAGGGGCAGCCTGGGCAGCTGACAAGGAGGTGCATCTTGGCTCTCTGCTTCCAGGCCAGCTCTGGTAACTGAGCTTGGCCCTCTATGGGCTGCACCTTTGCCCCTGGGCTCTGCTCATTCTCTCTCACGAATGTGTTCACTAGACTGTAGGGGTAGGTGCCGGCTGGGGCCTGAAGGGCCTGAGGAGACGGCACTGGGTAAGCTGTCTTTGCTTCCTCCACAAGCCCATGATGGACAGGAATAAGGCGGATGAGCTCCCCAAGCTGCAGGTTGGCTTCATTGACTTCGTGTGCACGTTTGTGTACAAGGTGGGAATCCCCGGACCATGGGTGTTGACTGACAGAGCAGCCAGGAGCCCACAGGGGGCGTGGGTGGGACTAGCAGTGACCTCACAGCAAGAGGAATGCTTGTGCAGACTGCAACCCATGGGGGCACCTCCCTCCCAGCCTCACCCCCACCTGCTCAGCCATGGCATGTACTCATGCCTGCACTGGGGATGAGACCTGCCACCAACCATCCTTAGAAGCACCAAGAATGTCCCCCCAACCCACCCCACGAGGTCTCTCCTCAGGTCCTTGCCTCTGTGGGGCCCTGCACAATGGTGGGCACCTGTCTTCAGGGTAATAACTGCTACTTGCCTATGGGTTCCTTTGTGGGTGTCTGTAAGCCCTCAGGAGTGGGCCTGGGTCTGCCCATCCCTGCTAGTGTGCCCTGCCCACATGACCTACAGAACATGGGAATGCAGCCATGTTCCTGCCCAGTGGCCAGGGACCCAATGCCCTGCTGGGCCCCGAGTTCTGTTGTTTGGGCCTCTGAGGACACAGGGAGGGACTGGGAAGACACTGACCTGGTGGGGGTCTGACTGACCCCCTGACCAGGCAATACCCCACCCCCCTAAGAACGGTGCTATTTGGCTTTAGGTGACGTGGCCCTGATCAGCTACTCAAGCAGGGTCAACATGGACATGTCCTTTTAAAGTGGCCAAAGGTCACAGTCCAGCAAGGGTGACTCCCTCTGCCTTCCTCAACTCCATCCACAGGGGCTGGGCAGGGAGACCACCATCCTAGCCCTCCAGGAGCAGAGGGGACACACATGTGGCTTCTGTTTCCTCCAGGAGTTCTCCCGTTTCCATGAAGAGATCCTGCCCATGTTTGACCGACTACAGAACAACAGGAAGGAGTGGAAAGCACTTGCTGACGAGCACGAGGCCAAAATGAAGGCCCTGGAGGAGAAGGAGGTGGAGGAGGAAGAGAGTGTGGCGGCCAAGAAAGGTCTGGGCCCTGGCCAGCCTGGGGCAGGGACTCGGCTTACCCCCGACAAAGCTGTGAGTGGCAGAGCCTCACAGCAGTTAGACTTAGGAAAACGAAGGGTGCATGTCCAGCGGCCCCACAGGGGATGCCGTCCACAGTAGGGAGGTCACCTGTGCAGTGACAGAGCCAGGAGGGTCTCACTGCTCCTGGCTGAGCTCAAGTCTCTCCAAGTAACTGCGCTGCTGCCCTTGTAAAGGGAAGCAGGCTAGCTGAACTCTCAGCAGCTCCCTTCCACCACCAAGGAGTCGAACCCTAAGTAGCTTGTACATTGCACCCACATGCCCACGCCACCCTCAGAAACCAAACAGCAAGACTGAAAACCAGTGAGCTGCACAGGGGTTAGTCCTGCAGTGCCCACAGTCCTGTCACAGGGCCTGACTCAGTGACAAGTCAGCACACCCAGACCAGAGCCTCCATGCATTGTCTGGCTTCCCTAGTCTGGGCCTTGTTACTCCCTGCATGCTGTGCCATGGGGTAAACCAGCATGAAGAAGGCAGCCTCAGAGTTGTGGGAGGCCAGGACTGAGAGCAATCTTGGTGTGGTGTCAAGAGAGGTGAAGCACTAAGAACAGCTCAGCTCCACTTAACCTGCTTGGGCTGGCCACACCTGCACTCCACCCTTTCCCTGAAGGGGAGAGGGCACACAAAGCAGGAGGGCGAAGGCTCCCCACTCACCCTGTTTTCTCTCACAGTGGGCACAGAAATCTGCAATGGTGACCCAGCACCCAAGTCTTCCACCTGCTGTATCCTGTAAGCCCTGGTCTAGGGGACTGCTAGCTTCCTCCAGGCCCTCACCTCTGGAACATGGGCTCTGCCTCCTGCACTTTGGAGTAAAAAGTTAGGAAGCCAAGAAAATGACTGAAGACAGTTTGAAATATTTTGAATTTTTATAAGGTTTTTTTTAATAAACTTAAGCAAACTCTCAATAATTTATTAAAGAGTATAGCCTACATCACTCTTTTTTGAATACAGTTCCCACAGAGATCTTTGAAAGGGGCCTGTGAACTGTCTGAAATTGCTGAGTAGGGACATTCAGAACTGCACGGATGTGTGTATACAGGAATGTAGCGTCCCTGTCTCACCTGCTTCAGGAAGAACATGCCCAAGAATTCAGAATAAAGCACAGATCAAACTGTCCATTTTTACACAGTAGTTACTGTGGAGGACACAGAGTGCTGTTGAAAACTCTGCCAGCAAGCTCAAGGCCAGGACTAGAGCGCAGTCAGATGGCAGTGGTCTGTAATGAACACTGGAGGGTAGACTTGAGGCCAAGCTTCTACTGGCCCAGACCCTGCACCAGGGAGTCTTAAGGAGGAACTGTTGCCTCTCATGACTTAATATTGGTGGACTAGGGGACCAGCAAAGGCAGAAAGTCCAGTGGGCCTTGACTTTCAAGTGAGTATCATCTGGCAGAAAACAAGGGTCACTAACTCAGTGAGCGTCATGTGTGTTCCCCACTGGACAGTACTCTGCAGGACAGGGTCACTCCTTGGGACCATCTGCCTACTTGCAGCAGGGAGCCGGTTTTCATCTCACCTCAGTGACACCTGGTGACAGCCTCAGACAGGAGCCTGGGACAGCAACCATTGAAGACCCAGGTGCTGGGACACCATTGCTCAAGGTTGGGGGGTGGGAGTGCTCGTTCACCCACAAAAACCAAATATCGGCTTCTGAAACATTTGTAAGCCATTTCCATATGTTTACAAATATATTCACTTTACAAAAACTGAGGCTTTCCGCCTAAGGAAGCAGCAATACCCCACCCATCCAACTCCAACTCACAGCCTCAGTGGCCAGGAGTCCAGTCTGGGGAGGTTAGGGCTCACCTTTAAGAGACCACCTCCCTGGGCTTCTGTCTCAAGGTTGCCCTGGCCACCTTGAAATACAGGAAAGTATTGTGAGTTGAGGACAGAAGACCCAGCTTCCAATTTAAAATTGCATCAGCACCCCCACCCACCTTCCAATCCCTCTTTTGCCTGTCCAGGAGCCTGGGCTGCTGGCAGAAGCAGGGTAGAGCACGGAGCAGTTCTAGAGACTGCTCCATTACAACTGACTACTCAAAGGCCCCCCTCAACACCCCAGAAAATAGGTATCCATTTCTATACTTGTTGCTGTTTGTGAGCTGTGTTCTGGGTCAGTAATGAGTGATGCTCGTTATCCCTTTAAAATCCCCTCTAAGAGGCCCCACCCTGAGGAAAAGACAGCACAATTGCTGAGCAGAGTCCAGGAACCCAACCACTGGAGAAGCAGTAATGAGAGGGAGCCAAACATCACGCAGGAGGAAGCTTTATTCATCTGCTGGGCTGGGGACAGGCAGGCTGGGGAGCCTCACTTCAGTATGCTGTCATCTTGGGCTGAAAGGTTGGAAAAGACACACTCAGGCAACCTAAGAGGCCCCTTCAGAACTTCAGACTTTAACCCAGAATCCAATCCAAGGACCCCCACTGCACTTCACTAAAATGGATCCTGGGCCTCTCCAGACTCAGCCTACGGGGGTCAGCACGCGGGGGGCCAGCGGCACGCCTACTCTCCAGGGCTGCTCCCCACAGGGCAGGCCAGAGGCGGCACCCCTCCCTCCACTAAAAACGGGATGGGCAGCTTAAGGCTCGCTCCTACCTTCGGCCCGTTCTCTCTCGATCCGCTTCAGCTCATCCTGCCTCTTCTTCTCCTCCGCGGCTACCCTCCTCTCCTCTTCTGCCCGGGGTTTTAGGTAACCTGGAGGGGTGGGGGCTTCGATTAACCTCCTCCCTGAAAACGCTGCGTGAAGAGGCTGGGTAGCTGCGACCCCTCGCCCTGCGCCCGAGCCGCCCAGCCCGCCCGCCCCGGCACTCACTGTAACGCTTGGCTCCGTAGGCCACACCGAGGACCAGGGCGGAGTAGCGGCCGAGCTGCGGGACAGGACAACCAGGCGACTGGGCGTCAGGCGCGGCGGGGGTCGCAGCCCGCAGGCCACGGGCGGGGGACACGGGGAGTCGCACCCTGCAGGATGTGGGGGTCGGGGGCGCACCCTGCAGGGCGTGGGGGTCGGGGGCGCACCCTGCAGGGCGAGGGGGTCGGGGGCGCACCCTGCAGGGCGTGGGGGTCGGGGGCGCACCCTGCAGGGCGTGGGGGTCGGGGGCGCACCCTGCAGGGCGTGGGGGTCGGGGGCGCACCCTGCAGGGCGTGGGGGTCGGGGGCGCACCCTGCAGGGCGTGGGGGTCGGGGGCGCACCCTGCAGGATGTGGGGGTCGGGGGCGCACCCTGCAGGGCGTGGGGGTCGGGGGCGCACCCTGCAGGGCGTGGGGGTCGGGGGCGCACCCTGCAGGGCGAGGGGGTCGGGGGCGCACCCTGCAGGGCGTGGGGGTCGGGGGCGCACCCTGCAGGGCGTGGGGGTCGGGGGCGCACCCTGCAGGGCGTGGGGGTTGGGGGCGTAGCCTGCAGGGTGGGGCACGAAGGAAGGCGAGGACGCGGAAAGGCAGGGCGCGGCCTGCAGGGTCTGGGGGATGAGGGTAGTGGGCAGGGATCGGGGTCCCAGCCTATATAACCGTGCTGCTGCCACGAAGCCGGGTTCACCTTGATGAGCGGAGAGACCTGGACCGGCGGCACCATCTTGTCCCTGACCTTCGCACCGGAAGCACTGCCGAGACGGAGGTGAATGCCGCGAGGGCCGGGAAGACCGCGGGGCGCTAGCCTAGCCGGGCGCATGCGCCGGAGCGCGAGCGGCGCCCCCTGCCGGTAGGAAGAGGCACAGCGCCCTCCCCGGCGGGTGACGTCACGGGACGCGCTCGTGCACAAGGAAAGGTTGCGCGCGACCAGGAGGGAAGGTTATGGCACACGAACTGTGTCCCTTCCCTGGGAGCGAGAGAACCAAGCGACCCGGCCCTGGGGGTACGGGCCGAGCGTGCGCGCCCCGCCTGCCCGGGTTTGGACCTGGAGGAGAACTAACCGATGCCCACGCTCCGCGTGCGCGTGCGCGCCCTGAAAAGCGCGGTCGGGCACGAACCAGCAGTATGGAGCGCGTGCCCGAGGGGTCGGAGGCCTAGAGCGCGGGCGTGCGGGATCCGGGGCGGCGATGGCTGCAGCTCGTCAGTGATCTCCAGGCTGTTCACCCTGAGCTCTCCTGCCCTCCTTGCTCCCATAACAGGAGGGACTGGGACCTTCATGAGAAGGCTACCCAGAGCAAGGCCCCCCCCAGGTCCCCAACCCAGCCTTCAGAACTCGCAGCTGTGAGCTCCTAGGTGCACCTCCTGTACCTCAGAATGGCTACTTGTTCCCCACACCTGAGCCAGCCCTGGCTGGGGTTGCCCAAAATGGAGCCATCCGTAGCCTGGTGGTCTACCACCCCAGCAGTGACCTCATGCCTCCTGGAAGCTACCTGTGCTTCCTCCACCCTGCCTTACTGGGCAGGTAGTCTTGAGGGCCAAGGGTTGGGTCCCATCCAAGTCCATACCCGCCCCTGCCTGAGAATTGCGGAAGTCCACCCTTCCTTACTCTTCCTCGAATTCCTGTTTCCAAAGACAACATAACTGAATCTAAAGTGAATAAATGCAACGAAAACTTCAAGGCTCATGGGTGCTCAGCAGTCCTGGAGGGGGACCTAGAGCCCAACTGCCTTGGCCCTCTAAGAGCCCTGGCTGAGCTTGTCCCGTTTTTCAGCTTGCTCTGGAGTCCCAGCCCTCAGCCTCCCCAGCTGGGAAGTCAGGGCCGGAGATGGGAACACCTTGGCCAATCCTGCAGGGCCAACTGCTCTTCTCTTGCCCTGGATGAGGCCAGCCTGGAGCCCCTGAGGACTCCTGCTAGAGCCCAGTCTTGCGGGGTGGATGCAGACCCTGGCCCTCCTCAGCCCTCTGGCTTTGGGGGAATCCACAAGTGCACAAAACAGAGCTCTCCACTCACACAGACATCAGCCTGCAGAGCCCCCCACCCCTTCCTGCCCTTGAGCCACTGGCCAAATGACCTCAAATGACCGAGTGGGCTTTCTCTTTACCAGATTTTAAAATAAACTGCACTCCTCAGCAGCTGAAGCTTCCAAAATTGAAAATAAGTGTCTCTAGGGCCCAGGTGACGACGGGACATACCAGCAGCTTTGGGGGTCAGTGCACAACACATACATGCCCATTGGTACATGCAAGACCACCCATGGGCACTGCTGGAGACCTGGCTTGGATCAGGGCTCTTTGAGGGGCTAGGGGAGGGAAGGAGGGTCTCTCTTGTCTTGAAATACCAGTGGAAGCCTCTGCACCTGTCAGGGTCAGATGTGTGCAGAATCTTGATACCCCTGTCTGTGTCACTATCTTTAGAGCTGAGCTCAGTCCTGGAGGGCTCAGTCCTAGAGCCCAACTGGGCCAGGATGCTCCCTGGAGATCTGCAGCCTTCTCACATTTGGAGCTCCCCCTCCTGCAGCCAAGCCAAGACTCCTGCAGGGCCACACCCAGCCCTGCCCCAGGAAGTGGGCCCTTGGCTCTGGATCCTTAGCCCCTATACCTGGTCTTATACGCTCCCTTTAGCAGTCTCCCCCAGGTCCTCCCAGCAGGTGATGCCTCCACAGGGTCCTGCCTGAAGACCCCTTTGGCTCTGGGGGTCTTAGGTAGCAGCACCAGAAGGGAGCTGTGTGACTGAGGCTGTGTCCCTTCCCAGAACTCAGGTCAGGCAGTAGGAGGGAGACCTGGCAGCCAAGAGTGACCCAGACCAAGTCATCTGGGTACCCTGGCCATCTCCAAGTCTCTTGCCACAGAAACTAAGGAGCTGCCACCATGAGGTCAGAGGGTCAGGCCAGGGTCATAGGCCCCACTGTCTGGTATATACCAATGAGACAGGGAGGTGAGGACGGTGGTGCTTGGGAGCTCTAATACTCAAAGTGCTCAGCAGGCTGAGCCCGGTGACACACGCCTGTCATCCCAGCCACTTGGGAGGCTAAAGTAGAAGATCACAAATTCAAGGCCAGCCTCAGGAACTTAGCAGACTCTGTCTCTAAATAAAAAGTGCTGGGGATATAGCTCAGTGGTAAAGTACCCCTGGGTTCAATCACCAGTATCAATCAATCAATCAATACTAAAAATGAGTGCTCAGCAATGTTTGGGCTCCTTGTAATACCTCTGTACAGATCTGGAAAAGCCAAATTTCCTTTGACACTTACAGTTCCTGCAGCCCCGGCAGGGCCCACAGTGCCTAAGAGGGCTCTCAACACCAAGGCCCTGGCCAAAAGCTTGGCAGGTGGCCCTGGAGACACAGCCTCCTACGCAGAACAAAGCCTCCTGGCGCCTGGGGGCAGAGGGGTGTCTGAGTCACCGGCAGATTGCCCAGGCTCACTCTGCAGTTGTCCAGTCCCCTGGGGTGGCCCTGAGCCTGTCCTTGTAGGGAGTGGTAGCTGAAGTCTGAAGTGTCCTGGGGGACCAGGCAGAAGCTTAAGACAGGCAGGACTGGAGCCCTGGGCAGGGAGGACCCAGGCATGGTGAGCAGGCAGACAACTGGGCAGGGGATGTGAGAGCTTGTGTGTGCACATGAGTGTGATGTGCATGTGAGTGTGTGAGAGCATGTGAACATGCACCTCAGTGTAGGTGTGAGAAGTAGGTGCCTCAGCCACCCAGGGACAGCCACCCTGGTGACAGTCGGGGAAGCATGTGGGAGAGTCTGGGCCACCGGAGACCTGGTGCCCAGGACAGGCCCATTCATGGAGTCCATTTGCTCTGGAGCCCCCAGGCCAAGCCCAGCGAGGTAGTCTGAGCCCTGTGCTGTGCCAGGGCCTAAGGAGTCCCTGTCCTCCCCCATACACCTGGGCTTGGGGCCACCATGTTGCCTGATCCTCTCCTCTGTGTTAAGCCTCCTGAATCTTGGGATGCCCTGGGGTTCCAGCTGCCCAGGGACCTTCAGCAGGATCATGGGGTGTCCTGGGGTTCCCCCAGCTGGCCAGGACCCTAAGTCTTGGTGCTCCTGCCTCAGGCCAGCAGGAAGACCAAGAAGAAGGAGGGCGGGGCCCTCCGTGCCCAGAGGGCATCCTCCAATGTCTTCTCCAACTTCGAACAGACCCAGATCCAGGAGTTCAAGGAGGTGGGTCTGTCCTCTTTTGTCCAAGTCCCCTTACCCAGTGGGTGGGGGAGATCCCATGTAGGCCTGTGGCTGCCTTTCGCCTTGGTGTGGGTGAGGAGCCAGGAGAGGCACAGGGATGGAGGCAGAGCTGGGCTACCAGCAATGCTCCCAGCAGCCTGGGTTCTAGGCATTCACGCTCATGGATCAGAACCGAGATGGCTTCATTGACAAGGAGGACCTGAAGGATACCTACGCCTCCCTGGGTAAGTGCCACTAGAAGGCGAGCACGTGACATCCAACCTGGACATCGTCACTCTTCCTCGAGTGGAGCAAGGGCACTGGCCCTACAGGCTGGTGACATCCTGCACACTTGGCTTGCTCAGGGTCAGCACAGGGTGCCCAGGGCAGACCAGCCAGTGGCCCACTGTCCACACACGACCACTTGGGATGGGCTTGGAGCAGGGGATCCCAGGAGGGGACGACACCAGTGGGCTGCCACAGCCACAGCTTATGCAGGCTTAGCCCACCCTGCCTCAGCCCAGCCTTATGGAGCTAGGAGAGGGTGTGGGGCCTGCCTATGCTGTCACACTGGACCCAGTTCTTCTAGCCCTCTCCAAGGCTACCTAGGGGCACAAAGCCTCTGCACCAAAATTCCCCATGGGGGTTCCTCAGGCCAGGCCTGAGGCTTCCGGTCCTGCCCCAGGAGCTGGGGAAGGTGGGCAGGTTTCTTCCTATGGTAGAGTCCCCTCTCAACCCCCCTTATGCCTAAATATAGAAAAGACACCTCCCCTGTCCCCAAACCCAGCCTCCCCTCTCCCCACCTCTGATCTCCCCTTTCCTCCTCAGCAGCTGTGCCCCAGCCTGTACCCCATACACCTGCCTGAGAGCACTCTCCCCAAGAGCCCAGCACTGTTCTGGGGTCACCCTGGAGAACAGGAGTGGGCAGCCAGTGTCAACAAGGGCAGAGGGGCAGGGGGTGACGTTCCTGCTCTGCTAAACCCTCCTCCTGGTTTTGCAACAGGCAAAACCAACGTCAAGGATGATGAGCTGGACGCCATGCTCCGGGAGGCTTCAGGGCCCATCAACTTTACCATGTTCCTGAACCTGTTTGGGGAGAAGCTGACTGGTGAGCTCTTTGGTCCCTCTCAGGGATAGCACTCCTGGGCAGCCCTCAGGCCAATCAGCCAGCTGTGTGTATGTGCCTAGCTAATTCCCAGTGCTTAGAAATCCAGCCATTGCACATAGAAGCCTGTATTTTCCCCATGCCCTGAGATCCTGTCAGCCACCCAGAGCCATTTGAGTTCCAAACCTCCCATCTACCCAACTGTCCAGTGGTCTCTGTCCCTCACTCCTAGATCCCTGGCTCCAGCTGCAGGCATGGACTGACTCTGGGGACCCTGAGAATGGTTCCCCCAGGTGGTAACAACAGGGCAGGCTCCCTGGGGCTCAGGAGTGGGAAGGCTTCCTGGCAGTGATGCTGCTGGGCAGGGGCTCAGAGCCCTGGGGTAGTAGGGGACCCTGTGGCCTCTTTGCTGCAGGCACAGACACTGAGGAGACCATCCTGAATGCTTTCAAGATGCTCGATCCTGACGGCAAAGGCAGCATCCACAAGGAGTAGTGAGTGCAGCTGAAGGGAGGGTCTCAGCTGGCAGAAGGGGCTGCAGCCCCCACACCCAAGCCCATCTCCTGGTCTCTTCAGCTTCAGGGCCTTCTGTGGCCTGAGCGGAGTCCTTCAGGATGACCCAGGAAGTCCAGTCCCACCCAGTGGGGCAGTCTCCATGACTAGGCGACCAGGTCCCTCCAGCTGTCACTGTCTTTAGACCCTGTTACAGGAGGGCCACCTCATCCAGGTGCTGGAGAGAGGGAATAGCCTGGTGTCCCTCCCAAGCACTTGTCTGCGACCCATAAAACACCTCCTCAGGACTGGGGATGACCGACGGGGGTCAGGATGGGCTGGGGTGATCACCAGGTGCTGGGAAGGCGGGGTAAGGACTGAGCCCACGCCAGTCTGAGCCTCGCTGGAGGTGCCCTGGTGTGAGCTGCCAGCCCTTCCTCAGGGGGCCTAACCATTCCCCTGCTCCTCCTGGCCCTCAGCATCAAGCGCCTGCTGATGTCCCAGGCTGACAAGATGACTGCAACTGAGGTAGGCCTGCAGCCCCAGAGGGCCACTGAGGGACAGCAGCCCCCAGGCTGCAGGAGCATGGTGGGCAGGACTAAGAACAGTCCCTGGGGCAAGGGCTCCTGGGAGAGTGGGGTGGCCCTGGGCTAGGTCAGGGCTGGAAGCCACTGGCCAGTTGGTGGTCTGACCTAGCTGAGGGGACAGACTTACTGTCCTAGCCCGAGGGGACAGGGTAGCCCCCATCTGTACTTCAGAACTCCACCCCATTCTTCACATTGCCCAGGTGGCCACCCTAAGCACCACTGACCAGCTCGGTAATCTGCTTCTCCTTCTGGCCCCGTGCCCCTCCCAGATCCCTCCCCATTCCTGGCAGAGAAGCACACTAGGAGCCTCTGGAGTTCAGCACCTGTAATCCAGAGCACCTAGGCGGCTGAGGTCTGGGGACCTCTCGCCACCCATTCCACCAGGCCTGACCCCCCACCCACCAACTTGCCTTCATTCAGGTGGACCAGATGCTGGAGTTCGCCTCCATCGACGCAGCGGGCAACCTGGATTACAAGGCACTGAGCTACGTGCTCACCCATGGGGAGGAGAAGGAGGAGTGAGGCTACTCAGCCCTGGTTGTGTCCAGTTCAATAAATGTGGACCCACACATCTGCCTGCCAGTGTCTACCCGAGAGTCTCTGCATCGGCCTGGGGCCCCTCTGCTGGCATCCCTGCCCACCTGTCTTAGCACCAGCCTCAGTGTGTGGTCACCCCGTACTGAGCAGAGAAGAAGAGGCTCAGAGATTGGCTCCTTCTAGCAAGTTCCCACACCTGTCCACTCCAGGTCCCTCATACCCAACTCCCCTTCAGCCCCTGCTGTTGTGCCAGGCCACCTCACCAACCTACACTGCCCTGTGTTGGGCTGTCTTCCCTGGTCAGTGTCCAGACAGTAGCAGCTCTTCTTGCTTCAGCCATACAGTCTGCACAGGGTCCAGAGTGTCAAATCCTGCCATACCCTGGGTGTGCCAAGAACCCTGAGCCTGTGGTCACAGTCCCGGTGACCAGAGATTGCCTCTCCACCTCCCTTCATGAGACACCCCTGCTCACAGTCTCAGCGAGTCCTTGGGCTCCTGAAGGCAGGAGGCAGGGCCAGGAGGTTCCTGCAGCCTCTGAGCTGGAGGTGCTGAGCCAGGAGCCTCAGGTGGTGCCCTCAGCTCTGGGGCACATGTCCAGGGCAAGGGGGATCCTGCAGACTCAGCCTGCAGGCGCCGGTATGGGGTGTGGAAGAAGAGCACCAAGACACAGGTGAAGAGGGTACACAGGCTGGCCATCAGCAGCAGAGACACTGGGGACACACACAGCTCTCTCTCAGCTGGCCCAATTAGCCAGAGGAGCCCTCGGCCATGGCAGAGCCCAGGGGATCTGGACCCACCATGGCCACAGTGCATCCCTGAAGCAGCCCTGCTCCCCGTCCTGACAGTCCCAGGGGTCACAGGCCTTGTGCCCAGGGTGCCTGACCCCCACTGTCATCACTGCCCACTCCAGCTCCGACCATGCTCTGTCCCCGTCCCTCTCCTCTCAGCCCCTCCCCATTCTCTGCCCCCATGTCTCTC
The DNA here is from genome assembly GCF_964194105.1 of Spermophilus citellus. Lineage (NCBI taxonomy): Eukaryota > Metazoa > Chordata > Mammalia > Rodentia > Sciuridae > Spermophilus > Spermophilus citellus. The sequence goes on from NC_138189.1 coordinate 321,927, forward strand.
CACTTCTCTCTCTCTTTCCTGGCTCTAAAACAGCTCACCAGGGGGCACTGAGACTAGGCTTCTCTCAGGGTCTTTGGGCTGCACCCACCCGCTGAGCTCAGGTGCTCAGGTGTAGGTGGCATGTGAAGGGCACCCAGAGCCCAGAATGGGGGTTCCAGGGCTGTCCCAACTGGCCAGGCCTGGCCTTTTTACCTCTACCCATTGAGGGCCCTGGGACATGGGTATGGACACTGACCTGTCCAGTCCAGCGGGTCCTCACCATGCTGGCAGGTGGAGGAGGATGGATCTTCGGGCCGCACCGTCAACACCGTCAGTAACACCATGATGAGCACACCCTGGGCCTGCCTGGACATGGACAGCCCTCAGCCAGGGCCACGGCACTGTCCACCTTTCAAAGCCAATGCCACCTTGGGAGGGACCGACATTGCGCCGCCCGCTGACGTTCCAAGAGCAGCATGAAGCCTAATCCATGTGGCCTAGGCTGGCCCAGGCCTGTGTATGGCCCACCCTTACCAGAGCAGACAGGCCACTCTCTTCCCAAACAGGGGCCTGGGCCATGCAGCCTGGGAGAGCATCTGGGCCCAGGGAAGCAGCCAGGGCAGGTGGACACTCACCCCAGCACAAAGACCAGGCCCGCAGCTGCACCCTCACCCACAGGAAAGGCACACTCCACCGCCAGCTCCATGGCCACAGGTGCCACAGAGAAGCCGAAGAACCCAAACAGCGAGCAGGTGGCAGCCACTGCAAGGGCTTGCCCCTGCAGTCGGGACACCTGGGAGCAGCCAGACAACAGAGGAGACGGCAGTCAGCACAGCCAGCTGTGCCAACTAGGCTGCCTGGCTGTAGGCAGGGACACCTCACCCACCATGGGCCCCCCAGCAGGAGAGGCCATGCCTGAGAGGCCAGTGGCCTCTTGCCTGCCACCTGCCCAGGCACTCCTCCACCCCTGCAGGGGGGCTCAGCAGGGGACTCTCACCAGGGCAAAGGCCACACAGGCCATGGAGGCGAGGCAAAGACCTATCTTGGTGGCTTCCGTGAAGCGCTTGGTCCGATCCACATACAGGCCAAGAACCAGTGCCCCCAGGATCCCAAACACGATGAAGAGAGCCCCGCAGAGGCCCGAGAACCCCTGCAGGAGGGGGAAGTTCAGGCAACATCCTGGGGCAGGAAGCCGCCAGAGTTCCTTGGGACACACCTGTGACCAGGGCAGTACCCAAGGCCAAAGCAGGACAACACTACTGGCTGTCTGCCAGAGTGGGATCCACTACTGAGCACCCCACTAAGGAAAAGGGCAGTCACCAGAGATACCCACAGGCCCTCAGTGCCCTGCACCTAGGGCAGAAGTGGAAACATGCTCCAGGCCACACCCAGCTCTGAGCCAAAGGGAACGGGGCAGAGGGCAATAGGTATGGGTCAGGCCCAGGGATGCCCAAGTCCCACAGCTGGCCCCTCCATGCTTCTTCCAGCGTGGACACTGAGCACTCAGAGGCAGTGGGTAACCCTAGCAGAGGCAGAGTCCCTGCCCTGCAGGAACTCACGTTGGAGTAGCCGTTGGCACAGAGGATCTGCTCCAGGAGAGCCGAGAAGCTGGAGAAGATCCCGATACCACCTCCAAAGCACACAGCCAGGATGACATAGGCCTTGTTCTGCAGAAGCTGGAGGGGAGGTGCCTCTTAGCCCAGAAGCCCAGGTGCTTCCAACCAGGGCCTTCCCACCCCCAGAGTCCCACCACACTCACCAGCTTGAGCCCCTGGAGGAAGTTCTCCGAGGTGGAGCTGGCGGCCCCCACAGAGGGTGGGGTGGGGGGTACACTCTCCCAGAGGCAGACAGTGGCCAGCAGGCAGACCAGGCCTGCAGGGATGGTGTAGACTCCAAGCTGGGAGAGGGCATGGGTGTCATAAACAGCCACACAGGTAATTGTGCCCACATGCCTCTGCCCTGCTCTGGGCCCAGGTCCTTATCCCCTTGTGATCTCTGTCCACCCTCCAACCTCCAGAGTCACCAGTAAACTCAGGGCCTGTGGTGGGCTGCTCTGCACCACCCTCACCTGCTCCTGGGGGTTTCGTGCAGAGCCCTGACAATCAAAATATTCCTCAAGGATGGCTCCCACCTTGACAAGGCCAGCCTGACCACCCAGAACAGACTAGCACCTAAGGGCCAGCTGCACAATCACGTAGGAAGAAGGTCATGCAAACACACCCAGGCATGTCAGAGTACAAGTGCACAGGTGTGTGCACACCACACACACACACACAGACCCCTCACACCACACATGCATGCACAGCACACACACACTCATATACCACACATGTGCACACACCACACACATGCACGTACAACTCATGCACACCCCTCACACCACACATGCACACACACCACTTACACATGCACAAGCAGACAGCAGAAACACACCACACATGTGCACCTTACAAGCTTCCTCACCATTAGAGGGATGTCCTCTCCCTTCTTGACCAGGGCAGGTGACAGCACATTGGCCACAAGGATGCCCAGGGGATTTGCTGGGTGGAGAGATGAACCAGGCAGCAGGTCAGCTCAGCCATGGCTGGCCTCATCCCCAGCCCAGGGGGAAGGCTTCCTGGCCCTGGGGCCCTGGCTCATGAGCTCAAGGGGTTGAGGACCCAGGCAGGCAGAGGCCTCAGCCCTGGGACTTACACATAGTGGCAATCATGTTGGCTGTGGCTCGCTGATGCTCTGGGAACCACAAGGCGGCCAGCTTGGCTGGAGAGAAGATTACCAAGTTCTGGGCCAGGGCACAGAGGCTCTGGCCACCCATGAAGAAGGCAAATGTGTTGGGGACCCAGGCAGCCACACAGGGAAGGGCGCGGAGCATACTCCCAGCAAAGTTCAGCCATGCACCCAGGATGGTCTGCAGGACAGTCAGAAGGCTGCTGGCCAGCTCGGACTCCCCAACCCATGTCCCCAAATGCCCACCCTAGCTCACAGGCACATCCCAATTTCTAGCCATCCCTCCGCCCTGGCAGCTTTGCCTGGGGTCCCAGCCAGCAGGGCTGTTGGGCCCTGGTCTGGGGAGCACATGCACCCAACCTCTAAATGCAGAGGACCTTGCTAATAATCCCAGGCAGGCCATGGTGTGGGGTCTGACTCACCGCCCCTCGGAGCCCCACAGAGTCTAGGACCCAGATGGCCAAAATGCCAAATGGGATGGACACCACCAGGTAGATCAGCGAGAGCCAGCCAACCTGTGCCATGGACAGGAGGAAGTGCTGGGCAATGATGTCTGCAACTGGGGCGAAGCTGAGCCAGAGCTGTGGGGACATGCGGAGTCAGCTTAGGGCCCACAGATACTGCCCCCCCACTCCTCCCTGGCTGCCTACTGCCCCTCTCATCCATCCCTCGGCAGGACAGCATGAGTCCGCCTGTAAGGGCAATAGGAGGTTGGACCAGCCCTGAGGCTGATGATATGGCCAGAGCCTGCAGGATCAGGAGCCCCACTGGGACTGGACCTGACCCCTGAGGACAGCCTGAGGGCTGTCAGCAGGGGGACCACCCACCCTCTGGGAAGCTCTGTGTGGACTATGGGTGTGAAAGGGCATGTGGGCAGCTGAGGCTTGCCAAGTGGGCAGGGAGAGGCAGCGAGAGCAGAACCTCAGAGGGATGGAGCTGCCTGGACACAGCACCAGTTCACAGAAGGCAAGGGACATTGGGGAGAGGGGAGATGGCAGCCCTGGCCCCCCATCACACGGATGAGCACTAAGCTGACACAGTCTGGGCAGTCGGTGGCTGGGGGAGACACCATGCCAGACGTCCACATAGCAAGGGCGGGAAGCCCTGGGAGCCTAGGTGTGAGTGAGGCTGCAGGCAGCAGCACCCAGAGGGACAAGGAGGGCCCCAGCAGGGCTGAGGACAGTGCCAAAGGGACAGCAGAGCTCAGATTCTGGAACATTTTGGGGGGGGGAGGCAGGTCATCTGTTGCAAGCTGGACGATGGAATCTCAGGTAGAAACACCTCCACTGTGTGCAGGCCCCACCCCACAGGAGACAGGTGTCCTGCAGGTGAGGCCATCCCCAGGGCAGAGGACATTCTTCAGCCGTAGGAGTTACCAAATGCTGAGAGCAACCCATGGTTTCTCAGCAAACAGCACACTCGCCACACTGGGCCATGGGGCAGGCTTTCTGGAAAAGGCGAGGGGCAGGAGGAAAGGAGGGGTCATGAAGGCTTAACCCAGAGGTGGGGTGGGAGGGTGGCACATGGACCAACCACAAGGGTGTATCACGGTCCAAGTTCACAATGAGTCACCTCAGGATGCCAGAGCTCTAGGCCACACCCTCCATGGTGGGCAGTGAGAGCCAGGTTCCCACTGCCAAACTCACATGACCACCAGCTAAGCAAGGGCTGACTGTCTTCCTCTTTCCTCGCGACAGTGCAAGGGCTGATCCCCAAGCTCAGAAAGAACAGCAAACAGGCTCAGCTGCCTCTTGCCTGACCTAACCCAGCAGTTGAAGGCGTCAGCATCTGTTTACAGAGCCTGCTCTACAGAACTGATTGAGCTCCTCCCTAAACAGCTGGCAGCAGCTCCATGTCCTCCTCCCAGAGCTGTGACCCTGGATGGCAAGAGATGACCTGTCCAACTCACCTGCTGTGCAAGAAATCCTTCAACCAGCTCCCAGCCCTTCCCTGCTCGCCCCTCATCTTCCTGAGGAGCAGGCAGAGCCCCACACAGAACCCTGTTCAGAATGCTGGGCTGTCTCCAGTCCTCACCCCAAGCTCTGTGCTACCTGTCCCCTCAGCACCTGGGAGCCCTGGTCACCAGCTGCAGGAACCTGGCCAGGGCAAACATGAAGCCCAGTGCTCACAGTGGAGACCCAGCAGGGATCACAATTCCTGTCTGCTCCACAATGGCAGGACCCTACCTGGGCGTCCCAGGAACTTCTCAGACCCATGGAAGAAGCTCCAGAGGAGGCCCAAGTGCATCCTCAGATGGCATAGCCACAGCCTTGTCTAGACATCCCCAGATGGCATAGCCACAGCCCTGTCTAGACACAGGGGCCTGGGAGCCAAGCCACAGCAGCAAATCAGGGCTCATCCAGGCAGCTTTGGCAGAGGGAAGAGGTTTCTGGAGTTACTGCAGCCTGCAGACCCCAGTGCCCACCCCAGACAGCCTGGGAGCCCCCATCACAGTCCACTCTGTTCAGCCACCAGGTCAGATGGTGGTGAGGTGGTTGGAAGCCCTCCCTCGACCTATGGATGCCTGTCCAAGCAACATGGAGAGGTGGCCAAGACTGGCCTGGCACAGAGGAAGTGAGGGTCACACACAGCCCACCTAGGTACAAGGGCTGTGAGTGAGGCAGCCTAGGCCTCTGGCTGCAGGGGCTGGGGGCTGCGGAGAGTCTAGGAAGCTGCAGGCTGTGGGACACCTGAAATGGCAAAGCCTATCGCTCTGCTGGTCCCTCTAAGTGCCGACTGCCAGGGCCCTGGAGCCGGGACAGACTGGGACAGACGTTGGCCCCTTACTCGGCGGCCAGCGCGGACCAGGAGAAGGCGCCCGAGGCCGAGGCCCAGGTCCCCGTACCCGGGCACCGGACACGCGCGGCCCCGGCCCCGGCCCCGGCCCCAGGGCTGAGGGACGGTGCAGCAGGCCGGCTCCGGCGCTACACCGGCCCGCCCCAGCGCTCCCACGCCCGCCCGGCCGGTACCGTGGCGTTGGAGCAGCTCAGCAAGCTGACCACCAGCAGGAAGACCCAGCGGCGCGCATAGGCGCGGGGGCTTCGCGGTGCGCCCCCGGCAGCCTCCGGCACTGCTCCCGCGAGCCCCGCCATCGCCGCGGCCGGCCGAGGGTCTCCAGAGGACTTAAAGGCACCCGCGTAGGCGGGCCGGGTGGCGCCGGATTGGGCGGGGCAATAGGGTCAGTCCCCGCCCCCAAGGAGCCGCTAGGGCGTCGCGTCGTGTGGGAGGGGCGAGTGGGCGGAGTTGCCCTCCCCACTTTGGGTCTCGTGCCGAAGCCGGGATCGAAACTGGGCCTCAGAGGCAGGAATAAGTCCCTTCTTGTAGTGGCCAGTCGGGTCACAGCTTGTGAGGACCCGTCGTGAACAGGCTCGCGGGGGTGAGTGCAGGAAAGGGGACCTGCAGTCCCTTTGCCCCCAAACTACTGAGATCCAAACAAGCGGCAGGGAGAGGCTAGAGGCCAGCCTGGAAGAGGAAACTGGTGTCAGTCTGCAAAGAGCCTGGAATCCGGAGTGCCATGACACCTCCCGCTAGGGGAAGCCGGAAGGGTGGGAGCTGGGGAGGACCTGGCCTGAAGATCCCGTCCGCCCAGCCCCTAGGGGAGGCAGCCTGCCCTCCCACCCGGATGTTCTCTGCTGTTTCCCCGGGGAGTCAGCTGGCCCAGCAGCTGGGCAGGTTTCTGTTTGTCTCCACCGAGGCCTCTGGGTGGGAGGCAGGAGGGAGGCCAGTCTGGCTCAGAGGGCCTGTGTCTGGCTGGTTCCTGGCCCTGCCAGGCAGGCCCGTGTAGAGTGGGGCCTCCTGGTCCAGATTGAGGTGGACAAGGAGGCCTCCTGTCCCTCAGGCTCGCCTCTGTGGTCGGGGGCAGGCTGTTCCTGCTCTTTGTCTTAAGGGTTGGCAGGTGCCACTGTCACAGGAGATGTCTCTGGAAGAGGGTTCTCATCTGAAGAATTCCCAGGGAAGGGGGAATTCCGGCAGCGCAAGTGGGGTCCTTGAAATGCATGACAGATAAGGTTGACAGCACTGTCTATCAGGGAGCAGGATCAGGGTTAGGAAAGCAGAGAGAACAGGCCTCTGATCCTGGGTTCTGGGCTCTTCTTATAAAGAAGTCTGATGAGGGGTGGGCACAGGGGGTGTGGGGTTGGCATCAGTCTGGGGATCTCAAGATGGTTTGTGGTGGTCTGGTCATCCTCTAGATCCTCAGGCTGGCGGGGTCTCCATTATCTGTCTGATCAGTAATTGTTGCTGGAAAGCCCCCACCCACACATTATAGGGATTTTTAAATGTCATATCTCTCTTTACTTGATATATTTATTTGTGGACTAGGTAACAGGGGACAAGGGAGATTCACAGGTTTTCTAGAAGCTTGTGGGTGACAGGCCATGCAAAGCACCGGCCTGGAAAGGCAGGTGACATTCAGTTAAAATTGTCTCTCTCCCTGTTTCCTTCAAGTTTCCTTCTGCCTATTCATTGCTTCTCTTACTCACCACCTGTCCCACATCCCTCTCTGAACAAGCAGTCGTGTGGTCCCAGTCCTTGTGTGTTCTTACCAGGGTCATGTGTGCGTCACATGGACTCACACACTTTGGGGTTTCTTTTGTGAAGAACTGTTGAGTAACCAAGGAGAAATGGGGCTCTCCCCAGTGCCCTCCAAAAGGACAGCCCACTCTCTGAAACCTCTGAAGGGGCCCTGTGGTCCTCCTGCTCAATGCCACTGTCCTCACCTCACCTTGTCCCTTCCATCTCCCCTGTCCTCTTCTCCTCATTCCTTACTTGCCCCCACCCCATCCATCCACTCACCCTAACCCCGAGGAGCTGGCCCTCACAGCCTTCCCCCAAGGCCTGGAACTGCTTGGGACTGGGGACTTCCATGTCTTCCTACCACTCCTGGCAGATAGGGAGGGACAGCATAGGTATCAATGTCGAGGACACGGCTAGATAGGATTTGCCCCTCACCAGCTGCAGGCCTAGTAAAGTCTCAGCCTGTTACCCTAAAACAGGGTGACCACGTGGCTATTTCCACCTATCCAAGTCTCTGACAACTCCTCCTCCCATATCCTCAGGGGTCTGGGGTAAGCAGTGCATTCAGCAAGGCTGCAGGACACAAGATCAGCACACTACAATGAACTGTATTTCTATGAACTGTGCCAACACATGTGAAAAACCACAATTAAAGGCAGGATACATATATAATTACTTCAAAGAAAATTAAATACTCAGATATAAACTTAGCAAAGCAAGTGTAGTGCTTCGATGCTAATGATGATACAACATTAACAGAAGAAATCAAAAAGACCAAATAAACAGAGAGGTATACTGTGTCCATGGATTGGGAAACAGCAGAGTAAAGATGCCAGTTCTCCTTCAATTGACTTACAGGTTTGATGCAATTCCCATCAGACGTTTTCAAACACACAGACTGACAGAAAATGTTCGAAAACCACATAGCCAACAAGGACTGGTAGCTAGGATATATAATTCAACAGTTTAAAAACTTCAGCATGAAAGTGGGCCAAGACATGAGGAGGCATCTCATGGAAGAGGATCCACAGAGGGCAATAGGGATGAGTGACTTAACTTGATTAGCCACCAGGAGAATGCAAGTTACATCTTTGTGAGCTATCACCACACGCCTTTCAGAATGGCTAAAATAGAACAGCACAACACCAGATGCTATCAAGTCTCTGAAAAACAAGGCGGCGGCTTCTTATACACATAAGTATGCAGCTGTTGCATAAGCCAGCAATTGCACTCCTGAATTCATCCCTCAAAAGCCTGAGCCCAGACCCACAGCCGCTTTCTCTGTGAGAGTCAAAACTGGAAAGCCCCTGGTATCCCCTAGCAGGATGGCTAAGCTAGCTGCTCATGTCCATAGCATGAAACATGGCTCAGGAGGAAGAAGCTGGTAGCATACAAGTCTGGATGGATCTGTCAGGGTGATGAGACGGGACAAAAGGCTGGGAACAGGGAGTGACCCTGGGGTGCAGTGAATGAGCCCCCTAAGTGGCAGGACCTGCTGCTTCTCTACCCTCCTGAACAAATGGGTCACAAGACCCAATCCAACCAGAGAAACAGAATGTCTGCACAAGATGAGATTTCTCCTGAGAAAACCTAATAAATCCTCTAGCTTCACCTTTTCTTAGTTAACTTGAGAATTGCCTGTTTGGGAGGTCACACAGCTAGGGCATATGACTGGTTCCCTAGGGCTTTGCTACGAGTCACACCTCTGCTACGTGGGCTATGTGGACAGTGGAGGCCCAGCTGCTCTTCAGGGACCCCAAGGCCTCTTTCACTGGAGACTCTGGCTCTTCCCCAGGCCTGCAGGAGTCTGGTGGGTGACTGGAGTGGGGTCTCTGTCTTCATATTGGTCCTGTCCCCTTGGCCACCTTACCCTTTGGGTCGATTCTACTGGGTCCTGTGGGTAGTCATAGCTGACTATGGAGGCTGGTAGGTGTTTTCTTCCACCTGCCCTGTGCCTGTCCAGCAGTGACAGTAGCCCAAGCACCCAAAGCCCTTCAGCCCTGCCATCAGCCCATATGGAGCCACAGGCCAGGTGTGTGCATAGGACAAAGGGACCAGCTGCAACACAACCCAGCAGTCCCCCAATAGGGCCACCATGAGAAGAAACATCTTTTGGAATCTGCCCCTGGCCAGTGGAACTCACTGACTGGGCCCTAGCCCACCCCAGTAAGGCCACAACAGCTTGTGTCTCCCTTGCTCAGGGAGGAGCCTGGCTACTCCATCAGTGCTGCCCCCTGAGCTGAGCTCCAGTTGAAGCCTTGCCTGCAGGTTGCTCTCACTGGACTCGATTTCCTTTTCACCATCACTAAGTTGGAAGTTCCTGCTTCAGGTATCAGTTGCCAGGGACAGGGACTGGGCTGTGAAGGGGCAACAGGCAATGCGCAGGGCACACTCACACCATGCACACTCACAAGGCTGCCTGTCCCACTACATGCACATGAGAGAAACAGGGCGTGACCTGCACCTTGCCCAGGCTGCAACCCGTGAAGCAGGGCTGAAGAGACCAAGGGAGGCGGGAGCTGTCTGTGTGTTCTGCATGACGTCACCCTGGGGCACACTGGCAATGGTGACAGGCCCTCTCTGTGTTGTGTTTTCAACTGCATGGAATCTACCAGTGTCACAACAAGAAGCTCAGTTCTAAGGACCCCAGAGTATGAAGTCTTGGAAGTCTTGGAAGCAATGGATTCCTCTCTCTCACTCAGTGTTAACAGTTTTGTATCAAAATGGACAAGAGTTTCAGCACCAGCGTCAGCTGCTGGTGTGTTGAATCCAGGTACAGCACCACGCATGGGACACAGGATGTCCTCTCCCCTTTGGAATCGCCACATCTTGCAGAGGTCCTCTGGTAACTGGACAAGGTCACCTGTTGCCTTCTAGGGAAATGACCTTCAGAGCTTCCTTAGAATTCCCTCTCACTGTGGCTAAATCTGCCTTTAGTGTCTCATCATCTCAGCCAAATGTGGACTTCTGCCAACATCCCAAACTAACCCTACCCAAGGTCTCTCCCACCACTGTGTTCCCCCAACAGCATCTAGTTCGGAGGCAACCAACTGAGGCTGCCTGGCCAGCTGGAGCCCAGACAAGGCCACCCTCTCTGGACACCCCACTGTGAGGTGGTGTGGCCATCCTGCTCACTGACGTGGTTCTTCTGCTCCTCCTAGGGTCAGAGTTGCCAGGGCAGGAGCCTGTCTGTCCACCCCAATGCCTGGAGGAAGAACCAGGCAGCACATGTCCTAGGCAAAAACAAAGGAGGCAGGGGCTGGCCTTCCCACCCCGGCCCCTGGCCCAGCCTGCCAGGCAGGCTCTGGAGGCACCCGTCCCCACGCACACCTGCACCTCCTGTCCCAGCAGCACACTTCGCTTCCCACGTCCAGTGACTCACCTGTCCCCCAGAGCTCCCGCTGGCCCATGCTGAGGCCCGCAGGCTACCAGCAGGGGCCGAGTCAGCACTTCAGGGTCTGGACTAGCTGCCTGGAATGAAACCCAACTCGATCCCCAGGTGTGCAAGGGCTGGAGGACTAAAAACAGGCCTGCCACTGAGTCTTGAGGGCTCTGTCACTCTTGCCTGGGCTCCAGCTGGCCCCAGCAGAGGGGCCCTCAGGTGTCCACCTCCTGTCCTCCCCACCCAACCCCAAAGTCTTAGCCTGCTCCCTACCCACCCCAAGATGCACCCTGACATCTGCCCTGCCCTTGGAGCCTGTCCATCTCTCGAGAGGTCGAGGCCCTGGTTCTCTCACCCATGTGCATGCAGGGGGACAGGCAGCCTTGTGGGCGTGCGTGGTGTGAGTCATGCCCTGCGCATGTGGTCTTGTGTAGGGCTGAGGTTCCTCTGTGGTGTGTGTGTCTAGATTGGGAGTTGGTTTGAGTTCACGTGTTCTGTAGGCCACGTAGGCTTTGGCACGTGGCGAGACCGTCGTTCTCCTCCGCGTAAGTGGTGGGAAGTGATGCCCTACTTCTGTTTGTGTGGGCTTCCACTCTGCATGTGAGATGGAGGGCCGGGCTCTCCCTCAGCTCAGGTCCTACACAGCGCCACACCTCCCTGCGCAGGAACCTCGGGACCCTGGGCCCAGACGAGCCGGGCGGTACTTGAGGTGAAGGTCACTGGGGACACTTTCGGGTTCCACAGCCCAGTCTCCCGGGTGCTGCTGGTGGCTCCTGCACTCGGAAGGGCACTTTCCAGGAGAGCCTGGGTTCTGAACGCCTTTCTTCCCAGGGTCATGGCGACCCCTCACCTCCTCTCAGAGCCTGATTTCTGCTCTGGAATGGGCCCAAACCTGTCACAGCTTCCCTCTCACTTGGGAACAGGAGGGTGGCTTCAGCCTCCCCTGCCACAGCATCTCCTAGATGGACAGCCCCAACTTGGCCTTGACTGCTTGGCTCTGAGGCCAGGGTCCTGCAAGAACATGAGAGGCTCGTGGAGCATGGCCTCTCCACTCAGAAGGTCTCCAAAGCTCATCCGAGTCACAGCAGGTGTCAGTGCCTCATTTTTATTGCCAAGTAATATTTAATGTCTGGGTATGCACTTTGTATTTATTCGCTTTTCAGGTGATTGACAGTTGGTGTATTTTCACCTCTGGGCTGTTGTGACCACTTGGGAGCCGGCCTAGTGTGGACATTGTCTTCAGGCCTCCTGCTCTGCACCTGTGTTGGATTTATGACCAGCCTTTTGAGGACCTTTCAGGCTGTTTTCCAAAGCACTTGCACATTTGATTTTACCAGCGATGGTGCACAGGGGATCCAATTTCCCTACAGCCGCACTAGACCTCTTGCCTATCTTGTTGATGATGCCCATCCTGCAGTGACGTCCCCTGTTGGTGACCTGCATTTCCCTGATAGCCAATGCTAATGGGCGCTTCTCACAGGCTTGTTGGCCATTTGCAAATCTTCTTTGAAAAAATCATCTACTTGAGTCATTTGTTCCTTTATTTTTTTGGTAGTAGGGATTGAACCCAGGGGTGCTTACTCACTGATAAACATCCAGCCCTTTTTAAGTTGTTTAGGGTCTCACTAAGCTCTAAGGCTGCCTTGAACTCCCGATCCCACCGCCTCAGTCCCTGCAGGGATTATAGGTGTGCACCCCTGTGCCCAGCTATCTTGTTCATTTTTAATCATGTATTTGTATCTTCATTGTTGAGTCATAGTTTTTACATCCTTTATGTCCTTACAGTCTCACAGTGTCAGACTCAAGCCCTCGCAGACACCATTCCGAGACTCTCCTCCACTGGAGTCGTTTTTCTCCTTTGCTCAGGGTGCTCTTTGCAAGCAGGAGCTTCAGTCTGAGGAACCTACTCCACCTGTTTTCTCGAGTTACCTGTGCCTTTGTTTTCCCAAGAAATCCTGCCTTTTTCAAGGTTGAGAAGGTTTGTGCCTCAGTTTCTTTTGAGATGGACAATTTTACCTCCTATATTTACATCTTTGACCCACTTGAGTTTTGTGTATGTTATGATAGGCATCCAATTTCATTCTTTTACATATGAACATTCAGTTTTTTCCAGCGGTGTTTGCTGGAAAAAAAAAAAACATTTTTCCCTGCCCTGAATCATCCTGGCACCCTTCGGGACACTGGGCCAAGCACGAGGGTCCACTTCTGGACTTCCAGTTCTGTCCTGTGGTCTGGGCTCACCTGCATGCCAGGTGCCTCTCTGTCTTGATGGGCACAGCTCTGCAGCAAGCTTTGAGATCAAGAAATGGCCCTGCTAACTTGCTTCTTCCCCTAAAGATCGTTTGACTATTCTGGGTCCCTTGAATTGACCTCCAAATTTGGGGATCGAATTTCTTTTTTCTTTTTTTTTTTTTTTTAAAGAGAGAGTGAGAGAGGAGAGAGAGAGAGAATTTTTTTAATATTTATTTATTTATTTTTTTTTAGTTCTCAGCGGACACAACATCTTTGTTGGTATGTGGTGCTGAGGATCGAACCCGGGCCGCACGCATGCGAGGGGAGCGCGCTACCGCTTGAGCCACATCCCCAGCCCCATGGGGATCGAATTTCAATGTCTTGTTAATTTCTGGCAACAATCCAGTTGGGATTTTGGGTTGAATTACCAATTTGGGGAGTACAGACATCATAGCCACATGCCCCGTCCACAAACATGGGAACTCTGTTATTTAGGTGTACTTTAATTTCTTTCAATAATGTTTACCTGGTTTTGGAATGTAAGTTTTGCACTTTTATTGCATTTATTAGTAATCTGCTATTTAAACTAATGGTCTAATCATAACTTTCCCCAGATCTGCCTTGGTACGGTGAGGAGTCTGTGCTGACACACAGTCACAACTGAAGTCTGTGGCTTACAGAGGGTGCTTTTTGTGTAAGCCTTCTGTTTTGACAGATGTGTCCGCTGTTAAGCACTACCCAAGTAGTGTCACCGCCCTAAAGCCCTGTGTTCCTCAGACCCATCCCTCTCTGTCCTGCTTACTGCCCTCTGCATGGGCACACGCCTGCTGACTGATCCCCATCTGTGGCTTTTTTGGTGGGTCAAAACCATGAATTTTATTTCCAAAATGTGCCCCCGCTGCACAACCCGACTGGTATATCTGCTCAACATGCACAGGCACTGGCCAGGTGGCAGGGGCACAGCCATCCCCTAGGGAGTGGGTGGCAAGAGCAAGGGACTAGAGCAGCAACGGAGGCAAGTGGCGGCAGACAGGGCAGGGGGATGGCCAGTGTGGGCCAAGTTCTGGAGTCTTCCGTGTGGAATATTTCAAAGACGAGGAGAGAGAACTGAATAATAAACCCCCAGACCCACTGCCATCTCCTGCAAGGACACATTAAGGGCCAGGCTCATGTTCACCCCAGTCTGCCCCACTCTGCTCCTCCAAATGCCCCCTGCTCTCATTTGAGTCTCTCTATACATGTCGAGGCCTCCAGAAATGCTCAGCATGGCCAGCACACCCGGAGACCCCTGTGTCTTCCGTGTCTCAACACTGCATGGCCTTGACCTGGAGGACCGAAGCCGTGACACCACCCCCTTCCTTTTGACCAGTGTCTCCTTGCACTTTTTTAAAATATTTTTTTAGTTGTAGTTGGTACAATATCTATTTATTTATTTTTATGTGGCCCTGAGGATCAAACTCAGTACCTACGCAGGCAAGGTGAGTGCTCTACCACTAAGCCCCAGCCCCTCTCCTTGCATTTTTAATCCCTATGGGGTTGCTTATGGCTGACACAGCTAGGCCCTGCAGATCTGCTTGTGTTCCAAGCTGTCTTCACCCATTGCCATGCCCTGCATTTCCTACAAATTGCTGTGAGACTGGAGGTCTGGTCAATGTCTCAGTTGGCCCCTGGGAAGCAGAGCTTGAGGCAAGGATGGGCAGGGGCTCTATCTGGGAGAGGGTCTTAGGAAGTGAGAACAGAAGAGACAGGAAGGCAGGAAATGCCCTGATGGACATTGCAGGGAGGCCAACGGTGTCAGTGGCCAGCTGAGGTCCATGAGGAGGCCCCTCTGGAGCAACTCCCAGGAGCCCAGAGGGTACAGAGGGTTGTGCAGCCATCAGGGGCTCATGGGCTGACAGTCTTGGAGATGCAGGCATGGCTCCCGGTTGTTGCCCATGTCCATGACCTCAGGTGGCCGCTTTAATCCACAGTCCCTCCTTCACTCATTAGCCGGAGTACACAGAGAAGCCGACGCTCATCAAGTCTGCGGCTACCCAGGAAGATGGACATCTCCCGTGACACCGTTCCCTGGGGAGCTGGTCCCCAGGTCCCACAAGCCCTCTGGCTGGTTGCTGAAGGAGCGTCACTCTTTGGCAGTACAGACATACCAATGTGCGTTGTTCCATTGCTGCTGCTGTTCTATGCTGACCTGCGACCCATTTCACTAAGCAGAGCCTCGCTGGGTCTTATGGTCTCCACAGCTGTCTTCTTGCCCATTTCCTGACTTACTCCCTGAGCCCCTGTTAGAAATACCAGGTGCCACAAGGAATCAAACGTGTGCTCGGAAGTGGATTGGCAAGGCTGACTTTACTTCTGCAGCAGGGCTGCTATCCAGCCTGGCTAGCAAGCACACCTGATTTTTTTTTTTTTTTTTGGTACAGGGGATTGAACTCAGGGGCACTTGACCACTGAGCCACATCCCCAGCCCTTTTATGTATTTTATTTAGAGACAGGGTCTCACAGAGTTGCTTAGTGCCTCGATTTTGCTGAGGCTGGCTTTGAACTCATGATCCTCCTGCCTCAGCCTCCAGAGCCACTGGGATTGCAGGCATGCACTACTGTGCTGGTAGTCCACCTGATTTTATCCTGAATGTAGTGCTGCTCTTGCTCTGATAGGAGGAGCTCAGGGTTACAATCTACACAACTGGCTAATTTCAAAATTGGGGAGGGCAAAGGGAAGGACTATGGTTCAATTGGCTACAACTGGATCTTTCATCCCAATTAAGGCTAAATACTATATTCTGAGAATGGACCACTGGACTTTCTGTCTCTCACAGTTCCCCCTTTTCTTTTTATACCCTTTGGCCGCGTTTTCATTTCTGTTCTTGTGCCATCCATCCTAGATATATTGAGTGGAAATCACCCATGGTAATGGGTTCCCCCCTTGTAGGAGACCAGGTAGGCATCCTGGTGATGAGGAGCACTTGGTAAGGTCCTTTCCAACTCACCTGTAGCTTGTCTTCTTTCCAGGTCTTGATTAAAACCAAGTCGCAGGCTGGAAGTGAACTGCAAACTCCAGAGGACTCTGAGCAGCAGCTCATGATAATCACACCAGAAAAAAAAAGCACAGACAGGTCTCAGATTGGCTCAGAACACACCTGTGACTCTGACAGAGCTTTATGCAATATTTATCAGACACTCCTGTATAAAGACGCTTCCTTTATAACCTCCCAGTTTTACTGACTTTCAGGAGGACTGACACAAAAGTACATCTCAGGTAAAAGAACCTGTCTTGTCTTTTAAATGTCCACATGCAGCTTTGTTTTACTCTCCTGCTGGGTGTTTAAGACCAAGTTGGCCAAAATTGGCCTTTTTTTCCTCTCTCTCTACTGTTAGAGTTAGCTGAGATTTGTCAGGGATCACTCTTGGGAACTTGTGAAAAGCCTCTTGGCTCCTTTAGCTTTTCCTCTTCCAGTTGTGCCATCTGCCAGGATGGGCCAGGGTCTTGCTGACCACGTGTGGCTTCCCTGGAAACATCAGAGACATCTCCCTCTCCAGTGACCCTCCTCTGCAGAATGTGCACTGGGTGGCTTCCTGTTCTCTAGGGTCCTCGTGATCCCCCGATCGGGAGGTCAATGACTCACTGCAGTTATCCTTAGAAGGGTCCTGTCATTCTCCTGGTTGACCTAAGAAGGCAAGACCCAGAATATTGGCTGCTTTTTCCTTGGCCCTTTTACTTCCTTGATTTTGGTCTCCATGTTTTGGGTTGAAACATCCAGCAGGTCAGTTTCACCAGTCTTGGAGTAGGAGTACTGGGTTTTATCTTCAATGTCTGTAATTTTATAGTTACCCCTTCCATTTAATTGTGGTCACTATTAGTACTGGAAGTACTAATACTTTATTAGTACTCTAATATTATTAGTATTCTTCCAGTACTTCCAGTACTAATACTTTATATCCTATCTGACTTTACATGATGGCTTCTTGTCTCAAATTAACCCAGGTTGTTCTATCAAAAGTAGTACTTCTTCAAAACACTAGCAGGTTCTAGTTGTAAAGTTCTATAAGGAAAACACAAAATAAAATTAACAAGACATCAAAGCATACTTAGTTTACATAACAGCTTTGAACCAAAAAACATAATTTTTATAAAAACACTAATATATCTTTGGTATATATTTTGCCTCCACAAAGACCTATAAATTTATCAACTCAATCACATTTGAGAGTCTTTACAAATTTTACTTTCTTTTGAAACTTTTACCTCCTTAGATACCTTTTATAATTTATCCAATTCTTTACATAAGCTTTATGTTTTATATTATATCTCCTGCTTATTTTTGAGATCTCAGTAAGCTTTACAACAAAAATCTATACTTTGAGCAAAAATTTACATGAGGTTAAGTCTAGCCTACTTTGGAGCCATCTTAACATGCAATAAGATGAGAGACTCAGGTGAGGCAGCCCCTTGATACATAACACAATACAGCATTATATCTGAGACATGAATTTAAAAAAAACTAAGAGAACTAACTTTATTTTTGTGGGAAAAGTAGCAAAATGCTTTCATGTTTCACAGTGTCAACCTTTAAACAAATCAGAGTGTCTTTATTGTCTTTCAAAAATGCATTTAAATTCCCATCTCAATGTTAAAAGTAAGACAAAATTATGTGTTTGTGTGTGTGTGTAACTTTTGATAACAAGTTACCTTTATCCACTTACAGAGCACGAAATGACATAAATAAATCCCCAGTTAAATTTGTTATTTCTATATAAATCTGAATGAGATTACCTCTACATGCCACTTTAGTTTAGAGAATACCAGCTTGGTAAAGTGTTCCCCTAAGCTTTTAGTTGTATGCATTTCTCTAGTCACATATATTTAGTGTGTCTGGCAAAACTGACTCAATTCATGTTTTAATAATTTGTCGGAAAGACAATGATCCCCATGAATGCCTCTCTCTTAAAAAATGTATATACACATTATATTATATCATATATTTTTTCTTCTTCCTGGGGCAAGTTATTACTTCCTCCTTAAACAAAATCTTGGTTGAGATAACACTGATCACCTTTCTCAGGGTCCCTTTGGCCCAGATGGCTTTACTGTTAGTAGACCTCCAGCAAAGCAGGCTTTGTTTCCTTTTCCTGGGCAGCACTTGCAACTGAAGTTGTTGCTCTTTGGGTGAGAATGTTATCTGTGCATCTAATTCACATAACAAGTTTTATTCCAGGAGAGGGATGGACAATCTGGATATATACAAAAAAACAAACAGTCTAAATCTTTTTCTCCCCAGGTTGCATTCAAGGGGTTGGAGCACAGGATATTGTTGAGCCTGACCTGTCTCCTTTATCACTATCATAATGCCATCAACTTTAATCGAGTTCCCCACTGTCGATTATACTCAGATGCTCCTTTGAGGCATATTGATATTCAGTGGAAGAGGCCATTTTCATCCTTTAGGCTTTCTTGATGATCCTTTTGCATAGGTTGCCAACAAAACATAAGTTGACTTTTGTTTCTGTTCCTCCTAAGCGTTATATATCACAAATGCACTATTAACTAGTTGTGAGGGGGTTATGTCAGTTTGTCCCCTTTGTCCAATGAAGGTCATATTGACCCTACAGAGACTATTTGGGACCTCTCTATATAGAAATCAGCATGGCCAAGACATAGATGCCTGCATACATGGGGACTCCAGGAGGCCCTTGTATTTTAGCTCTGTGGACAGCAGGGAGGCTTCCACCCAGAAGTATCCCCTGGCCAAATGGGGCAACCTGCTAGATCTTAGAAGGGAAGACCATTTTTTATCCCCAGGTTATGACCTAATAGTGCTGGAATCCACTGATATGTCCTTAGTGACTGGTAGCTTTCATCCTGAATAAGATAGGATAGTTAATCATCAGACGCTCAGGGTAATGGCCTCCAATTAAGGCTTTTTCCAAAGGTAAAGGCTATCCCATGAAGTTAAACATTCCAGTCAATTCCTTTGTCCCAGAGCAGTGGTAAATGGGAAGGGGGTGAAACCAAATGAAGTTATAGAAATATTCCAGACTTAAAGACTAAACGGGCATAGTCAATTAGAAAGTCATGGGCCAAGCCAATTGTCTTGGTACCCTCCCAATGCCTGAAGATACAGAGTCCAATCATTAGCCCCAACTTTTTAAATATCTGTTCAGCGCAGACTCTGATCAATGCTTTATCCAGCAGCCGTAAGTCCGCAGGCCAGTACACCCAAGTGGGGGGGACCCTCTGTTAGGTTTCTGCCTCACATCATTGGAGCTCCATCCTCTCACACTCAAGCAAACCTTACTCCTTTTTTAGAAGATGATACCTTGCTTTTTTTATAGTACTTTAATAAAAACACAGCTTAAATTTTTTGTACACATATGGAATTATATCTGTTAAAATTTTAATTCTTAGTGACTTGGTTTTAGGTTAAGACCTAGAAATAAGCAATCTTGAACCTTTTTATTTTTAACCAATTTATAAAAACATATTTAATAGACCCAAATATATGTTACCTTATGGAATTCAAGAAGCCAAGAATACTTGCATATACTTAGTTGATGTTTTAGTATTTTAACTTTGCAAATTAATCAGATGTCTCCTCTAACAAACACATTTATAAAGATTAATCCCATTTATGTTAAAACTAATTTATACATTTCTTACTTAGGCTACTCATGAAAACCAAGATATCAAACAAGTCTAGTTAATATTTTAAGTCAGTATTTCTGCCAAAGAAAAACACTCAGAAGGGGTTAGAGTTGTGGCTCAGGGGTAGAGCACTTGCCTCACAAGTGTGAGGCACTGGGTTTGATCCTAGCACCACATAAAAACAAATAAAGGCATTGAGTCCATACACAACTAAAAAAAAAAAAAACGTTCAGAAGCAATGGACATTGCACTTCAAACGTTTTATGGAAACCAACAGTCTGATTGGCTGGCTACCTAGAACGTGTGAGTAGTAGTTTCAGAGGTATCTTTACTCTTACCAATTCAGATTTATCCTTTTTGTTAGGTTTTTTTTTTTTAAGTAAAGTGAACTGAAAGGCATTTGAATCCATTCATTAAATGGATTCAAATACTCATTTACCTGTCAGCCAGTGTTGACGCTATGTACATGATATACACAAGCATGTATGCAGACAGGACATACAGGTTGCAGGTATGCACAAACATCCATCAAACAGACAGGAAGCAAAGACTTGGTGCCTCTTTGCCAGATATTAAATCCCTACAAGTAGGAGGCAAAAGAACTATCAGACTTCAGCTTTTAGACATTAAAATAGACCCTGGCGCAGGTTTTTTACAGTATTACTCAGACATGAAAAGGGTCTGTGCAGCCGTGGTGAACACTGAAATCAAAGGATCCGGTGGCCACTCATCCCCAGGGGACAGGTTAATCCCACAATCACTACTGTTTATTTTCCATGCTTGCTCTTCTTCAAAGGAAAAGAAGATGGGATCTTTTCATTATTCTTCTATGTCCCCAAACCTAGTATTTTTATTCCCCATTTTTTGTAGGTTCCTGTAATTAAGTTTCCCCCTGTGTAGTCAACCACCACTTACTGGAGACTTCCTGCACCCCTTATTCCACTTTCCTGGGTATAGTCTTGTGTTTCTACGTACAGGCCCCATCCCCCTTTGGGGGATGAGGGCATAGTCTCTAAGGATGACCTGGAGTTGTCATGCTGTGAAGATCTCCTGGTGGAAAAGTGGATGGCTATACACCAGAGCAGGGCTCAGAGTAGTGGCCTTGGTGCTGCTGGTGAGATGAGGTCACCTGGAAGAGCAGCTGGCAGCCCAGGTATTGGATGAAGGGACCTTGGGCCTGGAATGAATTCTCAACACAGTTTCACCTGTAGCCGACAGACAGAAAGTCATGGGGGCCATCTGTCCATCAAGTTAGAAAACTTCCTGGGATCACTCTGTCCTCAGCCCAGGACTGCTCTTGGCCTGCTCATTTGTACCTCTATACTGCCCCCAACATCAAGGCTCTGCCTCCCTCCCCCACTTCCACACCCCTGCATCAGGACCCTTCCCCCCATGACAGCAAAGGGCCCCCTGCTCTTCAGAGGCCGGCTGCCACACCTGGGCCCAGGTCTATGCAGCCTTCCCTTTTCTGCAGTATGGCCAATTTGTCCTTCTAGTCAGCTGTCCCCGCAGCACCACAAGGCCACCAGAGTTCCCACCCAGAAAGAAAGCAGTCCTGTTTGCCCCTCACCTCCCCTAGACAGAGCCCCATTTTGTTGCTTTCCTTTACAGCAAAAGGCCTTAAAATGTGTCTATACTCACATCTGCACTTTTCGAACCTGCCATGATCCAGTTTCCACACTATGATGCATCCATACTGCTGCCAAGGCCTCTGAAAGCCCCATGGGCATTCTCAAACACCCCCAGCAGCTAACACAAGCCAGACCCGCCCACAGGCGGTGGCTCTGCCCTGGGCTGCTCCAGCTGGGTCTTTCCTGTGGGCTCCTCCAGAACTCCAGGACTCCATTTCATATAGTCACCTCAGTGGTCACTCCTTTGACCAACCATTTCCAGGTGTTACAAGCTAAGGAGCTTCACAGGACTCAATGCCCACGTCTACTGGTCACCCACAGGGGCACTGCTGACCCACGCCCAGCTCTGCCCCGTGTGCTCCCACACCCCCAGACCACCTGACTCCTGCTCCCTACGCTCTAATCCCAGCCCTAACCTTAACGCCTGCAGTTACAGAGGAGCTCCAGCGACCCCTCCGAACACCAGGATGCGCGGGGCTCCCTGCCGCGCACCTCACCACCCCAGACTCCAGCGGAGCTCCTTTCCTTCAGTCCTTTCCTTGCCCCAGCCCCATGCGGAAATCCACTCAGCGTGCCACTCAGTCTTCTAAAGACACTACACTTCCTTTTCCCTCTTGCTGCCCCCTCCCACTACAGTGAAGACCCTAGAGGGCGTGAACTTCTCGGTCACTGCTCACGGTTCTAGGGTGGGTCTCGCACAGGTCGACAAGCAGAGGAGCTGTGGGGTCAGCCCGGCTGTTTCAGGTCCGTGAGACCGAAGGCAGGGGCCCTGTGGGTCTGCGGCGTACAGCGCACCTGCCACGTTCAGAGCAGCGAGCCCTGCCCAGCACCACACCCCAGCAGGTCTGCGTCCAGCGCCCGCACGCCGACCCGCAGCGCGCCCGGTGCACTCCGTCCACGCCCCGCCCAACCACGCCCGACGGTCCCCGCCCCTTACCATGTGGCCCCGCCCCGGCCCCGCCCCTCCCATCGCGCCAGCCGCTACGGCCCAGCGCGGACCACACGCGCCTGCGCCCTCAGGCTCCGCCCGGGCCCGCCCCCTCCGGGCCCCGCCCCCGCTCGGCCGCGGGGTGGGAGCCGAGCCGCGCACCGCGCATGCTCCAGGCGCGGCGCCCCCGACCCGGCGCTCGGCTCGGCTCGGGCATTTCCGCCTCTTTGTTTTAAACTCCGGACGGCTTTTTTCTCCTCCTCTGGGGGGGACCCGGAGGGAGCGGCGCCCCCTCCCCCTCCCGGCAAGCCCCCGCGTGCGCCCGCTCGCCCGCCGCCCGAGACGCAGGTCAGTGAGCCCGCCCCGCCCGGCCTGGGCCCGCGCGCCCGCTCCTCAGGCCGCGGCCTCGGCCCGGGTCCGGCTGAGGGCTGCGAGCCCGGCGCCGCTCGGCCGGCCCGGGGAGGCGGGATCCCGAGGGCCAGGAGGCGGCCGGGACCCTGGAGGGCCGGCCCCAGGCCAGGTTGGACCCGGGAGGGCAGGACCCCCCAGACGGCTGGACCCATGGAGGGCAGGACCCTGGACCAGGCTGGACTGCAGACCGGGCAGGAGCCCAGGAGGACAGGACCCTGGAACAGGCAGAATCCCGGGAAGGCAGGATTCCAGACCAGGCAGGATCCGGGGAGGACAGGACCCTGAACCAAGCAGGACCTTGGGCCAGGGTGGACCCAGGGAGGGTAGGACCCTTGAACAGACAGGAGTCCTACCAGTCACTGAAGGGCCATTCACTGAGGAAGGTCAGTCCTTGGGACCAGGGAAGACACACAGAGTTTGGGGATCTCAGAACATGCCATTCAGGAGAGTTCAACCCCAGTACAGGTCACTGAAAAGGGCTGGGATTCCAGGATGGGCCACCAGGGACAGTCAGTCCTGGGGACCTGACAGTCTGGGACTCTGGGAAGGATCATTGGGGAGGACTTGACCTCAGGACCAGACAGGACCCAGAGAATGCCAAGAAAACTGAGGAGTGTCTAACTCAAGACAGGTCATAGAGGAGGGCCAGGATCCTGGAACAAAGCCACAGGAAGGTCAGGACTCCCTGGGAAAAGCTCACTGGGAGGACTGGGGCACTCAGACTGGCCCCAGAGGTCCACAGCCCTGGTGCAGGCCTGTGAGCACTTTGGGGACCCTGAGGTGGCCTCTTGTCCCCATGAGGCAGGACCCTGAGTCTATACCTGAGAAAAGTTCATGACACGGACAGACTCTAAGTCCTCTCATAGAGGACCCTGTTAAGAAGTAAAACTTTAAGACAGGTCCCCAGGGTGGCCTGGGACTCTGAACATCTAGACTGGGTTGGAAGTGCTGAGCCTTCAGTGGGATCCAGAGGTGTCCCAAATCTGTCCAGCTCACCACCTGGCTCCCTGCTGTGCAGGTGCAGGCATGTGGGATCCTGCTCACCTGAGCCCCACAGGTTCAAAAGGCTCTTTTCATAAGACCCTGAGCACCCTGACATCATGAACTCTTGGGCTGGGCCCAAGACCTATAGCAGGTACTGCCTGGAAAGGGACCTGGAGGCAAGTGCAAGGCAAGGTTGGGGCTCATCCTTCTGGCTCTGGGACTCAGGTTTTCAGGGGAATTCCTCATCCAGAGGTGCTCTGTGCCACTGACTTGGAAAGCTGCCTCCTGTTGCTCTTAGCCCCTCCTTTGGCGATGCTGTCCTTTCCTTGTCTTGACCCCGGGATTACCCTCTTGTCCCTCCCCTAATCCTTCTCAAGGTTGTACAGGTGTATCCTGAGTCTAGAAATGTCTCCAGTGTCCGGGGGACTTCAGAAATGGGTGGAAGGGTGGGTTGCAAGCTGGGGCAGAGGGCTTTGGGCAGGAAAGCTGGACAGCAAGTCTGCGTGGGAGAGCAAGTCAGAGGCTTGTTCCACTCCAGGAGAGGAGGGCATTGTTGGATCTTGGGGAGAGGGTCTTTCTTTCTCTGAAACCTTCCACGGAACTGGCCATGAAAAGTGGGTGCAGCTTTTATGCTGTGAGAGGTATTCATGGGCCAGCAGTGTGCTGCACTTGAGTAGGGCAGTCTCCATGTGTGTTCTCTGAGAATGGAAAGTCCAAGGGCAGGAACTTGGCTCTACCTAGCACCTCAAGCCTGCCTGGTGTGGGCAGCAGGCAGCATATTACTGAAGAGTGGGTGCCAGAGAAGAGTAGAAGGCAGGTGCACCTGTACATCAGCTGCAAACTGAAGGTGAGGTGTGAGTCTCAAACTCTGGGCTCCTGAGAGATGCTTGAACTGGTCAATTCCATTTTTTCATCTTGAGCCACAGTCAGTTCTGGTTACTCAGGAGAAAACCACCTTAGGTTCCTAGCACTGAACATCAACCACACTGTGTCCCTGCATGTCCAGCGGGCATTGCCAAACATAACTGCATTTGGGACTTTGTCCTTGGTGCTTACTTTTGACTTGTTCTTTTGACACACTCTTTTAACTGTGGTTAAAACTTAATTTGCCTTTTGAAGTTTTGAAAAGACATGCAAACCTGAGTAAGTGTTCAGAGCCTACATTTTCCTTTTTGTATTTTGAAAGTGTGGTAGTGCTGAGTGGTTTTATTTTATGTCATCATGCAGCTGTTTTCCCCAGAACTTAGTTCTCTAAGCCAACAGTCAGTTATGATCCTACAGCCTCTGGGTCAAGAACACAAGGTGGCCGGCCAGGTCTTCTGGCTCAGCACCCACAGGCCTACAGTCAGGTGCTGGCTAGGCACCTCCCCTAGGGGCCACCCACCTCAGGCCCCTCCCATGCTGCCTGCAGGAGAGGCCAGCTCCTCCTGTAGGCCTCTCAGAGGCAGCTGAGAAGGAGTGGGGAGGGGAAGGAGACCAGTGGCTTTGCAGCCTACCTTGGAAGTGGTGTCCCATAACTTTGGTGAGTTCTTTTTGTTAGAAGTGAGGCCCTGTGCAGATTTGAGGGGAAGGGGCCCCTCAGGGTGGTGCAAGGTAGGTGGACTCTGCAGCAGCATTGTGAGCATGGCACTTAGTTGGTTTCATAAGTGATACTTGAAAAGCTCCCATAAGAAGTTAAGAACCATGTTGGTGGAATGGGGGCTCCGGCTCGGCTGTGCTGCCTGGGATCTGGCACATGACGAGAGATGAGTCATGGACAGGAGAGATCCCTGGGTGTCAGCTTGCCCTCAGGAGTCGTGAGGGTACAGAGCCGTGGGGTCCTTGGTTGCCCAGGTGCAAGGGTTTCAGTTTCCCACAGTCTCACTGGTATTTCTACCAGTGATCTGGTCCAAAGAAAGAACGTTGTGAGAAGTGTTTGTCTTAACCATTTAAACATGGAGAAAGTTTCTCCTGTCATTTTGGACCTTGTGCACTTGTTTTATGTGTCCTCTTCAAAGTAGTATACGAGGTGTGGCATCTCTGAAGTGGAGTGTTTGTCTTCTGTGGGCTCCCTGGCCAAGGCCTGCCCGGGGAGGGCCTAGACCCAGAGCTGCACCTGGGCACCCGTTCAGGGTTGCTCTGGACATGGGCCCACTAGCCACCTTTCACCTGTCTGCCGTCTCTAGACTTGGGGTATTCCACCCAGGGCTGCTGGGTGAGGAAGGACTCTTCACTATTAACTGGAATTGTCTATGTGGGTTGTTTGGACCATAAAGCAAGGCTCATTTGGGTCTACCTGTTGTTCTTTATTAAATGGCAGGATTGTTATTCATTTGCAGCCTTATTTGTTTGATATTCAGATATCAAATTTGATATTGGATTTTAAGTTGAAGCTGTAATTTTCCTTTACTGTGAAATGTTGAGGTTCAGGGACAGTTTTCTAGTGTCTTGTGATGTGTGCTGCTCGTATTACAAAAATGCTGTACAATTCATTGGGCTTCAAAAATTGGAGCTAGTCTTCAGTTCTACAAGTGGGCAGTTTATCATTAAATTTAAAAAGTGTGAGGCCTTTAAAAATAAGAACAAACTCTTTTTTTTTTTTTTTATCTGAGTTTCTTCCTACAGCTGTGGACTTCAGGACAGGATGAAGGCTAGGAGTGAATATTCGCCCCCTGAGTCAAGCAGAACCCCACCTCTGGGAGTGAGCTCACCAGGAGTGGGGACTCCTCGATAGTGGTTAGGCCAACTTGCTGTTTTGAAGAGAAACTCTAGCATTTAAATGAATGTACAGGTTAATTTGTCTCTTTTTTGGATAAATTCTTTGATATTTGCTGGATTTGGTAGATATTTATAAGAAGCATGTGAACACTAGAAAGGGGTCGATAGGTAGCCACGAAGCCCCACTGCCTATGGGTCCTGGGGGTCCCGCAGGACTTGAGGGGGCCCCTGGGTCTTGTGGGGGGTCTGGAGGTCTGTGGGTCTTGTCAGCTACTCCATCTTCTGGTTCCTAGGAGGGTTTGGCCTGTATCCAGTGACCATGTGGATGCTCCTGCGGGACACCTCTGTGGCCCAGTTCTGAGGGTCTTGTACATACCACCCTGTTTGCCAAATCAACTAAGACACTCCCTGATTACACCCATTTGCCTGCTGTGGGAATAGGGGACAGGTACCCCCACATTAGGAGGCAAAATTGAAGAAGGGTAAGCTTCCTTTTATTTCAAGGGTTTGTTTTACTTTTATCCAAATGTTCATTAAGAAAAAAAGGCCTGAAGAAAAGCTATAGGGAATTCTGCCATCGTTTGGATGTTTGTGTTCCCCGAATCCCCATGTTGAAATTCCAACCCCTCTTGATGGCGGTGGGAATGGTCCTTTGGGAGGCTCCGCCCTCACAAGCTCCCCTGGAGAAGGAGCCTTAGGTAGCCACCAGCCTGTGGCACCCTGACTGGACTTCTTGCCTCCAGCACGGACAAGAGAATCTCTCTTTTTTACACGCTGTGCAGTTCAGGGTATTTAGCCTGAACAGGGTGGAGCAGGACCCTTGAAGCCCATGCTCAGAAACTCGGTTCTGTGATGGACTACATTTGCTTCATCTTTTGCTGTACGTGACTGCTTGCTAATGGAAGCATTGGAGAGTAGCTACAGACAGCATGACACATCACTCAGACAATATAGAGTGTCAGAAGTGGTCCCTCACACGACTGCAATACCACTGTGGCACCAAGAGAGCGGTCATGCCATCCACATAATAATTCATTTCCAGGCCATTTGTATTTTCCCTAGTGGTCTTAGGAAGTTTTTCCATAATGTTTTCCCTTAACTTGATTGGTCCTCTCTGGCCTTGGTTGGTGTCCATCCCTCCTGAGTACACTGGGGAGTTGCTAGCCTTAGTTGGTATCTGTCGTTCCTGAGTATACTGGGGAGGTCCCAGCCTTGGCTGGTGTCTGACCCTCCTGAGTACACTGGGGAGGTGCATTAGTTGGTGTCCATCCCTCCTGACCACTTTGGGGGTGGGAGTTGATCTTGGTTGGTGTCATGTCCCTCCTGACCACACTTAGGTGGGTATGGAGTGAGACATTCTGGGTACAGAGTATTTCTAATAGTCTGTTTTTCTGGACCAATGTCCTCCTGCAGCTGGGCATTTTTTCAGGACTTGGCTCTCCTCCTGGCTAACATTTGCTGTAATGAGAGGACTGGCTAGTTATTCAGGGGAGAGGCACAGGGGTCAGACACACTTATTCCCTCTGTAGCACCAGCCTATGGTGTCACATGGGAGCCACTGTCCCAGCACTGAAGCCCAGGGTGCCCTGGAGGCTGGGCCCATAGGCACTCTCGTGGCATGTACTGATTTCTAGACCGGGAGGATGCAGTTTCAGCACAATCCACACAGTACCTCATGGCTGTGTTTAGACCCAGCCTGTGCTTCTCATTCAGCAAAGAGCGCTCTTGCCAGCCGAGTCCCAGATGCTGCCCAAGGGCCCACCACCAGCCTCCCAAAGGACAGCTGTCTGAGGACGTGTCCCATCTGTTAGCCAGGGGAGAGAAATCTGCAAGACTCCCAGGTGACTGAGTGCTGGAAGAGGCTGGATTGACAGGAGAGGTAGGGGCAGGGCTGACATGTTGATGTCGTCAGCCCCAGGTCAAGGGCCAATCGCTCCCAGCCATCCGGATGGTCAACACAGTGGGAGCCTCCATCGCCACACAAGGTTGTACAGGATGGCACTGGTGTGGGTGGGTCTCAAGGCTCAGAATGGAGAGTCCTTGCCTCTGGGACAGGCTGGGGAGGTACCTGTCAGAGCAGCTGAAGGTCTGCCTGGCTCCTCTATTTTGTAAAAGGGTCTGTACTTGCCAGGTACAGTGCAGGTGCACACCTGTACTCTCAGTGACTGAGGAGGCGGAGGCAGGAGGGCCACAAGCTCAAGGCTAGCCTCAGCAACGTAGCAAGGCCCTGTCTCAAAAAGTAAAAAGAGGGGCTGGGGATGTGGCTCAAGCGGTAGCGCGCTCGCCTGGCATGCGTGCGGCCCGGGTTCGATCCTCAGCACCACATACCAACAAAGATGTTGTGTCCGCCGAGAACTAAAAAATAAATATTAAAAATTCTCTCTCCCCCCCCCCCTTCACTCTCTCTTAAAAAAAAAAAAAGTGAAAAGGGCTGGGGTGTATCTCATGTGTAGAGAAGAGAGCCTTTGATTCTAACCTCAGGATCATTAAAAAAGAAAAAGGAAGATGAGATAAATCAATACGTGTTTTGTTTCTTGTTGGAAACCTTCCTTCAGTCTGGTACCACCATGGGCCTGTTGGGTGCAGGCCTGGGGTTTGGGGGCCAGCTTGGTCCCCATCAGAGCCTTGGGACAAGCTCTGGGGCCCACAGGAAAGCAGGCTCTTGTCACATGCTTTAGCGTGACAGCATCTCGTCAAGAGTGGGTTTTGAAGGGTGTTTCCGACTTGCTGATGGCAGAAGGTGCAGCTGGGCATCAGGCACATAGTCACCAGTATGTGAGCAGAACCAGGATTTTTAGGTAGAGTTTAACTTTTCAGCTTTAGAAGTTTATTTAAGTTTCCACATGTCTAGAAACTGTAAATTAAGACCCCATGACCAGGGGTCAAATAGAACTGGGCGTGTAAACAGAGCTAAGGCAGAGGCAGAGTGATCTGCGTGCAGTGGGCAGGAGAGAGCCCCAGGGCCCAGGCCTGCCACAGAGGGAACTCTGCTCTCATTTGCCTATAAGAAGCATGCAGTCCCTTGCTCCTGTCCTCCATTCATGGAGCAGACATGATATAGTGCATGAGCATCCCCAGAGACCCACCACACGCTGGTGCCTGTCCTGAAGCAGGTGAGGGTGGGTGGCTTATAGACTGCCTACACAGGAGTCCCTGTCTGACAACCTTCTCATGCCCAACGAGCCACCAGCCCATTTCTTCCCAGCCTCCCCAGCCCAGAGCTCGCGATGCATCACTGCCTTCTCCTCAGTCCCACATTTGCCCTTGCAGCCCTGCACACAGCAGAGTGCAGTGGGGTAACAGGCAAACGTGGTGCTCAGAGGGCCTCCAGAGGATGCTGGGATGGCTGCTGAGGCAGGCTTGCCTGAGGCCAGAGCCCCTAGGAAGGGGCCGTGGGGCAGAGGCTGGCAGGGGGGCTCTTGCAGAAGGAAGGCCACCTGGTTCCTGGCTGTGCCTTTCCACTTCCTGAGCTGATACCGGGCTCCACTGCTGGCTAGCACACCTTGCCAAGGGCTCCTCTTGCCAGCATGGTGGCCTGTCACTGGATCTCCCAGTGTCAAATCTGCACTTGCAGTTTACGGATAAAGCTCAGTGTTTTAAGCGTGCTCATTTGGAGTTTCCCTTTTCTGACGCTCTTTCTGTGCCTAGAGAAGGGCAAAGGACAGAATTGTTCCATTGGGAGCCACTGGGCTGCTGGCCCCCATGAAGTCGCGGAGCCCCAGTCCTGCTTCTGGTCCTGGTGTCCTGATGACCTCCAAAATGGGGTCCTGACCCAACAAACTCAGTGTAAAGTGGAAGTAGCCTTAGTGGAGGGAGCACTAAGTACCCAGCCAGCCCTGTATCCCAGCTGGCCTCATGGCACTCTGAGGAGCCTGGGCTGAGGGCAAGCTGAGCTCTGCTGCTGCTGTGGGCAGGACAAGAACAGGTCCTGCAGGGTGTTGCTAACCCAGAGGGTCAGCTTCACTGTGTGCCTTCTGCCGTACGTGCCTTGCTGTCACTGTTGCAGTGGGGTGACAGCTTCCAGTAATCCAGTGAAGTTGTGCTCAAGGAGTCCAGCTGGCCATCTCCCTCATACCTGCTGCCTCTTTTCTGTTTCACCAGGCTCTCCAGGGGCAGAAAGGCCTTGCCAGGTGCAAGGGTCTGCTCCCACATGGCTTCATCCACACGCGCAGGCAGGTCTGTGGTGATGTCTGCATCTTGCTGTAAACTGAACACTGTTCTTTTCTTGAGGTCACTCACACAAGGTCCACCAGCTTATAGTCCTAACTTGAGGCTTGCCTGCTTGGAACTCCATGTCACAGAGGACCAAGTATTGTCATTGTACATGCCTTCTCTGTGGAGCTTGCCTCTGCCCAGGGAGTCTGCTCACACACACACCTGAGTGGCTCCCTCTTAGTGAATGACTCTTGGAGAACTTTTTTCCTTCTAAGTTTTAAGAATGTTTAAAATTACTAGCAGGTGTTGAATTTTGTCAAGTGGTTTGTGTGTCTGTTGTAGACTATGTGGCCTTTCTTCTAAGGAGGTGTTCTCCCTATAGTGCAGGGCAGCCTCTGCCTGGTGGAGAGCAGTGGCTGAGGCAGTTGGTCCTGTTGGGTGATGCGTCTGTCCTTTTCCCTCTGCTCTGACCTCGGCAGGGTTTGGTGTGTGCATCACTGGTCCACAAACTGAGTTGGAAGAGCTGTCTTTGCGTTTCTTGTGGTGCTAGGGACAGAAGCCTGGGTCTGGTATGTGCCAGGCAAACACTTTGCCCAAGCTGCCCCAAGCTGCCTTGTTTCCTGAGAGGACGGAGTGTCCTGGCTGCCCTGTAGGTCCCTCTGGGGACTTCCAGGCAGGAGTCTTCTTTGAAGGAAACTTTGCAGTTGCTTACTCAGCTTCTAAAATAGAGTTTTGGTTTACTCCACTTGTCTCAAATTCTGGGAATTTCCTAAGTAGTCAATTTCTGAGGAATTTACCAGTTGCATGTGGACTTGGGTTTCTGTCACCCTGAAGCTGTGCACAGCACCGATGTTGCCAGGCACCTTCCTTGCGGCTCTGTGCTCACTCACTAGGCTGTCTGCAGATGCCCACCCGTATGCCTGCTCATCTCATCTTCTCATGTCCTCGGTAACCCACCCAGTTATGCTTGGTTATTGTTGTTGGTGCTGTCAAGACATAGGCAGTGGGGATTTATGTGTATGGCTGCGCAGTTCAGGACCCACTGGTTGTGACTTGTTAAAAGTTACATGTGCTAACACTTCATCTCCTCCGTAACATGAGGCACCGTTGGAGTTTCGCAGCCTTGGGTGGTCAGTGGCTGCCATACTGGGCAGGGACAGTTCAGGACAGCCCTGGCCACAAGCTGGCTCATCCCCCTACCTTCTAAGGACTGCACACAGGCCTGTTGGTTCTGCCTCAGTTTGCTGGGAAGACAGACTCTCCTCTGTCCCATCCTTGGGGAAGTTAACTGAGCTTCAAGATTGTTAGTCAAAGGCAGTTATGGGAATACCTGAAAGAGAACATGGTACAGGTTGGGTGTAAGCACACGTAAGGCCATATCTGAGCACTGTTCTCAAACTCATGCCTCACTCTGTCCTGGAGCCCTGGCGCTCTCCAGAGTTTGGCTCCAGGCAATCCTCAAGCCCTTCTCTGGGGACACTTGCTCCCATGTCAGAACAGAGCCCTAAACAAGTGCTCAGGAGACGCACCTAGGGGGGCCTGGCTGGGCTCCTGAGCTCCCCTCAACATACAGCGGTCGCCAATACTCCTAGCCCTGTCCAAGAGCACAGTCCCTGGTGGCCGTGTGGTTGGAAGCCCATGTAGCTCTGCAGGGATTGCTCTAGTTCTTCACTGTTGCAAGCGCCCAGCTCACTGTCCTCATTCCCCTGAGCCGCACACCTGCCAGGTGCCCACACGTTTCCTCATGCACATTCTCTTAGTGGGTGGGAAGTCTGACCAGGAAAGTATACAGTGCTCAGTGTGGGCAAATGCTGCAGAAGTCATGGGTATCACAGGAATCTAATGACAAATTTGTTCTTCACAGTCCCTCTCCACAATCCCTGCGCAGCTCACCCTGAAATCCACTGCCTCCCTTGGGGAACTCCATGGACCCCCTTCCTGCCTTCTTGGGTCCAAAGCAGTGTGACAGAGCCCCCACCTCCATTCTGTGTCCCCACGAGCCAGGTTTCTGCTCTCATAGTTTCCCATGGCTTTGGCTGGGCTGGGCACACTGGGCAGATACTTCACCTGTCTCCGTAGTAAATCCCCCTTCTTCGCCATCATTGATTTTCAAAAAAAAAATTTTTTTTTAAGCAAGTAAATGAGCAGACATGTTTAACCACCCAAGGCTCAGAGCTGCTGGCGGTGGGCCCCTGTGTGGGCAGCACCTTGCCCCATGTCCTGTAGTGACGCCTGTCTCTGCTTCTCCTCAGGCTTCACGATGTAGCGGGACCCCCGGCCCCCACTCTCTGGTGAGTGCATTTGAGCTGGCCTCCCTCCTCCTGTGCCTTTGAATCAATGGGCAATTCCCAGAGTCATGCTGGGTCAGTGTGTCGTGGCCACGGGCAGGTCTGCAGTTCCCGGGTGGCGTCCACGACAGCAACTCTCAGTGCCCAGTGCCTTCCTCTGGGTTAATGTGACCTGTGGACTCCGTCCCCATTGCTGCAGGATTTGCTTGGTCCACTGAGAACGGAGTGGCAGGACTGTATGCAGGAGCATCAGTGACGTGACTAGTGCCATTTCTGTGCTAGGAGATGGAAGCAGAGCAGAAGCCAGGAGGGAGGTGCCCAAGTGAGCCAGAGTGCAGAGGGAGGGAAGAGCGGCGCATCCGCTTGGTGGCCTGAAGCCTCCATGCCACGCGAGAGGAGGGACACGCAGACGTCCAGAGGAGGTGAGGCCCACCGGGGGGTGGGGGGTGAAGATGGTGGTGTCTCAGACTGTGGGGGTGAGGCACAATGGGGAGGGGTGCAGTGTCAGATGGCCTCGCCAGCACTCGTGCCATACTTGTGACTGCGGAGAGCAGGTGTGTACCTGGAGCCCACAGGGCTGTGTGGGACACGTTGTGGGAGCCACCAGCTGTCTCCTGGGTGTGCAGAGGGGTTGAATTGCACTCTCCTCCTGACTCATGTGGGAGCTGCGAGCAGGAGGGCCTGAGCCTCAGCTGCAGTGCCTGCAGGTCAGGGGTGGCGTCTGGTTCAGACTGGCGCAGAGGGGGTCAAGCCCACAGGATGGCACTAGTCCTCCCACCCTGGGGCTCTGATGTCTTCCTGGCAGCCACAGGCCCTGGTGGACAGCAGTGGCTGGTGGTGGATTCCTAGAGTCAGGGGCCATCCTCCACCTACTACCATATCCAGGGGCTAGGCCATGGACCAGAGAGGGCTGGCCTGGCTCCATGCCCACCTGAGAGGCAGGGATGGGCCTCCAGTTAGGAAGTGGAGTTGGCCCAAGCAGCTAATCTGTGGCCACCAGGCCATGGCACGCTCTGCCATCCCTGGAGGGACAGTGTTTGCTGGAGGCTAGGTGAAACCCATCGAGTGGTTTAGATGGAAGTTGTCATAGGTTTCTCTTGCAGAAGCCAAAGATGTTGACCAGGAAGATTAAGCTCTGGGACATAAATGCCCACATCACCTGCCGCCTGTGCAGTGGGTACCTCATTGATGCGACCACGGTGACCGAGTGTCTGCACACGTGTAAGTCCGCCTACAACTCTGCGCCTTCCAGATGGTTCCAAGGACCACAGTGAGGGGGGTGGGTAGGCAGCTCCTCCTATGTGTTCCTGGGGACTTGGCTGTGTCTTACCAAAAGCTTTTAGTTCATGTGCAAGGGCAGCAGGGCCAGGAAAGTTGCAGGGACTCCAGGAGAGGTCAAGAAGTGCCCTGGGATTCCTGGAGATGAGACTTCCCTAGGATCACAGGACACAGAGCTACTGTGTTGTTGCCATAGGGCCTATGGGATGGCGACTTTCTCCTTCAGCAGGCAGAGAGGCCTGTTTTACATTTCAAATGAAGTCTTGCACTTTTCAGGTGGGTGTCTACTGGTTTGCTCCTAGGGACTGATTACCTGTTCTGACCATCTGGGCTTGTGTGGGTTTCTCTGTTTGCAAAGCAGGTACTGGTCACCTCCAGGGTGATGGTACCTCTGGTGGCCGCTGAGGAGCATTTTGCTGACGCAAAGGCTCTGCACAGATGACCTCCCACTCTTCACTGCTCCCTTTAGAAAACACTCACCCATTTCAATACACACTTTATTAAGTTAATTGCATTAGAAGCCATTGGGCATAACCAGGTGATTTTTGTTGAATTTTTTCATTTTGTGTTGTACAAAGAAAATGCTGTAGTCTTTCAGGCCAGCTTAGGAAAGCTCTCAGCGTCAGCCCACCCTAGTGCCCTTGCCTGTGGAACAGCCAGGACCCTAGTTCCCACTGCTGAGTAAAGCCCAAGGGGCGGTGCTTTCTTTCAGGAGTAAGAATGTGACTCTTGCGTGTCACACCTGCAAATGAGTCAGAGATGTCCTCCTTGGCTGCCATGGGGGGGGGGGGGCAGGTGTGAACCAGTGTCTCCCTTCTGGACTTGCTTTCTCACTGAGTGCACCTTGAACAGTCTGCAGGAGCTGCCTGGTGAAGTACCTGGAGGAGAACAACACCTGTCCCACCTGCAGGATAGTGATCCACCAGAGCCACCCGCTGCAGTACATTGGGTGAGTGCACACTGCGCCAGGTGGAATGGGACTGAGCAGCCACAGGCGTCTGCCCCTCCCTGTGGAGCCGCCACTCCACAGGCACCCAGACATCAGGCCATGCAGTGGCCTAGGTTGCTGGAGAGATCTCCAGGCCACCTGGGATTTCACGAGTTTTAATGGAGTGGCTGAAGTTCAATTTGAAGTGTGAGTCAGGCCTGGGACCCACTTTCTGTGGAAATAACTTGAACCTGGAATGGGGCCAGGAGGGAGGAGCTCGCCAGGTGCAGTTTCAGATTTGGGGGGCCACTGGAGGAAACACAGTGCCCCTATACCACCTGTGGGAGCAAAGAAAAGTCTAAAGGCAACTGTCGAAGGGCTTGGCGTATGTCTGTGTTCTGCTTAAACTTGTGCAGTGGGCAACACAGGGGAAGGTACCAGTCCTCAGAGGCCCTGCCAGCCTCCAGGCAGCCCTGCATGGTCCTGTGGCCCTTCGGGTGTCAGTTGGCAGTCTGGGCTTCTCTTCTCCAGGTGCCATCTACCTCTGGTGCCTTGCTGTTCTGGTTCTGCCTTATAGAGGTCTTCCTATGGGCTGATTGCAGTGGCTCTGTGTCTGCTCTCTTGGGGTACAGTTTTGCAAACCTGAGGGAGGGGTTTTCCCACAAGAACTACTGATGGCAGGAGATGTAAGGGCCTTCACGCTGGCCGCCCCTTCTCCAGGTACTGCCTGGGGGACAGACCCTTTCCTCGAAGAATCAAGCTATTGTGCTAATGTGGAGAGAGTAGGGGTGGGGCTGGGACTGGAGCTGACCAGGTGCAAGGCCTTGGGGGCTTGGGCTTGGGTCCACAGGGCTGGGTCCTGCTTCTCGTCTCCAGTTCATCTCTGGGTTAGGACTCATGGCTATGAGCTGGGTGGAGAACCTCCCCTGTGGAGGGTCCCTGGCCTCTGGGCCCTCAGCCCCTTCCTCCTCACAGCCTGGATGGCAGCCCCCATACCCTCCTCAAGTGCCCACCCTGCACTCACAGGGCAAGGCAGGCTGACCAGGGACTGCCACACCAAGCCTGGGTGTGGCACGGTCTTCTCAGCTTCAGCATTTGTGTTCAGGATTTACAGTGGCCAGGCTGGCAGACATCCCAGATAGGTGCTGGACCTGGGCTCCAGGGTCTGGCAGAGGCCATGGAGCATGTGACAAAGGGAAAGAGAGCAGCTCTCAGCCTGTGTCAGAGAAGGGGCTTCACTCCAGGGGCTGCCACTCAAAAGCCCTCTTTGCCATTCTTATCTGTTTAGCCCCTGCTCTGAAGAAAGGTCCCTGCAACTCCTAGGCAGGTGGCAAAGCCTGGCGCCATGAGGGACCCAGATGTAGAGCTTGGTGGCAGGCAGCATGACCCAGTGTGTCCTGGGGTGGGCAAGATCTGGTGGGAGAGAATCGTGCTGGGAGGTGTCTGGCACTGTGTGCACTGAAGGCCTGCTGAGCACAAGTGTCCTGCTCAGGACGAAGGCGAGGGGGGCCTGAGAGCCCGCATGGCCCTCCACACTCCACTCTGCTCATGGAGTAGCCGCCATCCTTGTAAACAGCTGCTGCACCTGGCCCTTGATGGCTGGATTTCTGTGAATTTTATGAAGTTTTAAAATTTGTCAGTTATTTAGATATCACTAATTTGGTGCATAAAGGCTTTGTTTTTGTGGAAATTATGTTTAGAAATTAAAGTTGATTTGAAAACTAACAATTCTTTAACCATTTTTTACCTAAAAAAGAAAACAGTTTCTTTTTTTTGAACCTTTGTTTTATTTATTTATTTTTATGTGGTGCTCATATGCACTAGGCGAGCACTCTACTGCTGAGCCCCAGCCCCAGCTCCAGCTCCAGCTGAAAGTCAGAAATTTTCCAAGTGGATCAGGCCTGACCTCATGGAGCTGGGGCCCCAGGCAGGAGGGCAGGAGCAGAGTGTGGGTAGCCCAGAGCTGCCCCGTGAGTTGGCCCCAGGTCCAGCAGGACAGGCATCATTGCTGCGGTAACCTTCTGACCTGCCATCACTTTTTGAAACACTCACTGAACAGCTTCAGTTCAGGTCATTGAGAACTTTGGGCAGCACATTTTTTCATATGCAAACTGAAAGGAAAACCCCACCAAAACCTGTGCTGACCACATGGACAATGTGAGAGCCACCGAGTAATGTCCCCTGACACCCCACTCTTCTCTCTGCAGTCATGACAGAACCATGCAGGACATCGTTTACAAGTTGGTGCCAGGCCTCCAGGAAGGTAAGACTCACATGCTGCGCTAAGTTGGGGGCTTGACCCTTGACTGAGGGGCGAGCTCGCAGAGCCTGGTGGCACCGTCTTGTGCACCCTGCTCCCGACTCCTGCTGGATTCTCCTCTACTCTTTCTGAGGCGTGTGGACTGTCTCAGTCCTGGGAAAAGGCAAAAACGCCCCCAAGGAGACGCTGAGACCTCAAAATGTGTTTGCAGCAGTGCTTGAGCTGCTTCCAGCAGCTCCACCAGGCTCCTATGCCACCCGCTGCACCTTGCGGCTCATCCATGGTGTTAGCTTTTGTCCTTTAGGATTGCTTAACCCTATGCCCACATGACTGGTGGGAGAGGCATGGGGATTGCTTCCTGCCAGATGCCGCTCCTGCTATTGTCTCTGGTTATCCTGTGAATGTTCTGGCTTTTGGCTTGTGTGTGTTTCTGGTTGTTTCTGGCAGGATGCACACAGGGCTTGTGCTTAGGACTGACCCACAGCCTCCTCAGTGTCAGTTGGAGGTGCCTCTGCACTTCTTATCCTGGGGTGTCCCCCAAGTCTGGACTTGCAGAGGACCTGCCTCCTGGGGTGGGTGAAATTGGCGGTAGCTCCAAGTTGTTCTGGCTACCCCTGAGCAGGTGCTATCTGGCCCTGGAGGTGAGGGGTTCACCGTGTCCTTGCTTCTGGGCGGGCAGTGGAGATGCTGTACTGCTCCTGCTGTTCCCTTCTTCTCCTGGCTGGAAGATGTTGACAAAGACACACTGCTGCTCAGGTTCCCTGAAGGTCTGTTTGTAGGGCAGGCAGGACAGACCCGGAATCCTCCATCCTCTTTCCCGACACTCCACCCACCCTGGCCACCTGTACGTTGCCATTAGGGTCCTTTTGAAGCTGGGTCATGTCTATGGCCAGCAGATATCTCCTACTGGGCCAGGGTCCCTGTGGCATCCTGGCGGCCTGGGTGGCCAGTGCTCCCAGGGCAGGAGGTGCTGGGGCTACCCACGACTTCACCACAGGTAGGAGTACACACCAAGGCCGTAGGCAGTGCAGTTGCCTCTCCACTGCCATTTCTGGCACTGCTGCTTGGAGGAGAGTGGTGGTGTGGGAGGCCAGCTGTACTGAGCACCTGCTCACTCCTGGGCACCGCATCTCCCTCACCACACCAACCCATCCAGCATGGCACCATTGGCCCCACTTGGAAGTTGGAGGACCCGAGTTGGAGAGCCAGGTTCTCAGCTTCACGTCCCGAGCGGGAGGCTCGCACATTTGGGCTTAGCCCTCCTGCTGGTGCAACCCTAAGCACTCTTCTCTGACCGGCACATTTCCTCTGGGGTGGATGTCCTTCTTGAGTATTCTCACTCTGTCAAGGTGGTCCTCAGGTGAGTCTCACCCTGACGCAGCAGCTCACTTCCTTTTTGGTGGAGGTAGGCTGCAGGTCATCTGGCTTCCTTGGTTGTGCCAATGTTCGTAAACCTCATTCTCAGGCCAAAGTCTCCAAGTAAGCAGGGCCTTGTACCCATGAGTCACACCTGGGATCTCGGAGTGTGGCATGTGTCCCTGGGACAGCTTCTGGGTTCTCCTCTTGCTTTGCTTGTGAGAGGCCGGAATCCATTTAGTTGCCAGCTGTTTCTTTTTGGCTCTGTGGTATTTAAACCTGTCTCCCCCTGACAAGACCTGTTCTCTGAGCTAACTAGGTTGCCTTTTTCACACCTGAGGCCACCTTCCTACTTTCCCTCCCCTCATGCCTAGGGCCTGGAGGATTTTCACACATACAGCAGCAGACCTCCCTGCACCTCTTCCTCTGCTCTGAATGGTCCCTTGTGGCCATGGAGCTGCTGGGGACATGGTGCCTGCGTGTCGTTTTATCTCATGCCCTGCTGCACTGGCTGGCACAGGTGCTGGCATCCGACAGCCCACACCTGACCCATTGCCTTCTTCATGGCTTGAGGGCCATAGTGCATCAGTGACGGGGCCATGCCTGGCGTCTGGTCTGCCTCCCGTCCAGTGGCAGGCTGGTGTCTGCTGCAAGCCAAGGGTCGTGCACTCGTTGCTCTGAGCTGCAGGCAGCACTCTGCACATCTCAGCATCATGCCTGCAGAGTGAGAGCCTTCAAGCACCTGTACCAGTGCTGGTCAAGCTTTCTGTCATCATGCCACCCAGAATGTCCAAGCTGGGGAAGGAGAAAAGCAGGCCCGCAACTGACTGCCCTCCTGAAAGCATGTAGAACAGACCTGCTTAGCAAGCAGAACCACCTAGTGAAAGTGGGAAGCGACGGTGAGGCTGAAGTGAGGCCTGACTGGCCTGTCTGCTGGCAGGAGCCACATTTGCCACGCACGTCAGCCACACGGCTACACAGATTTCAGCAGCTTGGCAGCAGCCATCTAGGTCTTTGATTTTGTTCTGATCTAAGGGCCGAAGTTATCTCTGCTCAGTGCTACCAGACCCTGAGTGACTTTGGAAGCCTCTCACTTCAGACCTACTGTTTCTTCCTGTCCATCCTGGTGCCACAGGGCAAAGCCACACTCACCCCAGAGTGCAGGACCTCAGTGTGTGGGGGGGACCTCGGCATGCACTCCTGCCCTCAGCTTTCCCTCACCCTCACAGAGTGCCGAGACAGTCAGCCCACAAAGAGAAAGCACTGGTTTGGCTCAGTTTTGAAGGTTCCAGTCTGTGGCCAATCAGCCTGTTGCTTCAGGCCTCTGGAGAAGTGGCACAACCTGACAAGAG
This sequence comes from Spermophilus citellus, assembly GCF_964194105.1. Lineage (NCBI taxonomy): Eukaryota > Metazoa > Chordata > Mammalia > Rodentia > Sciuridae > Spermophilus > Spermophilus citellus. The sequence continues at coordinate 361,670 of NC_138189.1, forward strand.
CGTGACCAGAGCAGAGCTGCTCACCTCAGGCCTGCAAGCACTGAGGCCCCACATCAGTCCCTTCAGAGGGTCTCCCGCTAGGTTCGGCCTCTTCTCTACCACTCCCTAAAGGGCCATTGTGGAGACCAAGCCTCGAGCACTGGGCCTTTGGGGGTTGCTGGTCCACACCACAGAGGCAGGACCTCGTTGTCCAGACTTGCCACAGCTGTGCTTCCTGGCGCAGCACCGTCTGGGGCCTAGACACAAGTCCAGAGGAAGTCAGCCACATGGTAGAGGAGTCTGCACCCGGCCTCAGCTGGAGGACCACGCCCGTGGCTCTGGGTATGGTGGAAGGCCAGCACGGAGCAGGCACACTGGAGAGGTTCACAGCACAAGCCTGTGTGGGGACCTCAAGTGAGACACGCAGGCCTCGTGGCAGACGAGTATGGGGACATGTATGTGAGCCCTGATGCCAGGCAAACAGTGTCACCCCACAGGGGCTCCATCCTCACTCTGGAAAACTGCCCTTGGTGGCTGTCACTGTATTTTGAATTTCTTCAATAAAAATTTGGGGGGATTTGTTTCTCACCTGTTAACCGGGCTGTGCAGAGCCTCAGTTCTGCCCTCTGTCCTTCTGCCCTCTACAGGGAGAGCTCCTGCCCTGAGTGATGTACAGCAGGCTGGCGCACATGCTGAGCAGGGCTTGCCCTGGTCTGCGGGCTCAGCCTCCCACCCCCAGGTTGGCACCCACCATGGGCCCAGGGACACCTCTGTCAGACTGGCCCAGGTGGCTGATGGCTTTCCTAGGAGTGGCTGTGGGTCTCAACATTGCTGCTTCCTTTTCCGTTCCTTAAGGGGCATCTTGCAGATGGAGTCTAAGTCTGTGTGTCATGGCACATGTGTGTTGTGGCGTGTGCTCCTTTGTAGCAGATGTGACCTCTGTCACAGTCGGATGGCTGTCAGGTTCCCCTGGGTGAATGGCTGCTCATCCTAGGGCGGCTTGTGCGTGGGGTTGCCTTGCTGTGACTGGCCAGTGCTTCAGCTTCTCTAGGAGCAGCCACCAAGGCTTAGGCACTGTGTGCTGCTGGGGATTGTCTGGAGGGCCAGCCCTGCGGTGGGACCCGTGGCATTAAAGCAGTTCCAATCTTCCAGCGTTACAAACAGGACTCAGCAGATAGCTGGATTCTAATCTCCTCATGCATTTACCTGGTTCTTTGGGAATAGATGGCTAATGGTAGGATTCTCATGTCATTGTTAAAGTGTATAAAGTAGGGCTGGGGATGTGGCTCAAGCGGTAGCGCGCTCGCCTGGCATGCATGCAGCCCGGGTTTGATCCTCAGCACCACATACAAACAAAGATGTAGTGTCCGCCGAGAACTAAGAAAAAATAAATAAATATTTTTTAAAAAGTGTATAAAGTATTTAGGTACATGACACCAAAAACAATCCCCATTTAATGTTTCAGTGTGTAGAGACATGGGGCCCTTATTTTTATTCTTTTGTGTCCTCATGGGTGAGAAGTAAAGAAATAACATGTGCTAAGGTGTCCAACCCAAGTTGCTTGCTTCATGTCCCCATGTCCTGTGGGCTTGCCGTGCTGTCCCATGTCATGCACAGGGTGCCGTGCCTCCGTCTGGGCTGCTTTTGTACAGTGGGGGGACACCCCTTTCTGAGCTGACCCTTGCTGGCTCTCAGGCTAGAGTGCACGTGCCTCTCGCCTCTAGCAATGCCCACTGCTCCTGCAGTGCTCAGCCTATACATCTTCCTTCCTGCACACTTGGGCATTTTCAGAACAGCTGTGTAGGGCTGGACACACCCAGGACTCTGCCCAGGTGGTCTTGGGGCTCGTTGTCTGTAGGGAAAAACAGATATTCAGGTAAAAAAATCAATAAAGGACTTTTGTGTCAGCTACACAAATTAGTTTTCCCAGAGACGCTTGATAGGGCCGTCATCGAGCAGCTCCCTTGAATTTTCTTGCTACCTGTGTGTCCTGAGTGGTGTCCAGCCTCTTGCTTCTTCCCTGAGGTCTGAGCATTAGTCACATGGATGGAGCACTAGCTAAGAGTCACTCAGTAGCAGGGAACTGATGGTTCCCTGGAATAAAGGTGCCAGGCTGGCCTGCTGTCCAGTGAGGGTGCAGGTTGGCAGCTGTGTTCAGGCCCTCCGTCAGCCAGCAGTCTGGCAGATCTGGCAGAGGTAGAAGGATAGAAGGGACTTTCTGCCTGTCTTCAGGGGGAGTTCCTCTCTGAGGAGGGTTTCCTGTTCTGCTGCTGGATGCTGACACCAGGGGGCACTCTTGGCCCAGTGCCGGGTGGACACTGTCAGTACCCAGGAGCTTCCAGGCACGGTTGCCCTGGTCCTTTTCCTACTGGCAAGCCCACCCTCGGCCCTTGTGAGCACTCCTGCACTGCCTATGGTAAAACGGCCATGGGCACCAGACAGCACATCTGGATCGCCGAGCTGTCTATGCACAGTGGTGGTACCCAAGGATCACCAAAGCTCCCTCTGTTACACCCCAGCACTCTGTGGGGCTGCGGAGGGGGTCGGGTCACAGGGCTAGGGAGCCTTTCCACTCGACAGGTTCTTGTGTGGTAGGGCCTCGCCCTGGTTCCTGTGCGCCGCTGCATGGTCCCACAGTGCTGCGTTGACCAGGAGCTCTTGCCTCACCTGCTGCTTTCTTGGCAGTAGCAGTCTTCAGGGTTCATAACCCAAATCTGCATTCCTTCTATGGCATCTGTGCAGTCTTGCTGAATCCCTTCCTATTGAAGATTGAAGGCTGTCTGTTAACTTTTAATAGCGGAAATGAGGAAGCAGAGGGAGTTCTACCACAAGCTGGGCCTGGAAGTGCCGGGCGACATCAAGGGGGAGGCATGCTCCGCAAGACAGCACTTGGATCCCCGCAATGGTGAGTGGCTCCATGGCTGCATATGCCTGGGCTCCATCAGGCCTCTGGTGCAGCTCTAGGTGGCTTCACCACCCATGAGGCAGCCCTTAGGGGTGCTGGGCGGGCATGGGGTGTGGGTCAGAGAGCCAGAGACACCAGAACGTGCCTGGAGGTCATGGTCAAAGGGCAGAGGGCCTAAGGAAGAAGAAGGTGAGCTTCCTAAGGTTGGACTGTGCTGTCTTACCATAAAATGGCAAAATAACATTTGGTTTGGGTGTGAAGTCGATGGCACCTTATAGTCTCTGCATACTGAACATTGTTCAAATCTTTGAGGCCTGGTATTTTTCTGGTGGACCACACAAGTTCCTGAGAAATCTCTGGACCAGCCTGAGTAAACCTGATGATGCGCAGACAGGGGGAGGACCCTGGCCACCGCCATGTGGAGAGCCAGCCACCCGGTTCTCAGGAGTCACCCCAGGCCAGGGAGGTGGCCAGAGTCTGGCCCTAACCCTGTTGGGGTTCTGGGACAGGCTCTGGAGCCAGGTGCTGTGGGAGCCTGGCGCTGGTCCTGCTGCCCACTGCTCAGTTATCTCTGTGCTCTCAGACAGGGTCCCCAAGCCTCGGGCAGCCTCAGGAGCCCTGCAGCCTGGGGCACCTTGTCTTGGCAGACCTTTGCACAGGCTTGAGTTCCACTGGGCTCTTGAGGCCAGTCTCAGAGAGAGACTGTTGGTGGCACTTTGTGCTTCAGGGTTGAGAAGAGCATGGCATCAGGCCTTCTCAATGCAGTTAGCACCCCTGGGTTCCCACCACTGCTCAGTGGCTTGGGATTCAGGGCCTCTGGATTTCAGTGGAGGGAAATCCCCAACTCTCAGTGTTTTCTCTTTGTGTGACAGGTGAGACCAAAGCAGACGACAGTTCACACAAAGCCACCACAGAGGAGAAGCAGGAGGAGGATGACGACTACCACCGGAGTGACGAGCAGGTAGGCCCCACGAGTCTCCCAGCGCCATGCCAGCTGTTCTTTCTTCCCTTTGGTGTACTACCAGACACACGTATGTGCTGTCCATTATACATTCCAGACTTAAACATGGCAGTCCCCTCAGGTTCCTCCTCCCAGACGCTCTGTGCTGTGAGGAGCACCTTTGGGCAGTGAGAGGGACTGGGCTACTCCCTCATGACCAGGCAACCAGGGAGCCTTCACATCCTGCTGCCAGCCCTCCCTAACATGTGTCATCCTCTGCAAACTCCAGCAGTCTTCCTGCTTCATGGTGAAGCAGAGCCTTGTCTGACTCAAACAAGGGCCAGGAACTGTTGTGAGCTGCTGCTCAGTGGGTCTGGAGACCCTGGCCATGCTGGGGAGAGAACCAGGACGTGTGGGAGAGCGACATGGGCCTTGGTGCCCACCCATGGCAGCTTTCTCAAAGCCTCACGCAGTCACCTGCAAATGCTTAGAATTGATCTTGCTCCAGGGTGATGAGTTCAGCATGTGGGAACGGGTAGGTGCAGGGAACTGTGCATAGCCAAAAAGGCTCACTCAACGTCCCTGGATAGAAAGGAGCTGTGAGGGGCAGTCCCCAGCTTCCCTGTATTGTGGTCCCAGCAGCTGGGAGGTAGTAACCAGCTGCCAGGTACACCCCAGGGCACAACCCTGCCAACTCAGGTCAGGACCTTTGCAGAGGTGGGGTTGGGCTGGCCACAGCAGAACACAGCTTGGCTGAAATGTGGCTGGGGCAGAGCACAGGGACCTTTGATGTTTCTTTATCCACGTCTGCACTTTAATGACACTTGGTGGGCCTCGCCAGAAGCAGGGACAGGGCTACGGGTGCCCTGGGTATGATGAAGGCAGCTCTAACTGCAGCCCAAGCCCTAGAGCAGAGGTTACCTTGGTGGTGTGGCCCCAGCCCATGCTACTGTCTGGTCCTGAGTCTATGAGTGTCAGTCACCATCTGAAGGTGGCTTAGAGGGTTGCTCAAATGAGGCTCTGTCTCCCAAACCTGTCCCCCTGCTCCCTGGGACTCAGCCCTGCGCCTGGACCATGTGGTCTTGCGCCTGGACCTAGTGCTATGGGTGGTGGAGGATTGTACCTAGTGTTCTGCTCTATTTGACTTACACTTTGCAGCTCAAGTTTTTTCCACTGTTGACCTACTGATTTTTGCTGCCGCACGCAGTGCCTGGAGCTCCATACTCAGGTGGCCTTGTGTGTATGAGAGCAGGCCCTGCTGTGCACGCGCCACACACACACACACACACACACACACTGGTTTTCTCAACTCTAGTTTGCAAAGTCCTGTCTGCTGTGCCCTTATGCTTGACAATGCATGTTTTATTTCGGCGTTAGTTACTGTGATCCAAATACCCAAGAACACCTTGGAGGTGGAAAAGTTGATCTGGACTCATGGTTTCAGAAGCTTAGTCTGGTTCTAGGTTGGGCGACTCCAGGGCTCTGGTCTGAGGTGAGGCAGCACCTCTTGGCAGACAGACATGGTGGTGGCTCCATTCTCGGTGGCCAGGCAGCAGTGGGAAGGGGCAGGGCCCCTGGAAAGGCAGTGTTGTGGGGCCTGCCCCAGAGACACCTAGCCATGACACCCCTGCCTGCAGTCCCCGCCAGCTCAGCCCAGTCCTGATCCAGCTGTTCATCTGTGGATGCTCCAGCATGTCTGGGAGGAGCTCTGGGCACCACACATGCAGACCACGGCACTTTTAGAGCCTGCTGCCCTCTGCTCACTTCCTACAGGTGCCTTCACTGGCCTCGTACTCCTGTGTGCTATTGCCTGCTGCATGTTGTGTGGCCTGCCCTGCAGTGGGGGATCTGCCCTGAAGGTGCTACAGGCGCCCCATGTCCTGTGCTGTGTGCTCTCTTGCCAGCCCATTTTAAAGTTTTGCTTTTTTCTCCCACATTTTTTCCTGGTGCATCACTGTTGTACATATTGACAGGATTTGTTGTTACAAAGTTGTACATGCACACAATACACAATATAACAATATGATTTGGCCAGTCTCACTCCCCAGCACTTTCCCCTCCCTCCCCACCTTCCATCTCCTGATCCCTCTTCTCTACTGATCGCCCCTTGATTTTCTTGAAATCTACCCCACTTCTGTTTTCCTTTTGCTTCTCTAGCTTCGGCATATGAGAGAAAACACACAACCCTTAGCCTTCTGAGTTTGGCTATGTCACTTAATGATGGTCTCTACTTCCATTCATTTTCCTGAATGTGCCATGATTCCATTTTCTTTATTGCTGAATAAAACTGTTTTGTGTATTTTTACCACATTTTCTATATCCATTCATCCACTAATGGACACCTAGGCTGATTCCATAGTTTGGCTACTGTGAATCATGCTTCTGTAAACATGGGTGTGCATGTGTTACTGCAGTAAGATGACTGTAATACCAAGGAGGGTCTAGCTGGGTCACATGGTGGTTTCATGCCAAGTCTTCTGAGGAACCTCCACACTGATTTCCTCAGTGGTTGTCCCACCAACAGTATAACAGTGTTCCTTTTCCTCCACATCCTCTTCAGCATTGTTGTTTGTATCTTTGATGACTGCCACTCTGACTGGTATGATATGAAATCTCAGGGTAGTTTGATTTGCATTTCCCTAATTTCTAACGATGTTGAACATTTTTTTATGTACCTGTTGGCCATTTGTATTTCTTCTTTTGAGAAGTGTCTGTTTAGTTCATTTGCCCATTTGTTATTGATTGGGTTATCCATTGTTTTGGTGGTGACTTTTTTGAGTTCTTTACATATTCTGTGGGTTCTCTCTTCAGATTCCTAATTGTTTCCTTTGCTGTGTAGATGCTTTTTAATTTATTGCTGTCCCATTTATTAACTCTTGGAATTATTGGCTAAGCTTTAGGGGTCCTACTGAGAAAGCCATTGCCTGTACCTAAAAGCTGGAATGTTGACCCTATTTTCTTCTAGGAGTTGCTTAGTTTCTGGGTTGTTTTTTTTGTTGTTGTTGTTGTTATTTTTTGTTTTTGTTTGTTTTGGTTTTTGGGTACCAGGGATTCTGGTACTCAGGGACACTTGGCCACTGAGCCACATTCCCAGACCTATTTTGTATTCATTTAGAGGCAGGATCTCACTGAGTTGCTTACCATCTCACTTTTGCTGAGGCTGGCTTTGAACTTGTGATCCTCCCGCCTCAACCTCCCAAGCCACTAGGATTACAGGTGTGACCACTGTGCCCAGCTAATTCATAGGTCTTTGATCCATTTTTGAGTTGATTTTTGTGCAAGGCGAGAAATAAGGATCTAGTCTCCTTCTACATATGGATAACTAGTTTTCCCAGCATCATTTGTTTTTTTGTTTTGTTTTTTTTTTTTTTTTTTTTTTTTAAGAGAGAGTGAGGGGGGGGGGAGAGAGAGAGAGAATTTTTAATATTTATTTTTTAGTTCTCGGCGGACACAACATCTTTGTTTGTATGTAGTGCTGAGGATCGAACCCGGGCTGCACGCATGCCAGGCAAGCGCGCTACCGCTTGAGCCACATCCCCAGCCCAGCATCATTTGTTAAAAGGCTCTTTTCTCCAGTGTAAAGCTTGCTTTTTGTGGTCAGGCTATAACCCCCACAGCTGGCTGTGTGGGAGGAGGTGCAGTTGGCCATCATGAGTCGACCAGTGCATTCACCACCATTTGCTACAGGAGTATCTACCAGGAGACCTGCGAACCGCATGGGTCTGTTCTGTCCAGCAAGCCCCACGTAACCCACCCCGCCTCATTATTGAACTATTTACCAGAGCTGTGATATAGTAGGACAATCCCCAAGATTATCTTGAGAATCAGGTGAGGTGGTGGTGCACCCTGTCATTCCAGTAATCAGCCAGGCCTTAAGCAACTTAGCAATACCCTGTCTCTAAATGAAAGAAAAAAATAAGAAGCTTTGGGATGTGGCTCAGTGGTTAAGTGTCCCTGGGCTTCTTGCCAAAGGAAAAAAAAAGGAAAGAGAAAGATTGTCTTGAGTAACTGGCGCTTTGCTCCTCTGAATGGCCTTGGGAACCAGCTGCCTGCTTTCCTCAGCAAGCCCTTGGAACCTTTACCAGAGAGAATCCGAGTGTCTGTAGATTCTTTTTGGGAAAAGGCAGAGTTCTAAGAGAGGAGTGCTCGTCCTTGGGCCTCTATGATTGGTGAGCCTTGAGACCGCCTGGCAGGGGTCTGCCTTCGACAGAGCTGTGCAGGAAGCCTGGGGAAGGTTTCTGTGTGCAGCTCTGATGGACTTGGGTATGAGCAGATGAGACCAGCCTGGCCGATGACTGTGCACTGCCTCTGCTGGGTGCTCTGAAATGGCTGGGGACACTGCTGTAAAGCCAAGTCCTCGCTGAACTCATCCTGCAGCCGAGCACACTCTGCCCCAGTGGCCTCTGCACACCCACATGCTTCAGGGCCTGGGCAGCAGCCCCTGGCAGGGGAGGACTCCTGATGTGGCCATCAGTAGGCCCTGCCTGCCTTTGTCTTCCACAGAGCTGCACTCAGGCTGGGCACGAGGCTAGCTTCCTCACCAGAACCCTGGCTGGAGCCGGCAGCTGGGCCCAGCAGACCCCACACCGTGAAGGGTGCCTTGTGCCTGCCACTGCACTTGGGCCACACCCAACCTGGGGTCAGCCGACTGTGATCAGCCCCCTCCTGAGCACAGGTGGCCCCTCAACCAGCACCACACATGGCCAGCACACACCTGCAAGGGCAGTGGCCCTTGCGCTGCGTTGTGCCAGTGGGTGTCCACCCCATGGGTGTCCACAGGGGGGTGCTTCCAAGCTGTCACTGTGGCTCAGCTCCTGGTGCACACAGATTCAGATGTTTCTCCAGTCTTGTTTTGGTTGACATGTGCCTGGAGTTAGTTTTTAAACATCTTAAGTGTGATGCTTTCTGTAGCTATCTGCTAGGGATTTTTAAACCAAATCAGAATTTTTCCTTACCTGGCAAGTAGCTTTGCTTCCCCGTGACCACAGGTGAATATGAGCGGGTCTCTGCCACTCTACAGCCCCGTGTTTCTCTGTTCTCCTTTCTGGCACCAGGTGCTGTTGGTGGCAGAGAATTGCTAAGTTTTCTGTAATCTGTTTACTGCCACTCACTTGCAGGTTGTAAGTTCTGCTTCAGCTCATCTAGTGGCCACAGATCACTCAAGTGAACGAACGTCTGCATGCTGAAGGTCCAGGGTTAGCATCGCTCTGCACCTGCCCACCTGCCCATCTGGGCCCTCTCTTTCTTCCTCCTTCATCTCTCTTCCTCCCCAGGGTCTTTCCCCCTGAGCTCCGCTTTTCACAGTTGCTTGCTGCTGACTTTGCTTCATTCTCTTTGTTGGTTTTGTCTTGTTTTTTTTTTACTGGGATTGAACCCACAGTGCTCTACCAGGGTCACCCTCAGCCCTATTTAAAGCATTTTTTATTTCAAGACCAGGGTCTCACTAAGTTGCTGAGGCTGGAACTTTTGATTCTTGTGCCTCAACCTCCAGAGTCACTGGGATGCTAGGGGTGCCACCATCCTGACACTCTCGGTTATTTATCTTCTTGGTTCTGTTTCTTCCTGACTTGAGGTCCACTGTGCCTCACCATTTAGGACTCCTGTCCAGTGTTCCCATGTGGGGCCCTGCCACTCCTACACACTGCCTGGACATGGCTGTCCCTCCAGCTCACCTCTGTTGGTGCTCTGCTTCCTTCCCTACTTGAACTGGTGCCTGACTCTGTGCTTCTTGTGGTTAGCTTCCTCTAGAGATCTCTCGGAGGTTAACCCTCCACACTGAGATGGACCATGGCCAGCCGCTCTTGGGTTCTAGCTTCGTGTTTGCTAGCTGATGATGTGCCTGCATCTCACACTTGTAACTCTCCCTTTTGCATCTCTTACCACTTTAGACATCATGTGTCAGTTGATTCTTTTATCTGAATTTTAAGGGGCCTCGGTGTTCTCCAGGTGCTCGGTTCCCACCTCCTGAGGTGGTAGGCTTCTGCAGCAGTCCTGGGAGATTGCCTTTGCCTTGTGGGTGGTCAGGATGGGTGGGTGAAGTGGGTGAGTGGCTCACAGCACTAGAATCCTGTGGTACCCCTGCCCTGACAGTTGGAGGCTGCTGCTCCTCCAGAGAACTGCACAATCACATTGTGGTTCTGCTAGGGACTACCTTTCCCCAAGGCCACACTGGTCTCCATGTCTGCCTCATCCTCAAGGCCACACCTAATGCCATGTCCCTCCGAGCTTCTCTGAATGCTCCAGCCACCCTGCCAGGGTTCTGCCAAGGCTCCCTCAGGGCATCTGTTCGCCAAGGGCAGGATGGGCGGGCTGACTGCAGAGGGCAGGGTGACGGCAGGCAGTTTGAGGAGACTGTCCAAATACCTGAAGGAGAACTGCAGCGATGGAGAAAAGCAGCTTCTGACTTTAGAGGCCCGGCTCCTAGGCTTAAGGCAGGGTCATCAGTGGAGGCCTGCAGATCAGAGACCTGCTGACAACTGACTGCCTGCTGACATGGCCCTCTGTCCCCAGGTGAGCATCTGCCTGGAATGCAACAGCAGCAAACTGCGGGGTCTGAAGCGGAAATGGATCCGCTGCTCAGCGCAGGCCACAGTCCTACACCTGAAGAAGTTCATCGCCAAGAAGCTAAACCTCTCCTCCTTCAACGAGGTAACTGCTCCTCTGTGAGCAGAGGAGATAGGCGTCGTTCCCCACTCGTAAGAGATCCTTCTCAAGTTCTTTGTTGTTGTTGTTTCTTCCCCACAACTTTGGAAATTTTAATAGAAACAAAATTCCTGCTGGGTTTTCTTGCCCTGCCAGGTCATCCACAGGAAAAGCAACAGAGGCTATGGGAAGAGAGGGTGCTTGGAGCAGGTTGGAGACTTGTCCTGAGGAGCAGTCCTGCTCCTGCAGTTTGCCTCCTGCGTGGATGGTCAGGATGGCTGGGTGAAGTGGGTGGGTGGCTGCCAGCTTTGAGGTTGTAACAGTAGTGAAACTTGTCTGACCCAGAGCCTGGGCATCGGGGGCTGTAGAAGAGAGTGCGTCACCACAGCAACCATGGCCCTCACATGGAGGTGCAGATGGCCAGCAGGAGCCAGTTCTTCTGGGCCCAGGCCAGGCTTCATGACTGGTGGTGTAGCATTATAGGCCCCTCGGGCTGGGTGAAAAGTGAGCTCTGGGGCACAGACACAGGAGCAGGAGAGGCCAGTGGTAAGAGCTGTGAGAGAGAAAGGTCAAGGTGTTGTGTAGGACCCAGGTGGCTGACACGAGGTGTGCTGGGGCGAGCAGTGTGTGGACACGGCCTGGCAGGTGAACCACGGCCTAGCCAGAACCTGCGGACGCACCTTATTTGGAAATCAGGTCTTTGTGGACATAATCATGTTAGTGATCTTGAAATGAAATAATCCTAGATTATCTTCTGGACCCTAAATCTAAAAACAAAAGAGCCCTGTATGAGAATGAGGCGGTGGAAGGTGAGACAGACTCATGGAGGCCTCTCAGTCCCTCAGCCCCGGGTCAGGACTTGACCCCAGGTTGGCTCAGGCGTCAGGACAGGCTTACTGCTCTCCTGCTGTCTGCTGCTCTTGGGGCCTGTGAGGATGTAGCCTAGAGGCCCTCAGCAGTTGCAGCCCTGCTTGTGGAAGGCCCCTGCTCCTTGCTAATTTCCCAGTCTGCTTCTGCACACAGCCACAGAGGCCATGTGAGAGGCCAAAGGGCCTCTGCAGGGCCACAAAGCAAAGTCTCAGGAGGCCAGGAAGGGACCCAGTCCTGACCCAGCGCAGCCCCATAGGACACACTACACATGCCAGCCACCTGGGGCCCAGAGAAACCAAGTCCAGATGCAACTTGCTTTGGGAAGAAAGCAGAGGAGAAAACAGGGAAGGGATGTGGCTTGGCTTGCATTTCTGTGCTGAACAGCAGCCCCGCTGGTAGCTGGCCTGGAAGGGGTGAGGGGACTTGGGGTTCTGTGTAAGAGGAGGCAGAGCTTGTTAGAGGGAGCATGAGTACACCCTGGAGGGGAGTGGTCCTGGGTAAGCCTCGCTCCCTGGCACAGAGAGCTGTCCTTGGGAGTGACAAGAAGCGTTGAGGTGTCTGCTGTGGTCCCAGAGCTCCGGGATCCCACAGTCTGCTCTCTAGCCACTTTCACAAACGCTGGGCAGGACAGAGGAGCCTGTGTGAGAGGACAAGAGGCGCAGGACACGTCACAGGTGACACCCTGCCTCGCAGGGCACAGCAGCCACTGCTCTGCATAGCACAGGGCGTATGGAAGCAGAGCCATTGGCATGCCCACCTGGATCACCACCGCATGCAGTCAGAGACATGCTGTAGAAAACACAGGAGAGAGTGCCAGCTGCGGGCCTCCGAACCAGGAGCACCTCATAGCCCTGGCATTGTGGAGGCTGAGCAGCCGCTGAGTGGCTCCTTACAGACAGCAGGCCCTGTTGTGTGGGTGCAGGTTCACGCACCAAACAAAGGCACCCTGGGGTGTGGACCTGGGTGTTGGGGCTAGGTGGGCCAGGCAGGAGCTCTTCTGCCAATCAGCGATGTGGGACCTAAAGTGGCTCCAAAAATAGTCTGTGTAGTAAGAAAAGCCTGGGAGCCCTTTTCCTTCACTGCAGTGGGGGGCAGGACGGTGGGGAGGGGGCCGATGGGCAGGGCACCTCGGTGGAAGCAGCCTGGCTGGTAATGTGGTGGAAAAGGCCATTACAGGTGTGCACTGAGTCTCCACTGGACCGCTCAGTTTCCCTCCCACCTGCACTGTCCAGGTACCTTGGTGCCATCCTTGATGCTGACCAAACTGCTTCTGACCTTCCAGGTTCTTGAGGCTGTCTGCTCAGGAGTGGACACATGTCCTGCTCCTCAGGGAATGGAGGCAGGGACATAGATAGTACATAAATAGGACAACACAAGCCCTCGGGGCTCACCCAAGAAGCTATGAGCCTGAGAAGGATACAGCATGTGCAGCTTTGGGGCTAGAGTGGCCAGGCCTTGTCCACAGGCCCCCTGTGGCTGAGCCCTGGGCCTGTGTAGGGAGGCTGCCCCTCAGGAGCAGTTGACACCTCACCTTGTGCTTGCTCCAGTTTCCATTCCTGTGGGGCAGGAGTAGGTGGACAAGGGAGTCACGCCCTTCTGCGGTGCTCAGGGGACGTCACAGATGCCCGGGAGTATGTTCTCTCCTGCTGGCAATGTCATGGATCTCCATGCAGGTCAGTGGGGCCTTAGCCACAGGCCAGCTTGTCCCTAATGCAAGCCCCTCTTCCACCAGCTGGACATCTTGTGCAACGAGGAGATCCTGGGCAAGGACCACACCCTCAAGTTCGTGGTGGTCACACGGTGGAGGTTCAAGGTGAGCTTGTGCCTGTGTGCTCCATGGTGCTCACTGCCCTGAGAACCCACCATGCAGCTCTCATCTTCCTGGGCTCTCACCCTGGCTGGACCTCCTCGGGAGGGGATCCTCAGCCTCCCACTCCTTGTTGGGGCAGGAGGCAGTGACTATTGTGCTCAGCAAACCTGCAAACCTTTGGTGGCTTACTGAAGCAGGGAACCATAGTAGAACCCCCATCCTGGGCAGAAAGGGCAGGAGGTGACTGGGCTGAATGAGGTCAGGGCTCCCGTGGCCAAAGGGGTGAGACCTGGAGCAGGAGAGACCACAGCTGGCACAGATGGGAGGGGCTGGCACCCTGGGCCCTGGCATCGGGCCTGAGCAACGCACAGGTGGTCTCTGGATTACCTGGTCCAAGGATGTGGGGCTCAGTCCCCAGCAGCCCTGCATGGCCCTGGACCAGGGGAGTCGAGGGTAGTACTGTGGGTCTTTTAGCATGGGGCATGGCTCCTGCCTTCCTGGGAGGTGGCGTGTCCACTGACCCTGGTGGCCTACTGAGCGCCATGACTTTGTCTTACAGAAGGCGCCCCTCCTGCTGCACTACAGACCCAAGATGGACTTGCTGTGAGCCTGGCTCTTCAGACTGGCCCTGTGTCCCAGGGGCCACACGGCCATGCGCAGCACCCGCAACAGAACTTGCTTCTGGGTGCCGGGTGGACCAGACTTCTGAATAGAGAATATTTATAACTTTTGTACAAGAGAATCCACACCCTACAAGACACTACCAGCACGTGTTTACAGAGGATGAAAACACTTGCAGTTCCGCGCAGCCGCACGTGCTTACCCACCGCAGGCCCTCGGCCGGCAGGCGCGGCACGAGGCTCCAGGTCACCGTCCCACAGACCTCCGCTCGCTTTCCAGGTCTCGAGAATCTGAGTTCATTTCAGTTTAGTTCACGGATTGGTTTCTTAATAAGCCTCAAAAATACCGTACTTTTATTGAGTCCTTCCTAAGTTATTGAAAAAGTCTTTTCATGGTAAATATTTATGTTGCCTTTAGCTTCCTGAAGACTTAGAAGATATATAAAGATTTAATTTAAAGCATACCAAAAGAGGCTTGCGTTGGTACTGAGTGGGCACTAGTGTCCACCCTGCCTCGGGCAGCACAGTCCAGGCATGCGTCCAGGTGCACGTGTGGGGCTGGAGGGCCCATGCCACCCAGGCTCCCAGCATGGCTCTGGCGCACCGGCTGGCAGACCAGAGGTGGCTCAGCCCGCTCAGCACGGGCCTAAAGACCCTTCTTGTTTTTAAAAATCTCATTTATTAAAAAGGGCACAGATTGTTTGGTGCCATCATTTAGTTTCCTACATTGTCCTCCCCGTTTCTGTGCTAAGGAATAATGTTGGGCAGGGGCTTGTCAGACCAGTGTCGGGTTGGGGTGCTGGTGCCGGGTGCCTCCAAGCAAGACCAGCAGGGCTCTTCCTCCTGTAGATGGAGGCCACTGTGCTTTGCCACCCTTGTCCCGGGAAGGTGCTGGGTTGGGGTGGGCAGGCCCAGGGGAAGCAGCTCCCCCAGCACATCTTTCCCGGGTCACAGGCAGGGTGCTCTGTGCCAGTCCTCCCTGCTCCCCAGTGTCGCGTTGCTGTTGAGTTAGAGGATGAGTTCTGCCAGCAAGTACACGCGGACCCCCACCCCCAGCAGAAGGGCGGTCCTAGAGCTCCAGCATAGGAGTCCTGGTGTTTCTGGGGAGCTTTGGGACCCCTGTCTCGGCCCTGCAGGGCAAGCATTACCCTGACCCCATGGTCCCTGCCAGGTGCTGCCCACCAGTTCTTGTTGGGTAAATGGGAGTCTCTGTCTGAGGCCAGGTCACCAGGAGGCCTCACCAAGGCCTGGGGTTTTCCTGGGATTTGCTTGGAAAGTTGTGGTGGGCTGTCAGCATCCAGCTCTGCTTATTTTCTTCTGCTTCCTGCTTCACTTACACAGAATGTCGGAAGCAGCAGCCTTGAGACCTAGTGTGAGGGGCAAGGAAGCATTGGAGTAACTGGTCCAGTTCCTGGTCCTTCTGAAGCAGACACGTGCTGTGAGGGGCTGGTCAGAGCCCACCTCCTCGAATAAGCCAGGGCCATGAGAGTTAGTGCTCCAGGCTTGCTGTTCAGCACATGGTCTCTAGGGTTGCTCTACAAGGATTTATGAGCAAGTATTACCTGTCTACCTCAAAACACGTACTGCTGAAGCCTCCCACAGAGCCACGTTGTCACAGAGCACTTCTAAGTGTGACATTAGAATGTAGGTACGTCCTGTGCGGTGAAACTAAAGAGAGGTTTGACACGTGAGCCTCCAGATTCGAATCGAGCTGGTTCACACAAGAATGAACCCCACTGTGCAGCCTTCTGGTGTGTGTGTGTGGCCTGCAGATGCCATGGAGTCCCGGGACGTGCTATGGTGCTAAGTTGAGAGCTCTGCCGCAGCATGGTGGACGCCGCGGCCAGCAGCCCTGCTCCTGTCGCTGCAGTAACTTGACCAAACCTCAGCAGCAAAAGTACCTATTTTTCTAAGATTCCATCACGTGGCTGTCTTCTCTGCAGGACGGCCAGTGCCCTTCACCCTTGGTCTGATGCGTAGCCTTACCTAGTCGGAGCCTGGAGCTGACGAGCCTGCCTCGCCTGCAGGCCTGAGGGAGCTGGTCTGACTCTAGGCCGCCCGTGTTCCAGCATGACCACCAGGGCCAGTTAGCACACCTTGCAGAGCCTCCTGGCTGAAGGAGCCTGTGGGGCAGTTTCTCATGGCGTGCTCATGCAGCAAGTGCAGTGAGGTGGCTCGCGGGGCCACTTGGACAGACTGGCACCCACCTCCCACGCGTGGTCTACTAGGTGCCCTGTTCACAGGAGTGTAAAACTCAGATAGAATATATAATATTGGATTTAAAATGCGGGGGGCGGGGTAAAAGAAAACTTTATAAAATTATTTATTCTACTTTAAGCCTTCTATCCTGTTTCCCATCCCTCCTCCAGCTTCGGTGTCCAGCTTTACTTGCTGGCGTGTGGGATGAACTCAAGGTGTCTGGAGCTTCTGCTCTGCGTAGCGTCACACCTGTGTTTCGCAAGGTGACGTGCATTCACCTGCTTCTGTTCGGTAGGCCCAGCGTGCCTCCAGGAGCGCATGCAGACCATGGCAGCTCGGTTCTGCTGCAGGAGAAGGGAGGGCAGGTGGGATCCCAAAACATACGCATGCAACCGTCTGGCTGTTCCTCTTGGTTGCTGTCACCAGGACGCTGCTCCTGAGGGTGTGGGAAATCTGCCAGTGGTGTTCAGCAGGGTGGCCCATGGCCCCCAGTTCATGTGGCCGGGTTAGCCAGGCTGGGCCACACCCGAGGTGGCCCTGGGGTCTGGTTTGGTTTCTAAATAGAACACGCAAGACGTCACTTGGTGGTCTGTAGCGTGCTGTGGGCAGCTTCCCCCGTCACACATGAGCACGCGGCGTGTCTAGAGCATCAGGGGCATTGTCGGGTAGCTGGGTCACAGTCAGTCCCCGCTTCCTCAGGAACCCACGCCAGCTCCCCATATCACATGACCTTAGCTCAAAACACAAGTGTGTCTCTGCCTTGATCTTGAAATACACCAAGGAAACAGATGGAGATAAGCAAGTTGGAAACGATCGATGTTAGGACTGCACCGTGGACTCACCACGCCCGTGCCCACCAGGCAGGGGTCAGCGTGGGGAGGACAGGCTGAGCGCCCAAGGTGCCTGGCTTCAGGGGAACGTCACCTCAGTGGTTCAGCCCAGCTGCAGGTGGGACACAGGGCTGGGACACAGCACTGGCTGGTGTCCCTGGCCTGGGCAGGTGATGGGGCAGACCTGGGCACTGAATGTGTGGCTTGCAGTTCATGTGCTCATCCGTTCGTTGGTGTGATTTGTACCTCGGTGGCGGCTTCTGTCTGAACTCTGGGGAATACTCCTGATGCTTGACTTCACGGCGGTGGAGCTTGTACTCAGTGTTTGCCACTCAATATTATATGCTTGTAATAAAAGCAGAAGAAAACCTACCGCATCTCCTGGGCTGGAAGTTTATTACGTCAGGTGTTTGTGAGCATGAGACCCTTGACCTGCTGGAGAACAGCTGGCCCTGCCTGTGCCTGGGCTGGAACCGCCAGAGAAGACTGCGCCTGAGCTGAGGACGCAGACTTGCTGACCCCTCGGTGTGGCCGAGGGCCATCTGCCTGGCATTCACCTTATACCAGGCAGTCCAGATCACCTGGAGACGAGTGAGCCTGGTAGGCAGCATCATGGGCGGGTCCTGGGAACAATCCCTGGGTGCCTGTAAGTGTGGCAGGAGATGCCGCAGTGTGCAGCCCACTCAGGCCTGCCTTGCCTGCATTAGGGCACATGCTTACCACACACGTGTGCACAAGCACACGGTCCTTCCAGGCTTGTGTCCTCATGCTCCATGTTGCCCTGGCATGGAGGTCATTTCAGTGGCCTGGCGAGGGGCATCGGGTTTGCAGAGGTTGTTGGCTTGGAGCAGCTCTGCCAACAGGGGTGCTGCTGGAAGGTGTGCTGGCCCCAGCAGGGGCATGACAGGCCCATGTTCCACTATATGTTCAACGGTTTGCCCAGAAACACAGTGTTGAAAACCTGAGGAAACGAGCGTTGGAAGGCCAGGAAGGTTGCTGCTGGGCTAGAGTCGGAGCCAGGGTGAGTGTGATCTTGGGAATCTCACTTGACCTCTGCTTTTCTTACCTTTGGCGAGTCGCCTGCCCCATTGTACGGGTGTGAAGATCTTGCAGAACCCTGTGCTGGTGGTGTTGTCCCAGGTGCTGGAGTGGACCGGAGCATGTGGGACGAGAGCCTCGGGACCTCCTGCTCATTGCCACCCAGGCTGGCAGAGGGCAGCATGTACCAGGAAGGTCAGTGGTGCCAGCTCGGAGGGGCACCACTCTATGCCCACAGTGGGGCCTGTGTCCATAGAGCAGTGACTGGGTAGTGACAGGGCATAATCAGGGCCTCTGCACACTAGCCGCTACTCAAGCCCCACTCCAGCCAGATGTCCTATGGGGGCAGAGGCCTCCTCTAAGATGCAGCTGCCCCTGGGTGCCTGTGCCCAGCTGCTTTTCCTAGAGGAGGTGAGACAGTGGCTCTCCTGGTGGAACACAGTGAGGCGGTTTGCTGTGCCCTGTGAGCAGTGTTGAGTCCTCTGGGCCGCACTGGCTGCACCCCGAGCCTGGCCTGTAGTGGCAAGGTCTGTGGCCAAGTTGCCGGCTCTTCAGCTTATCTTTTTCTCCTCTTTTTCTTTGGTAGATCAATTATTTTTTTCACCTTGGTGAGCTCAAATTTATCCATATTTTCCTTTTTGGATTCTTTGACTATGCTTTTGGTGTCATATCTAATAAACTATTTGCCAAATGCCAAGTCCCAAAGATATTTTTCTGTTTTCTTCCAAGTGCTTTGTATTTTCATGTTTCACGTGTATGTGATGTATTCGGTTGATTCTGTGAAAAGTGACGTCAAGATTGAGGTTCAGGTTCAGGTCTGGGTGCCATGTGTACCATTACCACTGGCTAAACAGATTGCTTTGCACCCCTGTAGTAAGTGGCCCTGTGTGGGGTCTTTCCCTCGCTCTGCTCTGACCTCCGACTGTGTCCCTGTGCCAGACCACAATGCTTGGAACATGTCAACATGAGTGGTAGGCTGGGTCCAGTTCTGTTCTTTTATTTATATCTATATCCCTATCCCTGTCCCTCTCCCCCTCTCCCTCCCTCACCTCCTTCCCTCCCTCTCCCTCCCTCCTCTCCCTCCCCTTCTCTCACCCCCTTCCCTAACCCTCCCTCTTCCTCTCCCTCCATATATAGCGTGTGTATGTGTGTGTGGTGCTGGTGGAGCCCAGAGCTTCCTGCATAGGAGGCAGTTTCTCTACCCCCGAGCCACACCCCGCCTGGTCTTCTTTGTAAAGAATTGTTCTAGTGCCCCTTTCTGTCTACCCCTGCATATAAACTCTAGAGTTGTCTTGTCTACGTTACAGAAAGCCCTGCTGGGGTTTCTGGAACTGTGTCAGTTCATAGGTCACTCTGGGGAGATGCCCAGTCCTGGGCCGCAGCGTCTTTCCACACAGGGGCCACTTTGGTTTCTGTCGGCATTCTGAAGTTCCTGGCTCTATGATCCCTTGCACATCTGGTCTACTTATGCCTGATTCTCATTCTCCCTCCCCTCTTCAGGAAGCCTATTGGTTTTTAAATTTCAGTGTTCACACTCTTTATTGCTTATATATACTAATAACTGTGCTTTGTTTGTCTATTTGTTTTTGGTACCGGAGATTGAACCCAGGAGTGCTCTATCCAGTCCTTTTATTTTTTATTTTGAAACAGGGCCTCACAAAGTTGCTGAGGCTGGCCTCAAACTTGCAATCTTCCTGCCTCAGCCTCCCACATCACTGAGATCACAGGCATGTGCCACGGCAACAGCTCCAATAAGATGGTTTTGGTGTATTGTCCTGTGAACGTGTGGAGCTCAGCGTTAGCTCTCAGAGAGGCTCTGCTGTTTTAGATCAGTCTGGCACTCTCCTGAGGGAAGCCAGGGAGCTGCCCAGCTCCTTTACCCACTTGCATGGTTTTCAGTCCTTCTACCTTACTGCACTGACCAGGAGTGGAGGAAGGATGCCTTTGCCTTGTTCCCCACCTCGGGAGGACAGCGTTCAGCATTTCACCACTGATCGTTGCCTTTGCACGTGTGTCCGAGTCCCTACACCTGAAGCTGGATGCAGTGCTGGGCCCAAGGGGAGCCTCCATGGGGAGGCTCCATGCTCAGGAGGCTGAGGCAGGAGGATCCCTGGAGCCCAGCAGTTCCAGGCCAGACCAGGCAGCACAGCAAGACCCATCTCCAAAACAGAACTACACACACTTAAATCTTGAGTATGATAATTTTAAAAAGAAATTTAAAATAAAATGCACCACCAACCAGGGAGCAATTGGAATTTGAAATTAAGTATACAATATCATTATCACTAAAAGAAATGAAGCTCACAGATATAACTCTGACAAAACAGACGCAGTGTGCACAAGGAATGCCACATGCTGTGATGGAACAGAGAAAGGCACCACCCAAGGGATGTACACTCACTGGAGTGAGGTCCTCCTGGCTGCAGCCGGCCCTGTGGTCAGTGACCAGCTACGCAGTGATGGAAGCAGCGGCATTCAGTGGTAGGACACCACCCCACAGGAGCCAAGTCATGAGAGATCACACCCCTAGGGGAGAGCTGAAACCTTGAGCCCAAAAAGGAGGCAAGAGAGACTTGGGCCTGGGTGTGTGGTGGCTTCTCAGGTACATCACCATAGGAAGACACGGGAGCCCTGGGCTTGATTATGCAGTGGCTTTATGGTAGGGCACCAAAGTATGTCCTCAGAGAAATAGCTGGTGAGATGGTCTTCCTCATGATTTAGAAACCTCTCTTTTCTAAGACACTGTAGTGGAATGAAAAATAATCCACAAACTAGGAGAAAGTATCTGCAAGTCACCTCCTAAAGAACTAGTGTCTAAATGCACAAAGAACACCATCTTAACAATAACAAACCACCCAGTTTTTAAAATGGGCAGAACTCATGAACAGACAGCTCTTCAGAAGAGATGCAGATGGCAGATAGGCATGCTAATAGGTGCTCAGAATCACACATCATCGGGGATTGCCAGCTGGACGGATGTGGAGGCCCAGCCACAGGCCTGCTGGAGGGGCTGGAGCCCTGAGAGGTACTACCACGATGGACACGGTCGTGCTGCCTTCTGTAAAACTGGGTGCACAGTGCTCTCCATGAGCATCCACAGCAGCTTCATTCAGAGCTGGGCGTAGCCACCACCTGTGCTTCCAGCCACTTGGAGGCTGAGGCAGGAGGTGCAGGTTCTAGGCCACCTGGGCAACAGGAAAGTGTTCTGTCCCATCAGCTGTACGGAAATGCCAGTGGAACCATTAGAGATCCTATCTCAAAAAACAAAAGGTGGGGATGCAGCCCTGTAATAGAGCACCTACACTAGCGTTGCAAGGGGAGGGGGGCGGAGAGGTGGACCCGGAACAGCCGAGACGTCCTTCAGTGGTGATGTGGTCCATCTGAACCAGGAACACGGGGCAGTGAGGAAAGAAATGGGACTGCGCTGCAGCACCAGAGAGCCCTTGCCAAGCACACACCAGACCTGGTTTGTCCCCAGCACTGGAAGAGGGAGGAGGGAGGGAGGAGAGGAGGGAGGGGAAGGAGGGAGGGAAGAAAAGAATTGAGCTGCCAAGCCACACAGCCCAGGTGACCTAATGCACACCACTGGGTGAAAGATGGTGAACGCTGAGAGCACCTTTAGGACCTTCTGGTGAGGGGCAGGGAGGGAGACCATCAGTGGAACCCCCCGGGGTGCCGCCATGGTGCAGGAGCTCCACTGCACAGCTGTCCCCTGCACTGCCCCAGTGAGTCCAGGGATGGACTGGACTTCTGCTCCCGGCAGCGTCAGTTGGCACATGGCTGTCCTGATTCAGTGTTAGGACTAGAGCTGGACCAAGGGGCACACGGAGCTCTGTGCTTCCTCTCGACTTTTCATAACCCTAAAGCTGCTCACAAAATCAAGTCCAGTCATTTTCAAAAAGGACAACAACCCATTTTAAAGTAGACAAAAGACTTGAGTCCACACTTCTCAAAAGGAAGATACATGGCGGCCAGCAGCGCAGGAAAGTGTTCTGTCCCTCAGCTGTGCGGAAATGCCAATGGAACCAGTATTGAAAGCCAGACTCCTGGCAGAGCTGACCCCTGACCCAGTGGTCACACACTCATCACACTGGCAAACAGACTACAGCTCCTCTCAGGCAGCCTGCACCTGGCTTTTGCCAAGGGAGGTGGAAGCCAACACTTTGGAGACCAGGCAGCAGCCTGTGCTCTTCTGTTCACACACTGTGACTCCACCTGACCGGGATTGCTGTGACTCACTCATGCCAGTGGGCAGCAGCACCCTGGGTCCTTTTTGTCACCCGCCCCACCACAGTCCCCTTCCTCTGTGCTCCCTTCTGTCTCACTAGGACCCTCTTTCCTTCTCTCTCTAGTTCTCCATATGAGAGAAAGCATCTGACTTTGAGTCTGCCTTAGCTCACTTAGCATGATTGTCTCTAGTTCCATCCATTTTCCTGAAAAGGACATAATTTTGTTCTTCCTTGTAGCTGAATAAAACTCCTTGTGTATTTATACCACATTTTCTGTATCCATTCATCAGCTAATGGACACCTAGGCTGGTTCCATAGTTTGGCTACTGTGAATCGTGCTGCTGTAAACATGGGTGTGCATGTGTCACTGCAGTAAGATGAAAAGGGTCTAGCTGGGTCATGGTGGTTCCATGCCAAGTCTTCTGAGGAACCTCCACACTGATTTCCTCAGTGGCTGTACTAACTTACAGTCCCACCAACAGTGTAAAAGTGTTTCTTTTCCCCCACATCTTCTCCAGCATGTATTATTGTTTGTATTTTTGGTGGCTGCCATTCTGACTGCAGTGAGATGAAATCTCAGGGTAGTTTTGATTTTGTTTCCCTGATTGCTAATGATGTTGAACATTTTTTCATATACTTGTTGGCCATTTGTATTTCTTCTTTTGAGAAGGGTCTGTTAGTCCTTTGCCCAGCTATTAATGGGACTGTTTGGGGCTGTGAGTGTTTGAGGCCTTCCTGTGTTCTGGATGCTGATGCCCTTCAGGGCCAGTGCCGCAGTCCGGCTGGCTGGGCAAAATAGCCAGGGGGTGACGAGCAACTTGTGTAGACTGATGCAGCAGGAGTGGGAGCCGTTTATTGTAGGACAGGAGGGGTATTTATACATTCCACACTGCTTACCTTAATTAACATAAACTCGACACAGCAGTCAACCCATAAGAAATCTCCACACTTAATGGCTCCTGGCGTTACTTCACAAACCACTCCCTCTGGCAAAATGCCAGGCGCCATCCTGACTTGTTTACAGACCTTAACAGGCCAGTCCTAGAGGATGGCTGGCGGAGGCCTCCCATGCTGAAGGTCAGAATGTGACCCTGAGGTCGAGTGCAGTTCTGAGTCCAGGAAGATGCCAGCTGAGCTCTTGCCCAGGGCTCTGGCCTAAAGACATCTGCCAGGTGCTGTCTGCTGTAGTAGCTTCCCAGCCCTTGGTCCTGATAGCCCTGATGGTTTGAGGAGCGTTGGTCAGGCACTTTGGAGGATGGCCCTCATCTGAGGTTGGCCTGATGTTCTGGTGACTAGGCTAGGGTGGTGGGCATTGAGAGGGAGACAGCAGGAGTCATGTGGCCATCAGCTCAGCACCTCAAAGTTTTATGCTGCCAATGTAGTATGCCACTGGTGACCTCAGTGTGGCTCCTGTGTCACCCTTTCCCCTTTACATGCTGCACTCCTTGATGGAGGTCCCCTGTGCAGCCTGCACTCTTGGATGAGCAGTGTACCTCTCCTGAGGGCCCTGTCCCCACAGGTTGCGGGGAGACCCCTACAGGGCGAATCTGTCCTCACCCACTGGTATCTGCAGTGTCCTGGGCCTGAGCATTCTCCTCTCTACCTGGGTTGTGATCCTGCTCAGCTCTGACCCCTAGTATGCTTGGCCATCTCTCATGGCCATTTGACACCCATCACTGTTTGCTTTCTAGAGTCTCCTACTTAATCCGTGCCCAGGATTCAGTGGTGAACTCAGATTACTCAGCTATATTTCTGCTCTTGCTGTTGTAGCTGTAGCCACACAGGGTACCTGTCTACCACTCTGCGAGGGGTCCAGCCAAGCACCCTGTTCCAGGCTGCTATCCTGGGTTGGCATGGGTGGGTCATTGAGGGGGTGCATCTGTGACACATCCCATGCATGAAGCACTGCAGGGCAGGCCTGTGCACAGCCACGCAGAAGGCACCATTGTGCATGCTCACTGCAGAGCAAGAGGTGCTACCCACCTCCGTCCCCTCCTGGCCTCCTGCCTGAGTCAGCAGACCCTGCCCTCGGTACTTCTCCAGGTCCTAGTCCAGCCCAGCCTCCGGCCCTCCCTTTGTTCTCTGTGCAGCACAAATCTCAGTGCAGTTACTAAAGAGCAAAATAAATAAACAAACAAACAAACAAATAAATAAATAAAATAGTCTTTTTTGTTTTGTAAGAAAACTGAATTTCAAATCTGATGACCATTATCTGTGGGGCAAATCCCAGGCACCAATGATCCTGGGTCCAGGTGCAGGGAAGCACACCACACACAAACAGTGCTGGGACAGCTCACACTCTGGCCCATCTTGTGGGCCATGGTCTTCCCTGAGCTTCAGCACCCTACTGGCCAGTTGACCGCAGAGTAAAGAAGCACTGCTGACCAGGATTTAACCAAGGAACACTCTTTTTAAATTTTGAGATGGGCTCTCACTAAGTTGCAGAGGCTGGCCTAGAACTTGTGCTCCTATGTTAGCCTCCCATGTTGCTGGATGACGGGCTTTTTTGTTGTGGTGGTTTTCCTTCAGGTACTGGGGACTGAACTCAAGGACTCACACAACAAGGCTGGGGACAAACTCAGCAGTGGAGTGCTCGCCCAGCATGCACAAGGCCTTGGGTTCAATCCCCAGTACTGCAGAAAGAAAAAATGGAGAAGGAAAGCTGACTTGCTCTTTCTCCCTCAGCCCAGCCCGGGGCCAGCAGGGGGAGGGCCATCAGTTGATGAGCTGGGAGAGACCCCAGGCGTCCCAGCCAGCCCCTCCCAGTGAATTGGTGCCTTGCTGGGGTTGGGTTGTGAAGCCTGTGGGTATTTTCATCCAACTCAGCCCTGTGGCCACCCTGGGGCACAGTGGTCTCCAGGGCTGTGAAAAATGGGTAAGTCAGAATGACCTTTCCACTAGCAGGGCAGGAAGGCTCTTCCAGGTGCTGTCCATGGAGCAGAGGGTCTGTGCTGAAGGAGGCCTTTCAACCTGGCAAGGAGAGGCATGAACCTTTTACTGCACCCTCCCCTGGACTGGGGACTTGAGAGGACAGAGGTTGTCCCCCTCTTCCTCTGTCCCCGGACAGAGGCTGCACTGTGGGCCCACCAGCTCTGTCCAGGACCAGGCCAGTTGAGTGCCGGGGCAGTGGGGAACAGTATGGACACACCGAGGGGCTTGGTGGGACGGAGCCCCAGGTCATGGCCAGGCAGGTGAGGGTGTCTCTGAATCACCTTCCACCTTAAGGCGGGTTCAGAGCCACCAGCCTGTGCTGCCCCTTTTGGCCCTTTGTCTTGAGTGCCAGGGCATACCTGGCTGAGGGGCCCTCCTCCTGGCCAGCTCAGGCTGAGGCCAAGCTAATTCCCGCCCTGTTCTTCCCCAGGACAGAGCTTGGGGCAGCGTGGGAGTTCAGGAGCTGAGAAGGGCAGGAAGGTGGGTGGGACAGACTCTGGTCGGGCCCTCCTTGGACATGGACTCGGTGCCCAGGGAGGGACCCCGTTGGCATCGTCACCCACGGGCGGGCAGGAGGATCAGCGGGAGGTAGGGACAGCAGCCTGAGGACCCGGAGCGCCCTGGGAACAGGAGGAGGCGGGCCTTGGGGGAGGGGAGGAGCCAAAACGGGCGACGTCTCTGATTGGCCAGAATTTTACACGTGACCGTCTCAGCCACTGAGGAAACCCACGGTGGGACGAGGCCCTCGGAACTTCCGCACCCCGCGCGGATCGCGGCGCTGGCGGGTTCGGATGGCGGGGCGTCAGTCCCGACACGGGAAGGGGGTCCTCCTCGGAGGCTCCTTCCTCGTCGGCCCGGCCCCATCCCTCCCGGCTTCACCCTCACACACCCTGGCCCACCCTTTCCAGAACCGGTGACCACCGGAGCCAGGCTGTTGGGGATTGTGTGGACAGGTGGCTGAGACCCAGGGTTCCCCGGCCCCGCTGGCTTCGTGGTGTTCAGAGGGATTAGTCTAGCAGCGGATTAACAGAGCTAGACAAAATGGTTAATTGCTGGACCTTTTAGAATTTCTCCGGACCCCTGACGGTTGGTTCAGCGGCTGTAACTGGAAACGACTGAAGGAGGTCACAGCACTGGCACCAGCAGTGCCGCCCACTGGGAGGCTGGCCCCCTGCAGAGCCTGGAGGGTGGCGGTCGTCTCTGCTGCAAATGCAGTTCCAGTGTTGAAGATCACAGCTAAACTGTCCAGAAGGGAAAGACTTCTAAGGACAGAGTGGGGCCTCCAGACCTGGCAACTCATGGGGCAAGCTACCCTGCAACACCTTGTCTCACTGCTCTGCCTCCCCGTCCCCAGGCATCTGACTCTCTGTCTGGAGCCCACGGGGGCTTCCTAGCTCCCTCCCTTTTAGGCCTCTGCACATCTCTCCTCGGAGGGTCTGCCGGACTACTCATGAAATAGCAGCTCTGGTTGGGCATGGTGGTGTATGCCTGTATTCTCAGGTAATCTGGAGGCTGAGGCAGAGGACTGAACATTCCAGACCAGCCTCAGCGTAAGTTAACAAAATTCTGTCTCAAAATAAAAACATTAAAAAAAAAAAATGTAAAGGGCTGGGGTGTGTAGCTCAGTAGTAGAGTACTTGCCTAGCATGTGTGAGGCCCTGAATTCTATCCCCAGTACCACAAAAATAAGTAAATAAATGGAAGCTGTTGCCTTCACTCTGCCCTCTTAACTGTTCAATTTTCCTCCAGAATAGAAATCGCCACTTTGAACACAGTACATATTTATCACGCCTCATGTTTCTCATCACTACAAAAACCCGATTGGAGGGACGAGACCTTAGTTATCCCCAGGCCTAGAGCACAGCTCAGCTGTGTTAGGGACCCCAGTGTACTTCCCCAGAGTCCTCAGACCCCATCACCTGAGGGTGAACAATGGGGCCAGAGTCTGACCCATCGATAACTAGAGGACCAGCTGACTAATGTTCTGGGTCACCTGCATGTTCAGGTCACTGTTCCAGCCTAAGCAGAATCCAGACCAGGGCAGGGATGGGGCAGGAAGAGTGGTAGGTAGACCTGGTTTTCCCTTCTATGAACAGCTATGCTGGGGTAGTGGGTAGCAGCCAAAGTGCAGAGCATGCTACCAAGTCCTATCGGAGATGTGGATGTAGATAGATGTAGACCCCAGGAGAGAGAACTGCTCCCTGCCAACAAGTGGAATGACTCACTGGGAAGCTCAGTAGTGTCCTCTGGAGGCAGTGAGAGGGGCTGTGGGAGATGCTTCAAGTGGTTGGAGGAAACCATGTTCCCTTTGAGACCCCACCCTGCACCCAGGAGGACCCAATGGGTTGGGACTCCTGTGGGGGGCTTTCTGCCTTCTAACTCTGGGCAAGGTTTGCTGGAAGGTCCTTGTGTGGGGAAGGTCACAGAACATCCGGATTTGCTGCCTCCCTGGAGAGGGCCCCCGAGAATGAGCAGTCATACACCTCAGGGAGGCTGAGTGTCAAGCAGATTTGTCATGGCAGGACACCCAGAAGGGAAGCAGACCAGCTAGTTCTCTGGGCTGGGATCCAGGTGCTTGTACCAGGCTGGAGAGCTGGCAGGTCCCCCAGTGCTGCAGGGAGGAGGGAGGACTCAGGACAGGACCTTTGGACAAGGCAAGAATTGAGGGGCCCACTCCTGGGCAACAGAGTGATCTGGACCCTGAGGCCTGGGAGAGCTTTGGGAGGGAGGAAGCCTGTCACCGTCAGGAGGCTTTGCAGGTGACCTGTGGGGCCTGAAAGGGTAGGTCTGCCCTTGGGAGATGGGTCAGGATCTTGGGGACAACTTGTTTTTGCTGCAGCAGGAGCCGAGGTACTGCCTACCAAGCAGGGCATAGGTGCCCACAGATGAAAGGGACGCTCAGGCGAAGTGGGAACTCTGGAAGCAGGAGCCACATGGCATGAATCACTGTTTATTGGCTGTGATTCCATCTGGAGAGAACACACGTGAGCCCCCCGGCATGCAGGAGGAGGCTCAGGGACAGACGGACAGGTAACACCCACAGTCTACGGTAAGCTTGGCGGCCGGGCGCCCCATGTGCTGGGAACAGGATGCGGGGTTAACGCGAGAGAACGCCCAGTCTGCTCAACGTGTGATAACAGGCATTTTAAAAAGACGCGGACCCCAGAGGTGCAGGGGCGGCGCAGGGCAAACCCGGCGAATGTGCGCCAGGCGAGCTCTCGCTGCCACAGACAGAGGGGCGTTCATAGTTAGTATTGCAGTCTAATTGTTATGGCTTCTCTAAAGAGCTATGTAAGGTCATGAAGGCCCCAGGCCACGCCCCTGGCCCGCAACTCGTGGACACTTAATGAAGTTTTGATGTGAACAGAAAGGGCCAGGGGACCAAGACAATGGCCTTTCGGTGGAGATAAAACTCATCAAATACAGAGACCTCATTTACCTGAGATTCAACGGATTGTGATGCAAATTAAACAGGATGGAGGCAAACAGGGATGGGCTGCTCAGCTCGGGGTGGCCGGGCCTTTTGGCTAAACTCCACTGGGTTGCACGAGGGACCAATTGGTGGCCCCAGCCCAGGGCCCGCACCCTCCAGCCACCAGCCTCCCTAGCTCTGGAAGGTGGGAGTGGAGTGGGTGGCTACCGGGTTCCCCGAGGAACAACAGCCACCCCCATGGAGGATAGGCCACCAGGGAGAGGCCCGACTTGGTGCGTGCTACAAAGGGGTGCCTAGGGACTCAGGATTGTCTGAGAATCCCCCAAACCTATTGCTTTGTTCCCCGTGGCATGGTATTCCTTAGAAGAGAGGGACAGAGAATGCTGGGGCCGCAATGGAGAGGCGAGGGGGTGGGCAGCCAGCGGACAGGAAGACGGAAGCAGGGTCCAGCGACCCAGGTTGGTGCATGGGGTAAAGGTTTGGAGCTTGGCCGGCCCCAGGAGGGGCACAGGCACCAGCTGCTCACCCCCCAAACCCAGCCCAATCAGCACAACCAGCTCCTGCCCCCACTATGGCTGTGCTCCTGAGTTTGAGCCCCCACAAGCGCCACCCATGCAGGGCTGTTGCACCCAGGGTGGAGGGGCTGACCCCTAAGGTCCCTGACCTCCACCTGGCTGGGTGGGCGGCAAACGCAAGGACAGTAGTGGAGGGTGGGCCGACCACCAGCAGGCAAAGGAGCACGGAGAGGGGCACGGACTGCAGGGGCCCCGGGTTGCGCCCTTACCCAGGGTTGGGGGTGTTGATGGCAGTGCAGGGAAAGAAAGGGTAGAGGCTCCCGAGGCGGGAGGGGCGCGGGCAGGATGGACCTAGGACTATGGCTTATATTGGCATTGGGGGTGCTGCTTCTGCTCCCGATGTCCTTTCCGGGCCTCCGCAAGGGTCTGTCTGTACAGGGGGCGGGGCGGCGCTGTCCGATCGGGCGCTACTTCTTGAACATGTCCTGCAGCGGCCCAGGCAGGTACTTGATGACCGTATCCAGGATGCTCTCATCCTCCTCCTCCTGCTCGTCCCCGCAGCCCGGAGGAATGGGTTTCTTGGGGCGAGTCAGGCTGCCCTCAGAGTTGGCCTCCATGGCCGCCTGCGCCTCCGCCTCGCGCTCCTCCTTCTTCTTGATACCATACTGCAGGGAGAGGCAGGGAGGGCAGGTCAGGCAAGGGCTGTGCCCATGGGGTCCTGCCTCTGTGGGGCTCACCAGGCAGAAAGGGCCAGGGGACCGAGACAATGGCCTGCACTGGGGCCACGCCAGGGACCCAGAATGTGCTCCAAGTGGCTGCGAAAGGCCTGAGAGGAAGCCCCCAACCCACCACCCACTGGAGGACCCATCAAGGAGAAGTGATCCCACCACAAGGGGCCCCTGCGGGGAGGGAAACCCAGAGAACAGAGGAGCATCTAAAAGGCATGGAGGTGGGGCATAGCCTGGGCAGCTGTGGGCCCCAAACCCATTCTTCCAGCCCTGCTCCCTGAAGCCTGGAGCCCAGCTCCAGAACCAGAGCCTTCACTATAGCCTCCCATCCCAGTCCCTGGTCCTCCCCCTGGTCTCACACCCCCAACTTGGCCAAGGGCCCTAGATGCCAGTGAGCTGTTCCCTGCCAGAATGCCCTGGAATCCCACTTACGTGTGACCTTGGCCCACACACCTGCATGTCTCTGCCTACCCCACTTCTCATCTCCTGGATCTGTCCCAAAGTCTCTTGTTTTTTCCAGGGTAGGAGAAAAGCCCAGGGCCTCAAGCATACTAGGCAAGCACTCTACCCCTGAGTCCCATCCCCAGACAGGAGCGAGAGGTAAAGGGGGTTTTTCCTTGTCCTCTCAGCCCCTCTCATCTTTAACAGACGTGGGAGTGGAGGGTCTCAATGACAGGTGAGAGGGTAGCCCAAGAACATGCTGACAGGGATGACCTGCCAGCACCTTACAGCACCAGGAGCTCAGTGGGGTGAGAGGACAGCAACGGGCACTCATCACACCCACCTAGGTTGCCTCCTAGGACAGCCTTGCCCCACGGAGGCGGCAGCCTGGGGCCAGAAGGGGAGGGGGGAGATGTGTGTGGGCTGGACAGAGATGCAGCCAGAAACTAGGTCAGGCCAGCACACAGATGGGACTGGCTCTGCAGCACCCCAAGAAGAGAACCTGGGAGCCACTAGCCAGCTCAAGGGCCACTGGCCAGACCACGACAAGGCCCCAAGGGGCTGACATCGGAGGTCAGACAGGCAGTCCTGAGAGCTCTGTTGAGAGGCCACAAGTGCCAATCCATGACTGGAGCCCCAAACATGATCAGATAGACCACCCTCTGGAACCTGTCAGCATCCGCACAAGCTCAGGCTGAGCCTTGAGCCAGCACAGGGGACTCAGGGAGGGAGACTCTGGGTGGGCACCCACACAGGCTAACTCCTGCCAGAGCCTCATCTCCTTCCCAGAAGGAAGGTTCTGGCTCAGTCACCTACCGTGGGTGGCTGGAAACACATGCAAATCAGTGGTTCGTATGCAAATCCAGCAGCTCACACACAAACAGGGGATGGACATGCAAATCAGGTGAGGATATGCAAATAAGATGGTAAGCATACAGATCAGGTTATGTGTATGCAAATGAAGCCTGGGTGTGCCAGGCTCCCCTCCTGGCCCCAACACACTCCACAGCTTTGTGATGGGGACTGAGGGTACTGCTCTAGGAATGATCTCCACCACCTGAAACAGACCCAAATGGTATGCCCACCTCTCTCCCTCTGTTGGAACCTGGGTCACTGGAGGCTCACAGATTCGGGAGCTGGGCTCAGCCCTCAGCCCCACATCTTCAGGAAGCCTTAGACAGCAGCTTGCCTACCCCCAGCTCCTGAGATGGGGTACATGCTGCCCAGGGGAGGCTGGGGAGGTCAGGGCCAGTGAGCAGCAGGGTCTGGCCAGCAAGGGCATCTGGGGAGGCACAACTGACTGGCAGGGCTGGGTTTTCCACCTGTGGGGAACAGGGCACGGGGCACCAGCTGCAAAGGCCCAAGGTCAGGGGCTGTGCCAGCATCAGGACGTGGGTCTGGGCAGCAGGTGTGAGGATGGGAGCCCACCACCTCCTGAGCTCCCTGCTGGGTGGGACCAGGCAGCACAGCAGGGCTCCTCCTGCAGCTCCTGGCACAGGGTGGGGGGGTGGGGGGTGCGGGGGCGGGTTAGGCCTCTGTAGATTCTCCCTGCTGGACCACCCTCCCCTTCGAGCCAGAGTGCCTAATTTTGAGGTTGTAGCTTCAGTGTTCTCCATGTCTCTTCCCAAATCCAGCCTGGTACATGCTTGCTGAACTTGCTGGAAGATGAATTTCTTTAAAATTTCCAGGAAACAGAGTGGAGAAGGCACCGGCCTTTTCCTCCACCTTTCCTCCTGACCCCCGAGTTCTGCATATCCCACAGCATCCCTGCCTCCCCTCGGCTCTGTGCTCCCCATCGTCACTGTTCCCTGTCTCTGGCTCTTCCTGTTTGCCTGTCTCTCCTCTGAATGGCTGTCTCTGTCTGGGACTCCCTCTCCCTTTTCCTCCCACCCATGCCCTCTCCTGATACACTGTCAGCCAGGACACGGCCGAGGCGGGGTCTGCCTCCCCACCTACCTCTGACTGAGGCCCAGCCTGACTCAGGCTGCAGCAGGTCAGGTCTGTGGGGCCGGGGAGGACACATGAGCTGCTGTCCAGGGAAAATCAGCAGGTGCTTCCTGCAGGACCCCAGAAACCATCCAGGGACTAAGGGGGTGTCGTGACAGAGGAGGGGGTGTCACTGGGGTGTACACGGACAGGGCTCGGCGCTGTGCAGGCTCCTGGGGCAGGGTGGGGAGGGGAGCCCTTGAAATGGCCCTTGTGGGCCCTGGCTGTGTCACCTACCCCGACCCACTTCTTCTGCCCATGTCTAGTTTCTACGCAAGACTCAGCAGAGCTG
The DNA here is from genome assembly GCF_964194105.1 of Spermophilus citellus. Classification (NCBI taxonomy): domain Eukaryota; kingdom Metazoa; phylum Chordata; class Mammalia; order Rodentia; family Sciuridae; genus Spermophilus; species Spermophilus citellus. The sequence goes on from NC_138189.1 coordinate 394,058, forward strand.
GCTGTCTCCAGGGTCTGAGCCGTCCCACCCCCAGCCTGGGCATCACAGGGAGTCTGAGCCAGAGGACTACGGCAACGCCCCCTCCCCTTGTTCCTGGCCACCAGGCCTATGGCACTCAGAGCTAGGCACTAGACCAGCTGCAGGAGGGACCCAGGAAAAGCTCTGTCCCAACTTACCCCAAGCCCACCTCTGTGTGGGGGGGCAAAGATCCCCACTGGGCACAGGGACCATGGGTGGCCTCATGGCCACTCTGCCCCACCCAGCCCCACCCAGAGACCCTGGACAGAGCCCCTGTTCCCACTGCTGCACCTGGTTTCCCCCAGCCACTGCAGGCCCACAGAGGGGGTGGGGCCTCTGCCCTCCTCCAAGGCTCCTCCAAGCCCCCACCCCATCTGCAGGGAGGAGGGTGGACACACAGGGCTATGCTCCTGGGGGGGACGGACCCAGTGGCAGTCAGAGTCTAGACACATGGGCCTCTCTGCCAACACAGCCTTGAACTCAGAGCCCACTCTGCCCCTATTTCCCCACCTGTGACAAGGAACAGTCCTCTCTGGCAGCCCCAGGTCAAAAGTCACCCAGAGAACTCAGAAGCAGGCATGACTGCCCGTCACAGCTCCTCAGGCCTCACTGCCCGGCCACCTATAGACCCAAAATGTTGGGCCCCCTCCCTGGGGGTGGACTAACCCCAAGGGAGGCCAAGGTCCTGCCCACGCCCTCCTGCAGGGCTCTCCTGGCCCCGGGAGAAAGGGCCAACCTTTCAGGAGCAGGAGGGCCAGCCCACGGCAAGCCCCTAGTACAGATGAGACCCCAGGACTACGTCCTAGAGCCTGTGGTGACCCGCTGGCAGCCCAGGTGGTGCCCACCTTGTCGCGGATGCCCTGCCGCATGACCTCACGCTCGGCCTCCATCTTGGCATACTTGGCCTTGCGCTCCTCCTCCTCCTGCCGCAGCGCCTCCTGGCGCTCCTCCTCCTTCTTGGCGGCATCAGGGTCCTTCTCCTCGTCACCACCCAGCATCTTCCCCATGTCCTTGGTGGCTCCTGGGGACAGAAAGGCAGAGTCAGGCCACAGGCCCTGGTGCCCTCCAGTGGGGAGGGCTTGTGGTCGGCAGGCGCAGTGTGGCCTCGCATGTGCTGGCCTGTGTCCTCCTGGGTGGCCTCCAGGGTGTGAGCAGAAGGGTGGCATGCAGACACCAAGTCTGGGCCAGGATGGCAGCAGCAAGGACACTGCCTGGCACTGGCACCAAGGCCCCAGTTCCTGCCCTGCCAGCCACCACTGTCCTCACAAGCTCCTGATCCTCAGGCCCAACATGGCCCTGACCTCCTGTGTCACGGGCCACAGGACAGACTATAACACAGCCCACACCGCAGGTGCCAGGCAAGCCGTGGCCCTGTGGTGGCTCTGGGGAACAGGGCTGGGCATCACCCAGGAAGGAGCCTACATCACCACAGCAGCGATCTGGACTGCTTTTGTGCAAACCTTGCCTCTAGAACAAGCTGATTCACACTGAAATGAGGGAGGCCATTAGCTCTTCTCCCTTTTGGGAAGTGCTGGCACCTTACAGTGTCTCTCCCCCAACTCCCCTGAGGGCATTGTAAGGGCAGCTGAGCCCTCCCATGGGTGCTCAGCTCTCTGTCTCTCTCTTTTTTTTTTTCCTTTTGGTACCGGGGTTTGAACTCAGAGGCACTCAACCACTGAGCCCCTAACCCAGCCCTATTTGTATTTTATTTAGAGACAGGGCCTCACTGAGTTGCTTAGTGCCTCTCCATTGCTGAGGCTGGCTTTGAACTCCTGCCTCAGCCTCCAGAGCCACTGGGATCACAGGCGTGCCAGGTTGGGTGCTCAGCTCTTGACACAGCTCATTTGGGGCTGCTACAAATTACACTGTGGAGACCGAGTTAAAAATAGACAGGATACAAATATGTAACAATAAATCCCATCCACAGGTATAACTACCATGCACAGACAAAAAAATAAGGGAAAAATAAATAAACACGACCCAGTTGCTCCTTGTGGCCAGTGGGTTCCCCCAGACAGCACACCGCTCCCCCTGCCCTCCAGCAGTGGCCAGAGTTTGCACAGAACCTGCACCATTGCCTCCAGGGTAATCTATGCTTTCAGGACGACTCAGGGCTTTCCACACGTTTTTGATCCTCGATTGGCTAACTCTGGCAAACGTGGGATGCTGTGTCTGTGAGAAAGGCCCGCAGCTGAGGCTGTTGGGACCATCACAGCCCAATTCTAAAGCAGAGAAACAGGAAAAGGGCAATTTCACCTCACCCTGAGAGAGGTGAGAGCACCTGCGGTAAGGACCCAGGGCAGGGCTCAGCAGGCACAGCCGCCTTCCTGGAGGCCCCACCGAGCAGCCTGAGGAACAGGGCAGGGGCGCCAGTGTCTGAACGTCCCTGGAGCCCTGATGACCCCCGCAGAGCTCCACAAGACCCCCGAGAACTCACAACCCTGCCCGTCCATTCACAGCAAGCTGGGCACAGAGGACACAAACTGCTTAAGCATAAATTTGATGAGGAAACCTGTAGCTGAAGATGATATCATCCATTTAAAGTCTAAGGCTGGGAGAGACACCGGGTCCTGGTGGATGGTGACACCTTGAAGGTGTCCATGGCCAGCCTGTCGTCATGAGCAGCCTTCGCACCTCCAATCCAGCCTCCCAGTCCTCACAGCCTCTTTTTTTGGAGTCGATAGAATTCAGGTTCACATGGCAGAATGAAGGCCAGAGAAGCATGTGCCTTCAGGGGAAAGCAACTGCTGGGACTGGGGACCTCAGGGGCAGAGGGGCACTGGGTTCTCTGGCTGGAGGTGTCCCAATATGCTCATGTCCATTGCCGTTGCTGGGGAAGCTCAGGCTCTGTGGGGAAAGAGGCCACCACGGCCGTGGGGCAGGCACCCTGCAGAATCTAGCACACGTGGGCTCCACACAGCGCACACTCCATGGAGGGACACAGGGACACGGGTGTTAGCACCACCACAGCCCTAACACCACGCCTCTGTACATGGCTGGACACAGGGCACTGTGTTGGGCAGTGGACACAGCCCAAGGGGACCCCAGGCATCCCGGAGGGTGCAGCATGCCAAGGTGGGCGGGGGACACCTGCAGATGGGCATGTCACAGATCCCGCTGCAGGAGAGCAAGGCGGGAGCTCTGGGTAGGCACAGCAGGTTCCTGTGGTCGAGGAGGGCAGAGGCCGCCTGCCAGGCTGGCCTGGAACCAAGCCGGAAACGTGTCAGGGGCCTTTCCGAGTCTCACAGAGTTCTTACAAAGACCAGTCGGAAGTTAGTCTGCACCACAAGGGAAGACCCCCAGGCCCACCAGCATGACCACCACAAAGCAGAAAACAGGAAGTGCGGGCAGAGACGCAGGGAGAGTGGCACCCTCAAGCCTCGACAGAGCAGTGGACGTGGCCAGCAGCTCAGACAGAAATCGACACAGCAGCAAGGCTGCACTGAGCAAGAAGCCAGCAGGTGCTCAGGGAAGTCCTGCCAACTCCCCGTGTGAGGCCTGGAGCAGAGGTAGAGGCTGGGCTGGCTGGAGAAGAACATTCTGGAAGCAGACTAGCTGGCTGCATGGCACTGTGGCTGGGCTCTTGCCACTGAGCCCTGCAGGTAAGCAGACTGAAATGGTAAATTCCATGTCATATGTATCTTATCACTATAGAAAGAGAAATGTAAATTCCAGATGACTCATAACTCTGTCTCCCACAACAGCCAGCCTCAGAGACTCAACGTGCTTCTCAGAGTCAGCACACCTGGCCGGACAGGGCCTGGCCCAGGAACAGCAGGACAGACACCAGATGCACCAGCAGGTGCGGAGCCCAGCACAGCATCTATAGTGAGGTTCCAGCCCTGTAGAACCAGAGGGTTGGGCTCGCCATACGGTCCTGAGCAGGCAGGTTCCTGACAGCTGGGGACCAGGGCCACACTGCTCCCACAGCCTCCACAGAGGACAGGACCTGGAGCCAACAGCAGCATTGAGCCTCAGAAGACAACAGCCCAGAGTCCTTGGCGCAGGATGTGGCTCTGCAAACCGGGGCAGGCAGCAAGTGTGAGATGCCCCGCAGCAGGGGAAAGGGCTGGGGATACTGTGGACAGAAAGGGGCCAGGGAGGGATGGGCGGGGTAGGGCTGGTGAGCTCTCCCTTCTCCTCTGCCAGGGGCCCAGGGCCAGCAGAAACAGCAGCCCGCTCTGTCCTAACACGCTGCAAGCTGAATGAAGTACATTCTCCAAAAAATGTAAAAAGCAACGATCTCTAAGAACTCACAGATGGGATCTTTCAACATTGACGAGAAGATAATTCCCATGATATTTAGAATGTTCTTGGAATGGAGAAGACAGAAGGAAATCCTCTGGGTTATTTCTGTGAAATTAGCATACAAGCAGTGCTAACAATCAACCCAGAGTCAGACAGCGAGACAGAGACGGCGCAGGACCAGCTCCAGCCTGCATCGCAGCACAGAGGCCACCAGAGAAGGGGCAGCAGTCTGCGTCCCCAGGACTCTACAGGAAGACAGCCAGGAACTCTCTCAGGGCCTGAGAGCGGCTCTTACGACAGTGTCCTGCGCCTCCTGACCCCACACTGTCCGTAGGCGCAGCCACTATATCAGCCGCGTGCCCCACATGCTACTCCGGGCACCCCACGCCCCCAGCAGCTTTCTGCCTTCTGCTCCTGCAGACTCGGAGCTGACAATGTCCTGCATCCCCACTGCTGGGGCCGGGCAGGGATGGGCGGGTAGGGCTGGTGAGCTCTCCCTTCTCCTCTGCCAGGGGCCCAGGGCCAGCAGAAACCCCTGCCCTGCCTGTCCACTGCCCCCTCTCTCTACACATGGCCAAGGGGTTCGGTGACAGAGGGGCCCATGACACAACCGTGACAGAATTGCCGCAAACAGAGACACTTTTATTTTTACTTGCTTTTTGGTACCCAAGGTTGAACCCCAGGTGCTGGGCCACTGAGCCATGTCCCCATGCCTTTTTACTTTCTATTTTGAGAGAGCATCTTAGTAAGTTGCTGGGGCTGGCCTGCAACTTCTCATCCTCCTGCCCAGCCTTCTGAGTCTCTGTGATCACGGGCGTGCGACACCACACCAGCTAGAGCCCCTTTTTAAGCAGCTGCATGGAGCTGTGAGCGACACTCGGCACCCTGTAGGGCTGGGGCACTTGCACACATCTTGCAGACATCCTGATGGAGACGGTGGCCCAGGGGCCCCTCCACCCCAGCGCCTGACACTGCCTCCTTCAGGACACCACAGTTCATGGCTGGCGGCTGGCTCAGCGGCTGCATGGGCTCCCCTGTGGAGCTGCACTCATGCAGAGTGTTGCAGCCCTGGCCGTTGTCACCCTGTGGACACACCTGCTTGCCGGCAGCTCTGCTGGTGCCCGCGGGAGGTCAGTGCACTACAGCTGCCTATAAGTTCTGAGCAAGGGATGGTGCGGTTGTGCAGTGAGTCTAGGTTTCACCTCTAAGGAGCTGCCACGCTTCCCCCAGTGTGTTGTGCCCAGCCTGCCTCCCCACAAACTGACCACCTGCCGCGGCCTCTCGGTCCTCGCTATCCTGAGTGGGTGTGATGTGGCTCCTGGTTACAGTTGAATCTGTATTTCCCTCATGACTAAGGAGGCTGAGCATCTTCCAGTGAGTCTGTTAGTCATCCTCATCCTCTTTGGAGAATATAGACCTCATGGTTCGTATTCTCAAGAATAAACTGTTTAAGAACAGCCACAGCCAGGCACAGTGGCCACGCCTGTAACCCAACAGCTCGGGAGACAGGACTGTAAGTTCAAGGCAGTTTAGCACGGCCCTGTCTCAAAATAAAAAGGGCAGGGGATACGGCTCCATAGTCAAGTTCCCCTGGGTTCAGTCCCTGGACAACAAAGAAGGACGGGGAGCTTTAAGGAGAATGGCAGGGTGACTCGGCCGCTCTGCTCCCACCCAGGACCCCAATGCCAGGCCCCTCAGGGGCCACTGCAGTGGCTGAGCAAGTGGACACTGGGTCTTCTTGGTTTCTGCCCCACTGCTCCGTCATGGCACTCTGCCTTTGGGGTCCTCACGGCCCCAGGGGCACCTCTCAGAGCTCTGCCTGCTGTCTCTCAGAAGGGCCTCCCCACCGTGAGGCTGGAGTTACAGCGTCCTCCACACACTGCCCACGCTAACGTGGGCCCAGGAGCCCGCTGACAGTCTCATCACACAGATTCCCCTCTAAACACTGCGTCCATCTCCCAGTGTCCATCCACTCACGGTACTTTCTGCTTCCCCTGGGGTCACCATTGACCCCTGGTGTCCAGGAAGCCTGTCGCTCAGATTCTGGGGCTCAGGAGGTGGGCCAGGCCAGGGCTGGGGCCAGAGCCATGTTGAGGGCTGGCCACCAGCCTGGCCCTTCCTGCAGCTTCCTCCGCCGCACTCTGCCAGGGTGGGATATAGGGCCACAGGCTAAAAGCCACCAACAGAGCCTGATGCCGATGGCAGAAGCCTCTGAACTGCTTCCTCCAGGCCAGGCCTGCAGTGTGAGTCACAGCTGGGAAGGCCAGCGGCTCCTTGCTCTTCTTCCTTCGACCCCTGTAGTCGAGGGGCACCCTGTGCAGCCCTGGAACCCAATACCTTGTGGGGCCAGCTTCACCACCCCACGTGGGTGACTCTCAGAGCATGTGGCATGTCCACAGTGGCTGGATGGTACCAGTGCTGCCCAGTCTCACACTTGCTCACGGTGCTCGGCTCTGGGCCTCTCCAGGGTGGACCTGGACTCTCACCCAGGAGCCAGTGTGTCCATGTTTCCTGTGTTCCTGCGGTGGGAGCTCAGCTCCATGTGGAGCTGGGCAGGACGGCTGTGTCTTTGGCCACAGAAGTGACCCCTTCCTGGGGAGGGCTCCTGCTGGCCGTGCAGCTCTCTGGGTGGACGCCATGGCATCTCGCATCCCCTCTCTCTGCTAGTCTTTGTCTAAGATGAGCTTTCTGCAGCTCCCAGGGCTGGAGCTTAATGATTTTACCCAATTTGAAAAGCTTGCCTTTTAACCAGAGTTCCCAAAGACAAGGGAAGCCTTGGGTCTTGTACCAGGCAGCGCAGGGAGCAAGGCACAAAGGGCTCTGCCCACCCACACCCTAGAGGCCAGACAGGAGCCTGTGGGTCCCAGCAGCTGGCCCAGGTGCAGGGCCCGGGACACACCAGGAAACCAGCACCTACACCCCAAGCGGCGGGCGTCTGGGCCAGTTGGGCATCACCAGGCCAGCGCACCCCGGGGGGAAGCCGGACCACAGAAATGCACGGGGCTTGGGATGGAAGCCAGAGGCAGCCGAGCAACTCTGTGAGGCCCTTTCCCAAAAAATAAGGTGAGACTGACGTGCCACTGGACCGGCAGCTGTCTGCCCAGGCCTTGTGCTGGGGCACAGTGGGGGGCATGTACATCAGATAACCCCCCAGGACCACCGGGGATCTGAGCCCACCTGTGGATGTTCCAACAGGATATGTCCTGAAGGACCAGCCACCAGGGCCACAGCTGTACCTCCAGATGACAGGAGGGGTGGGGCTCAGGTTAGCATCTGCCAAGCTCACACTGGGGCCCAGGCTCAGCTCCCAGCAGCACAGGAAATGAAAAGGTCACATGTGCTCTAAAGAAAAACGACGGCAGATGGCCAGCAGAGCTGCTGCCCTCTGCTTCCCACACAGCACCACCACCTGGGCTGCGGTGCTCACCTGCACCCGGTGACCCTCAGAGTGCTGCGCCAAGACCCCCGCCACAACGTGCAGAAGAGCTGTACACATGCTGACCAAGGCTGGGCAGAGAGCAGGGCACCCGACCACACAGTTCCCAGAGGCCACGGACAGCATGAGAACAGGGCCACAGAGGTACCAAGCTGGGTGGGGGCTGATGTCAGGCCAGAGCAGTGACAGTGTAAACCATTGGCCAAGCACAGCACCCGGCGAGGCCTGGGGCTGAGGCATGTGGGAGGCCGTGGGCTCCCCTCCCTGGAGACCCCAGTGCCCAAGCCCTACTGGGATATCCAGAGGTCACTTCCTTGGAGAAACAGAACGGACATGCCCCATTGACCAGTCCCCAGGTGTTGTGCAGGGCAGGGGACCGTGGAGCTGCAGGTGGGCAGTGGCTCCCCTATGTCCTGAAAGAAGAGTCCTCACTCAGCCCTGCCCATAGCTGCTTCCCACGGTTGTCCAGCTCCCCAGGGTCCTTCTGGAGAAGTAGAACCACAGCCCCACAAAGGCCATAGAGTCTGCCCAGGGGGAAGTCCCTGAACACACCCAGGTCGGTCCCCTTCAGAGCCCAAGTGCCCCACAGGAGCATGACGGACTGCCAGCCAGGTTTCCCCGGCCCGTGGAACGCGGGCGTGCACCTGGACACTCCCAGCAGGAAGCAAACCAAACACTCAGGCCAGGAAAGGACAGGAGGACACAGCGAGGCATTGGAAGTCCAATGCCACATCCACACTGCTCAGGCCAGGGCCGGAGGCCAGGATCTGCCACTCCAATGCTTCCTATAAACAGAGCACCAAGGCTCAGAAGAGAAGAACCCCAGCTTAGTCCCCAGGACTGAAGAGCACTTGAAATCACAAGCGTAGAAAATAAAAATCAGATTGTTAGAAGAAAAAGTTTGGGAACTATCCCAGAAAGTAGAATGAAAGATGTCGACAGAATGTCAGGAAGCCGCAGTGCCAGAGCTCCAGAGAGGGCAGGAGCAGGGCAGAGACAGAGCCCACAAAGAAGCAATGGGAACAGGGCTCCCAGACTCCAGGCTCACACCAGGGGGTGGGCGAGGCAAGGCCTCCAGGCCTGGCGGTTTCTCAATGCCAGCAGAGAGATATGGGTCGCACAGCAGCCCTGGACCAGAACTGGCTCCAACTCCCCCCAGCCTCATCGTGGTCTGGGGCAGCAGAGAGGAGCCTCAAAGTCCAGGGGACTCTTCCAACCTGCAGCTTTATACCCACACCCAGCCTAAATGCCTCTCCAGAGCGGAGATAAAGATCCCTCCTTACCACCCACGCACCTGTCTCAGAAAGGACAGGCACACAAACAGCTCCGCAGTGACAGTACTGAGTGACTGTTTCCAGAGCCACCAGTCAGAAGGAAGGGCAGGAAGGTGCTCGGGAGGGAGACATGCCTACCCTGTGGCTGGCACGGTCACCTGCGTAAAAATACTGTGCTGGGGGCTGCTGCCAGGAGAGGGAGGGATCCCAGGAGCCCAAGGCTAGCCACGAACAGACTGAGGGCTTGGCGAGGCTCAGCCACGCGTCTGTGCGGCTCCTCGGGGGCAGTTTTACAGTCCAGAGACTCAGCCATCAGCTGAGGGCCGGGGGGAGTGTGATGCCTGAGCATCAGAAGAAACCCGCGAAGCTCCTCAGCCTAAACAGAGGGAGGAGGCCTGCGGCCCGAGTGCGGCTGCGGGCAAGCATGTGCCTGCTCCTCCTTCCGTCCTGGCTGAAGGCACCGCTGACTTCAGAGGCCACAAGTTGCAAAAGTACTCAACAAAACTCCGTAAGTACCTGCTGACTCAGGCCTCAGGGCCGCAGGACTGGCCAGTCCCCACACCAGGTTGTCCCTGGATTCAGGCCACACTTATCCTGAACCTCATCACCAAAGGACAAGCTTCCACCAACCCTGCCAGACGGACAGAGTTCCCTGAGCAGGCAGCTCCAGGGTCACAGGGTGCTTCGGGAGGAGCTGGAGAACCTGTGCAGCACCCAGAGGGGCCTCTGCGGCCAGGGGGCTGGTGGCCTGGGGGCCCCTGCCTGGCGACCCACCCAGACCTCACCCTGCTACTCATTCATGCCCTTTAAAATATCCCAGATCACAAGGCCATCCTGCAGCCTCCACAGGAAGGGGAATCCACTGTGGAGTTCACGGGCAGTCGCCTCCGGCCACTCAGATCCCCAGCCTGGGGCATCCTGCGGTCCCGTGTGAGTGCAGGCCAGGCCCAGGACACACTGGGCAGAGGTGAGCCCCTGGCAGAGGCCCACGGCGGGCCCAGCAGCTGCTTCCACATCAGAGCTGGGCATTTCTGCTACTGTCTCCGCTCTCTACAGTGGAAGTCACTACTTTTATAAGAAAATACTTGTGTGTTAAAGGTGTTCGTAAATACCACTTGTGTGACCAGAGCCAAGATCAAAACGTTTCCTACCTATTGAGAAAAGAGAGGTCGTGTGAAGCCTCCACCTCTGCACTCCAGAGAACCAGAGGTGGGAGGAAGCAGGAGGAGCCGGGGGCCACGACTACTCCTGTCACCCAGCCCCTCAGGAGGGAGCTCAAAGACCCCGCCTCAAAGGGAACAAAAATGCTGAGCAAGGGCAGCTCAGTGCCAGGCACCCTGGGTTCACCCCTAGGACCAAAAAGTAAAATAAAATAAATAAACCCAGGCTGGGCTGTGGCTCCGTGGTGGAGCGCCTGCCTAGCACACGTGAGGCCCTGGGTTTGATTCTCAACACCACATAAAATAAATGAATAAAATTAAGCTATTGCATCCATCTACAACTAAAAAATAATTAAGATAAAATAATATAAAGTACAAGGAAGGGGCTGGGGCTGTAGCTCCGTGGTAGAGCACTTGCTTCGCGTGCGTGAGGCACTGGGTTCGATCTTAGCACCACATAAAAAAATAAATAAATAAAACAAAGATTCTGTCCAGCTACAAATAAAAAAATGTTTAAAACAAAAGGACAGGGCAGCCAGAAGGGAGGCCTCTGAACGTCTCACACAAAGAAGTGGCACGGGTCTGGCGGGGACATTGGCAGTGCCCTGTGTGACACCAGACACGGGCCATGTCCTGCACTGTCTCCAGGTCCTTGTCAAGGTGCAGTTGCTCCTGGCCACCAGGAATGAAAAGACACCTTCTAAAGCACACGGATCTGGCTGGCTCCCTGGCAAGGTCACCGTGCCCCTGGCCCCTCTTGGCAGCTAGAGCTGCGGTGAGGGTTTAAAGGGTGTGGGGTCTTAGAAACAGAATTCTGTTCCTGTAGTAAGATGACATACATGGAGCCTCTAAGGGAGCATTGTTTTTTAGCTGGAGTTGGACACAGTACCTTTATTTTGCTTATTTATTTTTATGCGGTGCTGAGGATCAAACCTACTAACTCACACTGCCAGGCAAGTGCACTCCCACTGAGCTCCAGCCCCAGGCCTAAGGAAAAATTTTGCAAGTTAAGATGAACAAGGTCAGACCCAAGATGGGCTGCAAGCCTCCTCACTGAGCACAGGCCCCATGGACAGAGGTGGACTACTCTGAAGGAGGCCAAGCCAGGCACCCAGGGCCTGCTGGTTTAGCCGGAGGAGCAGTGGTCCAAGCAGAGTCCAAGCAGAGCCGAGCCCAGAGGGGCGGTTCCAGGCTCTGTACCAGGGGCTTTTAGTTGTGGGTATAGAGGGGGGCCTGGCTGCATTGCCGAGGCCAGCTGAGCACCTGGGCTCACGGGGACCCCTTTCCCGTAGCTGGAACCACAGTGACCACGGTGCCAGGCTCTGCAGAGGAATTTTAAATGAGGCAGGATGCCAGGGTCTCTGTGTGTTGGCCACTCAGGGCAGAGGTTGCTCTACAGCCACCCTCCACGTGCCACTCACTCCTTCGAGCCCCCAGGCCCTGGCTGCCACCCTCCAGTTTCCTCTGGGAACATCCCCTGGTCAGTTGCCCGTCCCTTGCCATCCAACAAGTCGACCCTGTGGCCAGAGAGGGTGGGGGACAGATGACCAGGTCAAGGAGACAGAGCACTGGGCAGGCCAGGGCTGCCATCCAGCAGGCCCCTCTGCCTCTGCTTCTTGGCCCACTGGTCAAGGTCAGAAGACCCCTCCCCTGCGTGGCACTGAGGCAGCTGCCGGCCCCTCTGAGAGCTGGGCCTACTGAGCCCCAGTGCCATGCCCTCGGTGGACAGTGCTGTGAGGCTCAGCCTGCTGCCCATCCTGGTCACCTGCTGACCCGATGCTTGGCCCTGGCCCCCCGGTTCCCCCGCCCTCACCTTGACCTGTGAGGATGGCCCAGGGCACCCTGCTGGGCAGCTCGGACCATGCAGTGGCCGGCCCTGCCAGTCCTGGGGGCAGGGGATGAAGGCAAAGCCTGGTCTCCCTGCTGCTGATCTGGATCATGCCCCACATGTCAGGAGCCTCTCCCCTCCTCTGCTCCCGTGGTCTGCAAACCCTCGTGTGCTGGCCTGAGACCGCTCCACATCCACGGCACGCTCCGGGAGGCCTCCTTTGGAGGCCTGCCAGCCAGAACTGCTTCCTTGCCCATGGAGCTGGGCGCCAGGCAGTGTCTGATCTTGGCCTTTGGGAGAGGACAAAGGAGACAGGCGAGATGAAAACGCCAATCAGTGAACCCAAACTGCCAGGCATGGCGACAGATGGCACAGCCACCAGCCTCGGGATGGCCGTCATCTCCCTCCACTCATGTTGCCACTCATGGGACCGGGCACCAGCCCTGGTGGGAAAGATGGCAGTGCTGCCTGACACCTCTTCTGCAGAGGGGGCAGAGGACAGAGTTGGGCAGGGCCCATGGGGGCCCTGGAGAGCTCACACAGGCTCAGCAGCAGGGGCCTGCCCCTCCCCCAGCGTGCAGAAGCCAGGAGCAGGCGCTGTGACAACCAGTCCTCCACCTCCCGGACTGCAGTCTGCACCCAGGCCCTGCACCCAGCACCTACATCCAGCACCCCAAACCAGTTCCCAGCACCTAGCACCTGTACCCAGCACCAACACCAGCACCTAGCATTAGTACCTAGCACCCAAAACCAGGACCTGCACCCAATGCTCAACATTGCACCCAGCACCAACACCTGCACTCAGCACCAGTGTTCCTCATCCAGAACCAGCATCTGCACCCAGCATCAGTATTTAGTAGTTAGCACCAGAACCCAGCCAAAGCACTCAGTACCCAACACCTGTGCCTAGCACCAAGTACCAGACTTGTACCCATCAACATTGACACCTAGCACCAGTACCTGTACCCAGTGCCAGTGCTCAGCACCTCAGCCTCAGAGCCCATCCCTATTCCCATGGGAACATTTTTGAGACCCCTCACACAGGAGCTACTAAAACGTTTTACACCCTGCTAGGTCATTAACTCTGCAAAAAGGAAATCAGAGGCCCTGGCCCTATGGAACAGAGGGGGAACCATGTTTACAGGTGCAGGAGGAGAGGAAATGTGGCTCAGCAGTGTCACTGGACACCCCCAGGGCACCAGCTGGGGACAAGGACAACACTGAGAAGCTGGAAGCCTGCAGCAGAGGCAGGAGAAACGGGGCCTGACCGGGCCTTCCACAGCCCCTGCCAGAGTCCCCCTCCCGGCTGTTCCTGCAGGCTGCACCTCTGGGAGTCCCCAGCCAACGGCAGGGCAGTTCAGAAGGACTGCGTCCTGCCCCGTGCCACCTGGAACAGGAGCCTCAGCACCCCCAGGGGCTGGGTGGAGCTGGAAGGAGGGCCTCCCCTGGCCCAAGGGTGCAGGGGTGCCATGTCCCCTGGCCCAGCCCTCCTTGGCCCCTGGCTGGTGGCACAGGGTGGAGGCCTGGACTTGCAGCTGTTTGAGGCATCGTGGATCTCCGCCCGTCCACCCATCCCCAGCGGGGGATGTTGGCAAACACTGCTGAGAGCCCCCACGCGGGCACTGTCAAAACACAGCTCGCATCCCAGCCAGTTTCCTGCCAGCCCATGAGGGAACCAGCCAGCCTTTGGGAGCTGCGCCCTCCGGAGGGGAGGGGGAGCTGCAGGGCTGCGGAGGGAGGCTCTCGCCTGGAGTGTCCTTCAGGCTGCCAGGGATCTGGGGCAAGAGGTGCTTCTGCCGGCCAAGGAGAGGCACGAGTGTGGGTATTTCACTCTCAAGCACTACTGGCTGCCTGCCCTGTGGAGGAGGACACACCTGTCGCAGGGGCTCAAGGTGGGGGGTCCTGGAAATTAGTACTTCCCTTCTTGGGTGTGAGCCCTCTAGCCAGGGACGCCTAAATGGAAACTAAGAGTCTCCACTAACACAGCACTGAACAGGTAACAGGCTGTGTGCCTCAGCGCCTCCCTGGACTGGTGATGCAATGTGGGGGCAGCAGCAGTCACCTTGAAATCAGAGGAGCAGACAGAGTGGAAAGCTACACTTAGGGCACCAAAGCCACCTGACCCCTGTCACCCACATGAGCTGCTCTCCCTCTGGCTCTGTTACTGCCCTCTGAGAGCAATCTCCCCACCTGGAACTATTCACATGCTGCCCAGTTCAGCACACAGCTCCAGTGTCCTCCCAGACACCTGAGGACCTGGGCCTGGGCAGCATCCCCCGACCGCCCAACTCAGGGACAGCCAGGGAGGGACAGCCAGGGAGGGACACCAGGGAGGCCCCAACACATAGAGCTGCTGAGACCCAATCAAGGGAAGAGTGGACAGGAAAGGGTCCAGCAGATCAGCCCATCCAGGCCCTGGGGGTGGGACAGGACAGGGACAGGCCTCATCCTTGACACAGAGCCCAGGGTGCTAGGCCCAGGGCAGACTCCCCATAGGACATTGTCCACAATGACCATGCTGGGGGGTCCTGGAGCTGCCTGGACAGTGTGGGCTAGCACTGTCCAGCCTGCCCTGGCCCCTGAGGTCCTGGCACTTATACATGCTCACACCCCCCGTGCCATCTCTGACCCACCAGGGCTCCACGTCCCTGCACCACTCCCGAGGACCTGAGCATGCTCTGGACACAGAGGGTCACACCAAGGTGGCATGGCAGAACGAGATCATCTGGGCCACCACCCCAATGCTCACTCTCCCCCTGGTGAAAACACAGCCTGGGGCCCAGGCCACCTCCAGGCATGTGTGCTCTGTGGCTCAGGAGCCAGCCCCAGGTCCTCACAGATGTGGCCAGAGCACCTGGCCACCTGCAACAGGACATGCCATCCTGGACCTGGAGTCCCAGAGGGGGCAAAACCACAGGAGGTGGCCTGTCCCCACAGAGGGTGGCAGAGGCCTGAATCACGGCCATGATGCACCTGCGGGGTCCAAGGCCTGCTGAGGCACAAGGGCGTTCTCCTATGAGAAGCAACAGCCTCAAGCTGGATGCCAAGTGCCCCAGTTTGGTCCCAAGAGAACTCTCCTCCCAGCCCTGCCTGGCCATGGGCACAGGATCCCAGGGTGCCCACGATGGCCAGGCTGGCAGTGTGGTCAGGCCTACCAGGCAGCACTGCCCCTAAGCTGTGGCCTTCAGGGTGGCAGGTGTCAACCTATAGCACACTGTGAGCCCTGAGGGACACAGGACTGCCCAGTTCTGGGGACGTGGACTAGAGGGGCCTTGGAGTCAGCTGCTCCCTCAGGGCACCTTGGTGGTGACAGGTGGGGAAGGCACATCAGGGAGCCATGAGAATGCAGTGCAGGAGACACTGGTGGCTGTGTGTGCAGGGACCATGGTGCAGAGGTCACAGGACGTGGCGAGGCCAGGGACGGTAACTGGGCCGTCGGGCTGGGTGGAAAGGAGGGTGGGAGAGGCCTGCCAGGCTGAGCTTGGCAGACATGGCACCAGCTCTGTGGCAGCTGACCAGGGAACGGGCCCGGGCTGGAGGAGGCACTGCTGGCCAGGCCCTTCCCCACACCCTGCAGGCCCACCAGCTGGACGGCTGCACAGGCTGCAGCCTGCCCCGGACACGTCCACCAGCTCAGGGGTGTGTGCAAGGGCTGGGTCTCCCTGGAAAGGAGGGGCACTGTGTGTCCATGGCCCAGCCCGATCCAGAGTCCATTCCTCCCCCATCTAGGGCCCTGCGTTGCAACAGGACATGCCATCCTGGACCTGGAGTCCCAGAGGGGACAGACCAACAGAGAGGGCCTCATACGTGCAGAGCCTGCGGCCTGCAACCTCAGCTGCTGCCCCGCACCTTCTGTCCCCACAAGAGCCTTGCCTGAGACTCAGGGACAGAGCAGACAAGACCCTGAGACATATGTCCCCTGGCCACTCCCTCCTCACAAAGGACACAGCTTGCAGGAAGAGAAGAAAGATTGAATTAGGCAGCATGGCAGTGAGGCCTGTCTGCAGCGGGTCACCAGGACCCAAAGTCTCCCCCAGGCACCTCCTGCGTGAGCCTCTGTGTGGTCCTGCCCGACTCTGCTTCTCAGCTTGAAAGTCTCACTCTCGATAGCTCCGTTCCGTCTGTCCCCCTGCATCCTGAGTGCCTTTCTCTTTCTGTTCCTTGATCTCTGTTTCTGGGCTGCTCTTTTCTTTCCTTTCTTGTCCCTGGCTCTCTGGTGGTTTCCTGGGCCTCTCCTGCTCTCCCACCTGCCGGTTTCTCTGGGTCTGGGGCTTGGTCTGTCCCTTCGGGTCTCTGCCGACCTCTGACCTTCATTGTGGAGCTGTTCTCCTTCCTCCATCCATCCCAGTCTGTGTCTCTATCTTGCTCACATGCACTCTGAGCCCAAAGTGACGCCCACAGGGAGAGAAGAGCTTGGAGCCGAGACAGGTTGCCAGAGAGCCTCGCCTGCTAGCCCCGCCCAGCGCTGGCCACTGCAGCCTCCACAGCAGGAACACAGAACAAACCCAGAGTTCTCTGCACCTTGCGCAGCCTGGCACCCAGCATGGGGCTGCAGCCCAACGCATGCCCACTGGCCACCCCCAGGGCTCCCACGGAGCTGGCACAGCCCGCCCTGGCACCACTGTAGGAAAAACTTTGGGCTGACATGGAACAAAGAGGGACTCGCGGCTGGCAATTACCCGCTAATTCCAGCCTCGCAGACAGCAAGTCAGACGGCTCAGTTTCCCTAAAAGCCCACCTCAGGCCTGAATTAGCCACCTAATTAATTATCTGTGACAGCCTGGGATAGGCTGGTGGAGCCCGGGTCCCTCCTGATGCAGGGTGCCAGCCTGTCCCTGAATCACGTCTGGTGACGTGGTGGTTATAATCAGACTCAACCTCAGCCTGCCTCAGCCGTGCACCCTCAGCACGGGCCAGGCTGCCATACAATGTCTGGGCAGAAGTGCTCTTGCCTCCAGGAGGTGCCCGGCGTGGCACTGCCCCAGCCTCCTCCTCCTGGGCACTGCAGCTCTCAACCCCTCCCCCCGCAGCCCAAAACCCAGCTGGAAGCCACACAGGGCCAGGATGTTCCCCATGCAGGCCACCAAGGGAGTGGGAGAACTGGGCACTGGCCACATGCTCCTCTCACAGGGAGCTCTGGGCACCAAGGGAGCTGAGGTGCCAAGAGTGGACAGCTGCGGGTGGACTTGAGACCCAACCAGGATAGTCCCAAGACTCTGTGGGCCTGAGCTGACTCAACAGTCCTGACCAAGTACACCTGTGCCAACGTGGACCAGACCCTCTGTCCACTGCCCTGGCACCCCAGTCAGGAACTTAGCCCACTATCTTCTAGCAGCTTTCAGTCCAGGCAGCCTCTGGCCACAGTGATGGCCCTGGGCCAATGGGGACAGGGCTCCTTCAAATAGCACTCTGCAGGCTGCAGGAGCCTGCCCTTCCCAACATACACAAAGGAGGCCACAGAGCTGTCCTATCTGTTCCTGTGTCCAGTTAGCCATGCCTCTGTGAGGACGGTATGGCTCCCTATCCGCACGAAACCATGGAGCCCAACCCCACAGCAGGCAGACCCCACACCTCTCCTTGGCTTTCTGGGGCTCTGCTACAGGACCAACTCCAAGCCTACCTTTGGGTGCTGCTTCCCCAAGTGGGGGTGCGGCTGCTCAGCCCTTCAGAGGCTCTGTCCTACCATGCCGGGGGCAGCATGGTACGACAGAGCCTTCCTCCATCTCCAGTCCCCTAAGGCTGCCCAGGAGGCTCAGAGGGGCTGGCACGAGGGTCCTGCCTTGGCCTGTGTGAAGTCCGAGGTGGCCGTGGGGCCCTGCTGTCTGTGCCAGCTGGGAGACACATCTCTGGGTGCCCTGTGTCTGCCAGTCCCCTCCCTGGTGGCCCAGTCCCACAGCCCCCTCCCTGACTGTCCCACCTCTTACCTCCCAGGGCCTGTTTCATCACAAACTCCATGGTGATGGCTTGATTCCTTGGGACCACTCCTGGATCTCACATTCAAGTGGGGCAGGCGTCCTCTACCAAGGGGAGAGTGCAGAGTCACAGGTGCCCTGACAAGACCTTCCCCAGAGACCATCTTCATCCCCCTCCCCAGCACCCTGTAGGGCCGACCCACCCAGGAAGGGCACCTGGGAGAGTGTGTGTGTGAGGAGACGTCTCTCCTCACACCAGCCAGGATGGCGGGTCCAGCACTGCAGGTGCACCCGGCTCTGAAGGCTGCTTTCAGCAGCTACTGCAGGGAGGAGGGCTGCTCCCAGCCTGGGGGCACTGCTCAGAGGAGCCTGGCGCCAGTCTGCGTGCAGTGGGGGCAGGGCCCAGGGGGCGTTTGAAGGTCACTGCTCTGTTTCCCAGCACAGGATGGGGCTGCTCAGCCTCCTGGCTGGTCCCTGGACAATGGGGCAGGGGTCTGTCTGCGGGGTGGAGAAAGGTTAGGATGGTCCGGCCCTGAGTGGTGCCCTTTGGGGAAGGTGGTTTCTGGTCAGTGTCAGGAGGCCAGGCTCTGTCCCTGGGGAGATCCCAATGCCTGCAGCAGGAGGATGAAGTTGAGGGGACAAAAGGCAGGGGCCAGCCTTTCAGTGGGAGTGGGCAGATGGCCCCCACCTGTGTCCCTGTGAGGTCAGCGGCCAGGAGTGAGTGCCCAGCTGGGTGGATTCTGGTGGCGAGACCTTGCAAAGCCACAGCCTTGCAGTGCCCCTCTTGGTGAGGATCTCTCCTCTAAGGGAGCCCCAGGTCCCTAGGGATCCATTGTTTCATGCTTTTCCCTCTGCAGACCACGGAGACCGCGTGGGGACTGGGGCCGGTAGAGGGCAGGGATCTACCCCAGAAGTGCTGGCGCACAGGGCGCCTTTGCCGCAAAGCCTGTTCTCTTCCAAACTTCTCCCCTGGCTCCTGGGGGAGGGGACCGCGGGCCCAGCCGCAGAGAGGTGCGGGCGCTACGGGAGCTGCGGCGAGAACCGAGAACCGGAGGCGCTCGGGCTCAGGGCCGCCGCACCCGCGGCTTCGCGAGAGGCCTCGGGCGGCGCGCGCCAGGGATAAGAGAGCCCCGGAGACGGGCGCGGATTCACTGGAGAAGCGAGGGACCCCGGGCCGATTCAGCACCGCGCGGCGGACAGCGCCCGCTCGGCCAGGCGGGGCCGGGCCCGGGCCCCCGGGAAGGGACCCAGGAACCCGGAGCCGGGGCGCAGGGGAGCCGGGAGCCGGGGAAACCGGAGCCGGGAGCCGGGAGCCGGGGCGCCGAGCGGGCGGCCGGGCTGCGCGGGCGCGGGTTACCTTCCCAGGCGGGCGGGCGGCGGCGGTCAGCGGCAGCGCGCGCTCGGGCCAGTCGGGTCCATGTGGCGCCTGGGCGCTGCGGCTGCGGCTGAAGGGCACCGCGAGGAGGGCGCGTCACGCCGAGGCGCCCCCGCCCCCCGCCCGCGTCCCGCATGACGAGGAGGGCGGGGCGCGGCGGTTCCGCGGGCGCCAGCGGGCTGGGCAGGGGCGGAGGGGGGGCGACACCGCGCCCCGGGGTCTCTGGTTCCGTGCCTGGGCGACTTGGCTCGAATCCCACCCGTGTCTGTGGGAGTGCGGGGCACCGACCCCAGCCGCGGGGCCTCGAGACCCCTTCGAGGGCAAGGGCATGGCTGGGGTCACCATCTCCACCCAGCCCGCAGCCTGGGACGGGGTTCCTGGCGAGCGGTCCCGCCCTGCAGAGGCAGGAGGGGCAGGAGCTGCCTCAGACCCCAGACCACCAAGAGACCCTGCTGCCCCACTCCCAAGCCTGGGGAGCTGGAAGGGGTGGGGGGTACTTCTGAAGGTCACAGAGGACGACGGGGTGCTCATTCCCCCAGAGAGTCGTAGTAATCCCGCAAGTCAGCCGCCCTTTCCCCTGGCCCACCTGCCCCCACCACTGCACTGCAGGCTGGTGGATCGCTGCAGCCCCTGGCCCTGCAGTCCCTGCAGTTCCCAGCCTGGCATGGCTCAGCCCTGGCCTTGGTTGCTTGGGGCCACCTAGAGCTGCTCAGATTCCTGAGGAGCCTGGCTCCAGGCCAGCAGGTGGTGGTGGACACTGCATTAACTTGTCCCTATTCCCTCCAGCCTGAGTCATTCCACTGAGCATTACCAACCCAGGGGAGACCATTCCCAGGGGGCCCCATGTCCAGGACCCCAGGAGCCCTTCAGCATGTGGCTCCCTAGGGGAGAGAGCCCAGCCAGGACCCTCCTGGCAGGGACAGATGAGGGTGGTGACAGTCCCAGGTCCAGCACCTGGGGCCTGAGCAAGGGAAGCTGCTGGGGCTGAGAAGCCTTCTCAGGAAGTTCTGGGGCTGAGCGACTCACACTGCCTGCCCAGTCAAGCAGGGGCCACAGCTGGGTGGCAGGAGCCTCCCCCCCACACACCACAGGTCTGCTCCTGGGGCCCAGGGGGTGGCACTGCAGGTAGATAGGCTCCACTTGACCTGAGAGCTAGATATGGGTGCTGCTGAAGCCCCAACCCCCAGCTGACCAAAAAGCAGAGGTCTCTGCACAGATATGGAAGATGGGGATGGAGCGCCTTCCTGGGCAGGGAAAGGCCAGAGGCCAGGGAGGAGCAGCACGGGAGCTGTAGCCAGGACGAGAGGGTCCCACCCAGAGGCCAGCCACGAAGGCTTGTGTACTCTTCTAGTCAAGCCTGGTGTGGACCCTGCTAAGCCCCCTCCTCTGCTGCCCTTCAATTGGCTTCAAAGACTCCACCCTCCAGAGAACAACCCGGCCAGGCCCACGAGAACAGAGGGCTCTGTGAGGACTCCTGGCCTGGCAGGGCCCTCCACCCAGGGTCCACCCCAGCCCTCCGCCCAGGTCCTGTAGAGCCCCAGAAAGGCTGCGCCACAGCCCTGCCACAGCAGCTCCTACGTGTCAGGGCTCCTCCCACTCTGGGCCAGGGAAGAGCCCTCACAGCACTTCCAGGGTCTCTTGGTGTCCACGTGCAGCCCTGGCGAGGCATCTGGCCAGGTGTCAGTACCAGAGGTTCTGTCCTGCCTGCAGTGGCTTCTTTTGCCTTGGACCCTGTTCTGGGTCTGGACTGCAATGGCCAGCTGGTGGAAGGGCAGTGACCACCATCAAGGCCTTGGCCCACCTCACCACAGACCCAGAGCTTAGCCAGAAAGGTCTGGCACCCTTCACAGCAGATGTGCTCCCCAAGGCTGCGAGAAGTGGGGCTTGCCCCAGAAAACAGAAAGGGCATCCTGATGGGCAGTGGCCTGGGGCATCGTGGGTGCTCCAGGGTGCCTGGCCTCAGGGCCCTGGCTTTCAATACCAGCAATCACTGCCTCCAAGCCTCTGGTGAAAAGCCTCCTGGCTGCGAAGTCGAGGGCCCTGCCCCAGGAGTGGGCCAAAGTGGGGCAGCTGCAGGCCACCAGCTCTGCTCTCTACAGTCCCAAAGGCCAGCCCTGACCACCTGTCCCCTTTCGCAGGCATTTACTGTGACCTTCCCTTCCACTTTCTCAGAGGCTGGTCCAGCCCCTGAACACAGGGATGGCCTGGTCACCCCACACACATGCAGACATATTCACCGCATGAAGATTTGCTTCCAGCCTGCCAGAGACCCCACGGGTCTGGGGTTTGGCCAAGTGGCTGTGAGAACCTCACTGAGGGGGTCTGACAGCCCCTTCTCTCTGCTTCCAGGTGCCTAGAGCATGGCCAGCATGGTTCAGCACAGCCCCAGCCCACGGCTCCACCTCTCTGGTTCCTGAAACCCTGGACGCCAACCCCAGGCAGACCCTGGAAGTAGGAGTGAGTTCAACATGGGACGGCAGGGGGACCCCTGAGGGTCTCAGGGCCTGGGGCATGCTCAGGGCCTTGCAGACAGCCAGGGGCTCATGTCCACTGTGGACAGGGGGCTCCAGGCTGAACGGGATTGACCAGCCATTGGAGCGTCCAGCACCCCACTTTCTCAAGGCTCAGAACTGAGCCCCTACTGGATGGCTTTCCTGGGCCACAGGGTGGGGTCCTGGGTTGCCCACCCTGGGCCAGAGCCCTCCAGCTGCATGGCAGAGCCCCAGACTTCTGACTGAGCACCTAGCTTGGGGTGTGCATTGGGAGGCCTCCTTCAGCCTGTGGACAGCAGAGCTGGCCCTATGGAAAGGGAGCTCCCCAGACACGGCAGCTAGGGAACAAAGAGCTCTTGCTGTGGCATTGGGACTCCAGGAGCAGGTTTCAAAGCTGAGGGCAGGGAGGAGGAGGCTTCGTGAGTCCTCAGGGGCATGCAGGTGGCAGAGGCTTGTTCACATGATGAGCACAGGTGGGTGCTAGAGTTTGGGGCTGTCTCCCCCTCTGGTGCCCTGGCCAAGCCAGGCAGGGTAGGAAAGCTGAGCTAAGCCTCTCTTGGTGACACATGGCTTCCCTCCCCCTCCAGTGACACTGTAGTGAGGCGTGTCACGTGTGGGTATTTCTAGGAGTGCTTTCCACCCAGGAGGCAGGAGGAGGAGCTATTTTGGCCCTGCAGCACCGGGACCCTAGGAAGTCTGTGGCGCGCCAGCTGTCACTGGGTCCCCTTGGCGTCATGGGCCTTGTGTCTACAGGGCATGGGCGGATAACAGAATTGGAGCAGACCCTGGTGTGTGGGGAGTGACCCGGCAGATGGGACTTGGGGTGCAGCAAGAGTGGGTGTGTGCTGTGCCAGCGCAGAGGACCTGCCCCAGGAGGGCACCCGTCCAGCAAGGCCCAGGTGGGCAGCAGGAGGCAGCACACAGCAGAGGGAGGGAGGCCCCTGGGCCACACTGCCATGAGGCTGCTCCTCCCAGGCCCAGAGCCATGCCACTGGCCCACTTGGCTGCTGGGAAGATAGGGAGGCGCGGAGCTCCTCGACAGCAGAGGTGGCACTGAGTGCCCGAAGTCAGTGTCCCTGGGCAAGGGGAAGAGCAGGGCCCCCAGTCCAGGAGTGAAGCCTATGAGCTGAGCCAACTGAGGTCCCTGCCAGGCCCAGCCTGGGAGCTGGTGGGGGCAGAGGAGTGCCGGTGTTCTCCTTTGGCTTTTGACAGGGTGAGCAGCCTGTGGGACATCTGAGACTAAATAACCCCCCCGACTTGTTCCGTGTTGGCTGCCGCCCCAGGAGAGTGGGCAGGAGGGTCTTTTTGTTTGTTCTGCCATGCTGGGATTGAACCCAGGGGTGCTCCACCACTGAGCTACACACCCAGCCCTTTTTATTTTGAGACAGGGTGCCTGGTGGGTAGGAAAGATTTGGGAAAACAAGATTACAGTTTTTGAAGAAGTTCAGGAACCAGGTGTGTTGACACATGTCTGTGATCCCAGCATCTCAGGAGGCCGAGGCAGGAGAGTCAAAATTTGGAGCCCAGCCTCAGCAATTTAGCTGGAACCTGTCTCAAAATTACAAAAGAAAAAAGAAAAGAAAAAGAAAGCAGGGAGGGGCTGGTGGTGTGAATTTGGTGGCAGAGCACCCCTGGGGCCAGATATAGACACAAGATAATTTAAATTTCTTAAATGTCAGGAGAGGGAGGAGGCAGGCTGAAAGCCAGTAATGGGCACCACAGGGCCACCGGATATGCTTCAGCTAGATCCTGCCTTTGCAGAGATCAGGGGTGAAGACCCCAGAATCCAGATGTAGACAGTGCACAGAGCCTTCCAAGAGCAAATCAACAAGCACCGGAGCCACCCGCCACTGGGCAGCAGGCCTGCACCTTGCAGGGATGCAGTCCCAACAGTGAGGCCCCAGCCAGGCTGGCCACCACCTGGACACAGCCCTGCACAGGCCTGGCTCAGGTGGGTGGCCTGGAAGCACTGGGGACGAGGAGGAGATGCCACCCCTTGCTGGATGGCCAACAAGCTGCCTCCCAGGCCTGGCTGTCCCTCCTATTCAGCTCTACCCATGCCCAAGCCAGTCTCTGGGGCCCTCCATGCACAGGCCCAGGGTGGATAGTGCCCTGACCCTGACCCAGGGCTCTCGGACGCCCTCCCTGGCCCACACAGATCCACAGGACAGAAAAGCACCAGAGGGGAGAGGGAGAGAGGAGGAGGGCCAGACCGCCTGGATGTCCAAGGATGCTGTCCTCCCTGGACCGATGGATCTTTGCTCTCAAGGGGACTGGAGGCTTCTGGTGGCTGGGGGCAGGCAAGAGCCCCTGACCTGGACAGGAAATCGAGAGGCCAGCCGAGCAGGTGGCTCTTGTGCATTCCTCAGCAGGGGCAGGTGGCTCTGCCTTGAGGCCCAGGAGGAAGACTGGCCCTGTATGGGACAGTCAGGCTGCACTTGGCCCTCACCTGGCACACGCCAACCCAAGTGAGGACCCCACCCACTCTTATCCCAGGGTCCTGAGAGCGCTTGAACCCAAGGATGTACCTCCCTCACCCTGGGCTGTTCACACTGAGGAGGAGTGAGGGGAGGAGGGGGAGCGAGGGAGAAGAAGGAGTGGGGGAGGAGGAAAAGGAGTGAGGGAGGAGGGGGAGGAGAGGGAGCAGGGGAGGATGTGAGGGAGCAGGGGAGGAGGAGTGGGGGAGGAGGAGCTCAGGAAGAAGAGGGGAAGTGTGGGAGGAAGGGGAGTGAGGGAGAAGGAAAAGAGAGGGAGGAGGGGGAGTCAGGTGGAAGAGGAGTGAGGGGGAGGAGGAGGGGGAGGAGGAGGAGTGAGGGAGGAGGGAGAGTGAGGGAGGAGGGGGAAGGGGGAGGAGGAGGAGTGAGGGAGGAGGGGGAGTGAGGGAGGAGGAAGGGGGAGGAGGAGTGACAGGCAGGGGAGTGGGGGAGGAGTGACAGGGAGGAGGGGGAGTGAGGGAGGAGGGGAGGAGGAGGAGTCATTTAGTTGAGGATGGCTGGGATTGTTGGTGGCTGGATAGTGAGGACGCTGGCTGAGTCGGTGGAGAAGGCGTGTCTGTGGCCCACAAGCAGCAGTCATGCCCCGCTGGTGGGCTGGGGCGGTGTCAGGGTGGAGTGCCGTCCTGCATGCCCCTTCTCTGTCCCGGTGTGGGACTCTGGTGCTGCCTGGAGCTCCTCCCTGGGAGCCACCTGTCCTTTCCCTAGCGCCCACCCATGCTCATTTGTCGTCTGAACTGTGACCCTCTGGACCCAGGACGGCCTGGTCTTACGCTGTGTTCCAGACAGGCAGGGGACCAAGCAGGCTGCCCAGGCTGCAGGTGGAGGCCGTGCCACCTGTGGAGTTGAGGCCACAGGGGCCACATGGTCCCTGGAACTGGGCTGCACAGGGCAGTGGAGGCACCTGGATGCAGCACCACCTGTGTTGGAGCAGGCATGGGGCTCGCTGGACTGGGCGGGCAGGTGCTTCCTCTGGGCAGGAGATGGGATCTGGACCAGCAGAACTCCACTAGAGCGGGGACACTCTCAAGACCCTGGTCCCATACCCCACTGGCCCATCAGGGTAGGCTGAAGTGGCAGGTGAGCTGGGACCCACTGGGAATGCCCTGCCACCAGGCCATGGGGATGGGGTATGGAGGCCATGGGAGGTGGGAAGAAGGGGCCACACAGAGGTGGGTGGTCAGGGAGGGCCAGTGAGGGTCATAGGCTGGCTTGCAGAGGCTGTCACCTGACCACATGCATGTCTGGGGGACAGCAGGGGACAGGGACACTGAGGGCAGAGTATGGCTCCCACAGATGAAGGACAGGCTTCCTGGGCTGTCTCACATCTGTGGCCAGGGCACTAACGATGCTGAGAAACTGTGTCCTGCCAGTTCTCAGCCTGGCCACACCTGAAAAGGGGCTCTGAAGTGCTAGGCCAGTCTCCACTTCCATGCCCAGGCCACAGGCCCAGAGGGTCCAAGGACAGAGGGTCTTGCAAGAGTCCCAAAGATCTGGCTGCCTGGAGACCTGTGATCTCCTTCCCCAGGGTCCCAGAGGGTCAGCAGGTGCAGAGGTGGACCCAGTCCACTTCGTGTGGTTTTTGAGGAAGGGGGTCGTCCCTCGCGGGATGGTGAAGCTGTCCGCCAGATGCTTGGGTTCAGTGGACACTGAGTTCTGGAGCTGCCACCTCCGCACACAGCCTGTTGGGCCCTTCTGACCACGTCCTTCCTGGACTGCATCCTGGAGCCCTCCTAGGTTCTGAGCGGGCCCGAGGCACGGTCCCTCTCCCTCCAGCGCTAACCTGACCGCTGTGAGGAGGTCTGGGGTTCTACTGTTGTGGTTAGACTTTAGAATCAGTAGTTCAATTTCTTTACTTGGCATAAGCTACTCCGATCTTTCAAAATGTCTGTAGGAGAACTTTGATCATGTTGATGATCTCCAAGGGCCTAAGTTACTGTGCTTTCTAGCACGAAGGTGTTCCTAATGTCCTTGTCCCTTTACTGTCTGCAGTTCTGCTGGGACGTCCCCCTGGCATTCTTTATAGTGGTAATTTGTGTTTTCTCTCTTTTTTCCTTGAGCAGTCTCTAGATACCTACAATTTTATTGTTCTTTTCAAAATTCAAACTAGGTTTTGATTTTCCCTGTTGTTTCTTTTCTTTACTTTTTAAACTCAGGAACCTTGACCTCTAAGCCACATCCCCAGCCAGCCCTATTTTGTATTTGATTTAGAGACAGGGTCTCACTGAGTTGCTTAGTGCCTCACTAAGTTGCTGAGGCTGGCTTTGAACTCTCAATCCTCCTGCCTCAGCCTCCTGAGCCAATGGGATTACAGGCGGGCGCCACCTAGACCAGTTCCCTGTGGTTTATTTCCTATTCAACTGATTTATAATTATCAATTATTATCATTGTGAACTGTGGCTTGAGCGCAGGGTGCTCTACCACTGAACTGCACCCTCAGCCCGGTATTTGTCATTGAGACGGGGTCTTGTTGGGTTGCTGAGCCTGGCTGAGATGACAGTGTGGGCCGTCACGCCTGTTTCATGCTCCTTCAACTGACTTGGGTTTGGTCTGCTCCTGGTTTTCTTCCTTCTTCCCTGGCACAGTGACCAACATGGTAAGCTCCCTCCAAGCATCAGCACTCTCCCACAAGGTTTGACACATTCGTGCTTGTTTTCATTCAGTTCACCATGTTTCCAGTTTCCCTGGTGACTTCTTTGAAGGGATTATTTTAGAAGTTTGTTATTGGATCACCAAGTATCTGGGGTGAGAGTGGAGAGCTAATTCGGTGTGGTCAGACCATACCCTCAGGTCACTTGCTGCTTTCCTGGAGGACCCGGGCTTTTGTCTGCTCCGCCCTTTGAGTATCTCATTGTTCACTAAAGAGGAATGTGACCTCAGTCTTGGGTGATTGTCTGGCCACATGTCATGCCTCTCGTGTCCTGCCCCATCTGTCCACTGATCTGCAATTGCTGGAGGAGGAAGGCTGAGGTGGCCAGTGGTGGTTATGGCTCTATCTTCAGGTCCATGGCTCTGGCTGGGTCAGGAGCACCGTCTGGCGCTGCTCCTCCCTCTGCCTCATGCTGACGGGCAGCACCAAGCTGGCCACGCCCACTGCACACGTGGCTCCTTGGTGTTTTCAGAGAGGTCAGCCCGAGGCTGTCTACTTCTGTGGTCTATCTCCCCCTTGCCCCTCTCCCTCGGTGGCCTGCGACGGTCACAGGTCCCGGTCTCGCCCAGACCTGCCAACCTTCCAGCCAGTTCTGTCCGGGAAGCCTGGCACCTACATTTCGTATGGCTGCTGCTTCACTGCAGCAATTCTTTAAAAATAAGTTTGAGGAGACGTTTTCCGTGTCCAGGGCCCAGGGAAGGACCTGGGCTTCTCCTACTGGATCTTCCTCCCGCTGGCTGAGTCCTCAGTTCAGCAAGGGCTGCCACGTGCCCAGCCCCTGCAGTGAGCTGGTGTGTGGTGCTCTCACCTCTCCCTCCTCTCAGGGACCTCTGCTCGGTGCCGCCTGCCTCCTAATGGCCCCCAAACGGCCGCTGTATACATTTGTGTCCTGGCCTGTGTGAGTCCCTTGGGGATGATCCCAGGTGGTAAGAACAGGTGAGCATGGACGGGGGGTCCAAGCCCATCTGAAGCAGCCTAATGATCCCATGAAACGCCAGGCCCTGCTCAGCCAATGTAGTCCCCCTCCACGGCTGTCCCTGTGCATGCTGGCAACAGGGCTCCAGGCTCAGGAGTGAGGAGTGCAGGAGGCACACACTCAGCCCAGGGCCCAGGCAGTGGACACCTCCTGCTCCCCTGCAGCAAGGGTGGTCCTCCAACAGGCGCCAGGCTGTTCCTGGTCCACTCCCTCCCTGGCGACGAGGCTGGGTGGGTGGCTCCAGGAGTGGGGCCTGTGAGGACCTCCTGCTCCGATGGACTGGGCTGTGCCCCTCCTATCCAGGGTGTAGGATCACTTTGGAATGCCAGCTGCCCACAGGAGCTGGGCCACCAGAGGCCCCCGGGGGTTGGGCACTGCCTTCTGACTTTGAAGCGAGGACAAGCAGTTTCTGAGTCTCCTGGGAAGGACTGGGCAGTGGTGCCTCTGCAGCCCCTCGCCTGGTGGCAGGCCTCCAGGGCCAGAGCAGCCTCTGCCCAGATCAGTCCCTCTGCCAGTCTCAGGGAGGTGTTGGAGGTGCTTCTGTGCTCCCTGGGTGGGGGTATGTGCTCAGTGAAGATGGCAACCAACCAACTGGAGACTCCTGAGGGCTGAGACCCACCCATGGCCACCCCTGCACCAGACTGGCTGAAACCCCAGCCCCAGCCCTCAGCTGCCTCGCAGGGCTGCAGCCAGGATGGGAAGAGAGGGGTGGGCGCTCCAGCCTGGGACCTGTGATGGTGGGGTGGTGGGCCCAACCCATTCCACCACCCGGCCAGCACGCCCATCAGGCTGGACACGCTGCCCCTCAGGGTCCTGCTCCCTGCACCCTGCCCAGGACCCTGCCCCCACCCCTCTCTGCAGCTCCTTCCTCTGGAGGCCCTGAGGTCAGAGAGCTGCCCTACCCAGGGAAGAGCCCCTACTGGGCTCCCCTGGAAGCAGTTCCCTTCACCCACGGGGGCTTATCACCCAAGGTCTGGACCCTCCCCAGGAAAGCGGGACACATGCAACTTGGGGCAGAGCTGCAGGAGCCCAGCGCGTGGATTTGCCTGCACGACCACCCCACCCAGTGGGTGTGGGGGGCTTCTGCAGAGCAGCTCCCACCAGCCAGGACTCCAGGGGGAGCTCACAGGACACTGCTTTCCATGTGGCCTTCTCCGTGGGCTTGAGCTCTGAGATCAAGGCCAGTCACGCACACGGCGGCCTGGCCGTGGTCGCCCCCTGGATGCCCCTGCTGGCCCATGGCCCCTCTGGTGCCCAAGGAGAGGTCTGTGCAGCCAGAGCTGTCCCTAAGGTCCAAGCAGGGGACTGTGCCTTTGTGCAGTGAATCTGGGTTTCCTTTTAAGTAACAGTCACGCTTTCCCAAAGTGCAGTGTGCACAGTCCACGTCACCCCAAGTTGATCACCCGCTGTGGCCTCTTGGTCCTGACTGTCCTGAGTAGGTGTGACAAGCTGCCAGCTGGCCAGTGATGCTGGCTACCTGCTCTGAGGACGGTGCTGGCTTTCACAGG
This sequence comes from Spermophilus citellus, assembly GCF_964194105.1. Taxonomy (NCBI): domain Eukaryota; kingdom Metazoa; phylum Chordata; class Mammalia; order Rodentia; family Sciuridae; genus Spermophilus; species Spermophilus citellus. The sequence continues at coordinate 423,427 of NC_138189.1, forward strand.
GGGTGCAACCCAGGCACCCTTCTTAGGTCTCCAGTGTGGCCCACACACCCCAGGCTGTGCTCACTGGAGGAAGTGCAGGGCCCCAGGTCCCGGGGAGTTAATGAGCACAGGTCCCGAGCAACTGTGTCTGCAGCCAGCTCCTGCCAAGGACCCAGAGGCTGGCACAGTCTGCTGAGGACCTCTCGATGGTGGGTGTCCCAGGCACAGCTCACAAATGCCTCCTGGGCTTGAGTGGGCTTGGCTGGCATGTCCCTCTCCTGTAGCTGGGACCCTCCCTGGTCCTCTCCCCACCTCCCTCTGCAACTTTAGCAGAACCTGGACACTGCCTGTGGCTTCTGGGTGGGTGGGATGAGCTGGTCCTGTGGGGCACATTGACCCCGCAGAATTCAGGGGCAGCACTTGGATCTGGGTGAGAGAAGGGGGGCAGAACAAGAGGCCCCAGGAGTGGCTGGGGCTGAGGTCCATCCCATCCTCGGGAAGTGGGGGTCAGCGAGGTCCCTGCCTGCACCCTGCCCCTTCCACGGCTCCAGGAACCCTTGGCCCCAGCCCACCCTCTTCCCAGCACCGGGGGCTTTTCCAGTCCCAAGGTCCTTCAGGTCTCAGCCCTTCACTCCAGGCCCAGGATGGTACTGCCCAGGGGTTCCTGTCCCCAGTGCCCACCTCCAGGAGGGCACCTGGGCTCCGTGGGGCCTCCCGAGCCTGCGGGTCCTAAGCTGGCATGAAGAACGCCCTGAGCTGAGCACCAAGAAGAGCAGCCATCCGTCCATCAGCCACTGACAGAGTCAGGCCCTCAGCATGGGCTGTGGTGCGCAGCTGCGGTGGCCACCACACCACGACGGGCTAAGGGGATGGGGCAGCTCCAGGCCAAGGCTCCCTGTGGGGACCAGCGCCCCTCCCACGTCCTGCTGTCACCAAGGGGAGTCCTAGGCCCTGCAGTCCAGGAGGATGACCAGGCTCCACTATGCACCCTGGTGGCCTCCCTTCTCCACCAGCTGCCAGACCACAGGCTGCCTGCTCAGGTTACCCAGAGAGCACTGCTGCCAACAGGCCCCAGGGACAGGTGGGGCCCTGGCACTGCAGGGACCTGAGGCCCCAAACCCTCCCAGACATGTCCCTAGGCCCACTCCCCACGTGAACGGGCCCCAGGAGGAGCAGGCTCTGGTCAGTGTCTGGCTTTCCCCAGGTATCTCGTTGGCTTGGTCTCACTGGCTCTGTGATGTTTTTGCAGAGGCTGCACAGGGACGATGTGAGCTTGCAGCACTGACCTGGCTTCAGGGCTGGGACAGCACCAGGGCAGGCCCAGGGTGGGCCCACTGCATGGGGCCAGACATGAGGTGACCCTGGGGCCCCAGACACAGCTGCCTACAGACCCCCCGTGAGCAGCAAGCCCTATAATGACAGGCATGGCCCACAAGGGACAAGGTCCCCAGGGCCACCCACTCACACGTGACACAGCAGCCTAAGCAACTGGACCTTGCCTTCCTTGAGGACAGAAGCCAGGCCCCGCCTGGCCCACCAGCAGGCTGAGACTCTGCCCTGGAGGCAGAGGGCTGCCCTGAGCCACAAGCAGTGACTGTCCGAGCGACCTGGCTGGCTTTCCCTGCAGTTTCTCAGCAAACTGCAAACAGACCAAACCACCGGAGCACTGTGGGAGCTCCACCAGGCTCTGCTGCCTCCTCCTGCTGACCACACCTGGGGACCGCTGGTCTTGCTACCAGCCAGGGCCTCGCCTGAGTGTGGTCTCATGGCACTTTGTGGCCACTTCTGACGGGGCCTGGTTGTCCTGGGATAGCACTCACAGCTCTCTATGACCTGGGACACCCAGCCCCAGAAGCTGCAGTGTGCAGCTGCTCCATGGCTTTGTCATGGCCCCACAGTGACTGGGGGGCCTGGAGTTCAGCCCCTGAGCCCCTGCTGCAGGTGGCAGCCAGGTCCAGGCAGCTGGAGGCTATCCTGGAGGCCCACAGAGGGCTCAGACCTGCCAGCAAGTGTTCTGGCAGTGGCCTGAGCCCACCTGCAGCCCACTGTGGGTGGGAAGGGTCCTGACATCCTCAGAGAAGCTCTGACCACGAGCCAGCGTGCAGACCTTCAGTTCTCAGGGAGCAGGGCCAGCCTGGGCAGGAGACAACGCCCCAGTCAGCCTCCCTCCCTCTCCTCCATCTCAGATGCCAGCACAGTGTCCCTTGCCGGCCATGTTGGCCTGTGCCCTGACTCCAGGTCAGAAGCAGGATCCAATCATCCAATGACACTGGAGATTGTGACAGTCATCAGAAAATAAGTTTAATATGTACAGACGATCATCAGACAGGTTACAAAGAGGGGTGCACACTGCAGACCCGGGCAGCAGAGCAGCGCCCATGCCGTTGCTCAGGCAACGGGCAGACACCAAATAAACCACAAACCGCGACACGTGGGAGGGCACAGGCAACACTGTTCCTCTGGGACAGAAAAGGAGAACAGAACACAGAACGGCTTTGGAATGCTTCTCTCCTGTGCCAGGAGCAGCCTCTGCTGGGGCTGGGGAGGCGCACAGTGGGACGACCGGACGACCGCCTGGGCCGCCTCGCACCTCCTGGTCAGGCCCATGCCCTGGGACTCCTTGGCGCTCCTGCAGCTGCCCCACGGGGGCCTCAGAAGAGGGGCCGGGAGCCCTGGTTCTCAAACTCGGACCAGGCGTCATTGAGCTCCATGAAGATCATCTTGGCATGCTGCTCATACGGCTGCCCTGTGGCCTGTGGGGGTGCAGGTGAAAGCCACTGCCCACTGCCTGCTGTCCCGCCAGCACCCCCCACAGGATGCACTCCTCACACTCACCTTGTCGGGGTGCACGACCAGCACTGCACGGCGGTACTGCTTCTTCACCTGCGCTGGGGTCACCAGGTCGGCCATGCTCACAGGGGTCCAGCGGCTCTCCCCGTCCCACAGCACTGTGTGCAGCGTGGATAGCAGCGCACGGATGTTCCTCTCTTTGCCTTCAATCCAGTCCAGGAGCTGCAGAAGAGAGCAGCCTCAGCCTCTGGAGGCCTGCTGCACTGGGGACAGGCTGGGGGGCTGCCTTCGAGGCGGGCAGCTCCTGGGAAGCCCACCGGATCCTGCAGGTGTGGCCGGCCCTTCCCACTCACCCGTCCTGGGGCAGGGAGGCGTGCAGGACACACCTGGAGACTGCTGGGTGGGGTGCTCAGGCTGCACTGACCTGGGCTCAGAGGCAGCATGGCCAGAGCTGAGTGACCCATCTCAGCAGGACATTCATGAGGACACGAACTCTAGTCCCCCTGCAGAGCCTCTCCCAGCCCATCCCAGGCCCAGGTCTCGGGGCCCACGGGGAACCAAGGAGGTCTCTTGTGGCCTGTCAGATGATCCCCAAGACCACAGCCACACTTGGGTCCTGCAGAGCTTACCACCACCCAGACCTACATAGAAGAATGTATCCTGGACCCACAGTGGGACACCCTGGTAACTGGACCTCGCTGCATCCCTGTCAGCCTAAGAAGAGCACCCCAGGTCAGGGTCAAAGGCCCAACCGAACCTGCCCTCCCCACGGTGAGTCAGACAAAGGCCCTACAGACCCAGACCCTAGCATGTCCAGGGTTTGAGGAGCCCCAAGTGGCGCCAGTGTCCCTTACTGACCACCCAACTTCCTAGAGCAGCACCAAGACCCAGGTGTCAACAGTCATGGCCAGCTGACCTCCAGGGCCAGGCCCGCTGGTCCTGGCAGGGCACTGCCTGGACCCACGGGCACCTACCTTCAACTTGAGTGGGTCCGCATCTCGAACCAGGTCCTGTTTCCTCATCTCCGCCATGGTTTTTGGCCCCTTCCTGTCGGACTTGGAGGAGAAGCCCTGATTGGACAGCAGATCTTCAAAGTCATTCTCTGAGACTTTGGGCTTCTGGGCTGGAAGGAAGAGGGGGCTTTTGAAGACACTGGTCCATTCTGTCCCTCGCCCACTTCTACTTGCTTCCCAGGGGGGACCTTGGTCCTGCTGCCTCGGCAGAAAAGAAACTATGGACCCAGAAGCCCTCTGTCAAAAGCATCCCAGAAGCTTGTGCTGGGAAGAAAGGCCACCAGGGTGTGTGAAAAGTCAGCGGTCACGATGGGACAGCTCCTCCCTTGCTGGGGCACCACGGCCAGCAGCTGGAGGGGAACAGGTTCCACCTCAGTCACCCTGGGAAGACACCTAACCCACATCCACATGGGCACAGGACTTACCAAAGCTGGGAGCGCGGACGCCCCTCTCCTCTCGGCCTCCAATCACACTGAAGTTAGTGGCGTAGGGGGGTCTCGACTGCGTACAGGCTTTGGGGGGTGGCTTGGCCTGTGGAGGCCACGAGGTGCCCTGGGTTGGTGGCCGGTTCATCTGCCAGGAGCTGCCTTTGGGAGAAGGGGCCGACTTCGGAGTAAAGCCACTGGGAGGGAAGCCAGCAGGAGGCCCTGGGGAGAGAGCAGGTGCTCGCCAGGCTACAGCAGGCAGCAGCCCCCAGGCCAGGCCGCCGATTACCAGGGCCTCCCACCAGCTCCCCAGGGCCTCCCCAGGGCGGGGACAGGCAGCATGTTCTCATCAACCAGCGCCCCTGCCTTGCAGAGCTGGGGCTCCAATGAGCTCACCGGCACCAGGGAAGCCATGAAGCTCCTGTGGCAGGGAGATGCCCTGGCACCTGCACTGGACGTCCCCAGGCCAGAGGCCACGGGACGTCAGGACACATGTGGCTCCGCCACAGCTGCCCCTGAAGGATGTTCTAGAAATAGGTCTGGGTGTGGACAGTGGGGGAATCATGGTGTGTTCTCCCACAGAGGCCAGGCTGGCTGTTGCCAGGGGTGCTTCTGTGGTCCTGGAGCTCAGTGGCTGCACCCTCCCTCCTGGACGTCTGAGGTGGGTGTCCTTCAGGAGGGTGGTGCTGGTGTCTCGGCCACGCCGGCTGCTGCGCCCGCTACCTACCAGAGTGAACCTGCTTTGCTTTCACTGTTCTAAACGTCTCCCTCAACCTGTCACTCGTTGATCCCCCGCAGACGAGGGCTGTCCATGAGCACCACCACAGAGACCAAGCTCCTCCTTGCCCTCCAGGCTGCACGCTTCCACACTGTGCGCCTGTCTGTGCTCTTCAGTCAACTGGTGGAAGGCCCGAGGCAGCCTGTGCGTGTCCGGAGGCCTGGGCTCCAGCCCATCTGCGGGGCTGCTAACCGTGTGGGTTCACCTCTGAGAGCCAGGTCTCCTGCTCACTCCCATTGCCGTGTCCCACGTGCTGGTTCATCTGCCTTCCAAGTGAATGCGGCGACAGCATGTGCATCTACAAAGTCCCTTCTGGGTTCTGGGAGAAGCCCTGCTGCTCCTGAAGGCTGCTGGACGTGGGCTGGGCCTGTGTGGATCCCACCTGCCGCCCTGGCCTCTGGCTTCTACGCTGCTCCTGTGGTTTTGGCTCCAGGTTCTGTGTAAGCTTCTTGGGTTTACGCCTCCATGGCGCTAAGTAGCCATGAAGGTGCTGCTGCTTGTGTCTCTGCTGGTTGACAACACGAGGTCTCTGTGCTCTCTTCACCCTGTGCCTCTGTGAACAAGTGGATCCAGACTCCTGGGTGTCTCCTGTACACGTGACCATGGCCCTTCCTGGAGGCCCAATGTCCACTGTTTCTCCTGAGTGTGAGTCCCAGTCCCCTTTGCCCACCAAGGACGACAGGCACTGGCAGTCCTCCTGGGCCAGCATGGAGAGCTGCGACGAGGCCCTGGCTGGCCGTTCCCTGAGGCTGAGCGCTGAGCCAGCTGCATCCCTCGTGTCCTGTGTGCTGCAGGTGGCCACTCCCCAAGTGTGCGAATGCCGCCAGCTCAGGTCTTGCCTGCCGAGGGTCTGTGCTCTGGTGGGCGCTGGCCCGTCTGACCTGGCATCAGGGGGCTGTGCAGAGCCAGCGGGGAGTGACCCAGCTTGTCCCAGAGACCATGGCGCCTTCTGTGCTCACCGGAGCCCACTTCCCACACCTCCTCACACTGGTGTCATGGCTTTGAGGACGGGAGCCTCCAGGGCTGCGTGCCCAGAACTCTAGACCACCGGCACTGTGCTCATCCTCAGGGTCTTGGCAGGTCAGACCACAGCTCCTGGGGGACTCTTGACAGTGCCCTCTGTGTGCCTGCTGGGGCTCGGCCCTCCTCAAGGTGGTGGCTCTACTGCTCTGCCCTGAGGCACGGCCTCGGGGTCCCCTTGCTGCTTTGCTCCTGGGGTTCCTGCCATCCTGCTACAGCCATACCCCACCCGCTTTCCATGGCACTCTGTGACTGCCATCCCTGTCCTGCCAGAGGCCATGGCTACATGAGAGGCTCTGTGCTCCGCAGCCCCTGCCAGGGGAAGGAGTGGGCAGACCCAGCCCAGCCATGACCAGGGATATCCAGGCTCCTTGCAGGTGTCTCAGCTCCAACCCCTCAGGGCTGCTGCTTTCTGAGGGCAAGTGAGGAGAGGTCCCAGGGGCCACCCTCAGCAAGCTGACAGTCAGCTCTATCCAGAGCAGGTGCTGCCCTAGAAGTGCTGTCCTCCCCGGGCATGAAGCCCGGCAGCATCAGGAGCTGGTGCTGTCCAGGGTACCACCCCATAGTCCCACCTGCACTCACACAGGGCACCCAGGCCACACAGGAAGCAAAGACACAGGCAGTGGCCCCTGGGGACCTCAGGCCAGCATGACCTGACGTGGACACCAGGAACTCGGGGTGAGTTCGTGGAACTAGGTGATAACACGCACCCTCCCCAGAGCAGACGAGCAGCGAGACAGGTGGGACACGGCAGGGAAGCCCAGGAGACCAGCACTGCACATAGGAAGAGAAGAGAGCTGGGGAGGGGACAGGACCTGCAGTGCCAGTGGTGGAGACGCAGAGCAGGTTGTGTTATCAGTCACCAGCACCCCAGGAGGTTCCCATCTGGAACGCCACGGGCCCCTCAGACGAGAGACAAGAGGGAAATGTCCCCCTCCCTCTCTCAGAAGCTAAGGAGACCAGCCCTAGGTAGCAGTTGCAGGGACCCGAGGGAGACCTGTCCCAGAAGCTGAGCCCAATATGGGCATCAGGCTGGGGATGTGAGGCATGGGGCATGGGCTGGGCCTGAGGCAGGCGTGAGGCCACAGGTGGGAGGTGCACAGCACTGCAGCTGAGGGCCAGGCATCAGCTGACCCCACATGGGCTGGGAGGCGATGGAGTCCCAGGGTCCTGGGTTCAGAGCACACACATGGGCAGATGGGCCTGAACCTCCTTCAGGCACACACAGCCTGCAACACACATTACCTTGGAGGCCAGAGCTGAGGTCGCCTAGGTCAGCGAAGGGGTCCAGGCTCTGAGGTTTGGTCTGGCTGGGCTGCGGGCCAGGTGGGGTCGGCTGACCTCCTGGAGAGAAAAGGGGGCCTGGAGAGAGCAGCGGCCTTAGGCAGTGGCCAGCTGAAGCACACACCTGCCCGGTCCTGCTCCTCCCTCCCCATATTGCAGGCCCATTCTAGGCTCAGGCTGCGCCTAAGCCTCAGACACTGGGAGGAGGGTGCACAGGGCATAGCCAAGACGCAAACACACATGTTCACACAGCTGCCTCCACTGCTCATGCTGTTCCTTCCAGAAAATAACAAGTTTAAAGCTAGCCTCTGCCAAGTTACACGAGGGAGAACACCTCAGCGTTCACTCCCAAGGACCAGGAAGGAATGTCCACAGTGTTCTGATTTTGTATCAGTACCACTTGCTAGAATCTAGCTATATGTGAAATATTCCTTACACTGTATGTAATACTGCATATAATATAGAATATCCTCATACCATAAACTTGAGAACACCTTAAGTACAAAATCCTGAGCTAAACAATTATATACACCCCCTTGATGAAATAGTATGCATTCCAAATGGCAGCTATTCTTAAATAAAGAGCTCTGAATCAACAAAAGATTAATTCCCTATGAGGAAAGAAACAAGGGACAGGAAATAAACCTCAGGGAAATACGAACAGTCAAAAACACAAAATAAGACTTGACATCATCCTTAAGAGACAGACTACGCAGCACTGTGGATGGCCTATTACATGGTGAGACACCTTAAAGGTCATGCAACTCTGGTGATAAACCAAGGACAGGAATTGCGTCTGGGCAATGAGGATAATAAATGAGCGTCCAGAGTGAACACACCGGTGACCCTGTGAACTGAAGGTGCTGGCCCAGAGTGTGTCAGCAAGGTGGACCTGTGCTGCCTGAGGACAGACACTCACCAGCCTGACCACCCCAGGTAATCCCTAGCCCTACAGGGCAAGTGACATTGGATGAGATACACACAACAGGTGGTCTCAACCAGTCCTCCAGGGTACAGAGGAGACACAACATGGGATGCAGGAAATGTAAAGCTGCAGAACCAGAACCAAGTGGGCAGACAAGAGCACACAGGTGTGGACTGTGTTCCAAAGCACATGCATCCCAGAAAAGGCAGGACTAGCGTGCAGGGCAGGCGCCCAGCAGGGGTAGCCTGGGGCTGAGCAGGCAGAGCGCAGCCTGTAGGCACAGCGGACCCTTCCTGTCCCCGAGGCTGGGGTGCCTTGGAGCCCAGGCCAGGTGGCCTTACCTTCTGCAGGTGACATGGGGGCTGGCGTGGGCACAGCAGCCTCGGCCCAGGCGTCCCATCCCCCCAGCAGATCGGGGTGGCTGGAGGAGGCTGTCACCTTGCTGGGCTCTGCGGGCAGACTCCCTATAGAGACAGGACAGCGTGGCTGGTGTGTCTGCCTCGTCTCCTGGGCAGCGAGTGGGAGGCAAGCCTGGCCTAGCACTCCATGTGGCAGCACACCCTGGGGCACAAGAGCTAGGATGGCCACCCTCTTCCCACTGGGTGGGGAGGATGCATCACATGTCCACTGATGGCTAAAACTGACCAGCAGAGTGAGAGGAGCAGGAGACAGCCAAGGGGACCCAAGCCAGCAGGCAGCTGCACATTACCTGTCAAAGAGGTGCTCTGGAGCCCCTGCTGCCTCTGCAGCCAGCTGCAGAGCCCCAAACCCACCTTCCACCTCTCCAAAGCCCACTTGGCCCGCAGTGGCCACCACCTGGAGGATGGGGTCCACGGCCATATGCAGTCCCCCTGATGGGTCCACAGCCAGTCCTCTATCCCGCCCAGCCCCACATCTACCAGAGCCCCAGGTGGCAGGCCCCCAAGCTGCCCACAGCAGGAGGTGGCCACGTTACTCCTGCTCAGGGAGAAGGGCGTTCTTCTGCCTCAGCTCTGCTGGCCTCTCCTGCTACCACCAGCGCCTGACCTCCACACAGACACCCTGGCTTCCAATACTCCAGCTGCCTGTTCCCGGCCCTCCTGGTCCCTGAATCCCTATCCTACCTCCTGCACCCTCACTCCATGAAAGCACCAGGCAGAGTGGTTGCTCTGGCGCACAGCAGTGGTCGTGGGGCCAAAGGTGTCCTGCGCAGCAGCAAGACAAGGCCCAGAGCCTGCCCCAGGTCTTAGGGGAAAGCTCAGGCAGAATCAGAAGGAACCAACTCATCCTGACCCCGTAGGTCCTGCCAGAACCCCAAGCAGCCCTGGACTGTGGGAAAGGCACCAAAAAGTAGGGCCCCTTCCCAGCATCCCAGATCTGGAGGTCCCAATGTCCTCTCAGCCCTCAGCTCCCAAGGGCAAGCTGGCTCACCCAAGCGCAGGAAGGTTGCATTGCAGGACGGGGGCGGGGCGCTATGGGTGGCAGGGAAGACAGGTGAGGCGGCTGCTGCTGTGGAGTCGGGGCCGAGGAGCTCGCCAAGCAAGTCAGGCGCGGTGCAGGGTTGCGTGCTGGAGTCTGCTGGTGGCCGGAGCGGGTCGAATGGGTCTGCTGAGGAGACAGGCTTTTTCTGGGGACCACCATGGCTCTTTTTTTAGACCTTCCCACTCCATGGGGAGGTGGCCTTGGCCATGCAAACTGGGCCACCCAACTGCTTTCCCTGGATGCATGGCCCCCATGGCCCCCAGCTCAGGACAGCCACCCTGGGGATACAGCTACTCCCATGAGGGCAGAGCTGGTGGGGACAGCCGCCCTGCAGCCAGGAGTGGCTTCTCCCGAGTGCAGTTCTGTCCCAGGTCTCCAGACAAAGGGAAGCTCCCACTCCGCGCAGGAGGAGGCTGGGCCTCATTCATTCACGTGACATGCAAGTGCATACCAGGGCTGGGAGGCCCTCCTGGCAGGGTGCTCTGCGTGCTCCGGGGTGGGGTTGGGCTGGCCAGGAGCAGGTCATCCGGGGGCCCCTCTGGAGTGCCATTGGGCGCTCCAAGAAGGCGGCTGAGCAGGTCTGCATTGCTGGAGGGGGCCTGCGAGGGGGGCGCTGGCCCTGGGTCCACCTCCGAGTGCAGCCCCAGGAGGTCTACACCCTCCTCCTGTGGCAGGGGCTCCTGTGGTGCCACCGAGGAGCCCACTTGCAGTGTCAAGTCCCCCTGGTCAGTCCCTGCAGCGAGGCCAGGCGTGTCTTCGCCAGGGAAGGTCTGCTGCTCTTCATCCGAGGCTTCGCTCCCCTCTCCATCTGCAACTGGGGCAGACGGACTCTCCTTGGGAGAGGAATTTTCCACACCAGTTTCTGCTTCTTTCTCCTCTGTGAAAAGAAGACAGACCATGGGCCAGTGGACTCCCAGGCTGCTGTAGCCAGAAGAGGCTTCACAGAACCCCAGCTGTGGCCCACACAGCCCGCAGTCAGCACCAGGGTCTCCATGCCCACTCTGGTGCATGGGACAGATAGGAACACATCCCAAGGTTTGGCAGTAGGTGGAGGCTGGCACCCAGCACCACACAACCTCCAGGGGAAGCAACATGGCTAGAGGTCAGGCCTTGCCTCCAACTTCAGTAGGTCCTCTTCCTGCTGCCTCTCCAGCGCCACTGGCTCCCCTGCAGGGTGGACTCTGAGAGCTAGTCTAGTGGGGGATACCTCTGGGGACGACAGTGTCACTGGGTGGCAGTGATGTTCCCTAGGATGTCAGGAAGGGTCACTGGGGGGTGAGAAATCAAGGGCTGGGCCTGGGAGCCCGGTGTGAGCTCTGGGCAATAAGGGGCACAGGCACCCGTGTTAAGGACGGGAACCCCTGTGACTCAGAGTCCTGCTGAGGCCTCCTCCTATGCACTGGGCTTCCCTGGGCAGGGGCCACTATCAGGCAGACCCACATTTTAGGCTTTGTGGACACTACGCTTCTTTTAAATAGAGAAACTGTTCTCAGCTTGTGAACCATTCACAACAGGCCAGCTGGTGGTGTCTGCAGCCCTCCAGAGGCAGCCGTGGCTCTGCCCCTGGTCAGTCCCCTCGGGACGTGCCAGTGCACCTGAGCCCGCATGTGACCACTCGCAGGATGGTGTACCCCTGTGGGCGATGGAGCCTTATTGCCACAAAAGCCATGGTGACCAGTGAGCCCTGGGCACTTGCTGGACCCCATGAGGGAGGAGGGCCAGGCCGCGCCTACCCTGCCAGTCCAGTGTGTGGAGGAAGTGGCTGGCGTCAGTGCTGCTGCTCTGCGGAGAGTCCGACTCTGAGGGCTCAGCCTCTGGAGACCCCACCTCGGCCTCGTACTGAGCCGTGGAACCCGGCTGCCTGGGGAGCTCCGGCTTCCCTGCCAGGAGAGCACGGCGTCAGGCCTGCAGAGCCAGGACCGCGGGCCAGCCAGGGCAGCAGCAGCAGGGGTAGCTGCAGTCGCCAGCAGACCCATTCACGCTGCGGCACACCACGCACCACACACGCCTGCACACATGCACACGGCACCACATGCAGACCCCTCAGGGAGGGTTCTCTGTCCTGGAGGAGAAAGCGCAGAGCACACACGCCAAGGCCAAGGCCGGGGGGAGCCTGCCAAGAGCCGCACGGCACGTCCTACCTGCCGGGCACTTTTGTACTACTTTTGGGGAACTGCTCTGAAATAAGATGAGATACCCCGCTGAGCAAGGGCTTCCGAGAACCATGGTCCCAGCCTCCAGGTCACATTTAACAGGGTCGTGTCCAGACACACACAAACTGTGTTGGCTAGGGGGTACAAACTTGAGCCTGGAGGAGAGTCATCCTGGTGGGCCCCATGCGACCCTGAAAGCAGACTACAGGGCTCTGTGCAGAGTGGTACCACCTCACTCTGGGGAGCCTAGCCAAGACCAGGCTCCCTGGAGGGTCCAGGCAAGTGGTGCAGTGTGGGAACCCAGGACAAGGCCTTGGGATCCCTCCCTGGTGCACAGCCAAGCCCTCATCCAACACCCAAAGTCGGCATTTTGCCACCCCTGCAGCCATGCAGTGCACGGCCTGGGCACAGTGCAGGCTGGGGTAAGGCGTGGCCTCTGCAGGCCTCTCCTGGACTCTGGGAGCACAATGGGAGCTGGAGTGCCACGTTCTGCCCATGGGGTCTTACCAAACTTAGACAGAATGTCCTGCTGCTCCTCCCGGCTGGAGAACAGGATCTTGGGGTTCAGCCCCCTCATGCTGGTGCTGTCCCATGGTGGGGCCACCCGGCTCGGCCTGTCCTTGGGCTCCACCTCAACGTCCAGGCTCACCTGGAACAGGTCTGGATACTTCTCTTGGATGTCACATGCGTCCAGGTCGTACCTAGTTGCCAACGTACACCAGTGAGGACGGCCTGGGAAGTCCTGCTTGGCCAGTCCATGGTGGGACACATAACTCCTGCAGGCAAGGGCTGGTGCATCCCAGGATCACCACCCAGGCTCCCAAGACCGGGCAACGGTTTCCAATTTGCTGCTGCCAGAGTGGGCCAGGCCCAGTGTTTCCTGAGTCTGTGTGCTTGAAACTGACTGAAGCATACAGGACAGCTAGACAGCGCAGTGAGCCCTGCACCTGGGAAAGTGCACTCCCTCAGGCAGGCCCTCCATGGTGGCTCCCCGCACCCACAAGGGACCCCGTGTAGCACTGCCCTCATCCCCCAACCGTACACGTTCTGCAGACACTCACAGGGTTCAGATCAAGGGCTCTGGGTTTGTCAATGCACTTCTTAAAAATCATGCCATCTACCCTGGCAAACACCCCCAACTACTCTCAGAAGGCTGAAAACCAAGACCTCTGGGGCCCAACTGCCAGGGATTACAGATGCAATTTGCTATGGGGCCCGGCGGAGGCAGAGAGACAGGCAGGGAGGAGAAGTGGACGTTGCGAGTCCCCAGATACTAGAGGGATAGCTGCTCAGTGGCAGAGTGCCCTGCAGGCAACGGACTGTCCTAACCCGGTGGCTCTACAGTGCCCAGGGAGCTCTCCTTGACTCCAGGGCTACACGGATACATGCCACTCTTCAGCTGCGTGCCATCTGCCACCCAATGTCTCCACATAGTCGTTCTTAAGTTTCACATGTAAAACCCCCAAGAAACTAAAACAGAGACACAAAGAAGTGACAGCTAATCCTGGAAGACCCAGGCAACAATGGGGCTGCTTGCCCCTGGGCCGCCATCACCAAGGCTGCCGAGGAAGGCCAGGTAACAGAGGTTGGGTGGCAGAACGAGGGCTGATTTACTTTTACTTATACTCAAACCAGCAAGCAAGCATGGCCACCATGCACAGCCAGGTGCATCCTCCTGCCCAGGACAGTCACCTCGTGCTCAGGAGAGTGCAGGACAGAGTGGGCAGGCTCTGTGGCACAGGCTTCCTTCTACCCTGAGTCCTCCAGAATGGGTGACGTGCCCAGCCAAGGAGCACAGCTAGCACAGAGCCGGCGGCCACAGTGAGGGCAGGCTAGAACCTGCCATCAGAAGGTGGGAAGGCCACACAGCTCCCAGGACAGATGGTGGGCAGCTCCAGCATGGCTTGGCCCAATCGCCCTGGCCCCACTGGCCCTAGAGACGCCCAGCTCACCCCAGGGAGGTGAGGGAACAATGAGGGTCTGTGAGCAGGGTGGGAGCAGCAGGGCCAGGGGCCCTGGATGACAGGTCACTGCCCACAGGCCTGGGGGGTCAGGCCAGGCTTTGTCATCTCCAACGGGGCACTGGGGGAACCCCAACACCTGGCTGGTAAACAAAAATGTTGAATGTTTCATCATGGCAGCGTGGCACACTGAAGCCCACCTGAATCCTCACTTGGTCAGGGCCATCAGAACCTCCATGGGTGCAGGCACAGAGCCCCCAGGCTCATCTGACTGCGCTGGACAGCAACACCACTCTCCCCTCTACCTGCCCACACACCAACCAGCCCGACACCTCCCTGCTGGTGCAGCAACACCAGCACCCAGGGTGCCATGGCAGAGCCGTGTGCCTGCATGGCTGGCATGTTCTGCGTGTGTCACAGAACCAGGTGCCGGAAATGGGACTCCAGCTGCAAGGACTGGGAGGTGGGGTCTCAGGGTGATGGGGCTGCAGGCTCTCCCCCATGTGCAGTGGTCACTCCCCTTGGTACCCAGGAGCAGGTGCCCCTCCAACCACCTCTCCCGCCTCTGGTGGCCTCAGCCCGGCCCAGATTGGCCATGGTGGCCAGAGGGCCCCCATGCTCTCACTTGCATTCCCACCCACTAATGACTGTGAACAGCTCTCCACAGGATCACTGCCCCTCCAGGGCCCTCATCGGGAAGCACCTGCCAGCCCCACCCACCCTAATGAAGTACCCTGGATGAGCTCTCTGACGTGGGCACTGTAGACACCTCCCACTACTGTTGTCTGTAAGCCCCAGTGGCGTCTACTTGTGAAAACGTTCTGAGCTTCAGTGGGCACCAACGTGGTCTGTACGGGTCTGCCCACCCTGCTATTCTTAAGTTGTTACTAGGTGCTCAGGTGCAGGAGGGCACTCTCCTGCTACTGACTGGCCCTCATAGCTGCCTGCCACCGACTCCCAGGGTGCTATTCAGCCCCCTTCCTGTGGGCACGAACTGCGGGGCTTCCTGGCACTCCACTGCAGCTTGGATGGGTTTCTTGGTATGGGCTCTTCAAGGGGCCCAGCCTGTGGGGGCCACCTGCCTGGGGAGGACGGCGGTTCTCCAGGCCCCTAGCTGGCCGCCCGTGCTCTCCACCTGCCATGGCTCTGCCTCCTCACCTCGCAGGTCTAACTTGCATCAGCCCCTTTCTTGTTGTGCCCTTTTCTCCTGTCAACTCTTGGTGCTCACTAAGGAGTCCCTTGACTCCCCAGTCTGAAGCCAGCACAAGCTGCCTGCCTCCAGGGCTCCAATGCCAGCTGCCTGCAAGCCACTGCTACCCTGAGAGCCACCAGGAGTGCTCAGTGTCTCCTGTCCCTGTGTCTTCACCTCTCTGGTGCTGTGACCAGGAGACGGCCTCCCCCAGCTGCTATGTCCTGCTGTACAAGGTCTCCCGAGCCCCTCCTCCTCTGCTGCCCTTCGGTCCTGGATCCACACCTTCGCGATTCAGGCCTGGTGAAACCCCCGTTCCTGTCTCCTCTCACACAGTCTTGGTCTGTTTTCTGTTGCTCTCACTGCAACAGAATGACTGCAAAGAATGAAGTTTATTCTGTTTCCTCACCGTCCCAGAAGCTGGGGAGCTTAAGGGTGGTGGGGGCACTGGGAAGGCCCCAAGTAGTAGAGGACCTGCAGTCCCGAGGCAGCACCAGCTTTGCCTGGAGAGAGCCGCTCTGCCCTCACGAGAGCATTCCAACGGCTAGGCCCTGCCCTTACGGCCTCTTTCAACCCACCCCCTCAACCCCTCAGGAGGGGGCCAAGTTCTGGGGGTGCCAGGGAAGATGTCGGACCACAGCAGTGCTGACTGCGGTTCTTAGGTCCTGTTTGCCAACTCGTGCATCTGAATCACCCAGGTCTGCTTCCCTCCTGGTCAAGAGTTTCTCGGTCTATGGAAGGACTTCTGCGAGCAGGCCATGGTAGCTGAAGAACTACAGCACTCCAGAGAGCAGGAAGCACGAGGCACTGCTGCAAGACGCAGAGCTGTCCAGAGCCAGGGGCAGGGAGCATGGCAGGCCCCTGCCAGCAAGAGTGCCTGTGGTGCGAGCCCGTCAGCCAGACCCACATACCACATCTCCAAGTGCCCATGGAGTCTGTGCTTTCTATCTAAATGCAGAGTGACGCCTGCCACCTGGCCCCCTGTGTCAAGAGCATGGTGGCCTGTGAGTGTTGCCTGAAAGCAGCCTGCACCTTCCACCACCTGTCCCTTGGCTCAGCACCCTGCAGAGCACTGTGCACAGAGCAGGTGCTCAACACAGGTGACCAATGCCCACTCACCTGGCCACACAGCCAGCTGCAAATGGTCACGTTTTAACAGAAATGCACAGAGCCAGTCCCTAGGCAGCTGGCACAAAGCAGAAGCCACCGGGCCCCAGAGCTCAGGAGCAGGACATGCTGTGGTGCCAGGACACCCCTCATAGCACCACACCTGCCAGTCTTCTCTGGGCAGACCACTGGGTGGGTGCTTAACCAACAGCTCTGGGTCCAGCCCGCCTCCCGAGTAGCGGCGCAGCCTGACACCAACGTACTTTGCAAATTTCACGGTGGTGGCGTTCCGAGGCACGAAGCCGGTGTGGAACTGAATCTGGAACATCTTCATGGAGGCCATCTGCAAGAAGGTGAAAGCAGCTGAGGGTGCAGTCCGGCCTTGGGGCAGACCACCTGTCCTCGCAGCCAGTGATGGGCGCGGGGAAAGAGGCTGTACGTGTGGCCAGGCCCGGATGGCCCCAGGACCATGCCGCGTGAAGCACGCAGCCCAGCACCCAGGGAAACCCAACCTGGGAGCCTGGCTCCCCTTGCCTGGTGCAGCATGGAGGGCACTGGGGACTGCCAGGCGGCCAGGGGCCAGCACACAGCTCCCCTCCCCGTGGCACTCACCTTGGCCTGCAGCCGGCCCCCCAGTGTGGACCTGGCATGGTAAATGACGAGGAGCACGTCCCCTTGCACTGTTGTGCCCAGGGGGATGACCGCCTTGCCGTCCTCGCTCCTGAACTCCCTGAGGGGACAGAACTGGCTCACCAGCAAATACAGCAGAGACCCCAAGGCCCCCCAGGACCCAGCGCTCCAAACCACGCTGCCTCCCTGGCACCTGCAGCCCCACTGCACTCTTACCGCATCCTGTCATACTCCTGGGATGTGGTGGCCACGCGCTCGTCCCCCACGTAGACCTCGCAGAAGGGTCTGCAGCCGCTTCTCTGCTTGCTGAACAGGGGCACGGGCGTCATGACGACAGCCTTCACCAGCATCGGCTTGCTGTGCGGCGTGATAGGCTCCTCTGCCACCATGTCACACACGTACTCGATGTACCTGGGGGGACAAGTCACCGCCAGACCTTTGTTCTTTTCCATTTAATGCTATCAATTTCCCTTGAAGCTTCAGCTGCTCCTCAGATTGAGAGCTGTAATTGTCATTCAGTTCAAAACATTTCTAAATCGTCCTCAGGACCCCCGAGTCTCGGGTTACTTGGATGTTGTCTGACCCAGCAGTGCTGAAGACTGTGCTGGACACCCTCCTGCTCCCGACCCCTAGGTTCTGCCCCGCAGTGTCCTGAGAACACACTTCATGTGACTTCAACCTTTCTGACTTGCCGAGCTAACGTGCATGACTGCTGAACATGCCCTGTGCCCTTGGGGAAGGTCTCTGCTGCTGGTGACACATTCTCGGCCTGCCACCGGGGCCAGAGGTGAGTGCTGGGTCCTGCCATGCCAACTCCTGTGTCCTCTGTCCAGTGCCGACACAGCTCCTCCACCTTCTCCCACGAAATGCTTCTGCGGGAGCCTCCACGCTGCCCCTCCACGGGAGCCCCAGGCCAGCGACTGGGTCCATCACCTGCACTGCACAGGCTCTCCTTGGGGTGTAGCAACACGAGGACTGCGGCTGCCAGCCGATGGCTGGAAGCAGGACAGGGCCTTTCAGCCAGAGCAAGCAGATGCTGCCCATGGTGCAAGGGCCCAGGAGCCCTCTGGGTAGGAGCACGGCCCTCCTGGTGAGAATGCAGCTCACTATCTGGAAGCAGCCTGCGTGGAATGCGAGGGACCTGCCCTGGTGCTCGGGCTCCTGACCCAAGGGCCGTAAGGGACAAGCACACTGCTTGCATGGAGCTGGCCCTGCTCCTGCCAGCCCCAGGTGTCAGTCCCCGTGGCCCTCCCAGCCATTCTCGGCTGGCCCGGAGCTGAGTGCTACTGTGCCGGCAGCAGTCCCCGCTCGCTCCATCAGCTCTCTGCTCATTTTCCTTCTGTTCTTCAGCCTTCTCCTGGGTCAGTCAGCTGCGCTGCGGTCAGAAGCCAGGGCCTCATGTGTGAGGCAGGCACTGCAGGGAGCCATGCCCAGCCCTAACAGCGCATCTTCATGCTTCTGTTCCTTTTCTTTGGTGGACCTGCCACAGCCCCCAGACGCGGCACCCACATGTCAGTCTGCAGCAGTCTGAGCTGAGGCGGGTCTTCCTGTCTGGGTTCTGGTCCTGCAGTGTCATGAGGCTGGGAGTCTGTCGTCAGCTCAGAGACTCCTGGGCTTCTCTTTGGTGTATCTATCCTCCGCTCTCCCCCTTACAGTGGGATGCACTGTGTGTCCGGCTGCCTGCAACAGGCCAGTAGCTCCTAGTCTCTTGGCTTCTGCTATCCGCTGGGCAATGTGACCTGTCAGCAAGCCCCCAGCTCACTCCTCAGCAGAGTGGAATCTGCACGCAGCCCCTTGGGTTCTGTGCCCTGGAGCTCCCACCTCACATCCTGCCTTCCCAGGGCTCGGCAACCAGCGGGCTGTTGCCAGCTCCCCAGCATGACAGTGTGGTGCTTGGCCCCATTCATCCCTTCCAGAAGGAAAGCTCAGGCAGGGTCTGTGCCAGGCACATGGCAGAAGGACCTCCACGGGGGCAAGGGCCCTCTTGGGCTATGGCTCCAGAGGCTCTGCCCTCACCTCTGCCTTGTCAGGCAGCACACTGGGCCTGCATCGACCTGGTGCTCAGCCCATCAGCCTGACGGCAGGGCTCTTACTGCCCTAGCAGTGCTGACACACCTCACATCTGGCCAGCTGGGGCATGAAGGTGGGGCCCGCTGTCAGGAGCAGCACCCTGAACATCGCTGTGGTGCTGCTGGGGTGCCCAGAGTCCCTCCCTGTCCTAACTCGTGCATAGCAGGTCCCAACACGCAGGACCCGGGAGAGCAAGTGGCCTGTGCCCTGGGAGCTGAAAAGCCCTGCATGGTGCTCTGGTCCTAGGCAGAAAGCAGATGAGGCAGGCCCTGCTTCTGGGGCCCTGTGAGTGTTGGGGATGTCATGGCCCCTCAATGGCCTGGGCCCTGCCTCTTCCCAGTGTCCATGCTGGCTGTACTCCTGTGCTCTGCCCACTCTTGGGGGTTTCTGCTATCCACAGAGAGGAGGAGGTTCCAGGTGCCCCAGGTCCTCATCAAGACGAACCACAGGGTGACTCCTCAGACCTGGCCATCCAGAGGTTCCCTATCACTGCAGGAGAATGGGCAAGAGTGGACATCAGTAGACATGACTGGTGAATGCAGAAGTCCCAGAGAGGATGGGAAAGTGCAAGGCAGCTTCAGCCTCTAGCCACAAGAGAAGGGCCCGGGCGGTGCCCATGCAGAACAGGACATGGCCGGAGTGTTCTGAGGGCGCAGCAGTGTCCGATGCCTCACTCATGGCGGAGCATGGCACTGCACACCTGCAGCACCACGGGCCACATGTTCCACTTCACCTCCAGAGCAGAGCCCACAGGCTCGGGGGGGGGGGGGGCGCAGCACCGTGCAGCAGGAGTGTGGTCCCCCAGGCTCACACACCTGCTGCAGGACCCAGTTCCAGGAGTTGGACAGGGAGTTGCCCATCACAGGTTGGGCCCTCACAGTCCTCAAGTCCCAGTTGAGGCCAAGCCACACCCACTGTGGTGCTGACCACCTGGGAGCAGCTGCTTGGATGAGCTCTAAGCCCAATAGCCCACCTGTGGTGACACTGGGTCCAAGGCAGTGGGGCACCGCCGCCTCAGCACGGAGCAGTGGTCACCACCTTGGCAAAGAACACACAGTACCTTTTGTGAGATGGCCAAATGCCTGGCGGACAGCGCTTCATGCTGAACATGTACACAGCGGCCTCTGCAGTGCTGAAGAGACGGCAGAAGCACAGGAAGGCGCACACGGCCACAGCGGACGCAGCTTTCCCATCCTAAGACGAGGACACAGGCCCTTCACCTGACTGCTCAATGGTGCGGAGGGCTCTGCTGGCTCCTATAGACTCCCCCACTACACAGTGCCAGGCATGGCACAGACATACGCACCCTCTAACCTTGTGTATGTTCAGGAACATAGAGCCCGGCAGAGAACGAGCACAACTGGCCAGACAAGCACAACTGGCCAGCTCCTGCGGCCACCATCCCACACAACCTCAAGCTTGACCCACGGCCCCACAGACTCAACCCCTTTCCCTGAATCTGCCAGCACTGTCCCTGGCGTGAGCCCTGAGTGCTTCCTGTAGTGTCATGCCCTGGGGAAAGCTCACAGATGCTCCCTCACTCTGCAGATCCAGACACCCAAGCAGAGGAGGTGGCGGGCCATGACCAGGCAGAGACCTGATGCAGGATGCACAGGTCACGGTGCCCAGGGATGCCCTCACCAAGAGCTCTTCCACAGGCAGGAGTCACCCCACTGGGCAGTCCGTGTGCCCTGGGGCAGGAACCCCTCTGCTTGCTGCCTGCCCCACCCAGGGAACAGTGCCTGCTCCATTCCAGCAGGCTAGTTCTGGTGGAAAGCAGGAGCACAGCCGAGCCGGCCCCTCCGACTCACCATACAGTGCACAACACAGACGTTCCTGTGGTCCTGCCGCAGCCAGGAGTGCATGTTCCTGCAGGTGGTGTACAGGCTGTGCAGGTGTGGGGCCCGCCTGGCTGCCCAGCCGCACTCGGAGACCTGTAGGAGGGGCCAGCTCGGCTCAGCTCATGCGTTGATGCTGTGTACTGGCCCACGCCTCACTCGTGCCCACCATGTGCCACACTGTCCTTCTCTGAAGTGTGCTGAGAAGGTGCCCAAGGCCCTCCTCAGTTGATGTTCATGTACAGTGGACCTGTGACCCTCCTGGGACACCTTTTCCTGTGCTTTGGGTCAGCCCGAACATGTGACACCTGTTTAGCACATGTTCAACACAGGAGCTCATGGCCACACTGCCCTGGAGGTCAGGAGCAGCAAGGTAGGGACACCTGGTCTGATGACACAGTGACCCCCAGCCCCATGGCTCTCTAAGACCCTGGGCTCCTGCCACAGCCCACCCGTCCCAAGCCCTGGTCACCTGCAGGCTACATGGGTGAGACAGGTCAGTGCAGGATGGCAGCCAGGTGGCTCATTACCACATGAACCTATGTTAAGTGGGGAACAGCCACCAGGGTCACGCCATGATGAGCAGGGGACACTGACCCGGTTGTGGAACTTGGAGGCCCGGTAGGTTCGTGGGGACAAGTTGTAGACAGCATAGTGCCCTGGGTGCTTGGCGTCCAGGAACAGCCGCACGTCCTCAATGTTATTCTTGATGGCTGACTCCACGCCTTCGGCTGGGAAGGACATCACTGAAGAGAGCAGCCTGTCAGCCTCCATCCAGGCAGCCTCCTGCAGCCTTCCCAGTTGCCCTCTGGCCTCCTGGCGTTTGGGGATGCCTGACCTGGGCTGCTAACCAAGGTGCAAAGACCACCCCTATGGGAGACCCCACAGAACAGCCACGGGGGCTCCAGGAGGCCTTCCCTCACAGGGGTGCCAGCAGGGTGCCCAGGCATCAGGAGACACTTCTGGTTATTTTGTGCCTGGAGAGCCACATTCAGATGTGCAGCCTGGCATCGGAGCTGCAGGCAGAGCCTGGAGGTGTGTGGACACAGGGCCCTGCCTGCAGTGCCTCTGGGAGCCTCCTGGGGGCTCATGTCGGGGAGGGCCAGAGGCTACCCTGGCCAACATACCAGCAATTCTAGATGTGATGTAGGATATGTCCAGGTCACCCTTGGCATAGCTGGAATTGGAAGAAGAGCACGAGGTTACTGCAGGAAGCACGTGGCAGTCACCCCAAGGCACTCTTGCTGTAGGCGCACCCCACCAGCAGGTGTGTGTGTGGACACAGGTGCATGTGCGCGCAGGGTTCTGTGTGTGTGGAGCTAATACCTAACCAGAGGTGAACAGGAAGCGGGCGAGGCAGGCCCAGCAGGGCCTTTAGCCACCTTACCACTTTCCTGAGTGTTGGGGGCTGATCTTGAACAAGATGTGAACACAGTTAAGACTGCTGCAAAGGCCAGCAGCCTGAGGGCAGGACACACCTAGAGCCACACAGGCCACAGAGAGCCAACAGACACTGAGGGAAGGCAGGAGGGGAGCTGCAAGCTCCTGAGACCCACCCTGCGGTGGTCCTGGCCACCTCCTAGAGACCAACTGTCCTCTGAACAGTTCTATAGCACCAACAGAATGCTGACAGAACTCCTCAGTGACAAAGAGAAGGTGACAATCCTATTCTAAACTCCAACTCAATAAACAGTCATGCAAGCACAGCCAACACACTCTGGGAGGTGGGACCAGGAGCAGGCCAGTCAGCATGCAGAGCAGCTGGGCCACAGCACCCACCACAACTGGGCAGGGAAGCAAGCACACCACAGACCAGGGTGGGCACCCAGGTGTTGTCAGCAGAGGGGTGCTCACCAGCCGGAGCCAGCAAGAGGTCAACAGAGTGAGGCCCAGATAGGTGGAGGCCCAAACACAAGACGTATTCACAGTAATCTTAACATCGTGCGTGGGGTGGGGGACGCTAGGGGTTGGACCCATGGTTCTCCACCACTGAGCTACATGCCAGCCCCCGCTTTTAAATACTTTTAGTTGAAGATAGACACAATACCTTTATTTTGTTCATTTTTATGTGGTGCTAAGGATCAAACCCAGTGCCTCACACATGCTAGGCAAGCACTTTACCACTGAGCCCCAGCCCCCAGACCTGTTTTTTTAAAAAAATTCTTTTAGTTTATTTATTCTATTCTATACGACAGCAGAATGCAATTCAATTCATATTAGACAAATAGAGCACAATTTTTCATGTCTCTGGTTGAACACCATTCATGTCTTCACACATGTACCTAGGGTAAGAATGTCTGTCTCATTCCACCGTCTTTCCTACCCTCCTGCCCCCTCCCATCCCCTCCCTCCCCTTTGTCCTATCTAAAGTTTGTCTATTCCTCCCATGATTCCCCCACCATCCCCATTATGAATCAGCATCTTTATATCAGAGAAGACATTTGGCATTTGGTTTTGGGGGATTGGTTTACTTCACTTAGCATTATATTTTCCAACTCCACCCATTTAACTACAAATGCAATGATTTTATTCTCTTTTAATGCTGAGTAATATTCCATTGTGTATATATACTTCGTTTTCTTTATCCATTCATCCACTGAAGGGTATCTAGGTTGGACCCGCAATTTAGTTATTGTGAATTATGCTGCTATAAACATTGATGTGGCTGTGTCCCTGTAGTATGCTGTTTTTTAAATCTTTTGGGTATAAACAGAGGAGTGGGATAGCTGGATCAAATGGTAGTTCCATTCCAAGTTTTCCAAGGAAACTCCATACTGCTTTCCAGATTGGCTGCACCAATATGCAGTCCCACCAGCACTGTATGAGTGTGCCTTTCCCCCCACATCCTCGCCAACACTTATTGTTGTTTGTATTCTTGATAACTGACATTCTGACTGGAGTGAGATGGAATCTTAGAGTAGTTTTGATTTGCATTTCTCTAATTGCTAGAGATGTTGAACATTTTTCATATATTTGCTGATTGACTGTAATCTTCTGAGAAGTGTCTGTTTAGTTCCTTGGCCCATTTATTGACTGGATTATTTGGGGGGGGGGGTTGGTGTTAAGTTTTTTGAGTTCTAACATATCCTGGAGATTGGTGCTCCATCTGATGTGTGTGGGGTAAAAATTGCTCCCATTCTGTAGGCTCTCTGTTCACTCACTTTTTCTTTTGCTGGGAAGCTTTTTAGTTAGAATCCATCCCAGTTATTGATTCTTGATTTTAATTCTTCTACTATAGGGAGTCTTATTAAGGAAGTCAGGGCCTAATCCTACATGATGGAGATTTGGGCCTACTTTTTCTTTTATTAGGTACAGGATCTCTGGTTTAATTCCTAGGTCCTTGATTAACTTTGAAATGAGTTTTGTGCCATGGTGAGAGATGGAGGTTTAGTTTCATTTTGTTGCATATGGATTTCCAGTTTTCCCAGCACCATTTGTTGAAGAGCCTATCTTTTCTCCAATATATGCTTTTGGTGCCTTTTTCTAACATGATATAACTTTATTTATGTGGGTTTGTCTCTGTCAGACCTTTTTAATTTTTATTTTGAGACAGAGTCTTGCTAAGTTGCTGAGGCTGGCCTCAAACTTGACATCCTTTTGCCTCTACCTCCCAAGCTGCTGGGATTAGAGTCATCACTGTGCCTGGCTTAATCTATTTATTTTTCCCCATAGCTTTATTGAGTTAAAATTGAAGTACAATAAAATGCACATATTTGAAGTATGAACAGAAATATATGAAATAAAGAAGAAATAATACAACTAAAATCTGATGAAAACTAAACAAGTCTAATTAAAAAAAGAACAGAGAGATTAATACCAATGGAAAACGAGCTATCAAAATAACCCTATAGATGCTAAAAACATATTAAGGTCATATTACAATTATATGCCAACGTAGTGACAGCTTATATAACATGGTCATATTAGAAAAAGATCCGTATGCTGCTGAGAAGAAAGTGTATTCAGTCACTGATGGATGCAATATTCTATGGATGTCTGTTAAGTCTAAGCTATCTATTATATTTCTTTACTTCTATAGTTTTTTATTTTTAATTTTCAATGGAACTTTATTTTACTTATTTATATGCAGTGCTGAAGATTGAACCCAGAGCCTTACACATGCCAGGCAAGTACTGAGCTACAACCCCAGCCCCTCTACAGCTTCTTTATTTCGTTTTTGTTTGGAGGATCTATCCAGTGATGACAGAGGCTTGTTAAAGTTACCCAGTATTATTGTGCTGTGGTCTATTTGATTCTGGATATCGAGAAGGGTTGATGTACATAGATGCTCCATTGTTTGGGCTATAAATATTTATGATTGTTAAGCCTTGTTACGCAGTATGAAATGGCTTGGCTAAATCTTAACATTTTAAAAGTTTGTTTAGACCCACGTGCAACCAGCGAACTCAGGGTGAGAGGACCTCCCTAAAGAAGACAAAAAGCAGAAGACTACAGCAAAGCACAGGCAAGTCTCATGCTCTGGTGCTGCTGCAGGATGAGGCACTTAACACAAGCCAC
Organism: Spermophilus citellus; assembly: GCF_964194105.1. NCBI lineage: Eukaryota > Metazoa > Chordata > Mammalia > Rodentia > Sciuridae > Spermophilus > Spermophilus citellus. The sequence continues at coordinate 448,568 of NC_138189.1, forward strand.
AGTCTGGGACAAAGTATTTTCTGTGGGGCTGGGGCTGTGGCTCAGTGGTAGAGTGCTTGCCTAGCATGTGCGAGGCACCAGGTTTGATTCTCAGCACCACATAAAAATAAATAAAGGTCCGTTCACAACTAAATACACACACACATAATGTATAACTGGATTTAAAAAAGTATTTGCCATGTGTTTCTACACACACACACACACACACACACACACACACAGTGATTCAGAGAACATTTAGTATCAGCATGAAAACAGGAACAAAAACCCAGCTGTATGTGCTGGCAAATGCCTGTGATCTTTGCTACTTAGGAGGCTGAGGCAGAAGGGTCGCAAGTTCCAGGCCAGCCTGAGCAACTTAGAAAGGCCCTGCCTCAAAAAAATGGAAAGGGCTGGGGATGTGGCTCTGGGGTAAGGTGCTGTCCTAACATGTGTGAGGCCCTGGGTTCAAGTCCCAGCACCACTAAACAGATGAATGAGTGAACAAACCTCCACAGCCAACAGCAAAGGCAGACCCACACACCTGAGGGGGAGCACCACCCACCCACAGGGCCTGGCTGCCCCTCCAGGATGACACACACGCCTGGCTGCCTGGCACAGTGGGCAGAGCAGAGGCAGCAAGACGCCTGGCCCAGCACAACGTAGGCATCGGGTGCACCCACACCTCAATCCCAACCTCCCCTGCCGGGTGAACCTGGGGGCTGGCCGTGTGAGCATCACACACGTGTGCAAGGCTGTCAGCCTGCACCCCAGACTGAGAAGAGCCGAGGCTCCAGCTGCTGGGACAGGGCAGCCATGGACACTGTGAGCAGCTCAGGGCTCAGGGCCACCGCCACCCATCCCCACACCTGGGCCCCTTCAGTGGGAAGAACCAAAAAATGAAGAAGCAAGCTGGGGATGCCTGGCACGCACAGGGGCCTAGGGTCCACCACACACACGCAGAGGGGCTTGCTGCTACTTCTAAAGTTCATCTCACACACGGTGTCTGCAGGACAGTGTCCAACTCAAGCATGCACCCCAGGCAGACATGCACACATGCAAGCACATACACATGTGTACATGTGGACACCTGTCCCTGCCTGGGCTGAGAACACCTGTGCACACCAAGGCATCATGGCACACAGAATGAACAAATAAAAGGAGGCCAGAAAGCCCCACACCTGCAGAGTGTGGAGGATGGGGCTGGTCCTGATGCCCACACACAGCATGGTTCCTCAGTGCTCCCTCAACAGCACCCGAGCGGCCAGCAGAAGCAGTATGGGGACCAGGGCCAGCAGGGCTGAGCCCCAGACATAAGGCTGTACTCTGGGGCGTCCCTAGCCTGCAGTGGTGCTCTATGACCACGTGCTCAAGCCATGTGGCCAGGAGACCTCATCGATGAGGGGACATTATGCCTTACAGTCACTTCACCTGTCATACACCCAGAAAAACAATGTGACAGTGTGTTGGGGACTAGGGCGAGGGGCCCAGGCTGGGCACAGCCCAAGCCCAGGGCCAGTCCCAGCAGGAGTCTAGGCATGGGCTTCCCCAGCTCCGTGGTGCTGGGCTCACTCTGAGTCTGCCTGTGGCTCTGCCCTTGGCACTGGGGACAGATGGGGCGTAGACCACACTTACTTAGCAACAGACTGGATGACCTTGGAGGAGGTGTCCTTGAGGTTAGTGAAGAGTCGCTCGGTCCCACCCCGCAGGATGTCCAGGAGCCCACTGTGAGGCTGGTCATACTCAGCCAGTGCCAGGCCTGCAGGATAGGCAGGGTGTGGTGTGTGAGGGTGCCTGCAGCACGGAGGTGTGTGGGCCCTGGGAGGCGCTGCTGGCCCAGCCCACACCCAGGAGTGCGCCTGCCTGGGCCCTAGCAGTCTGACAGCTATTTCCCCGTCCAGAGGCAAGGCTTGCAGCTGGAGCTGTACCCTCCGTGGCACTGTGGGCAGAGGCCACGCCACCCCGGCTGTGAAGTCAAAAAGTGGAGGCTGACCAAAGTGGACCCTGAGAGCACAGGTCCTGCAGCGAGAACTCACAGGCTTCAGTGTGCAGGTGTGGATGCGACCAGGCTCCAGGTCCACATGGCTACCACACTGCACCTGCTGGGCCCCGTGGGGTGGATCCGGAGTGCCCAAACACAGGGAAGCCAGCTGGTGGGGCCAAGCCCTCTCCTCAGGAGACCAAGAGGACTGGGCGGGGGGCCTGGCCCATGGCCAGCATGTGCCCATGTCCCTGCCCCAGCACCCTCCCCTCTCCCCCAGGCCCAGGCCCCCACAGATACGCTCACAGAAGCCCACTCTGCACCAGGAAGAAGGCCATGCTCTAGCACATGGCAACTCAAGCCACGGGCACAGGTGGCCCCCAGCCCTGCAATCTCTCCCGCAGCCCAGCTCTACTCCCCACTCTGCCCCTGTCCTCAGCTCCCGGGAGGGACCCTGGAACATGCCTATTTCAAGGAAGCCAGTTTCCCTGTAGCCTCGGGCTGTGTAAGACAGCCCAGACACTGATGGTGTAGGTGGCTTTGGGCCGCAGAGAGTCAGACTGACTTCTGGGAAAGCTGGAGACTGAAGTCAGCTGCACCTAGGAGCCTGGCCCCAGGATGACCCTGGCCATGAGCTGGATCCAGGTGCTGACCACCCCTGGGACAGGACCCCGGAGACCTGTGCCTGGCCTCTCCTGGACCTTGCCCCACTCCCAGGAGCCCACGCCACACATTGCGTGCATGAGCTCAGCTGAGCCATGAGGCTCGGGAGTGCAGGGACCAAGCCTCGTCGTCTCTCACCACCAGGCTAAAAGTCCCACAGGAGAGGGAGTTGGGGCTCCATCTCAATATGTGCCAGGTGCCCAGCGCACAACAGGGGGTGGACAGTGGGCACAAGTACTCACCTCCACTGTAGCCACAGCTCACAGGGCCTCCGGCGGGGGGTGGCACTCGGGATGGCCCTGGGTTCCCACAGCCTCCATTCTGCTCCAGCAGCTATAGGAATCAACAGCATGGCGTTGGCGCCCTGGGGAGCCAGACTGTTATGCACCTGCCTCAGCTTAAACACGCGGCCCTCCACTAAGCTGCTCTTCTGCCTGCTAAGGGTCTAGGTGGAGGGCAGGCCACTGTGGACCCAAAACACTCAGCATGGGGAGGAAGCGGCTGTGGGCCTCAACCCACACCTGGCTGAGCGCCCTCCCCCACCTCTCCAGCTTCTTCCCTATCCACCCAACCACGGGAGGCAGATGCATGGTGCATGCAGACGAGAGGCACAGGCATCTGGGTGCCCGGGCTAGGGCTGCTCCCTCCACCACGGCGCAGCCCCGCTTGGGGAGTGGGCCCCAAGGAGCAGCGTGACAGCCTTGTAAGCCGAAAGGTCAGAGTGTGCTTGGAGTCCCCATGGACCAGTGCACCTCCTCAGTGCACACCCCAAGGAGAGTGAGGCCCATGGCCCCTACATGCCACCTGGCCCCTATAACCTCCACGGCCTGCAGCATACTCTGCTGGGGCCCGGAGTTGCCCTGGCCACAGAGCAGTCACCGAGAGGTGTGGACATGCCTGCCAGCTCTTCTCTTCAAAACAGACCAGCCATCCTACCTCCACAAAAATTTCTCATTGAGGCCCTCAGTGCCACCAATCGGCCACCCCAGACCTTCAGGATTTCCTCCCTGGCACCCTTCCACTAGCCGTGCCCTATTTCCTGCTGCTCCCCAACATATGAATCATAAACCTTAGCCTCCTATGCCCAACTCCCTCCTGGGGTCCTGGGTGAGCGTGCAGGCCAGCAGAACTCCCGTGCCCTGTACCACCCCCAGCAGCACAGACAGCACCGTCCCACCACACGCCCTGCTTTGACAGCCCCTGGAAAACCCTGTTTCCAGCTGTGAGAGACACAAGGAGCTGACAGACAACCAGAAAGCAAAGAGGACAGGGCCTCGCCTTCACAGGAGGCAGAGCCAGAGAGGAGGGGTGAAGTCTGGCCTGAGCCCTGAGCTGCACAGATGGGTCCCACTCCCAGAGGTATGGGCAGACCTCATGGCTACCTCAGGAAGAGTCTTGCAGCTAAGTGCCAGGGCCCTCCTGACCTGCCCACTTTCCTGGGTATGTAGCCACAGGGAGCCTCAGCCCAACAGCTGGCTGGGGCCTGGACAGTCCCAAAGCCATGTGAGCCAGCTGTGGGTGGAGACTGGACATGATCATAAAGCCACAGAAGGACACTTGACCCCAGAAACCGTGACATGCAGAAAACAACACACATCAGCAGAATCTGGACAAGAACCACCAGACAGTTGGGATGGAGTGACCCTTGGGCCTAAAGTGTGCGCAGAGCATCAGGGCTCCAGTCAGGACCAATGCAGTGCCTGGGTCTTAAACCTGGCTGCGGGGCAGGACTCCAGCCTGCACAATAGCTGCTAGCCCACGAGGACCTGGAACTGCACACAGAGCAGTGACAGGACACCCTTACCTCCGTGATGGGTGCCTTGGGGTTCAGATTCCTGGCTGCGGCCATCTCCTGCAGCTGGCGGACCACCTCTGTGATGGACAGCCGCTCCTCAGGGTTGACCCTCAGCATGGCACCTGAGGTAGAGCACAGCAGCCCACTGGACCCCATGTCGGCTCCAGGGCAGAGCACGGCCAACTCTCACCTGGTTAATACCAGAGTGCCAACTCTGGGAGCAAGGGAGAGCAGCAAAGCAAAGCACAACCATAAAACTGAACCAAGTTATCAGAAAGGTGCTAGAGCGTCGCAAGTTCAGTGGGGCAGAGGCTGAGGTTCCATGGAAAAGCACGAGTGCAGGAGCTGTGGGCAGCAGGTGAGGGGCACCCAGGCCCCTGCACCCACCAGCCTGAAGGGAACTTACGAATGAGGCTGTGGAAGATGGTGTACCGAGAGTCGTCCCCGGGGATCGAGTACTTCCCGTTGACTATGCGAAGCTTTGCACCATCCTCAAAAGGGTGCTGCCGGAAACACAGCAGGTACAGGATGCAGCCCAGGGCCTGCAGGGAGAGCAAAGCTGAGGCGGGCCAGGCCAGGGGACCAGGGCATGGGCTGAGTAGGGCAGAAGAGCAGCCCTTTCCTCAGGGACCCCTTTCGTGCTCTTGGTCCCACCCCACAGGAAGCCTAACCCTTTCCACCCTACCCGACACACGAAATGTCCAGGCTGCAGGATTGAAGCACCAAACTCTCATTTTCAGATCAAAAGGTCCCTCAAAACCATACAGCTAGGGCTGGGGCTGTGGCTCAGAGGTACAGTACTAGCCTAGCATGCGTGAGGCACTGGGTTTGATCCTCAGCACCACATGGAAAAAAAAAAAAAAAGGTATTGTGTCCACCCAGAACTAAAAAATGAATGTTAAAATAATGATAATTAAAAAAAAAAAAACCTACACAGCTAAAGCACAGGGACATGAATTGGGCCACTGGGCACCAAGGAGGACCTCGCCACGCAGCTGCCAAGGATTCGTAGCCACAGCAGTGGCTGGGTAGCTGGCTGCTTGCTGCTCAGGGGAGAGACCCAGCCTCCAAGTCACACAGGCCTCCTGTCCACCATGTAAGTGCAGCATGGCCACCCTCAGTCCAGGTGGCAAGGCCCTGGAGAGGAACAGGGAGCCCTGGGCTCACCTGACCCGGAGCTTAGGCCAGGCAGACCCCCCACTGCCTGGTGTCTGTGCTGCCTTGGAGCGCACTGATCCCCAGCTGGCTCTGCTCAACTGGGTTCCCCCAGAAGGTGTCACCAGTGCTCTTCAGCAGACCAAGACAAAAGGAAAGGAGGAGGCCCAGGGGACAAGGGTTGCTGGGTCTGCAGGCCTGTTCAAGCCAGGTGCCATTAGGCAATCAGCCTCACCCAGATGTCCTGCTTCTCTCCGATGGGGAAGTTGGAGTACAGGTCTACGATTTCTGGGGTTCTGTACATGGGTGTGGTGTTCCTCGTGATCTGAAGAAAAACACAAGTGTTTCAGAGCAAAGTTACGTGTAAGCCTTACTTTTTGTTTCACATCAAAACCCTGCAACAGGGACTGGGGCTGTCGCTCAGTGGCAGAGCGTTTGCCTACCATGCATGAGGCACTGGGTTTAATCCTTAGCACCACATAAGAGTAAACCAGTAAAACAAAGCATTCTGTCCATCTGGTCTATACAACAACAAACCCTGCAACTTTTTAAACTCTACCACAGACTAGGTGGTGCCCTGTCCTGTCATGGAGTCCCAGAGGCCTTGGTCACCCACTTTTAACAGGACCCTGCTGTCTACGCAGGAGAGGCACATCTCAGTCGGCTGAGCCCACTCCAGGCACTACATGCAGACCGACCACAGGAGGGCCACGTGAGCTGGGGTGCTGTGTGACGGAAGCTTCCACACAGACACTATTGTGGACACAAAAACCTCTGTAACAAGAGAAGTGACCACATGTATTGGCTGGCCAGGTCTAAAAACTGAGCCCCATGTACTTAAGAGGGCCACACCCACACAGCACAGGAAATGTGAGTCTCAGTGCAAGGCTCAAGCATACAGCCACCCCCAAGTCACAGATGCCACAGGGACAGCCAATGCCCAGGAGCCACATGGCAGCAGCCACTTCTTCAACAGATGGGATACAGGATGCACTGTCCTCTGAAAGACCTGTGGTCCACAGGCAACAACCTGAGGCTGGCAAGTGGGCAGCCACAGGACAGTGGTGCAGGGTGGGGCACAGTGCCACCAGAGCTCCCAGCAGAAAGGACACACAGCACGACCACTGCAGACTCACTTCAGGATGGGGGAGAAGAGCAGCCAAGAGCGGGGCAGTGTGAAGACACCCCTGCAGGACCAGGAGGAAACTGAGCAGCAGGGACCCGGAGCCACGACGGGAGGGCACCTGGCGATTGCTCCCCAAAGCACTGTCCAACAAACTAGCGAGGAGCGACCTTCCTGAAGGACACGCACAGCCAGGAGCTCTGGGCTCAACCTGATGGCACCTGGGGCTGCAGCTGGGAAAACTCACATCAGTAACACCACTGGTAGCTGAGCTCTCGCCAAGGAGGGAGCAGAGCCAGAAGCCCTTGGGCTGGCTGGTGTGGAGCATGGCATAGACCTGGGGCTGCGGGCTGAGGGCACACAATTCACATGTGAACACATGCACGCAGATGTGTACACCAGTGAGCACATCTGCTCTGGCGTCTCAGAGGAGGCAATCTCAGGGCCTCGGGGTAGCAGAGAACCATCAGTACTCCTGTCACCAGCATTCCAGATGATGGTGAGAGCCATTCTCTACCACACTGACACAATGCCACAGACCAGGCGAGCACGAGTGGGCTGCTCTGGCTCCTGGTTCTGCCCACGGTCACAGGTGCACATCTGTGGCAGTTGTCTTGCTGGCAGGGCCCCAAGGCAGCCCAGCTCATGTGGAGGCAGCAGAGCACCCTGCGCACTGCCATCTGTACGTCGTGGTGCTTTACTGCTGAGCTGCACCCCAGTCCTTTTTATTCTTTGAGACAAACTTGTCATCCTTCCACCTCCGCCTCCATAGTAGCTAGGATCACAAGTGTGACCACCATACACAGCTCTCCCTTCGTGTAAAGCCACCAAAGGGCTCTACCTTGGTGACTCATCTAACCCTGATGGCCCTACAAAAGACTCCCGTGAGCCTCAGGGTAGGTTTCTACCCCCTTGGGGCCTCATGATGGGATTAAACTACAACCTGTGTTCAGGAGAAGGAACCATATTTAAACCACAGCAGATGAAAAGGGTCAGAACCTGGAGCCAGCCTGAAGCAGATCTAGGATATCCTTGTACCACAATTAAGGACACATGCTCACCATGGGAAATGTGGCACCACAGTCCCCGTGAAGACAAGCGAGCGGGCACGAGCTCCTGCCTCAGCCACGTGCAGAGCATCGAAGGCTGCGCAGCAGCACAGAAGGCTCAAGGGGAGCTGCACTGCAGGCAGCCCAGGGCAGCCAGCTCACACACCTCCAGCAGGCCCTCTGTGGCGGGTGGCAGCATGCTGTAGGAGCACCAGATACACGGCACCCCATGGTCTGTCCACACTGGAGATGGCTGATGGCGCTACCTCCACTGGTACTAGATCCTCGGGGCCATGGGGACCTCCTCCCCATACTCTTGTGCAGAGTGGGGCTGTGAGGCAGCCAGCAAAGGCCAGGCCTCCTCCCTGTGCTCTGACCAGCTCAGCACATGGCCCAATTCCTCCTGAGGAATTGGCCAGCCAACCCGAGACGACATGGCTAGGAACTCAGCATGTGGCCCTTTCAGTAGGCCTGTGACAAAAGTGGAAGACCAGGAAGCATGGCTCTGATCCAAGGACATGCTCCTGGGAGCCCACAGCTCTTTGGTAAGGCCTGTTCCGTGTTAAGAAGTAGGTGTTCTTCTCAGGCAGCAAGCAGGAGCAGCACTACCTCCTCCCACACCACCTGCGTATGGGAGGAAGGTGCACACCTCTGCACAGAGCAACCTGGCCACAAGGCAAGCTCCACGCAGGACACACTGATAGGGGCCAACCCTCCATGCACAATGCCCCACAGAAGGGCCATCTCCCACCACCCTCTGAAGCCTTCTGTCAGACTCCGTGCCCCAGCCCATGGCTTTCTGCTCTGAACAGTTCTGTCTATGGGATTCACACAGACACTGTGAGCTCAAGCTACTGTAGAACTTGAGCCACAGTGCAGCCCACCTGCTGCATGATCTCCTGGACAGAGCCACATGGAGGTGCACTTCTAAACCATACTTTTGAAAAACAGGAGATGGTGATGGTGATAGCTGCACAACGCCATGAACAAGCACACATTAACACCACTGAACTGTGCACTTAAAGGGACTACCATGGCACATCTGTGTGCACCTAACAATAAACATCCAAGGGAAAACAGGCATTAAGATATTCAGAGCCATCTGCTGCGAGGAAGAGGGTGAGATGAGAAGGATATTGTGGAGGGCAGATGGAGGGCAGCCTGGAACAGGACAAGCCCCCAGGACACCAGGCCCAGTTGTGGTTCACAGGGACATGCTCAGGCTCGTACATGAGGGATTGAGAAGGGAAAGGAAAGGGACTGCGGAAGGACCTAGGAGCAGCACTCGGGCAGCAGGCCTCACCTCCTCCTCCACCATTGCTCGCTTCTGGGCGCTCCAGCTGTAGTCAGGGTAATGCGAAATGGTTGTGGCACTGCCAAAGTCACACAGCTTAATGGTCCCCTGGTTGCTAAGCAATAAGTTCTCAACCTGCAAAATTCCAGAAGACAGTACTTATAAACTTGGGGTGCAGACAGAGCCTAGACCTCAGCAGAAGCCAATGAGAGCATGAGGTAGAACCAGTGTCTCACCAGACAGTCCCCTGCACCAAGTCAAGGCTGCTGGCCACAGAGCCACCAGAGGACCCACAAGGCCTGCAGCACTGCAGTGTGGAGGTGCAGGAGGTGCTGCAGGCTGGCAACAGCCTGATGGGGCAGGAGGAGGGAGCAGAGGGGCTGCTCTCCCAGGGAAGCAATTCGAGGTCTTAGGTCCTTCCTGAGCAGAAGTAATGTGTACCTATTTTAATTAAACACACACTTTGAGAAATCGTCTTTTATTTTATTTTTTTTTTAGTAATAGGGGTTGAACCCGGGGGGGTGCTTAACCATTGAGCCACATCTGGAGCTCTGTTTTATATTTTATTAGACAGGGTCTCACTCAGTTGCTAAGTGCCTCACTATGTTGCTGAGGCTGGCTTTGAACTTGTGATCCTTCTGTCACAGGAGGATCCTCCTGTGATCTGCTGGGATTATAGGCATGTACCACTGTGCCTGGCTTCTTCCTTCTTCTTTTTTCTTTTTCTTTCTTTTTTTTTTTTTTTTTTTTTGGTACCAGGGATTGAACCCAAGGGCACTTAACCACTGAGCCACATCCCCAGCCCTTTTACATTTTATTTAGAGACAAGGTCTCACTAAGTTGCTGTTGTTGGCTTTGAACTTGGGATCCTCCTGTCACAGCCTCAATTCAGAAAATTTTAAAGTTGAAATTAACCATAAATCAAGCAGATCACCCAAATCAACAACATGAGACCGACAATGAGCCTTCAAGAAAGTGGAAGAAAAGAGAATATAAGATACCTTTTACACTGAACACATCAAGAGCCTAGGAATACGCCCAAGAAAAGACGGGCAAAGACCTCGGTGCAGAAAGCATAAGATGAGGGGCACTTTCAGATCCTGAACCAACAACTAATCACGCTCCCACATGAAGTGCAACTGTATAGATGTCGGACCTACCCCAAGGGCCGCAGGGTGTGGGTGGCTGTCTGTGATCCCAAGTCCACTCTGGCTGCCGCCAGCTTTGGTGCAGCCAAACAGCCAGGAAGGCTTTTACGATTTAATTTACTTTACTTCTTTATGCAGTACTGGGGTTGGAACCCAGGGTCTTGCCCATGCGAAGAAAGTGCCCTGCCTCTGAGCTATACTACCAGGCCAGTTCTTACATTTTTAATGACTGAAAAATGAAAAAAAGATTACATTCCACGATACATAAAATCACAGAAAATACCAACTCCAGTTCATGGTTTTACTGGCACCCAGCCACACCCACTCATGTTATAGGATTTCCTATGCATTGAAACCCAGAGGCCAGCAGAGCCAGGGTCCTGATTCCTGAAGTCTGGTGGTTTGTTGAATGACTTGTCAACCACTACATGAAGGTCAAAAATTCTGATGAAATTCTTAAAAGTTCTGGGCAGAATTTGAAAAAGGCATTCAACAGTCTGCATGGAAAGCTAAATGGCCAAAGAGGCTGCAACCTGTGAGACTGCATGGACAGCCAGATGGCCAGAGAGGGCCCAACCCTAGAGACCAGACTTAGGCCTTCAGGAGACTTTGGTACCAGCACAGGGAACCTGGCCCAAGAGCACCACCAAGACGCCATGCTCATGACAAAGTGGCACCATGGGACAAGCGAGAGGATAATGACTTGGTCCCAGTTCAGAAAAGTAAAACACTGACACTCCTAAGCTCAAGCAAAAGCACAAGTCCTTTAGAAGACAGTACACAAGGCCACCTTCCTGTGGGACAAAATGGCCTCCTCAGGAAAACAGAACAGACTCCTGTGCAGAGAGCCTGGGGCTCTGGCTTACAGGAAGAACACTCAACACAGGGCCTTCCCTGAGAGCGCGAGTGCAGCCAGATGAGGCCTACCCCACACAGCAGCACCAGCATCTGCACACGCCAGGGAGAGGACAACGAGACAGGGACCTCCCCAAGAGGAACCCACATCCAGTAGACATGAGCAGCCAGCTAGTCTCACTGACAGGAAGGATGGCAACCTCGGCCCCCCATAGGCTGCAGAGTCGCAGCACCTGCGGTACCAGGGCAGGCAAGCAGGAAGCCAGGTGGGGTCCGCCAGGATCAGCCCATGCCCTCCAGCCACAGCTCCCTGCACCTCCTGCCCACAGAGAGTGCCCTTCCTGAGGAACGGTGGGCACAGAGCAGCAGCCCACCATGAACAAGGCAGCAGTGTGGAAGCATTCACCCATGACAGATGCCCCAGGAGGTAGGGCCACATTTGAGGCAGGCAGATCTCATGGGCAACACTGAGCGAAAGCGGCCAGGCACAGGAGGACGTGTGCCACAAGAGTCCGTTCCTGATGTCCTAGGGCAGAAAGGCACACTGCCCTCAGTGGGTGCAGAACATGCATCAGTAGAGGAAATCAAGACACTGGGGTCAGTGTGGAGAGAGGCCCGGAGGCCTTGCTGAGCCCTGCAGTGGCTAGCATTTCATGGCTAGCGGCACTTGGGGTAGAAGAGCCTGGGTGGAGCTGTGTGTCCTGCAGCAGAGACCACAGGACACTGTGGAGCAAAGGACACCTCTTACTTGGAGGACAAGTGATGCCAACCAGGCCAAGCTCACAAACCGACTCTTTCCCCAACTTCACTAACTCTGTGTTTTCCATTTTTCTTAATACACACAAAACTCGCTGCACTTAAAAGACATAAGCCAGAAAATTCATTGTGCCACAAAAAACCCACCCTCCACTGGTGTCCACTGAGGAGCGGACACTACCCTACTGCGACTGGTGGCCCAGCCAGGATGGGCAGACACCTGCCTGGGCGCAGGTAGTGATGAGGTGGAGGGGATCGCTGCCCCACCTAGTGTCACTCAGCCAATTCCAGGTGAACAGACCAGACGCAGGAAAGGCCGACTGAGCACTCAGAGGGTCTGCCCAGGAGACCTTGGCTGCTTCTAGAGCCTGCGTGGTGGGCACTGCTTCAGGCTCACAGACCTCAGGAGATACAATACTTTGAGGAAAACTGGGGAACTTGGGAATAGGCTAGGCCCGAGCTGGAACTCCAGGTGACATTCGTTTGCTGGGCAACAACAGGGCTACAATCGACTAAGGAACATCCCTATTCCCACAAAGATGTGCGTCCAGGTCCCTAACGAGAGGGGTCAGGATAAGGACAAGCTTCAGACGTCAGATGATTCTCACAAATCTTGGTTTTTTAAAGATAGGATAAGGGAGTGAAAACTAGGCCACCACCAGAAGACTCCTGTGGCACATACTCTTGAGAACACAGTGGAGTTCCGATGAACCCACCACACAAGAGAGACAAGCAGCGGCAAAGCTGGCAGGAAGGGGACTGAAGAATAGAGCCTGACAACCACAATGTGACCCTCAACTGCACCACGCGGCAGGCCTGCTCCCACAGGCACTGCCCCCCCAGGGCTAGGCAGCAGGGACACCTGCTGGTGCAGGGTGGGAGACAGCAGGGAGAGCAAGGAGTGCAGGCCCAGAGCCCAGTCGCTTGGGTGAGAACACCCAAGAGACCAGAGGGAGCCTCCACGAAGCCTCGCTGTACCCCACAAGGACACAGGCAGGAAGGGACCCAGCAAGCACTTTTGATGGCAGCTGGTACCTTGAGGTCTCTGTGGATGACAGGTGGCTTCTGTCTGTGCATGTGCTGCACTGCTCTGCACGTCTGGTAAAAGATCTTCAGAATGGTGTCACAGGACAGAGGGCCTTTAGATTCAACTCTCTTTAGAAATTCCACCAGCTGCCCTAAAAGAGATAAGTACATTTAATCACCCCGGGGCTGACGGATGCCATATGCTTCGAGCCAGGTGCTCAGGTCCAGCCTTGACTGCCAGGAACCTGTACAGTTTCTAACCCACAGTCAGGGTCCAGCCTGACTCCCAGCAGTTCTCAGGCGGCTGTAGGAAAGTCTGTGGATAGGAGCCATAACTGCAGCCCTAGGTCTGGGGTAGGGGCAGGGGAGGGGAAGGGTAGTGTCGCAGTGGGAACTGGCGTGGGGCATCCTGGGGCAGCATGAGAAACACAATCATCACACTGCAGAGCTCTGAGTAAGGAGACACCCTGCAACTGGGCAGAGGACCAAGGTACCAGCACCAGGAAAAGGGGCTCACAGGCCCCCGTGACATGAAGTTGAGCACGCCACTGGAGGCAGCCATCAAGAAACGAATTGCTCATGGGAGATTTCAAGGTCTCTGGTGAAGCAACCACTGCCTGGTTAGGTTAGACATGGGGCTGGGGTGGAATACCACACTCAGCAGGAAAAGGAGAAATGGCTATATATCCATGACCAGGACACCTCCACAGCCACACTCCCAGCCTGACCCTACTAACTGTACAGGCACGTGGGCTCCCACATCCTGGCCATGGCTCTGCAGCCCAGGGACCACAGGCACACTGTGGTGGGCACAGCCCAGCCGCTCATGGCCTGGCCAACCAACAGAACTAGGAATCTCAGGTTAAGTTGGCTAGTGCACCAAAGGCAGGGCCAAGGACCTCAGCCTCTGGGGCTGGGCCACTGCTAGTAACCCTGTGCACATGCACAGAGCCTCCACAGGCTACTCACACTCAACCTATCCTCATTGCCTCACTCCCATCTAGCTGCAGTCCCCCTTCACCCTGAGATCCAACCAACTTTTAAAACCTGCACCCTTAGCAACCTACCCCACTCAGTACCAGAACAAGGAAACAGCCATGCCCGACAAGCCCCAGGTGCACACCCTGCAGCCACATGGCCCCACTCTGTCCCGCACAAGACTTCCACACCGTGGGTCTTTGGCTGGAAGGCCCCAGGCTCCCCTCCTTGGCTCATAGCCCAGACATTCATATCCAGGGGCCTCATCCAGCCACCCCATCTATGGGGACACTCCATCACAGGCTTCGGTCCTCCTGCACTGGCAATGCCTACACTCAACTCTGACTAAAGAATCCAGCTACGTTCCCTGGACAGTACCTGGGGCTGCACACAGCAGTGCCCACAGGAGGGTTGGGGAGGCACAGCAGTCTACATTTATGGCTCTGGAGGACAAGGTCCACACCTCACTGCACACAGCAGTGTCCCCAGGAGGCTGTCAGGAGGCGCAGCAGTCTGAACTTAAGGCTCTGGGGGACTACTTCCACGCTCAGTGCCTTCACTACACTATTAAAAGGAGGAAACACCCACTTTTGCCATCCTGGTCTCACTTGAACTCAGGAGTTAGGCCTTCTTATAACTGGACTTTTCAGCAGAAGACCCAGGCTCATGCCCACAGCACAGCCTAGGTAAACTCCTTCCCCTACACTCTGTGTTGCCACTTGGGATTTTAGATGTGCCTGAGCAGCCTCTGTGGTCCCCAACCAGAGCACCTCAGGCCCCACCTGACAGCCAGCCCACCCTGGCTCTAATCCCCACCTGAGCCAAACCCCTCCTTACCTCCAACCCACCTACTTGCCAGGATCTGCAGCACCTCAGAGGACCTGGGCACTCTTGGGGGAGGGGGGAGGGGCAGGGGCTCTCAGAGGAATGAGGGCACCTTGAGAGGAATGGGGGCCTTTCGGAGGAATGGGGACCTTAGAGGAATGAGGGTCCTCAGAGGAAGGAAGGCCCTTGGTGGAATGAGGGCCCTGGGGAGAAGTAGAGGCTCTGACAGAGTGCTTGTTCCCCACTCTGTCCTACACCTGGATGGCATGGCTGTGGTGTCCACAAGCACCCCAGGGGTCCCCAGGCAGCACCCCCTGAAGTGCACGATTTGTTGGCCCATCATGGGGATGAGGAACCTGGGTAACCACAGAAGGAAACAGCATTCCTTATGGAGCGGGGCTAGGCAGTGGCGGCCAAACCCTTTCCACAACACCCCGCACAGGGACAGCACCCAAGCCACTCCTGTCTCCTCCACACCACCCCAGTACAAGCGTCAGAGCACCTACACTACTCCCCATACCACCTCCAACCAAAGAAAACCAGGACTACAGAAGCAGGACCTGTAGTACACGAGGCTTCCTGCCATCCCAGGAAGGGGTTGGTGCACCGTGGGCCTCATCCTCAGGGTCAGGGAAAGCAGAAAGGACAATGAGACCCAGGCCTGACCCAGATCCCTGGCCCTCTGACCTGGCTATCAGTCCCAACCAGGAGCGCAGAGGTAATAAGCCAGAGCTTGGAGCAGCAAGCCCATAAGCTGAGAACAGGAGATGGGTCTGCCGTAGGCACAGGAAAATGCTAGAAGCAAGCTGGAGCCAACTGGCATCACTGAACAACACTGCACACGATGTACCACCAAGTTGCAGAGGTTTACTCAGGACCATAAATAGAACGAAGATGCTCCTGATCTCAGACAATACGTGCGTAAAAATTGCTTGGTCCTGTCCAGGCACGGTGGTACTCAGGAGGCTAAGGCAGGAGGACTGCAAGTTCAAAGCCAGCCTCAGCAACTTAGTGAGGCCCTAAGCAACTCAGGGAGACCTTGTCTTTAGATAAACAAAAAGGACTGGGGATGTGGCTCAGTGGTTAAGCACCCTTGAGTTCAATCCCTACTACCAAAAAAAAAAGAAGAAGAATACCTGGTCCTGACGTTTATAGCTAATTCTTGTTCATGTAGTTGTGGACGGACAGCATGCCTGTACTGTATCTGTTTATGCTTACGTGGTGCTAAGGGTCAAACCCAGTGCTTCACACATTCTAGGCAAGCACTCTGACATTGAACTAAGCCCCAGCCCCTGCAGCTGATTTTTAATGATTCAGCAAGAACCTGAGGGAGGTGAAGCAACTGTGAGAACATGTCACATACGGAAAAATCTAGAACATCTACACACTTGTTGCATGTTTCCTGGAGATTGAAAACTTCAGGATAAAAAGCTGAGAAAACAAAACACTGCTGAGGAGTTAATGTCTCCACTGTTACCTGATGGCATTCTCAGCTCCTGACCCCACAGTCATGTTTCCTGTCCCCAGCAGCAGGATAAGCAATGGGCAGATGAGCGGGGCAGTGGCAGGACAAGGCTGGAGGGGAAGCACTGCCAATGGAGCCACCAACCCAGGGCACCTGTGTGGTGCACAGAAGCAGTGTGCAGCCCACTCACCTTCCTCCTGTGCCCTGGAAGGGCCCACGACCCACCGGGACCCCAGGGTCCTCCCTGAAGCACAGGACCACTGCTCCCTGAGTGTGCAGCCCCAGCCACTCTCCCTCTGGCCATCTGCCAGGCCCCACCCTTCTCCTCCACCCCCAGCAGCCTACACGGAGGGCTGCGTGCACTCTGCCATCACAGCAGCTTTGCTCACGGTCTCCGAGGAGGGACTGGGAGGTGGGTGGCAGCTCTCACATGGCTGAGCTTCCCTTTCCACCACGGGTTCCCTGCCACTCTTGCTCTGTCCCCCCGTTTACTGCCTGGGCCGTGGGCGCACAAGCTGTCACTCATGCCATGGCCACATCTCTCAGGGAAGCATTCCCTGGCCGTGGGTAACACACCCCCCGAGACAGGCAACTGACCCCCCTGGTGGAGGAGCCTCCTTAGAGTTTCCTTTCACAGGCAAGCCTGGGCTCATAGAACCAGGGCCCTGCCTCAGGCACCACCCAGGCCACACACACAACCTCTGTCCCAGGGCTTTCCACCAGGCAACTCTTCCCTGTCCCACCTGTGGGCCCAGAAGCCTTCCCTCCACCTTCTTGGGCATGACCTTGCTGAGGTCACAACCCCCCCCCTCCTCTCCAGACCAAGCACTACTCCTTCCTGCAAAGTGTGGACCAAGCAGCCCCAAAGGCACTGTCAGCACTCCTCGTCCCTGTCTACAGGGGCCCAAGGGTGCTGTGGGCCAGCCCATCTGGCTGCTGGAAAGACATAAGGAGATTGCTCCCTCAGAGCCTGAAGCCCAGGAGGGAAACACAAGCCCACTCCAGACAACAAGGCCGCTCAATGCCTGGGCACTGCTCCAGCTGTGTTGAAGAGACCTGGGGATGCCTCACAGCTGTGTGAACAAGTCACAAAGCAACAACTCAGATTCCAGGGACTTTACCTCTACAGAGCTCCGTGAGCAGGAGGAATTCGGCCTGCCCAGTATCCGACTCCTCTTTTCCTATGGATGCTGCAGAGCAGAACTGGACGATGTTGGGGTGGCCAGAAAGTTTCTTCTGCAGATGTCTTGTTAAAGGAGAATGTGCATAAATGTGTTCACAATTTTGTGCACTTAAAATAAACGTATATCCATGAAGACTCACCAGGCATGACTGCTGCCCTGCCTCAGTCTAGTGCGTTCAAGCAGAAAGGTGGGCAAGAGGCTGGCAAGGCTACAAGAGGGCAGAGTGTGGGAGGAAGCCAGTGGGAGGGCAGAAGTGCAGCAGGCCAAGAGGAAGCAGGCAAAGGCACTGGGGTCCGCAGGAGAGAGGCTGTGAGGAGAGACTGTGCCCATGCCACCCACAGCTACAGAGCCTGGAAACTTGACCCACAGTGAAGGTGAGCCTCCCAATCAGGGAGGACACACAACTGAGGATATCACTACAGCATGAGGAGAGCTGAGCAGGGGGGCAATGAGGTGAAGCTGCATGGAAGTCTGCCTGTGCCAAAAATGTCCACACGGCTCCTGGGGCCGGAGGGGCAGGGACAAAGCAGGGCTCTCCCTGTGGCAAGTGGCCCACCCGACTGGCATGGAGACCTCTCAGACAGGAACAACAACTCCCTTCCCGACACTGTAAATCTTTTATTATGACCCTGGGACAGAGAACAGGGAAGAAAATTGCTTTTCACTGGAAATGGTCAACAGGAAGTCTGGTAAAAGCAAAAGGTCAATTTTAACACATCAAACAGAACATCACAGAGCAGCCTCCGGGCAGCTGGTACTCACAGCCTGATGCAGGCTGTCCACCTAAGTGACATGCAGGCTCTCAGTCCCAGGAAAAGGATACCAAGAAGCAAACTTCCTGAATGATGGCTCTGTTCTTTTCCTCTTCGTTGGACAGTAACCTCTGCCAGGGAATAGCACACAAAAAAGGTGGAAGATTGTTTACCTTCCGTTTTACATAACGCCTCATCTCAGACAGACACCCAGGAAGGAAGAACACTGCAAGGAGCATGCCCTGTCCAACCTCCACACTTGCCCTGACAGAAGCGGAGATCTGTCAAGTGCCTTGAGGAGCCCAGAAAACAAGAACACAAAAGAGGAGCTTCTCCCACGTGCGTCAGAGTGCAATGAGATACACGAGGAGGAGGAGAGAAGGTTCTCAGAGAGGTAGGCAGTGCTGTGGGGTGACAAGACCAGGCCCTGGAGCCATCAGGGCAAGGCGGCCCTCCAGCCTCCAGCAAGTGGGCCTGCTGCTGCCATGCAGGAAACACCAGAGCCACTCTCGCTGGCACACAGGTCTAGGCCCTCCTCCAGTGCCTGCTCTCTGCAGATGCACTGTGGACACATGTTCTGTGCCAGTCTCTGAAACCCCTTCAGTTCCTAGACCACTATTTGGCATGGGACTCCATGGTGAGTTCACTCTCACGTCTCTTTCCAAGACCAACTGGCTCCCGGAGGACAGAAATGTCCTTGACCCAAGCTTGAGAGCTGAACTGAAGGTGAGCCCTGAGACATGAAGGAGACAGGACAAACAGACTGACTGAGCAGCAGGAAACACCCTGCAGCAAACAGTCCCAAAGGCCTCCTCACAGCAAAGCAGAGCCATGTGATACGTCTAGTCATCCCTTCTTACCTTCAATGCATACTCTCTGCCACTTCCCAGGTCTTGAGCCTCGTATACAAATGCAAATCCTCCTGAAAATAAAAATATCTGTCAGTTTGGTGCTATGATTTAGGTTAAAACACTTTACTAAGTACAACACAAACCAGATTTATGGCTATGGACAGAAATTTGCTTTCAAAAAAATATACAACCCAATTAATATGCCACTGCCTTTTTCATGTTCTGCTTCAGGGGCAGAAAGAGAAAGCGCAGGCAGGTCAGGAAAGGGAGAGTCAGAACAACTAGGGCACAGACAGCTGACGGACCAGGAAGAAAGATGGAAAAAGGACAGCTGCTGACACCCAGTGAGAAGGGGACATTGCTGCCCCATGTCCAGTGGAAAGTGCAGATCAAACCACTCATGAGCCAGGAACTGGGGTGCATGCCTCTGATCCCAATGGTTCTCAAGGCAAGAAGATTGCAAGTTCGAGGCTAGCCTCAGCAACTTAGTGAGTCCTTGTCTCAAAATAAAAATAAAAAGGACTGTGGTGTGGCTCAGTGGTAGAGCATTCTGGGTTCCATCTCCAGTTTGGGGCGGGTGTGGGGTGGGGGTGGTGCAGAATCACTTAAAAATGGGCGAGAGTTCTTTATAAGTTCTTAATTCTAATATGATAGACATCAACCAATCAAAGCCAATAAACACAGGGATAATATGCCATGACTAGCAGAGGACATCTAACATCTGAAAACTTATCAAATCCTACAGCTTTTAAGTGGGTGCTGCTTAGCTTTGTTTCGCTTCCCACAAGTAAAAACTCACACAGTGAAATTTAAAACCACAAGCAAACTAGGAACAGAAAAAAAACTTCCTCCACCTGACAAAGAGCCGCCACCAGGACAAGGGCAAGCACCAGGCAGGAGTGTGTTCCTGCCTGCTCTGCAGCACAGTGGGAGTGTCCTGCCAGGGTCTTGCACACACAGGACGTGACCTTCCACACAGACAATCGGGTGAGCTCTAAGAGAAAGCTACCGTAGCTAACAGGAACTCACAAGGGCTGTGGGACCAGAGGAAGATCGGAGGCCTGCTGTGCACCACACCCCCATGGTTAGGCAGCAAGGATGGAGACACAGCACCAAAGCACGATCCACTCAAAACAGGTGGCCAAACACCACCAGACAGAGAACTTCTTCCACTTTTTGGCAGTGGGATTGAACCCAGAGGTGTACTACCACTGAGCCACATCCCAGCCCTTTCTTTATTATTTTGAGACAGGGCCTCGCTAAGTTGCTGAGGCTGGCCTGGAACTTGCGATCCTCCTGCCTCAGCTTCCAGAGTCACTGGGATTACAGGTATGGGCCACTGTGCCTGGCTCCTTTTTAAAAATATACTGGTTGAAGGATAAAAAAAATAAGCCTCTAATCAGGTCTTTTTTTTTTGATGGTGGTGGTGCTGGGGAATGAACCCTTGTGCATGCAAGGCTCTCTATTCAGGTCTTACAAATCATGTATCTGGTAGAGGACTTCTATTCAGAAAATACAAAAAAAAAAAAAAATCCAAAATTCATTAAAGAGAAATTTTCATGAGCAAAAGACATAAACAGGCACATCAGCAAAAATGTGACAGGGGCAGGAAAACACAGGACAAGGAGTACCGTCACTATCCATCCGGGAGATGCAGATTTAAACCACAAGAGTCTTCTAAACACCTGTCAGATGTGTACAATTTTAAACACCACATCGAGTGTTGTTTAGGATGTGAAGCACCTGGAAAGCTACACATGCTTAGAGAAATGCCAAATGCTTACAACTACTTTGGAGAACATTTTGGCAACATCTTAAATAATTAAACATACATCAACTAGATGGCCTTAACCATGGACACAGTGCATAACTGTAACACTATAATAAAACTGGAGAAAAAACATGGGAAGACCTTCATCATCAGGGCTTCAGGCACACTGGGGAGCGGGAACTATGTGCTATGACACAGCAAGTGCCCATCTAGGACTCTGCTCCTAAAAACCTCACTAGCACACCCTGTGGCCAGAAGAGCTCTCCTCCATCAATCCTGCCTCCATGGGCCCTGAAAGCAGGAGCCCAGAGTCCTGCTGTGGCAACTCTGCAATTGTCAGGCAATACTAAATACTCCCTCTGCCTCACCCAGTTCAGAACATTCTATAGCAGTAAAGGGAGGGCCCTCCAAAAGTGGTGTCTGGGAGGCAGATGGGTAGGGAGCTAGGCCTGCAACCAAGAGGCCCTGGGAGCTTGGTGGGATGTGCCCTCCTGTGCCTCAGGCCAGAGCACAGTCCCAAGAGAACACAGGCTCTGGAGCAGGAAACACGGATCCTGTGACTGATGGGAACTGCATGTCACATCTAAACCAACACAAGAGCTAGTGACACTTAAATCCATGACAGCCATGTGGCATGGCTTCCATTTTCTACCTCAATCCACTTCACTAGCCACATGTGCACAGAGAGCCGGAGTTGGCCCTGCAGTGCGACCTTGCCTCCGAACCAGTGACCAGCTTCAGAAGCAGCAGCAGCACACAGAGTGTGAACACAAAGAGTGCGCCTAGCACATGCTTGGACTGGGCACCTCTAGCATGGCTGATACTCCCAGTAATTGTCTTATTTTTAAAAAATGAAGAATAAGAATAAAATTTGAAAAGATTAGAAAACTATCTGGCTCCATAGTTCTGTCCAACAACCCTTTCACACGCCAGGTCCAAATGTGTAAAAGCTATGAAAACTGAGTGACAGCAAAACGTGGTCTATCATAAACTCATATGGGACAAAACCTGACATGAATGGACAGAGCCACTTACAGACTTTAACCCACATTGAGAATATTTCTTCATTTAACTATAAAAATATCAAGGTATTTAACTACAGAATACTTTTCCTGCCCCTTTAGGAATATCTCATGAAATATAGGCCATACACCATATTATCTTTCCAAAAGACTTTTGAAGTTGCAAACTTTTGAAGTTGCAAACTCAAGGGTCTCCAATGGTGGACCTTCCTCATACTCATAGAGCCTGAATCCTAGTAGCCTATGGTGTCTGGTTACTGTCTAAGAAACTTATTTAAATACACCTACATAAAATACTAAAGATTCTTCCCTGTTTCAGTTCAGAAAGAAGCTTCAAACAACCCAGTGAATCCAAAAGGAAGAAATCTATGACTGAGAGCTGCTCTGCTTATTTTTATCTCTCAGCTGCCCAGAGAGCAAAGGGAAACCAGCTCTCTACACAGCCACAGTGGCTACCCACACTTCCTGGTTCTTTATCCTGGGTGCTTTGTGACCTACATAAACTTCCTGCTTTGCATGAACCTCCTTCTCTTACCGACCAGGACCACTTCCATCTCAAATGCCCTCCTAGCCCAGGAAGGTACACCCTGATCCCCCCACCCTGCTGCTGTCTTCTGCCAATCCCTTCCCAGAGGTCTCCCCAGCTGCATGTACAACTTCAATGCTGTAATGCCTGCTCCATATGGTCTTGTTCTTTAGCCATTTGAGCATGCGTCTCATTTCACATTCTACAGGGCCTAAACCAGGTCCTGTCCAGTATGAATTTCCTGAAAAATGAAGATAACTGCCTGACATTTTTACAGTAAATAAACTAAACTGAGCAAGCTTTTGTTACTGTAACAGATATAAGGGAACATCACACTTCAGAACTTTAGTGGGGGCATTGCCCCCATCTCTAAAAGAAGCATCAAAAGTTTCTCCCTAAATCACACCCAAAAATCTGTTTACGGACATGCTGGGGAAAAGCATGTGATGGTGCTACAACCAGAAAATCCCCTCAGGCCTTCTAGAATGAAAACATCCAAATACTCGGCCAGTTCTCAGCCCCCAATAGAGCACAAATGACCACAAAGGGCTCAGAAGGTCGACCCTCCAACCCTGAGAGTTCAGACTTGGTCAGGGCCCACTCCTCCCACCCCAAATCAATGCAACGGAACACCACTGTGTTTAGCCCATGAATTTCAAAGCTGGTGAGAACTGATGCGTCCCTGGACACCACTGGATAAAAAGTAAAGAAGACCCAGAAGAGAGATTCCAATCCTGTGTGAGGAAGGGAGAGGACATTCAGAAAGCTACATAAACGATGGCCATATCCATCCAGCAAAGTCCTACATAGTCCATGGATAATAGCTCTGCTTCCTGTGACTTACACAGGCACCACACAGTGAGACACACTGACTTCAAGAGAGAAACAGAGTAGGGCATCAGGCACTGTCTGCCCTCCCCAAATAGGACAGGACTGCCACTGCTTAAATGCTGTGTGCAACCAGAGGAACTTCTGGGAACTCAGGAAAACCAGTCCCCAATACATAGCAGTCCTGGTGTGATGCAAACAGCTATGGCTTATGCCCCCCAAAGTGCTGCTCACCTCCTGACTCTAGTGTGTAGGGTCCTCCTCTCCCTCCCCAACAACTGTTAGAGCTTCAGTCCCAAATATAGGAGGTTCCTCCATATCTATTATCCTGCAGCCTGACCCTAGCCTGAGTCTACCCCTCCAACAAAGAAGTTGGGACCCAGACCCCCCAGCAGTGACCCTCCAGGCCTGCCCTTACCCACGCGCTCAGTGATAACCCTCCAGGCCTGACCTGACCCACGTCCTCAGTGGTGGCCCTCCAGCCTTGCCCTGACCCACGCCCCCAGGGGTGACCACCCCAGACCTGGCCTGACCCACGCCCCCAGCAGTGACTCTCCAGGCCTGGCCTGACCCACGCCCTCAGTGGTGACCCTCCAGCCCTGACCAGACTCACACCCCCAGTGGTGATCCTCCCGGACTATCTGACCCACGTCCCCAATGGTGACCCTCCCGCTGACCCTGTCCCCGGCAGCGTGACTACCCCCGCGCCCAGCTCGGGCCTCACCCTCGGCCAGGACCCGCCGCACCCGCAGGCGCAGCTCGCCCAGCTCCACCGTCTGCCCCACGAAGTCGCTCTGGTCGCGGCCGGCAGCTCCGCCCAGGGAGCCCGGGCCCGCCAGGAAGTCGAGCGCGGACTGCAGCAGCGACATGGCGGCAGCCGCTCAGTGGCAGCGGGAGCCGGGCTGGGGCTCAGGCTGCACTCCGCCTGCTCAGCGGCCACCAGAGCACAGCCCCGCCATCTTCCGCCCGCGCCGTGACGTCAGTGCGCAAGCACGTCGCGCCGTGGAGCCACGCCCCCGACCCTTCGCCGAGGGCCGGAAGGACGCGTGCTTCACTTCCGTCGCGCCGGCGGGCGCACAAGCTCCCTGCGTGGGCCCGCGACAGACTTCCGGCGGGGCTCGCGGGCAGCTCACACCTGAGAGAAGGAGGGCCACGGCGGCCCCGCCCAGGTCGTCACCTGCCGCGCGCCCCACAGGCCAGGCAGCCGGTCCCTCCGCGAGGCCTTGTCTCAGTGGCGGGGCGGAGCGGCGCGGACGTTGGGCGCGAGTTTGGCAGCCGCTCCGCCGGACTGCGCCTCCCAGGGAAGGCCTGGCCAGCGGAAGGTCCCGGTGCCGCCCTCGAGAGGACGGAGCCGGCGGCCGCACACGCGCGTTCCTTTCCTTGGGCCGCACGGTTTTGGGGGAAGCATGAGTTAGTGGCTGCAGTTGAGAGACTGAGGTCAAGGACGCGGTTTCCCAGCTTGCGGGGGAAAGCCTGACCTGGCGGCGTCGGGCCGCAGTCCCGCGTTTTCGCAGCCCCCTGGAGCTGCCGCCTTCAGGTACGACGCGGCACTGTCTCAAAATAAAAAGGGCTGGGAATGTAGCTCAGTGGTGGTACAACCCTGGGTTCAATCCCAGGACTGACAAATAAATCAGGTAATCAGGAAACCAAAATCTACTGCAACTCTCTCGTAAGTATTTATTTATTTATTTTTAATTTTCTTTTTGTAGTTGTAGATGGACAGAATGCCTTTATTTTATTTGTGTATTTTTATGTGGTGCTGAGGATCAAACCCAGTGCCTTATACATGCTAGGCAAGCACTCTACCACTGAGCTACAGCCCCAGCCCTTTCGTAAGTATTTATAAAGCCACGCTTCTTGGCATTGCAGTAGATGCCATGCTAACACTGTCTTGACCCAAATCTGCCTCCACGTTTTTCTGAATTTGACAGTGGGTGTTCATTTGTAGCTATCTCACTTCACATACGTGTCTAAAACTAAGTCCATGGTCTTGATCCTCCAATTATAGCAAAAGATATCACCACAAGTAAGAGAATTATTTTGTGATGATCAAAGGGTGAATTCACTAAAAAGATGTACCAGTCCTAAACATATATGTGCCTAATAGCAAAGCTCTAAAATATCTGAACCCAAAACTCAGAACTACAAGAAGAGAGGCCAATCACAATTGTAGTGGGAGGTTGATGTAGTTGGAGAGTATTTTTTTTCCTCAATGACAAGAGGGGCTGGGGCTGTAGCTCAGTGGTAGCGTGCTTGCCTAGCATGCACGAGGCACTGGGTTTGAGCCTCACCACCACAGAAATGTAAAATAAGGATACTGTGTCCATCTAAATCTTAAGAATAAACATTTAAAAAAGTAAAGAAAAATAAATGACAGGAACCCAGAAAATCACTAATGATACTGTAGACTTGAACTACCAAGCAGCTTGAGCTAATAAACATTTATAAAATGATCCCTACAATAATATAAATTGGTGTCTGACTATTTTTTAAAAATACACTGTTGAAATTAAAAGACAACTCAGACTTGGAGAAAATATTTGCAAATTGCCTATGTGGTAATAGACTTGTATATGAAATACACATAGAGGAAAGTGAGTTCTACATGTCTTCAGGGTAGTCTACTTGTCTTCTGTCCAGTCTTGGGATTGGATACACAAGGCTCTGGTGTAGTCCTGGTTTCTTCAGGTACACCTCCCAGTTTGAGCCTCATGAGGCGGCCTTCTCAAACTCCTTGCAATTTGCTGCATGCCAGGCTCTCCCTGTTACACAGAGATTTCTTTCTGGCTTTTCATTAATTCTCACAGTGGTATTTAAGGATTAAAAGAGACGTCAAGTATGAACTACTTGGGACAATGCTTGATGTTTAAGATATGCTTAATAAAGGCCTCTTACTGTTCTTGTGTCCCTTGTCAGAAGTGTCTCCACACTCAGCTCCAGCATCTCCCATACTGAGGACTCCTGACAGTCTCTGCAAGAAACCTCTTGCTTTCCCACTGTGGCATCTATCTCTAGTCCTGTCTTTTCTTCATTGGCATGTGTCATAAAAACTTGCGTGCAAATGTGTAGATGGCATGGTTTGAGCACTTAAAGACTAGGCATTGGGTTGTGTTCTTTTTAACTGGTGCAGTTCATAAAACTGTTTTAACCACTTGTGAGCACACGGTCCAGAGACACGAACCCCTTCATTCCTCGGTGCAGCTTCTCCACCTATCGCCAGGCTCTTCCTTTTGCAAAGCTGAAACTCCCCGTTATGCACCAATTCACCCATTCCACTGAGCCCCTGGTGCCCACTGCTCTACTTCCTGTTCCTATGGGTTTAAGTGCTCTGGGGTGTCCCGTGCAAGTGGAGCCATACAGTATTTGTCTTGGGCAACTGGCTCGTTCCACATTGGAGTGTCCTCCCAGTCCTTCCATGTGATAGCATGTGTCAGGACTTTGTGATGCTTCATTCAGAAACCAAGGTGGAGGCTCCAGTGCCTTCCGCCTCTGGGCTATTGTGAACAGCCCTGGGATGAGCTTGGGTGCATGGGTATCTCTGTAAGTCCCTGCTTTTGACTCTTGGATATGTACCAAAGGAGGAGTTGCTGGACCTGGTGGTGGGCTGTTCTTGGTTTTGTGAGCCAGGCAACTGCACCACTTTGTGCTCTACCAGCAGGGTGCAGGTTCCAGTTTCCTCTGTCTTTGCCAACACTTCCTTGTTTTGTTTCATTGCCAGCCTGGAGGGTTGCTGTCTCATCAGGGTCTAATTGTAACAGTTCTTTAAATATTTTAGATATTATACCTTGCTCAGATAGTGGTTTGCAAATGTTTTCTCCCATTCTGGGAATTGTTTTTATTAATTTTGTCCTGTGGTGCACAAAGGTTTAAAATTGAACGGTTGTGGCAACCTCTTCAAAAGTGAGCTTGGATAGGCTTGGTGGCAAGCACCTGTAATCCCTGTGGCTTGGGAGGCTGAGGCAGGAGGACCACAAGTTCAAAGTCAGCTTCAGCAACTTAGTGAAGCCCTAAGCAACTTAGCAAGACCCTGCCTCTAAGTAAAACAAAAAGAGAGGGCTGGAGATGGGGCTCAGAGGTTAAGTGTTGTAGTAATTCACTTGCAGGTCAGCATGGGAAAAGAAAGAAAAAGAAGAAGCAGAGCAAGCGAAGCAGCAACAGAAAAAAAGTCCTTTATTGTGTACAAGCAATCTTTTTATAGTATTGTGAACAAAGAAGGCAGCCTTCCAACATCAATAAATCAGGTCTTTCAGCTAATTAAACATAGCACACAGAAGTTTTACTTTCTAATCAGAAGTGACTTGCTTCTCATGGCTAATCTATTCTCGGCCTGGAGTATGCTGAGCTCTGCTCTTTGTTTAGAACAGATAAAAAATTTTTCTTAGCGCCTTCCAAGCCCACTTGGCAGAACATCCCGTTTGCAGGCAAGTTCTCCCAAGGTCAGCAGACACCTCGTTTTCAAGCATGTCTGTTGTTACCTATCTAAACCTTGAAGGAGCCTCTCGTTTGCGAGCAGACTCTCCCAGGGACAGCAAACATCTCATTTTCAAGTATGTCTGCTGTTACTTTATCTAAACCTTGAAGGAGCCCCTCGTTTGCGAGCAGGCTCTCCCAAGGACAGCAGACATCTCATTTTCAAGCATGTCCGCTGTTGCCTTTCTATATCTTGACAGAATATCCTGTTTGCAGGCAAACTCCATCAAGGACAGTAATAGTAACGCAGTTACATCTGATTCTCTATAGTTAAGCACCCCTAAGTTCAATCTCTGGTACAAAAAAAAAAAAAATGAGATTGGTTTGACCATAATATTTACTTCTGAACCCCTTGCCATTGGGCTACATCTTTAGGCCAGAACTGGGAGCAACTCCACTATGTGGAGTCCATAGTGCTCGGTCACTGAGCACATGAACAGTCGGTCCACACAGAGTAAGTAGTTATGACACAGCAGGAAAAGAGCTCAGTGCGTCCCCCAGCCATGTGTCACGGCATTTGGGAAAGGCAAAGCTGCAGTGACAGAGCTGCCAAGCTTGCCATGTGGGGAGAGTTCGACAAGGACTGGGAGCGGGGACCAGGGTTCCAATTGGGACTGGTCACTTACCCATGTCCATTTCTCAGAAGCTCAGAACTGCACCCCAGAAGAGTGGCTTGGACCATACGTTGGATAGGAGTGAAGGGGAGGTGGGCCAGAGCCGCCTCCTGTTCTCCTTCTGTCCTGGCACCGCAGTCCGTGTGTTCCTGACGGTTCTGCCTTACATGTTGACACCCTCGTCACTGCGTGATGCTGTCTGCATCTTTTTTTTTTTTAAATTGTAGTTGGACACAATACCTTTATTTTTATTTATTTATTTTTATGTGGTGTCAAGGATCAAACCCAGTGCCTCACAAGTGGTAGGTGAGCGCTCTGCTGCTGAGCTACAACCCCAGCCCCTGCTGTCTGCACTTGCAGCTGATGTTTTTAGTTCTGTCTCTCTAGATCTGCCTACTTGCTCATACTTTGTTTAATGGCTTAATAATTAGTTGTGTTTACTTTTTTTCCCTCAGTGCTGGGGATGGAACCCAGGGCCTCACGTGCTAGACAAGTGCCCCACCATGAGTGACACCCTGGCCTGTGTTTCACATATCTTGTTAACAGAGGCTTGCTTGGTGTGGACCTCAGGCCTGTCTGGAAACTGAGCTCCCCTGCAGGCATGCTCCTTCAGCTGAGGGCTGTGGCTCTGCTAATGTCCCCAGGATTCCAGATGTCTCCTACAACTTCACTAGCTCTTCTGACTGACAGCTTACCACTTTCTGGCTGCCAGGAAGGCCCTCTAGCACTGAGCTCCACCCAGCCCTGACTACATGTTTATTCAGTTTGGTTTCCTCACTGGAAACTGCCAGTCAGCCTCCTTTGTCCATCTTGGGGTGGGCTTCTGATTGTGTCTGGTGTCAGTTGCCTTGTTTGAGCAGCATGTGGTGGTGCCCCTTACCTCTTGTCTTTGGCAGTCTGTCTACTGATGCTCTGGCCAGGGTGAGCAGCATCCTCTGCTGGGCTTTGGGAGGTACTGGGAGTTGAAGGTAGGGGCACTCTACCACTGAGCTATAACCTCAGCCCTTTCTATTTTTTAATTTTACTTATTTTTTTTTTCTGTGCCTTAGAAAATGGGCCCTGAAGCAAACCCTTCATCCTTCCTCAACATTGATCTTCTCCACCCTCTGGATCTGGGTAGTTCCTGGGCGGGGTTGGCTCTTTCTCCAGGACCTTGGGCATCAGCCTCCCTCTCTGAGGAACATTTTGAGGGCACATTTTGGCCCCTGGCTGTTGCCAGACCTATTCCTCTCCCTGAATCCCAGCTTCAGCCTCCTTGCCACATTCCCATCCCCTGTCACCCAGCTGTGGTGGGGGCCCTGGGTCCAGTGTGGAGTCCACAGGGCTCAGCGCTGTGCTGCCCAGATGCCCACCAGCTCTGCTCCAGGATATGAGCACACTCTGTCTGGAGTCACCCTTGTCTTCCAGAGCCTACTCCTGACATTGACAGTGTCCTGGGAGCTCTGAACCAAGGCTGTGTGCCATGGGGGCTTTTGTTGGGTGTGCACATTGGTCCTGATGCTGTGACCTTGGGCCCCAAGGACACCCACTCCTTTTTCTTGTTTAGGACCAAAACAGCTCATAGGATAGAGTCTGCTGTTGGGTTCAGGCATTCTGGGCCCTTCCCTGGTGATGTGGGTGCTAAGCACCCACCTGTGTTGTGTGGGCCTTCCCTTCCTGCCTGCTCCTCTAGGGGAAGCAGGCATAGCATGTCCCTCACCCCAGTCACCAAGCTTAAGCTTAGTGAGGGACTCTCAGGCTGATGCTTAGCTTGGAGGGTCTTCCCCATTCTCCACACCCAGCCTCTATTCCTGTGCCCCCTGGCTAAAGCCTGTAAGGCAGCCCCTGGGAGCAACCCACTGGCATGCTCAGAGCTGTGCTTCCTTCTAGGCTTTTGTGGCCACCGGGCAGTGGCCCCGTCATGTCTGGGCCCCAGACTCCTGAACACACACTGGATGCCCAGGGTGACTCATCCCTATGCAGGAAGGATGAGGACCTCAGGGAAGGGACCCAGAGCTCCCACCGCATGCTGGGTTTCAGTGACGCACTACTGTCCATCATCGCCACAGTCATGGTAAGTGTGGGGCCCACTTCAGGCAGGTGGAGGCACCCATCCCTGGCCCTGCTGCCAGCCCAAGAAACATCTGGTTTCTTTTTGTCTTTGTTCTTCAGATCCTTCCTGTGACCCACACGGAGATCTCCCCAGAGCAGGTACCAGGAACATGCTGTGTAGTGCAGGGGGACAACCCCACCTGGTCTGGGGGTGTTGAGCAGCAGGGTGGGCACCTGCTTCCTCCTGGTAGGGTCACTGTCTGCATAAGTTGGGGCGGTTGGGTTTGGGCCCAGGCTTCTGCAGTGAAGACCTGTCTCAGCCTGAGTGGAGAAGGAAGTGTCCTCTAGTGGGAGGGAGCTCCCCAGATCCAGAGATCAGGCTGCCTCAGCAGAGGCACATCCACCTGGCATGTGCACCAGGCCCATCTGGGGGTGAGTGGGGAAAGGGTGTAAAAGCTTTTCCGTTTAGAGCCAGCGTTACTGGACTATTCCTGACTAGAGAGCAACATGTGACTGATCACAGCAGAACAGTTTGGAAGACATTTGGAAGGCCTGTGGGAGCGTGCATGCACCTTGTCTCCTATCTGCCCGTGTGACAGGGTGTCACAATGCCAGACTTGTTTGGGGTGCTGTGAGGCGCAGAGGAATGTGCTGGCCCAGCAAGGCTGACGTCCAGCTGCCTACAGGCTGAACTGGATGACCTGGGAAGCCCCACAGCTACTTGGATTTGGTCTTTGCACTGTGAAGAAATGATGAAGCACTTTCCATAGGGTTGTAGTAGAAATGTGTGTCCAGCCTGACACAGCTCTCTGGAGGAGATCCAAGCATTGATTGCACCAGGTGCCTGGCAGTCCCCAGTGGAAAGTGCCCACCAGCAGCTGTTCAGAAAAGCCGTTCCCCACAGGATCGGTGGTAGTTCTGGGGCCTACTATGGGAAGCCCATGGTTTGGCTCCAGCCAGTATGTGCTGAGGTGTTTCCTTCACGAGAGGCCCAGATCAGCATCCTGTGAGACCACAGGGGCACTTTCCAAGCAGCAAGAAAACTCAGCTGTTCAGGCCCACCCTGACCCCACCGCCGCCGGGCCACTTGTGTTCTCTGCATGGAAACTGGGACTTCTTGGTGCTGAGTCTTTCTGTTTCCTCGCTGACTCTCAGAAAGCTCCTAAGAGTCCACGGGTGCAGGCAGAAACACTCTGGGAAGGAGAGAAAGGTGCTGGACCAGCGATCCTCCCTGACACGGGGCTTCCTGGACTGCTCATGTGTTAACATGAAGACAGTCAACTTTGAACACTGCGATTCAGAAGCACAGTGCACTCAGGGAAGGGTACCTTCGGAGATGATACCCAGAGCCCAGGAGACAGTGGGCAACCTGCGCCTGCCAGGGTCTTGAGCCTACACTGACAGCCTTTGAAAGGTCATCCGTGACCTTGTGAAAGGGCTCATTGAGCCCTTTGCCCTCTACCTTTCCGCCATGAGATGGGGAGCCCACTGTCCAAGGCACTCCTGCAACTCTGAACCATGAGGCCTGTATTGTGGGCTTTCTGAACCCCAGCATGACAGCTGGAGGCTCGCCCTGAGGGGAGTGGAGGGTCAGGGGAGGGGGTGTGGCCCCCAGCAGGCAGAGCCTGGGTGTTCCAAGGGGTCTCACCGCACTCCAGTGAGGCCATGCCCGTGCGTCGAAGGCTACCTGGGTTACCTATGACTGTCCCTAATGGCAGTGCTCTTTTTTTCTAGCAATTTGACAAAAGTATACAGAGACTTCTAGCAACCAGGATTGCTGTCTACCTGATGACATTTCTAATTGTGACTGTGGCCTGGGCCGCACACACCAGGTAGGGACCGGGCTTCTTTGAGATCAGGTCACCTTTTGACTCACTTAGGCAGTGAGCCACACCATTCTCAAGGTATATGTGGGCCCCTCACATCATCATGGGTGAGAGTGCCGGGGTGGGTAGGTCACCCCTTTCTCCATCATTCCCAGTTCTTTCTCTGAACCTCCTACCTGGGTTCCCACACACAGGCTCCAAGGCAAGTCTATTTCCGCAAACATATAGCACTGCCCGCTGGCCGTCCAGACACTGGGTGAGGGTGCCCAATGTGTCCTGCTAGACCCCAGAACCAGGATGGAGCCTGGCAGGAGGGGGAAAGCTGCCAACACCTCCAGCCCCTGTTCCAAGCCCACAGGTAGTTCTCCAAGGCCTGAGCTTTATCTTGGGGAGGGAAAGGTCCTGATCCACAGGTTACTGCCCAACCTACAGGGCCCCCAACCACTGGCAGGGGAGCAGGGACAGGAGGCACCCAGAGGTGGAGCTGGGAGTGGATGCTTCCATCCTAGGTTGCAGACCAGCCTATGGAAAGGAAGCACTTGTCCAGGAAGGCTGGGGTGCAGGAAAATGCACCCATTCCATCAGGTGTTGGCACTGGGCCAGATACCTCTGGTGCTGTGTGTTGTATACTGCCCTCAGCAGACAACCACTTTGGGAGATGAAGCATGGACCTCGGAGTCCAAGCTCCAGGGGTGGGAGGGCTCTTCTCAGTCTCCCTGGTGTACCGAGTGCTCAGGAGGCTCTCAGGGGATGTTGCAAAGTAGGTGGGCTGTGAGCTCTGCCAGGGGCTGTACCCACTATGGTGGACATTGCCTGAGTGGGGTTCAGGGGCCCCATGAGGGGCTTCCAGATCTGCTGTGTGCATCTGCCTGAGCATGGTCTTCTGCACACCTGCTTGCAGTGCTCAGCAGGTCACCAGAAGAGCTTCCCAGCTCAAGGGGGCCATAGTCCTTGCTATTTAGCTTTTCAGCAAATGCTACAGCACCAGGTTGGCCCTGTGTCCCTGTCCCTAGGCTCGCTGCCCAGCCCAGGAGAAGGCATGGTTCACAGTGGACAGGGGACATGGTACTTGGGTACCCTAAGCTGGCGTCAAGCTCTGACAGGGAAACCTGGGGCATGGACCAGGTGGGCTGGGGCCTCAGAAACAAGACCCTTGGCCAATTGTGCTCACTCATGTTGCCCATGATGAAAGCTGTCTTTTTTGTTTGTTTGTTTTGGTACTGGGGATTGAACTCAAGGAAACCTACCCACTGAGCCACACCCCCAGCCCTATTTTGATTTTTATTTAGAGACAAAGTCTCACTGAGTTGCTTAGCCCCACACTTTTGCTGAGGCTGGCTTTGAACTCGTGATCCTCCTGCTTCAACCTCCCAAGCCACCACACCCCGCTGAAAGCTGTCAATTTTTAATTTTTTTGTTTGTGTCAAATAGTCTCAGGACAAAGCAATTTCTCTATTAAATAGGCAGCTCCACAGGTTTAGGGTTTGAAACCCCTGAAAACAATGGGAAAGAAGGATTTCCTCTCTTCGAAATGGATTTTGTGCACAAGGCCTGAAGAGTGAATTCACTGCATGATGGAACTTTATGTACACATATCCAGAGCCCGGTTTTCAGCCTTCTGGCAGAAGCTGCACAACATTTCAAGAGAGCTTCAGCTGGGGCAAGCCACATGTGCCTCTTGCACCTCGAACAGGCAGGTCACATTCAGAGGCTCCCCTCCCAGCAAGGCCTCCCCTGGAACCCAACCCAAGAGCCCCCTCTAGCCCTCCAGATCCCAGGTTCCACAGGATGAGCCTGCTCCAAAGACACACTTTGAAAAGACTCCTCCAGAGCCACCCATTGTACACATTTGTCTGTAGTTTGGCTCTTACTCTTTAAAGCAATATGCTTTAAATAGCAAAGCAACAGGAAGAATATGTGGGAATGAAGAGGGTGATTTCCAGGGAATTTATGATTTTGAATTTTCTGAATTTCATACACTGGGTAGGATTTTACATTTAATCCTAAATGACATCTTTTAGCTGGGTGTGGTGGCACATGCCTATAATCCCAGCAACTCAGGAGCCTGAGGCAGGAGGATCATGAGTTCAAGGCCAACCTGGGAAATTTGGTGAGACCCTGTCTTAAAAATTAAATAAGGCTGAGGATGTAGTTCAGTGGCTAAAC
This sequence comes from Spermophilus citellus, assembly GCF_964194105.1. Lineage (NCBI taxonomy): Eukaryota > Metazoa > Chordata > Mammalia > Rodentia > Sciuridae > Spermophilus > Spermophilus citellus. The sequence goes on from NC_138189.1 coordinate 482,701, forward strand.
ATCTCTGGGTTCAACCCCTGGTTACCTCCCTACCCCCAAAATCATCTTTTAATGATATTTAAACTAGAAAATACTGGAGCAAATGTGTGTGTGTGTGTTTAATTTTATTGGAACTACATTTGATGAGTGGCCCATCTTCTCCTGTTCTTTGTAGATTATTCCAGGTTGTTGGGAAAATAGACGATACACTTGCCTTGCTCAACCTGGTGAGTTTTTTGGTTTTTGGGTTTTTTTTTTTGTTGTTGGTGGTGGTGGTGTTTTTTTATCCTTTTGGGAAATGATTTTGGTTTATAATTTAACCCTCCCAAGAGGACTGAGAGTGTTTAGCTGGCTGCTTCTCTCTTATCCTCTGGCACCTCGGAACCTGAACTCTGTCCACACCTGGAAGCTCCTTGGACAACCCTTGCACCACAGGGGGCTGCCACCCTTCCCCAGCCCACATAGAGCTGAGGGTGCTAGGCCTGCCTGTGGAGAGGACTGAGATGAGCCAGGAAGGCACAGGCTTCTCAGGTCTGACACTTGCTGGCCCACCATCCTGTCTTGGGAGGGGCCTGATCTGGCCCCTTCTGGAGTGGTGAGGGGGCAGCTTGCACCATCCAGGCTGCATCGATGTGACCTCCCTCCCTCCTCTCCAGGCCTGCATGATGACCATCACCCTTCTGCCATACACAGTAAGTAACAGCCTGCTCCCCAGACATGCCCAAGACGTGCTGAGCTCCACTTGGGTTTGACTGTCCTTGGAAATGCAGACCAGCAGATGATTCTGGGCCTTGGGGTTATACAGAGGAGAGAATTTCCAGGGGGAGTCTGGCTGGGGGCCTGGGGCTCTGAAGGCAGGGCCCCCACTCTGTCGTGGCCTTCTTCCACTCAAGAGTCTCCACAGACCCAAAAAGCTCTCATACTCAGTGCTGACCTGGCTTGCTGGTCTGTATGTGCTGGGCCAGAGAATTGGGATCTAGGGGACTTCAAAGGCCTATAGCAGTGGATGGAATTGCTCCCGTGGGGGCTGCGGACAGATCTGCCACACCCTATATGTCCCCTCCCATGATAGTCCTTCTCAGCACAGAGCAGGGAGACCAGGAGGCTCATTGTGTCCCAGCTCCTACACTAATGAACTTCTGCATTACTCCTTGTTTTGGACAGTTTTCCTTAATGGTGACGTTCCCTGATGTGCCACTGGGCATCTTCCTGTTTTGTGTGTGTGTGATCGCCATTGGAGTTGTGCAGGTAAGGCATCAGGAGCCTGCAGAGATGTATGTGAAAGAGACAAAGAGATGGTCATGGGGGCAAGCAGGTGAGGCACCAGTATCCTGACCCCATGTCCCCAGGAGCCCAGGTCCTGCCGTGGATACTTGGGGTGTGCATGCCTGAGCCCCCTGTCCTTGCTGAGTCTAAGAAGGGCCCTACAGTTGCATCAGGTGCAGGGCCAGGACTCCCATCCCTGGTGTTTCCCTAGAGCACCCCAGTGCCAGCCTGCCTTAGGTGCCCTCCCCCCAGACCCTGCAAGAAGCCAGCTTGCCTGGCCATGCCCCTCTGCTCATAGAGGGTGCCCTGTGGCCTGCCTCTCCCACAGGCACTGATTGTGGGGTATGCTTTCCACTTCCCACACCTGCTGAGCCCGCAGATCCGGTGCTCCGCCCACAGGGCCCTGTCCCGAAGGCACATCCTGCACCTTGTCCTCCGTGGTCCAGTGCTGTGCTTTCTTGCGGCCATCTTCTCCCTCTTCTTCTTCCCTGTGGTGAGTGTTGGGGCACCCCAGGGAGGGCACAGCCGGGGCACTGAGATGCTTTTTTTCAGCCAGCAGCTAATTCTAACAGGAGTAAGAGTGGTGGTCTGGCAGTGCGCTGTTCACATAGGACCAAGAGCTGCAGAACAAACTGCTCCAGAGTTGGCCTAGGAAGCTCACTGTGACTCCGGGTCTGCTTGAGCGTTGTTGAAGTACATGGAGTTTTTAATCCAAATTATCCTAAGAATTATGAACAAAATAACTGACATTTTCATAAACATTTAATAAGCATTCAAGAGGATTCCAAGTTTAAAACAGGCTAAGGTGAACATGGTGGTGCATGCCTATAATAGAGACTCAGGAGGCTGAGGAAGAAGACTTACAAATTCTGGCCTGCCTCAGCAACTTACAGGATCCTGTCTCAAAAAATAAAAGGCCTGAGGATGTGACTTAGTGGTAGAGCCCCTTTCATTCAATCCTGGGTTAAAAAGTAAATAGGCTGGTAAGGGCCTGAGGCAGCAGCCCAGCAGGGTCCAACTCTCTGGCCAAGGCAGAGCGGAATCGTCTGGAGAGCACCAGGCAGGTAGGCCTTGGGGCCTCAGGTGAGGAGGCAAAAAAGAAAGGTGAGCATTACCGTGTGAGGCCCTGGGCCTGTGGCCGGCCATAAGACTTGGTCCCTTTGGAGCTGTCTTTCAGGGCTCATGAAACAGGAGGGAGGAGGGGCAATGGTCTTGAGTGGGGAAGCCAGCGGTAGGCAGCAAGACGGGAGTGAGAGGCAGCAGTTGGAGGCGAGTCTTAACGTCAGAGGTGGGACCGTCCACTTCTAGGGGTACACCCAGGGTGGTCCATGTGGCATGAATGTCTCATGAAGGCAGGGCATAGGCATTGGCGGAACAGGAGACTATGTGGGGTTTCTGGATCTCTCCTTGCTGCATTCTGATCAGAATTCCTTCTTGTTATCCAAAAATAGTATACTGGGGGGCTGTGCCACGCTGTGCCTGAGGTTGCTCACTATGGCCCCATGGGCTATCCCACTCTTGGCTGTCATGGGTGGTACTGCCTTGAGCACAGCCTCTTCCAGCCTCTGCTCTCAGTTCTGTGCACATGCCCAGAAGTGGCCCTGCTGTACTGCGCAGTCCCCTTCTCCCCCTGGAGCTGCTGGGCATGTTCCCTAAGAACAGTGGCCTTGAGGCTCTCTGGCTTGCTGGAGTGTGCATGTTGCTTCTGCCCCTCTCACAGCTGGGCGCTTGTTTTCTGTTGAGTTGTAGCAGTTCTTTGTGTGTTCTGGACACAACTCTTGGCAGGTGTATGGCTGCTGGGCGCTTTCTACCTTCCATGGCTATCCTTTACTTCATCTCCATAAAGGACAGTTCCTTGGATTTTTCCTTGTTACACATGATTTTTCACGGATGGTAGAACTCCTGGGTGGCTGGGCTCCGGGAGGTATATGGCCCTGCCCTGGGGAGGCAGGCCCTGACTGTCGTGTCCCCACAGTCATACCTGCTGATGGTGACCGTCATCTTCCTGCCCTACATCAGCAAGGCCACCAGTTGGTGCAAAGACAGGCTTGTGGGTAGGTGTCAGTGGCAGTCCTGCACTGAGGCCAAGGGAGGCACCACAGGGGTCGGGCTGTTCATGAAGACTGCCATGTTGGGGCAAGGCACACACATGTGGTGACCCTCCCACCCCTCAGCAGCTCCACACCAGCTCCTCTCCTGGGCTATACATTTCCAGTCCCTAAGGGAAGCGGGCAGGGATAACCACACTGGCCCCACAGCCCATGGGCTGAGCCAGCTCCTCCTTCCTATGCCTGCAGGTCACAGGGACCCCCCCGCCCACAGTGCAGAGGTCTTCAGCTTCGACCTGCATGAGCCCCTCAGTAAGGAACGGGTGGAAGCCTTCAGCGATGGTGTCTACGCCATTGTGGCCACGCTCCTCATCCTGGACATCTGGTGAGGACCCAAGCGGGGGCAGCCCTGTCTCATCTTTAGGTGGCGGTGTGTCTGAGTCCCTGGCATCTTGTCCTGGCCACACCAGAAAGGCTCAACTTCACCCTCCTATGGGTGCAGAGCTCCCTGGGAGGGTTTCCCTAGGAATAAGAACGCCCCTCAGGCCTTGGCCCCACCTAGGTCCCTTCAGGCATGTCTGTGGGTATGGATGGGCAGCTTAGACTGCCATGGGAATCTGTTGGAGCTCTGATCTGAGCAGCCACTTTAATTTCCAAGTGTTTGTTTGCTTTTTCAAGTCTTCCAGGCTTCCTAAATCTCTTGACTCCTTAGTCACATCTCAGTGCACACTTTTATTGCATTAAACATTTAAAAACTTTTTGTTTGTTTTGGGGGTTTTTGTTTGCTTGTTTTTGCAGTACTGGGGGTTTAATCAAGGTACTCTACCACTGTGCTACATCTGCAGCCCTTTTATTTTGACACAGGACCTTGCTAAGTGCCCAGGCTGACCTCAGCCTCCCAAGTTAGCTGGGGTTATAGGCATGCACCCCTGTACTGTGAAGTTTCAAAAATTTGTAGCAAATATTTTTTGTAGTACCTGATCCCTAAAGCCTATGATCTGTTTTCTTCTGCCCTGCAGCCAGATGCTGTGGGTGGGGAAGTATGGCTGAGGGGAAGCCCATCACCATCCACAGGTCTCATGCTCCTCCTGTGTGACCCCCAGGTTCTCCCACACACCCTTCCCCACTGCCCACAGTTTTGGAGGTGCAGGTCTCTGGCTGCCTCAGGAGCCACCATCCTCCACATTATTTGATGAAAGGTGTCTTTCCTGGGCCTCCAGGGCCAGGCACATTGTTGCAGCTTCTTATGGGTGAGGGCTGCTCCCAGCAAGGACAGCAGAGAGCATGCCAGTTAGGTATCTGTTCCGGGTGAACGAAGGGGAGAGCACAAAACCTCAGCGTGCCACACACACACGATACCACATCAGGAACATTTCCTGTGCAGAGGTGTCCAGGTGTCCGCCCAAGTTAGCACCGATGCTCAGCCCACCTCCTTGGGGCCTGTGGGCTCCTGGGGAAGCTGGTGCAAATGCCTGTGTTCATGCTCCTCAGCGAGGACAACGTCCCAGACCCCAAGGCCGTGAAGGAACAGTTCCGCGGGAGCCTCGTGGCAGCCCTGGGCGCCTATGGGCCACACTTCCTGGCATACTTCGGCTCCTTTGCCACAGTGGGTCTGCTCTGGTTTGCACACCACTCGCTCTTCCTGCACGTCCGCAAGGCCACACAGGCCATGGGTCTGCTCAACACCCTCTCCCTGGCCTTTGTGGGTGGCCTCCCTCTGGCCTACCAGCAGACTGCAGCCTTCGCCAGGCAGCCACGAGATGAGCTGGAGCGTGTGCGCCTCAGCTGTGCCATTGTCTTCTTCGCCAGCATCTTCCAGTTTGCCATCTGGACTGCGGCCCTGCTGCGCCAGGCAGAGACGCTGCAGCCAGCTGTGCGATTTGGTGGGCAGGAGCATGCCTTCATGTTTGCCAAGCTTGCGCTATACCCCTGTGCCAGCCTACTGGCCTTTGCAGCCACCTGCCTGCTGAGCAGATTCAGCACAGCCATCTTCCACGTCATGCAGATTGCAGTGCCCTTCGCCTTTCTGCTGCTGCGCCTCCTCGTGCGCCTGGCTCTGGCCAGCCTGCATGGCCTACGCCACCTGCGGCCAGCACAACCCCTCCGGAGCCAGGCCCCAGAGGAGGCCCAGTCCCAGCTCCTGCCTTCCTCCTGCTAGTGGAAGCTATGCCTGCCCCGGAAGGAAGCCTTGGGGGTTGGGCCAGCAGGCCCCATGGAGCCACAGTCTGGGTTTTGCCTCCATTGTGAAATATCAAGATCTGTTTCAGAGTATGCAAATTGTCCTCCTTTTTTACACAACGAGGAGTTCCACAGGAACTCAGTCTCTGCTGTTAGCCACCCACTTTCCTCCTAGACTCCAACACTACCAGGAAGATTGCCCCTCTGGAACCTGAGGCCAGTGGTCCTCCTGCCCCACCGCCTGTACCCCCTGTAGCCATGCCCTGGCCCACCCTCCCAGCAGTGCAGAGCTGCCCTGGTGAGACTTCAGTTCACCACCCCCTCCCCACCTGTCACACAAATGAAGAAGAGGTGGCCATGGAACAGTGGAGTCCAGATTCTATTCATCCTGATATAAATTAGGTCACATTCAAGGAGTGGTTAGTCAGTCACGCACAGGACTAGCACTCAGGGACATACACCCAGTGGGCAGACAGTCTCACATAAATGGAGGACAAGCCACACTGACCACAACAAACAATTCTTGCAAATGAGAATCAATGCAAAAACTAGTTACACCACTAAGACGTGTTTCGGACATTACATATGACATGAACACAAGGAATGTCTACACGAGAGACCACAAGTGGCCCCCAGGACGCATTTGTGCAATTTTGGCAGAAGCAGGAGAAGGGGCTGGGCTTAATGGCACCAAGGCTCTCCAGGGCTGCAGGCCAGGCCACAGCCACTTCTGAGGTCAAGGGCCATGGCCATGCAGACCCAGTGCCAGCAGACAAAGGGAGATCTGACTGAGGCCTCTTTTTTAGGGTTGGGACCTCTGGAGACTTCCCACATAGGTTTCTCGTTTCTGGTCAGACTCCTTTGGGATCTGAGGTGCGAGGGCTATCTTGGCATGGTGCCCCAGGGTGGCCCGGAAGCAGAACTGCCTGGGGGACCGAGCCAGGGCAAGAAGGGAACATGGGACACTTGCTGGCAAGCAGCAGGCATGTAAAGTGCTGTGGTTGAGCCTGAGGCCTGGGGGCGGTCTACACTTCCACCAGTGCACGCCAGCCCTGCCCGTGGACTCTGGGGCCCAAGGGAATATGCTCAGGGCCCAGCCCACACTCCAGCTGGGCTCAAGGTGGACTGACAGGTGTGGGAATGCCGTTCCTCTTGCCTTAGCCTTCGCCACCAGCCGTAGAGAAGGGTGGCCAGGCCCAGTCAGTACTGCACAGATCCTGCAGCCACATTCCACAGTGCAAGCTGGAAAAAAGGGAAGGCACCTTCCCCAAGACAGAGGTGGCCACCTTCCCACCGGGAGGGGCAGGAAAAGCTGACAGCACTTGCTACTACAGGGCCAGCAGGAGGTCCAGTGGTAGTTCCAGGGGAATGGTCTGAGTGGCACATGTGGCCCTTGTCCAGTGCTGTCCAGTTCATAGTGCTCAGGTGGAGGGTTACAAAGAGAGGTTGTCGACCCCCAGGAGGGAAGCCTGGGCCCTACCTCCCGGTCCTCCCTTCCCCAGGACTTCCATGACTAACACAGGTATGGGATCCCAGCCCCTGAGGGAACAGTGCCCACCTGCTACACAGCTGCCCTTGGGCCAATGGGGAGATGGCCACCCGCCTCCCATCAGTGTCCACGTAACACCAGACAAGGACAAGAGCCAGAAACATCTAGGCCTGGGAAGATGCTGGGGTCCAGGTGATGGGTCCATCTGCTGGCCAGCCAGTGTGTGAACTTGGAGCAGCTGAAGACAGGAAACCAGCCTTCTTAAGCTTCTACTTAGGGTCACCCTCAAGGGCAGATGAGATGTCTGCTCTGGCGTCCCTGGTGGTGCCAACCTTTCTGGGTCTCTGCTTGGCCTTCCTTAGCATGTGTACCTGTTTGAGATGGGGGAAGGGTCAGGATGACATAGATCACAGTCCTGGGACCCCAGGAGGCCAATGCCCTGGATGGGGCCATCTTCAGCCCACTGCCCATCCTCAGCCAGGCCTCTTCTCTTGAGGCCCAGGACTCATGTCTTTTGAGGCCTGGCCACTCTTACCAGGATCCCATGACCACCTGGCCTCGGGAGGCCCAGCCCACTTGAGCAGCAATGGCCGCTGCACAGCCACAGCCCACCTGGGCTTAGCCCTCATCAGCATACCTTGGGACCAGCAGCTGAGATGATCATATGCCCCGGGGCCTGAACCCAGGGCTCACCATCCACCTGCACAGGAGTAGCCTTGAGGAGCGTGACTCGGAAATAGGAACCCTGGGCGATGCGGATCCCAGAGCGCAGCCCACCCTGCACCTGGCCCTGGGCAGAGACAGGCCAGGCTTAGTGGGCCCACGGGTGCCATGAGGGCCGCCCGCTGGGCTCCCGTGCTCACCATGTGCACGACGCCTGTCACACCCACCACCTCCAGCAGCCCGTCGTCCATGCGTGGCTTCTCGAACCTTGGGTCGCTGTCTGAGCCCCACAGGTCAGCCCCTGAGCCCCAGCTGCCCCAAGAGGAGGGAGGGGCGTGCACAGATTAGGCCCAACTGACACTGCTCAGCCCAGGCCACGCAGTCTCCTGGGAGCCCAGCCCCACACCTGGGGATGTTGATGAAGATGAGGCCCTCAATGCTGGGCAGCTCCACCTCCTGCTGTTCAACCTGCAGCCTGAGCTCCCTGTGGAGGCCGCGGGAGTGGCTGATCTTCTGTAGCCCAACCCGCACATACACACCCTTATTGTGGAACCTGCCGGAGGAGACACACCTGCGGTCACTGGCTGATGGCTGCTGCCTTGCCGACAGAAGCCCCAGCTCCTGGCCCTGCCCTTGTGGTACCTGCTGGTGAACTTGCCAGGCTCCTCCTCCCTCGCCTGGTGGAAGTCCAGACTGAGCTCAGCATCAATGCCAATGCCACAGTAGTTACTCATCTGCACGATCTGAGGAAAAGGGTGTCGGCAGGTCACCAGCCAGCCCCCAGCACCCCAGTGCAATCCAACGCACCAGCAGCTCAGAGGAGCAGCCTCATATTCCAAGTGGGGGTGCCAGTACTCCTGCACGTGGCTGAGGAGGGAGCATTTCTGTGCACCTCAAGAGCCACCTGCAAGAGCCAAGCAGGGGGCACACTGGTACCTTGGGGGGCTCTGTGTCCACTACACTGTTCTCGGTACTACTGGCCTCCTGGGCGTCCAGCAGGATGGTCCAGCGGTCCATAAGCACAGCATCAGCCTCATCCACAGACACGAGCACAGAGAACGGGTCTTCCCCGCTGTAGCCTGCTCCCCAGCGGAGCACTCGGCCAAGGTCATTCCCTGGGACAGAGGTAAGGCAATGACTCCCACACACCATCACAGAACAGAGCCCCCCACCACAGGACAGAAAACCCAGCACAGGCCTGGAGCAAAACTAGGGGCAGGGAGAGCCATGAGGCCCCAGTATTCAACTCAATGGCTGGCCCCACCTGTGCCCAGGGGCAGGATGGCCACGGATGGCTCTGGACAGGCCAGACGGTGTCGTATCTCCTCCAGAGCGCCAAGCACCCAGCCCACGGTGCCATCCCCACCACACACCAGCACCCGGAAGCAGGGTACCTGGGAGAACAGATGAAACCTGCAGCAGGAAATAGGAAGTGTCCCACCACAGTGCAGCAGCTCCTTCCACATGCCCGTCTCCAGCCACATAGAGGACCTGAAGGTTCCATCTTGGAGCTCCAACTGGAGTTCCCAGTGGCCACAGACAGCAGCGGGGCCCTCCCGCCTGCAGCAGACCCTGACTCACCCAGGAAGAGGCCCCCCATTGGTCAGCTCGAAGACCTGGTGTGGGTTCAGCAGCCTGCGGAAGCTGCAGAGCAGGTCTCGGCCCTTGAGGCCCCCACTTTTGGGGTTCACGAACACGAGGAGCGGGCAGCAATCTGGGGGCAGCTTCATGTGCTGAGAAGCAGGAGGGCAGGGTCAGGGTAGGGCCAAGGTCCTCGGGCTGCCACGCAGCATCTGCTCTGAGCCCCAAGCCCACTGGCCAAAGCAGCCCTCCCAAAGAAGAGAGGGCTGCTTCCCCACATGAGCACCGGTGCTGACCTCAGGACCACAGGCTGTGGCCAGTGGGCAACAAGGAGGCCAACTGGCTGCCTGGCGGTCCAGGCACAAAGGCAGCCACACCCACCTGCCAGGCTACACAGCCCACAGGGCCCTGCTTGGTGCTGCCAGCCAGCACACCAGGCCTGGCCCTCAAAGGGCCACCCACCTACCCTTTGGAGATTGGCAGCTTCCAGGAAAAATGCTGTTTCCAGGGTGGCTACACGTCTCCCTTGAGCTGAGACAGAACCTGTCTCCCATTTCCCACACACAACCCCAAGACCAGCCTAGGAGTCTAGACAGTGGGCCAGGCAGCATCCCTGTGACAGGGTGGGGTGACGAGACAGACACAGGGTGGGCAGTGGCACACGGACCAGACCGTGGCTGGGCAAGGACACACTTGGGGCTTCATGGCCCAAGGGGCAGGCAAGGCCGCCTGCACTCACCACTTACCCACTCACCCCAAGGCAGGCAGCTGACGGGAGAGAGAAAGCGGTGTCGGCCTCAGGCCCAGCTCTGCCCATGGAGCAAACAGGATGGGGCTGGGGTGTGCCTGAGCCCTGGCCTACAGGGACTGAATCCTCAGAAAGTGGGGACAGTCACCTGGCCTGGCCAGGATAGGACCCAGGTAGGGAAAGGACAGGAAGGATCTATGGGCATTTCCTACTCAGTCACAGACCCCTAGACTATTTCTCCTGGGCTTATGTGGGGGGTCAAGGGCCAGGATTCAAGAACAAAATAGCTGTGGACACCTGGGCCTTGTGGGACAAGCAGGGCAGGCAGCGCAAAGTCGCCATGGATGCCTGGGGGCCTTGAGGAACATGCAGGGGCAGGCAGGACTGAGAGCCACAGGCCACCATGAGGGTGTGGGATGGATGTCCAGGCTCCAGCCCTCCTGCAGCTCACCCCTGTGCTCACAGGCAGTGCTGCTCTGCCCTGTGTTACCCTGCCACCTTCTTCCAGGTACAGGTAGGTCTTGAGGGGACCCCAGTGACGGGGCTACACTGGCTGGTCAAGCCCTGGCTGTGGAGCAGGGCCCCTGCGGCCCTCCAAGACAGGTGGAGAGGACAGGCCAGAATGATGACGGTACAGTAACAGGCTCTGACTCTGTACAGTCAGGAGCTGCGTCCTGTGGCCTCCCCACAGCACAGAGACAGGAATCCAGAACAGACAGCCAACCCCGGCCCCCAGGAGCGGGTCTCACCCACTAGCAAGCACGGACCCTCAGACTTCGGTCCCTCTGGTATGAAGTGGGCAGCCTTGTCCACCCTTGGCTATGGTGAAGCCTGACCAAGGTGGCACTACCAGCCGCAGCACACTCGAGGGAGATGGTGGTTGAGCGCGTCCAGCCATGAGGACGCAAGATGTGCAGGTTCCACCCTGGAGAACCACGCACAGCCCAGAACTGCCCACTCACCAGCACATCTGGGAGCACCAGCAGCGACAGCGGCCGGCCACGCACCATCGTGTCCCTGCCCAGCATGAACAACCGCTCAGCCTCAGCAAAGCAGGCCACGTCCAGCACCACCGCACCTGCACAGGTGGCCAGAGCTCAGGGGCCTGCCCTGCACACCCACCCCACCCGCCCATGGGGCAGCTCAGGGGCCTGCCCTGTGCACACACTGCCCCATTCCCATGGTGCCCAGAGCAGGGTTTCAGTCCCCTGGTAAGAGCCCCAGCTCTAGCCATAGCCATGTAGAGTCAGCGCTCTGATGCTGGCATCTACAGTGAGGGGCCTCCCCACCCCAGAGTGCTTCCAAGGATGGCCAGGCTCAGTAACTGAACCCAACAGTGGGCAGTGGGCCCGTCCCCTGCACCACAATCCTCACACCCACACCCAGCATCCCCGGGTAGGCAGGTCATGGGCATGTTTGGAACCTCCCCAGCAGGAGGCAGGACCATGGCAGAAGGGGCGTGGAGAGCACAGCTGAGCTGAGCCACACTGATGCAGGAGCATCAGAAGCCGGCAGGTATGGCTCCAAGCTCTGGAGGAGGGAGAAAGATAGCTTTTCCACCCACCTCCAGAGTCCATGAGTGCAGCTCACCTTGCGAGTTGTAGACATGGCTCACGGACACCACGGCGGCTGCGGACAGACTTGAGTCAGGGGTGCACGGTGCCGAGGCTTCCCGACTCCCCCTCCCAAAGGTATCCCACTCCAGAGCAGGGCCCTGCCCCCTGGAGGTCCAGGGACCCCACAGGGGGAAGCAGAGACCCCTGATGACAGAGGATAGGAAGCTGAGTGGGCTGTGCCTAGGGTGGGAATGGAGTCGGGGTTCAAATGGGGGGAAGGGCAGGAGAACCATCCCAGCCAGAAGCCCTTGACAGCCCAGGGTCACACCTTTGGTGGCCATAGCCTCATGCAGCAGGTGACTGTATTCCTGGGGGGACAGGCCAGGTGGCAGGCCACCCACAAACAGAGAGACGTGTGGGGTCACGGTCCGGCTCTCGGTGACATAGAACCGTGTCTGGCTCACCTGCCGCACAGATGTCTGTAGGGAGGGCAAGGGCTGTAGGGATGCTGGGCAGTGCCATCAGCACCCACTCCCCATCAACCAGGGGCAACAGAAGTGAGAGGGGCACCAGGGCTGCCTTCCTCTGGGTGAGCCCTGCCCCCCTCAAGGAACTGGGGCAGTCTGTGGCTCAAGGCCCTCTTCCTCTTGCTGGGTGACGATGTTTCATGGAGGGCACTGCCAGCCAGGGCAGTCAGTTGCCTGCTGGGTAGGAGACACCCCTCTGTGGGGCAAAGGCCATGGCTGAGGGCCAGAAGGACACTGACCTGCCGGATGTCCCGAAGCCGATCAAGCAGGGGCTCCTCATCTGCTAGCACTGTCCGCTGGACTGTGGGGTTGAGGGGCACAGCTCATTACAGGTGGGCTCCTCCCTACATCAGCCAACAGCCACCCTGAGACCCCAGGCATATGGGGACATAGGCAAGACCAGCCCCAACATCCTGAGGGACAGGCTTGGGAGGCCCGGGATGTGTGTAGGGCCTGAGAGCACTGCCAGGCTACTCACCCACCTTGCTTGCTGCCCATGAGCACCTCGACCAGCTGGAAGCTCTCAGGACCCTCAACCTGCAAGGCAGGAATGGCATCAAGCCTGGCCACCTCCCTAGGACACCTTAGGGGACAGCAACAGGGCCCACTGGGTAGGTAATCCCCAGGTCTGGCAGAACTAGGCGGCCCAGCATACACACCTGGCGCCCGAAGAGCGGGAGGACCTCCAGCACCACGGTCTGCGCTGTGCTCTGTGGGGTCACACGGATGGACACGTAGGCCACACCCACCCTGCAGGGGACAGGCTTGGAGCTTGGGCCCTGGGCTCCTACCCCATCCCCTCCCCCAGCTGACCCCGTGCCTTGGGCCTCACTTGAGCCAAGCTGGATAGATCTTCAGGACCTCCTGCGTCCGAGGCAAGGAACGGATGACCCAGGCCTCGGGCATGGGCTCCTGGGGCCCAGAGACTCTGCTGCCCTCCTCCTCTACAGGACCACTTAGCCCAGCCTTCCCCAGGGCCTGGGTGTCACCACTCAGTGAAGGCAGGGGCAGCGCCTGCAGCTCAAAGTCCCGAGCATCCTCAATGACACAGTAGGCCCGCAGCGCCACCTCCTGCAGGGGGCGGGGGGACAATGATGTGGGGAGGCCTGGCGGGGTAATCGGTGTGGGGGCCCGGGTGTGGCCGCTACTGGGGCCTCACAGACATGTGGCCCTACCCTGGCCTCCCTCTTACCAGCACCTCCTGGCTCCTGGCCAGCCGCGGGACAGTCACCAGGCGGAACTGGTTTCTCCTGATGGCATCATTGCCATCAAAGATCTTCAGGGTCTGCTTGCCTGGGCCAGGAGGGAACAATGAGGACTTCATAGGGGGAGCGTGGGGACCAGCTGATCACTATTGGGCATTTACCTGACTCTGGAGCCACCAGGGCCTCTCTGCCCAGCACCCCGGTAGCAATTCCATCTGCTCCATCGTCCCTGTCACCTGCATATTGGACATGGATCTGTCACTCAATGCTCTGCCAACCTGGACCCTGGTGTCCCCAAGGCCACCCACAGCCTCACCTGGCTCTGGCACCACAGCCTCAGCAATGCGGAAGCAGTGCATCTTGCTGAAGTTGCGGGACAGCAGGCGTACACACGAGGGGGGCAGGACCATGGACCGCAGGCGCCCAAACGCACACTCTGGAGCAAGCGCCGTGGAGCACACCGCATGGGCCTGGGGGACATGGGGCGAGCCTGACGCACTGGGAAAGAGGCGGCCTCACCCAGACCAGAGAAGACAGGGGCCCTCATCCCCAAGACAGCACAGTGTAGACCAGATCCAGGAAAAGGACACCTCAGCCCATCCCCAGGGCCCACCCCAACCAGGGCTATCCCACCCAGCCCCCAGCCCATGCCCACCTGGACACCACACCACTCGCAGCGCACACCTGCCGGCACATCGGAGGACCCACACGTCTTCCTGCAGACCTCGCAGCGCGTGCCGGAGGGCAGGTTCCCCTCCCGCCAGTGGTGGTGATGCGTGTCCTGTGCAGGGAGCCGTCAGTGGCACGGCCCACCCGTGCCCAGGCCTGCCCTCACCCAGGCCCCTGCACTCACATGGTCCTGGTGTCCATCCTGGTGGCACTGGCGGCAGTCGCTGCAGGCGAAGGGCACACAGTCGGGGTGAACGTGCAGCTCACACACTGGGGGGCGGGCAGGGTTAGGGGCTCTCACCATGCCCCTGCCCCCGCCCTCCTTGCAGGCCTCCCAGTTGGGGCTGGGTCCGACCCCAACCTCTGCCACCAAGGAATCCCCTTCCTACCTACCTGCATGGGGCGTGGTGTGCACCCCTCCTTCGGAAGCTCCCCAGGCCGGCCCTGCGCCTACCCCCACTTCCCTAACAAACCATGGACTGGGGGAGGGCAGGCTACCAGAGGGCAGGCCACCCTGGGCAAGAGAGACCAGGCCCCAGGTGAGGGGCTCAGCCTAGGAGGCCAGTGGGGCCAGTGGTACCTTCACAGCGAAGCGCGGGTGCCTCCAAGCCCTTGCGACACACAGAACAGAACCTGCGCTTGTAAAGCCCCCGGGGGCCGAAGCAGTGGGCTACAGGGACCTGCAGGGCAGAGTGAGCCTCAGCCTCTGCCCGTCTGGCCTGCACCTCTTCCCTGGCCGCTGTCTCCTCCCTCCAAAGGCTCCTGAAGCCATCACCTCCAGGTCTACCCTCTGGGAGGCCGTCGGCCACAAGGACTGTGAACCTTGCCTTTCCATGATAGAGATGGAGAGGGATCCGTTCTTTTTCCAGTCCTTCAGTTACCATGTGCACAGCAGAAGGGAGCGTAAACAGAAAGCTTGCACGCCAGAATGGCAACCATGGGCACAGAGGCTGGTATTTATTTCTTTATTTTATTTTTTGGTACTGGGGATTGAACCCTGGGGTACTTTACCATTAAGCTACATCCCCAGTCCTTTTTATTTTTGGAGACAGGGCCTTACTAAGTTGCCCAGGCTGGCCTTGAACTTGCAATCCTCCTGCTTCAGCCTCCTGAGTTGCTGGAATTACAGGTGTGTGCAACCATGCCTGGCTTTTTAAAAATATCTACATCCTCCAAATTTTTATCATATATATATACATATATATAATATATATATTATATATGTATTTGAAATTTTTAACTTTTTTAAATTTTTTTTAATTTTTTAATTTAATTTTTAATTTTTTTAAGTGAAGAGGAAACATTAAGACCAACTTTAGAATATAGTCATAAATGTCCACATGAAGGGCCACCCCAGCCAATGTGACACCCCAAGCTGGCACCCAGAGCCAGCACCTGAAGCCAGTATCCACAGGCCCTTTGGGGCTCACACATGGTATTCAAGTCATTCCCCAAACACAGCATCAAGTATCCCAGGGCAGACACCACCTGGCAGCAGGTGACCCGCATCCTGGCCCCCTTCACCCATAGGCACAAGCCCACCACACCAACAGCACTGTGCGCTGAGCCCCAGCCCACTGCACCCACATGGTGGTCGGTGGTCCCACTGCCCACAGCCAGCTAGCAGGCAGGTAGACAGAGTGTGATGCTGTATGCAGGGCACAGGTGACCACTGATGCCACCAGTCCTCCCTAAACACTTGGCTGCCATTACCCACAGAAGAGAAGTCCCTGCACCCTGCAGAGACCTCAGCCAGGTGCCTGAACACCTGAAGAGGGAATTAGATGGCCAAAACTCCTCCAGTTCCTAGGCTTGGGCCTTCTGTTTATATAAGCCTGTTACCTTGAGCATTTGTGGGCTCAAGGGCCACATCAGACAGAGCTGATAGGTATCACAGCAGGGCAGTGACAGTGATGCTAAATCAGGGCACCCAGCCCGAGGAGACCTACGTGATGTACCTGGTACCCATGCCCACTCCTCTACCCACAACCTGTACTCTCCCAGCATCCCATTTCACCTGCTAGTGGGCGGGGTGGTAGAGCATGTACCCTGTGGGACTGGCCTCCCCAGGCACGACACCTGGGGATCCACCCAGGTGCTTGGTGTCATCAATTGCTCCTTCCCTTGGATGGCTGAGCAGGATTCTGCCCTTTGCTTCTTAATCATGGTGTGACCCAGCTGACAAGTAGGACAGCCAAGAAGGCCCTGGCCCCACAAGGGCCCACACACATTGCTAGGGTGGCACTCACCCTCACCAGGCTGGGCGCGATGCCCGTGCACGGCGTCCTCACATGCTTCAGGCACTTCTCGTGGGACATGAAGTTGCAGACTGTAGGAACAAGAGCTGTGTCAGTGGTCTGGTCCTGCAGGGCAGTCAACTCCTACCCAGGAGATGAGAGGCCCCAGGACCCAGGGCCTGGCCCCCAGCCTTGCCCAGCAGGGCTACAGCAGGGCACCAGCACTCTACCACAGGGCCTGAGTGCCCGTCACAGTGGATTTTGGCACAGCTGATGGAAGAGGTCCCTCCAGTGAGCTGCTGTGGTGCCTGCCCTGATGACTGGGCAGTGGAGAAGCCATTCCTGCTATCCCCATAATATGAAGCCAGGTGACGGCACTAGCACAGATCCCCATGTTCCCTACCCTCATCCACAGACAGGGACTGGTGCTGTGGCTATTCTGGGAGACAGCAGGCCCAGGTCCCCCTGCACCTCTGCAGCCGGCCCTGTGAGAGGGATGGTCCTGGCCACAGCACGCAGAGGTTTCATAAACTTCTACACACCTACCAAGAGCAGCTTTGCCTGGGACACTCTTCCCTCCTGCTCCCACAACTGCATCCACTCCTAACTGCTCCTGCTACATTCTATGGGCTGTGCCTAATATCTAGAGCCACACCAGGCAGGTGGGGCACCTAGCCAGGTGAAGGCTCCCAAAGGCAGGAGTTGCCAGCAGGAAGACTTCCCTAAGCCTCCAAAGACAGTGAGAACTTAAACACTGCCTAGGTGGGAAGGCCAGGACAGCACTGGGGCCAGCAGACATGGCACCCTGGTCCTGGGGAGGCAAAGTGTCCCTGGGCCTCAACAGGGGCAAAGGCTCAGCAGCAGAGAGATGATGGTCAGAAGGGGCAGAGGGCAGTCTGTGGTGGCACATTCAGAGCCAAGAGAAGACAGAGGGGCAAGGGGTCCAAGCTGGGCCCCAAGGGTAGGAAAGGTGGACAAGGCCACAGGGGCAAAGAACACAAATGCCAAAACTGCCTGGAGTGACCCTGCCCGTGGGGCCTCAAGGCAGCCCCATTCTTAGGCACCTCCCAGAGGGCAAGCTGCCCCCAACCTGTGGACCCTCACCTCCCAGCCTTAGAAGGGAACAGGCAGAAGTTTCTCCGTGGACTGCTCCAGAGACAACGTGTGAAAGTAAGTTGGGACTGTGGGGGGCAGGAGATGGAGAAGGAGTCCTCCAGCCTTCCCCAGGGGCCCTGCTCCCTGTTCACTCTGAGACAAAGACACTGCCAGCTTCCTCTATTGGTAGGGGAGGTGGTGCCTGATCCCGCATTCCATGCCTTGGGTGCTGCTGGGAGGAGCACATCTCCCCACACCCTTTCCAAGCCCTGTTTGCCCAGGTCATAGTCCTATCTTTACAGATACTGCCCGGAAATGGCCTCTCCTTCATCTCCCACACATCAGGCCAGCCCCTCAGTGAGCTGCTTTGCCCAAGGCTAGGCTGAAGGTTCCTGAGCCCCTTGAACCTAGAACCTACCGGCAGGGGCCCATTTGTGAAGGGGACCAGGAGTCTAGTCTGAGACTTGGCTTCTGCCTTCACACCTCTCACTGCTCCAGCCTCAAACCTACAGTTCCACATTCATCATGTGCCACCTTCACAGGGATTAGTCTCAGACCTGGAGCTCTGTTTCTGTGCCTTTCACCTGTGCAGGGAATCCTGTGGTCTACCTTCTACCTGCCTGCAGCCCCGCCTTTTCTACCTCTCACTTGTGCATGGGGTCCTGGGATCTAGCCTGACTTGGAGCTCACTTGGCCTGCACATGCACACCCTCCACCATAATGGAGCCCCAACATTCCTGGGAGCAGGCAGAGCAGTGCAGTGTCTGATCTGTCAGAGAAACCACAGTGACCACCCCTATGCCAGCTGGCCACCCCTGGAGTCAAAATCACCAAACCCTTTTCACTGGCAGAGGACACCCCTATGTGAGTCTCTGGCCTGAGAGATGCCACTCTAGAGCAAAGGCCTATCTCCCTGAGCAGGGTAGAAGTTCCTCAGCCAGTCCCACCTCCAGCCCCTGACCAGGACATAGGAAATGCCAAAGGTCCATGTGTTCCACATAGGCTGGGCTGAGGGCCCCAGGGCCTGCCTGCTGGCATGAGAGAGGACCAGAAGAGGCCCAGCCCAGATGCACCCTTGAGGCAGAGACAGGGCTGCCTCGCCGGCTTGGCAGCTGAGTGGGAGCCCTGTTGGGACATGCCACACCTGGGAGGAGACCCAGCCAGGCTCTCCACGCAGCAGACTCTGAGCAGAGCCAGCATTCAGTCCCTCTGGGCAACAGCATGCATTCAAGAGAATGACCAGTACCCGCGGTCCAGGGCAGCCGGTTGGCCCATCCCTGCTACCCAATCACTGAGAGATGCACCCAGACCTGGGAACCCCAGAGAGGTCTGGCCAGTCTCAGGGCCAGCTGGCTCTATCCCGGGCCCTGCAACTGCCCCCAACTTGTCAATCCCAGCGCCACACCGTGGCGACACTCCCCGACTTCCGACAAGGGAGCCCAGGAATCCTGCGGCAGGAGGGGCAGGGATGAGCGACAGTGTGCTGAGGGAGGCCCGGCACCGCGCTCCGGGCGGACAAGGCCCGTGCGGGCCCGCGGCGCAGAGGTCAGGGCGCGTCCCGCCCAGGCAGCCTCTCGGGACGCGGCTCCGGCCGGCGGCGCGCGCTCACCATCGCACAGGAAGCCGGCGAGCCCCCAGACAAAGTCGGAGCAGAGGTGGCAGAAGGTGGGCTTGGTGAGCGTCACCTTCCGGAAGCTGTGACCCGCAGCGGCGGGGCCAGGGGCTCTGCAGCCAGCCCGCTCCGACCCCGGCCCCGGTCCCTGGCGCGCGTGGCCTCGGGCACCCAGCACAGGGCTGCTGGCCGGGCTGCTGGGACGCACGGAGCCGCCGCCCAGCCAGGCGCGTGCCCCGGGCTCGGTCGCCGCTGCCATCCCGGCCCGAGCAGCCCGAGCAGCCCGAGCAGCCCGAGCCCTGATCGCAGGCGGGTACAGGCCGAGTCCGCGCTGGAAGACGGACGCCGTGCTCCGCCCGCGCCGGCTTCCGACTGCGCCGCCTACTGAGCAGGCGCAGGGCGGGGCCTGCGCGGACCGGGGCGGGGCCTGCGCGGACCGGGGCGGGGCGGGGGCTACAGGGCGGGGCCTGGTGAGGGCGGAGACGGCGAAGCGGGATCGGGACGCGGGGGGCGGGGCTGAGCGCATGGGGCGGGGCCTGTGGGAGGAGGGGTGGGGCCTTCCTGGAGAGGCGGGACGTCCAGGCGGGGCGAGGCCGGCAGAGCGCGGGCCCCAGCCCGGTGGGCGGGGCGAGCAGGGGGACCGAGGTGGTCGACTGGGTTTCTTCCTAACCGCCAGGGATCGTCTGGCAGGCCCGAGCCGGGACTGTAATTCCCCGCTTGCGGCCTCGCGACACCGGACTTGAGGCCTTTGCACCTGCGGCTCCCATGCTTGTGGCTGTGTGGATCGACACCTCCCACGCAGGACGCTGATCCCAGCGAGAGGCAGTCACTGCCTGGCGCTCCTGGGCGGGTTCCGGGGCCCAGGCTCTGCCTTTCTGCCCGGGTTCACTAACGACCCAACAGAGGGCAAGAGAGCGGTGAGGGGCTACAGGGCTAGGACCCCGCGTGCCGCTGTCTCAGGGCTGCAGTGTGGCTGGAAGCTGGGTTTGTGCTGACCTGCCCTGACGCACTCCTGGTCACTATCCCCACCACGGAGGGGGGCCATGGGAGGGAGCCACCCTTCCCCCGTGGAGAAACCCGTACCACCACAGTCCTAGTTTTGGAATCCATGGAGCTGGTCACTCAATGGAGGGACAACCCCAGCATGCACCACTTGACTTGTCAGGGTGGTGCTGGTGACATCTGGGGGCAGTCCATATTAGTCACCTTACTTCCTTTGCCAGCAGGGGGTCTTGTTCCTGTGGGCCTGACCTCGGTTAGAGTAGGGGAGGCCTCACTGCGCATCTGAACCAAGGGGCTCCTAGGGAACCCACCTGGCTCCTGCAGGACATCTAGATGCCCCCAGCCAGGCCACCAGGGCAGCCGGTTTGCCCATCCCTGCTACCCAATCGCTGAGAGATGCACCCAGACCTGGGAACCCCTGAACTAGGGCAGGCTGCACCAGAGCAAAGGGATGATCCCCTGGGAAGAGGAAAACAGGAAGGGGCACATTAGGAGAGGATACTGTCTCCAGGCAGGGCTGCTGCAGAGGAAATGCCTAGGAATATGCTAGAACTTCTGAATGGGAAACAGGAAGCTTGTTCTTGGTTCCAGGGACCAGTCTAAAAGGAAGAGCAGGCCCTTAAGAAGCTGGGAGGGGAGACGTGGTCCTCCATGACTACAGGACTGATCCACTTGAGCCTCAGCTGAGGGCAGAACTCTGGGGAAGCCTCAGGATACCAGGGATCAGCTGGCCCTCCTGGAGCTGCCTCTGGGGCAGACTGACCACAAACTGAAGAGTAAACCAGCCACTGGATATGGATGAAGGACCCAAGACTTAGTGCCCAGGAGGCCTAAGGAAGAGCATCTAGGCAGGAGGAATAGCTAGTGCAGAGGCCCCGCTGAGGAGTCAGGGAAAGGCACACCACTTCTGAGGACTCCTCCGTCCTGCACCCAGAGAGTAGCACTGTGCTGCCTTCCACTGACAGCCCTCCCCTTTGCCCTACACACCCCAGCCAGCCAGCTGTGAGGACCCTGGTCTCCACCCCTCCTCTCTCCTTTCTCAACCAGATTATTCCCTGGCCCTGCCTCTGTGCAGGCCTCCCAGAGTCCTCTTGGCTATGGGAGGGCTTCGACCCCACCTTGGAGCCTTGAGGAGGCAGATGTTCCCCGAGGCCCACACCCACTGCCTGCACTTCTGTTAAGGAAGAGCAGTGTTCATGGACACTCCTCCCTGCACTCAGGAGAAGACATGAGTGCACCTGACTGCTTCCTCTAGAACTTTGTTTCCTGACCTAGCATGTTAATTGAAACAGCCAGCATTTCCATCACACCCTCCCACAAGCTTCTCAGAACGTCTTCCAGAGCAATTTGAAACCTCTGCAAAGAATCAAAACCAAACAACACCCGCCAGATGGAGACTCTGTGTTTCAGCATCTGCCACAGCTCTTGGTCTCTTGTGCAGGCCCCTCTAAGTTCTGACCCCACTAGTCTGTGGGGTTGCCTCTCCTAGTCTCTCCCTCTCTGTCTGGGTGGGTTAATCAGTGAGTCTTTACTTCTCTGGCATGGGGGACTGGAAGTCCAGGGTCAGAGTGCTGGTGTGGTCAGGTTCTGGAGAGAGTCCACTGCCCTCCCCACTTCCTAAGGGAGCCACTGTGCACTGTAATGGGAGAATTGTGCTGCCAAGTTCATATACTGGAATCCCTCAGCACCTTGGAGTGTGACTCAGTTGGAGACAGGGACTTTACAGAGATGATCAAGTTCAAAACAAGGTGATTAGGGGGCCCTCGTCCCCCATGACTGGTGTCCTCGTAGAAGGGGAGCTTGGACAGACTCACCTGCAGGGGGAAGGCCCTGTGAAGATGAAGGCAGAGGTCAGGGTGGTGGTCTACAAGCCAAGGGGCCAGAACTGCCAGGAGCTGCAGGGGACTGGCACAGAATCTGTCTCAAAGCCTCAGAGGACCCAGCCCTGGACACGCGGATGGTGACTTGCAGCCTCCAGGACAATGAGACATTAAGTTTTAAGCCTACTCAGTTTTGGCGCTTGTTATGACATCCTTAGGAATTGTCATCTGTGCTGTTTGGTGATCAGCCTCTCTCTCCGGGTTTTGCCTGAGAGCTCCAAGATCAGCCCATTTAACTGCTGCTGTCCCCTGGTAGGAACTGTGTGTATTCCCCTTTATCTGTTCTATTGTCAGTGGGCCCAGGGTATCGGCAGACCTTGGCTGTTATGAATCAGGCTTTGTAAGCATTCTTCTTGTGTTTGGATACCACATGCTCAGAGATCCCACCATAGACTAACACCAGTCATAGGACATGCTATGTTCCCTTGGAAGATAATGCCAAGCCCTTTTCCAAAAATCCACACAAAAAGTCAAGTCTTCGGGATGGGGCTGTGGCTCAGTGGTAGAGTGCTTGCCTAGCATGCATGAGGCCCTGGGTTCCATCCCCCGCACCACATAAACATAAACAAATAAAATAAAGGTATTGTGTCCATCTACAACTAAAAAACAAAAATATTAAAAAAAAAAGTTAAGTCAGGCCTCCACACTTGTCACAATCCTGGCTCTAGTTCGGCTGCAGGCAATCTCCATTTGGCTTCCCCTCCCCCAGCTGGCAAGCAGGCTCCACCTGCCTTGGGCACCTGCCCCTGCAGCTCTTATGAGGCTGTCATGCATCCTGGCCTTTTTTCTACGGAGTGTCTTATTCTTATTGACCTTTAGTTCTGGACATAGTCAGGACATGGCTGTCTTGTTGGTCCCAGTCGGTGCTCATTGCTTGTATAGTCTGGTTCACAAAGAAAGGCTGTCTGTTGCCGGCTGCCCTGAACTAGGGCAGGCTGCACCAGTGCTCCTGGGGAT
The DNA here is from genome assembly GCF_964194105.1 of Spermophilus citellus. NCBI lineage: Eukaryota > Metazoa > Chordata > Mammalia > Rodentia > Sciuridae > Spermophilus > Spermophilus citellus. The sequence continues at coordinate 505,393 of NC_138189.1, forward strand.
GGCCCCACAGTCTGGTCACAGTTTTGGCACTCAGGTGACACACTCTCATCGACTGCGTGGTTCTGTTTCAAGACACCATGTTCAGTGTGTATCTATACTTCCCAGAGACACTGTCTATTGGGCCTGACTTCAGCCTCCCTGACACTTGTCCTTCCTTGGGAGAACAGGTCACAACCATCTTGTGCTAGGGAACACATGACAGCACCAGCACTGTACTGGGAACCATTTCCGACACTGATAGAGCCCCTGGGTTCAGTCCCTGTACCTCAATAAATAAGCAAACAATCAGAAAGGATACTTCTTTTTTTTTTTTTTTTTTTTAAAGAGAGAGTGAGAGAGGAGAGAGTTAGGAGAGAGAGAGAGAATTTTTAATATTTATTTTTTAGTTCTCGGCGGACACAACATCTTTGTTTGTATGTGGTGCTGAGGATCGAACCCGGGCCGCACGCATGCCAGGCGAGCGCGCTACCGCTTGAGCCACATCCCCAGCCCAAGGATACTTCTTTATAGCATGAGCTGAGCAAGCAGTGCGGGGCCTTGGGCCGCCCCAGCAGGAGCCGCAGGTCAGTGGCTTAAATCTTTCTTTGCTCTGAGCATGGCCTTGAGTGATAGGAGAAGCACAATGAGCCTTGATTTGGGGTTACAAACAAATTTAGCATGTGGGTAAATTTGCAGACACAGGGTTTGCATATGTCGTACAGGCCACACCTCTCCACGTCAGGGCAGTGCTGCTACAGCTCTGGGGCTGGAAGTCCTCTTATCATCCTGCAGAGGTGGCTTCTTTTAAAAAAATATTTATTTTTTAGTCGTAGGTGGACACAATATCTTTATTTCATATTTATGTGGAGCTGAGGATCGAACCCAGTGCCTCACGTGTGCTAGGCGAGCGCTCTGCCACCGAGCCACACCCCAGCCCTTGAGGTGGCTTCTGATGATGCTGGTTTTCATGTCTCAGAGCCAGCTGGGTGTCATGTGAGGTGGGGCTGGGTCCCTGCTTTGACCTTTCCCACGACCCACCTGCTGTACAGGAGGAGGCAACCAGGGTGGAACACTGCTGGAGCCTGTCCAGGTGTGGGCCGTCTACAGCTCTCCTCAAGAAAAAATGCAGATAAATTATTATAAAATCAGGTACATGTCTATTCAGAACAAGAGAATAAATTACAACAAATTAAATGTTTTTTATTTTTATATTTTGGTTCAGGAGACAAACGCACGGGTGCTCTACTACTGAGCTACACACCATCACCCTCCTGATTTAGTGAGTTTTACAGAGTCCCGAGGCCATGTGACTGAGGCATCCCATGAGTGGACCCCCTGTGGACCTTGGCTCTTCTTCACTGGTGCCCTGCCATCCCCACACCTCTGCAGGCCTCGTCAAGGGTGGTGGGCACACTCCTTCAGCACCTGTGCTTCAGGATCAGCTCCCTGCAGAGGCGAAGACACCTGTCCATGTCTTCTCCCAGAGTTGTGCCCTGGCCCACCTTCAAACCCAGCAGCCAGCCCTGCATCCTAAGATGCCATCCAGAGTGGGTGCTAAGCAGCATAGCCAGGCACACATGCCGACAGCTGCCCTAGAAGACCTGCAGCTCTGTTCCCAAGGGTGAGGACACCATGCCTCATATTGGCCAGGGCAGAAGGCCGGAGGTGGGCCCAGGGTCTGCACCATGGCTTCTCAGGAAGAAGTGGCTGAGGCATGGTAGGAGCACTGAGTGAGTGGGGGACCTGGGGCCTGGGCCGTAGGGCAGTCCTCTGTGCACCTGACCCAGGGTTCTCAGGGCAGGGAAGTGTGCGTGGTGGGAGGTCTGGTGAAGGAGCCTCTGTGGCTCCCGATTGGTCAGCCTGCGCATCAAGGGGGAGTTACATTGCTGTCTAGGAATCAGTCAGCCTGGGGTGGGCAAGGGCTGTCCAGGACCAAGGCCTCAAAGGCCAGAGCATCAAGACCACAGGAGCACGGGCATGCAGCAGATATAAGTAGGACAGTGGGGAGACTCACCCTAGAGATGTGCGTCAGATTCTGTTTAGGGAGAAGGGGGAACGAACAGAAAGGCGCTGGTTCTGAAGAAGTCCCAGAGCATCAGTGGCTGTCCCTCCCCCACCCCAGGACTGAACACCCCACCCTGGAGCTAAAGGCCGAGGCAGAGAGAGTGGGCCGAGTGGAAAGAAAACAGACCTGAGGTCCACAGGGAGTACTCAGGAGCCCGTCCTCCTGACCCTCCATCTGGAAGCCCAAGGGCCTTCTGGTGGGCACTGCAGCCTCAGGTTGTAGCCCAGCTCCCAGTGAGTCCAATCCACTCAACTCCTCCTGGCCACGCCCCCTTGGCCACAGCCAGCTCTGCCTGAGGGGAACAGGGTGCACCTTCCCAAGCCCTGACCCCCACCTGCCGCTCCTGCCACACTCACCCTCACAGGAGCCAGACTCTCCCCTTCTCCAGGGATGGGCGCCGTGAGACCCCCAGGACCTCCCCCAGAGACTGGTCCCAGGCCCTTCTCTTTTCAGACACTCCAGCCCACCTCCTCTGTTCTCTGTGGGTTCTGCTGGCAACGATTCCACATTTCCAATTTCACTCTTGAAGCCAACAGGTGCCCCCTTCAGAGCCTGAGGAGCCCCCACTGTGGCAGTGGCCCCTCCCCACCTCTGGAGCCCCTGGGCAAGACTGCCCTTCTTAGTCCTGTGGTGGGGCCTCAGAAACCATCTGCTGGGCTCCTGGGGACAGAAGTTCTGAAAGACCCAGACCTGACCCTCCACATACCACTGCCCATGGACAGCCCTCCCTAAGACAGGGAGCCAGCAGGGCCTCCCCTGTCCAGTCCTTGCCTTTCTACAGGGCCAGGAAGCCCATACCCAGCCAACTCCAGGCAGTCGTAGTGGAGAGGAGGCTCTGGCCAGCACACAGCCCATTTCACTCATGTTAGAACTGCTGGGCCACAAAGGTCATCTCCCTTGGGGTGTAGAACACTGGGAACCTCTGCCTTATGAATATCCCAAACATAAACCAAAATGCCGTGTCTCTGTGTCCCAGAGGCTGCAGTGTGAGACCCTGCCAGGACCTGCCCCTTCCCTTCCCCAGGACCTTCACTCTGAGTCCACTGAACTGGATCTGGTCAGCCCAGCTGCCAACCTCAGGAGAGTTCTCTAAGGCTGTCCAGCACTTCTCGTAAGCCATGCCTCCCTGGCTGCCCCTTCCAGGCCCACGGGATAATCCAGGAGAATCTCATAATGCAGCTACACCTGCACAGTCCCTGCACCACACGGGCCATGGCCTGGGTCCAGCACCAGCACAGGCTGTGCCCTCAGTGGTCGGCATCAACACCTCTCTTGTCCAGTGGATGCTCCAGGTCCCGGGAGAGGTCCCACAGCTGGGTTCGCACCGGACTCGTGTCAGACTTGCACTGCCTCTGCAAGCCTTCTGGGCCTCCCTTCCTCCTGCACCCGAGCCTCCTGGGGTTTTTCCCTTCTGCATGAAGTACATTGCTTCCTTAACTGGAAGTTGATGGTGGCAAACCTTGGAGTTTCTCTAAAATGTTTCTGTTTGACCTTTTTTTGGAGGGGGGGCGGGGGGACACTGTAGTTTGCGACAGTCTCACTAAATTGCCCAAGCTGGGCTTGAACTTGCCATCCTCCTGCCTCAGCCTCCGGAGCTGGGACTGCAAGTGCTTGCCACCCCACCCTGCCTGGAGAATGTTTCTGCTGGGTTTTGATTTCCGCTCACTGTTGGCCTACTCTAGGCAGCATAAGTCTCCCACGATCTGCTAGTCGGTACTTCTGCTGAAAGGCCAGTGTCCCTTCACTGCTGGGCCCTAAAAGTGGAAGGTCTCTGGCAGCTTCTTATATACCCTTGGTTTTGGCCTTGGCTCTTACATCCTGGGCTGATGGGATTCTGCTGTCTTCCCGGTTGGGCCTCTGCAGCACCCCCTGACCCGTGGCCTGGGTCTTGAGCGGTCAGTTACCACCACAGTTCCCTTCCTCGCTGCTGGAACACGTGCAGCACTGTTTCTGCTCCGCTCTGCCTCGTTTCCAGGTGGGGAAACTGAGTTGGACCTTCTCCCTGTGTTTGTTCTGTAGTCTCCCCTATTTTTCTGTTTAGTGTGAATTTAACCTGTGCTCTATCTTCTAGTTCTTCTTCTTTTTAGGTGTAAACTGCAGTTAAACCAACCCATTACATTTTTGACCCAGTTGTTGAGATATGACTTACATACAATAAAACAGATCAATTTAAATTGTGTGATTCAACAAGTTTTGAGTAAGTCTTCTTGAGGTACTTATGGATTTTTTCAATATTTCCAGGTTGAAAAATGTAAAATAGAAAATTTGCATATTTTTCTCCTAGGTCAACTGTTTTCGATGCATTTTTTTTTTTTTTTTTGGTGGGACTGGAACTGGGGGTGGAACCCAGGGGTTCTTATCCACTGAGGCACATCCCCAGCCCTTTAAAAAATACATTTTGTTTAGAGACAGGGTCTTGGTGAGTTGCTTAGGGTCTCACTAGGTTGGTCTTGCGATCCTCCTGCCTCAGCCTCCTGAGCCAGGGATCACAGGGGTACGCATGGTGCCCATATATCTTACTCTTTATATGTGACAATATCATTGTTTTCTGTTTTCGTTTTCAGAGCCATTTTGGATACAGACATCACGACCCTTCACCTGTAAACACTTGAGCATGATCTGGAAAGAACTAGAGCAGTCTGTCCACAGCCCTGACCAGAGCCTTTGAGGCTGGCATTTCAGAGCCCCTACGGCACACACTCTCGGGGGCGAACTGTTCAGTGAGGCCCTGTGCAGCCACCCATGCCTTATTGGGGACCTGTCTCAGCACATGCATCAAGGACTTTGTGGCCCCACATTTCTGCAGGTACCTGCTTTTCTCCTGGCAGATGGCTGGGCGGCAGGTCATTTGATTCACACAGGGTGGAGGTGATCCAGGGTGGACTTCAGTCCCTGCCAGGCCAGTTCTCTTCTGTTCACCTTTGCTTTAACGTGTGGCCCTTGCCCCAGCTCTGACTTCCGTCCTGGGGTCCCCGTGAAGCTGCCCAAGCTCCACACAGCTTCTTCTCACACCCGCTCGGGAGCTGGAGCCCGGGTGCGAACACTGGCCCTGCCTGGCCACGCTGGAGTCTCCTCCCCAAGCCGGCGTTGTCAGATCCCTGCTTGTAAGCCCTGCTCAGAAGACACTCCGCCCTGCCCACTTGGGTTTTCACCCGGATTCCTGGCTGCTAGCTCAGTTCTTTGATGCTCGTGAGTCTGTTTTACAGTTTCACACGGTTCAGCCCGTGTCCATGCGGGCTGCCTGCTGCACTTCCCTCTCCGCCTCTTTCAGGCCTTTCAGTTTTTTAATTTAAAGGGGTTTTTAGAATTGATTTTTGTATTTTATTTTCCTCCCTTGATGTTTTGGAATTTATACATTGTTTTTTCTCTTTTAAATGGCTAATTATGACATCTTACCTTGAAATTTTAAGAGGATCCAGTGTTAAAAATATGTTAACCTCCTCCTGCCAAATAAAAAAAACAGTTCCCAGAACTTTAATCCCTCCTTCCGCTGCTGCTGTCTGGGTATTCAGATTCTGTTTCTAAGCCTTCCTTCCTTCCTTCCATTGTTTTATACAATGTTCCCTTGGATTGCTACATGTATCAGGCTACTCTTGTGGGGAAACTTTCATGCTGCATAACCTGCCTCAGAAATACCCTGGGTACAGGCATCTTGGGGAAACTGCCAGTGTTCTTCCATCTCCAAGTATATTGATCCAACCCATCCCCCATTAGTCCATTTTATGTGACTACAATGAAATGCCCAAAGCTCAGTAGCTTTATAAAGAAAAGAGGTTTATTTAGCTCCTATATTTGGAGGCTGTGAAGCAGCATGACACTGGCTCTGGTGAGAGCCCCCTGGCAGATGGCAGGGATGCCTGTGGGAGTGAGAGATCACATCTCAAGACAAGAAGCTAGAGACATTGCGATCCCACAATCCCTGGGGAGGGCAGCGCCCCAGCATCTGGGATCCACCTCTGCCAGGTCCCACCTCCCACATCAGCACCCTGAGGATCAAGCTCCCAGCTCCTGGACCGCGGGCTGGTGAGCTGCATTGTGCCCCAGCACCCCACTCCTGTGGTTCTCCCACCACCGTGCAGCGGTCCTGGCTTCCTGCCCCCACTGTCCCTGTCTCCTGCGCCACTGTCAGTCAATGGCCTTCCTCTGCAGGTGACCTGAACTTTTCTTCTGGTTCCTCTTAAAATCTTGCTGCGAACTTTCTTGGTTTCCAGTTCTGCTACAATAGGTCCAGGTGAGAGTCACCTCTGATGGATTCTGCCCGGCACATGTACTTTCTGCTTCAGAGGCTTAAGTTTCACATGAGTTACTGCTTAGCTTTTCCCCCCCAGTACTAGGGATTGAACCCAGGGGTGTGTTACCCCTGATCTACACCCCAGTCACTGTCAACGTGTCCTCCTCCTCCTCCTCCTCCTCCTTTTTTTTTTTTTTTTTGAGATGGATCTTGCTAAATTTCTAAGGCTGGCCTAGAACTTGCAATCCTGCCTCAGCTTCCCAAGTGCTGGGAACCCAGGCCTGTGTGGCTGACGCTCTACCTGGCATCTGCCCAGGACTCTGGTGGGACGCCTCTCTCTTCTCCATGCTCTCAACGTCTGGCCACAGTCTCGGTGCCCCTCTGCCTCTAGGTCAGCTCTCCAGACCTGTCTGCCCAGTAGGCCTGCCCCAGCTGTGCCCTGAGCTCCCTGCCAGGGATGTGCTTCACCCCAGGATCCATCCCTTCCCGGCACCTGCTCTGCCCCACGTCCCTTTTCTCCATCTCCCTTTACAGCTGTCCTGGTGACCCAAGATCTAGAATCTCCGTCCAGAACTGTGACCTTGGCGGGCTCCGGGCATGAGCTCCGCTGTCTGGGGAAGGGGGCAGGGAGGGGTTTTCACCCGGTCATGACACCTGACTGCTGACGCCCGTGGCTATAGCCTACCTGCTGGTGTCCAAACTTCGGATCTGAAGCTTGACGCACCTCTGAGCTCACCTCTCCAGGACATCAGCCGGTCATCAGCTGTCCATTAGAAGCAGCCACCCTGCCTCTGGCCACACCTGTTCCGGTGCCCCTCTGAATCCTTCTCACGCCCACCTCCAATCCCTCAGGCCTCGCCGTGGGCCAGTCCTGAGTGTCGCCTCGCCCTGACCACTTCACGCAGCCCCGGCCCTGCTCTGGGACCCAGTCGCTCTGGGGCCACCCGCCGAGCATTCCTGAGACGCTCTCCCAAGGCCACCGCCCTCACAGCCATGCGGGGTCGCCAGGCCGGGTTCCGCCAGGACCCAGGGGACCTGCGTAGTGCTCCAGGAAGAGGGCCTCCAGCCGCCGCCCCTCCAGGCCGCGAGGCCCCGCCCTCGGCCTCCGCCGCGGCGGTCACGTGGGTGTCCCCCGCCCGCGGAACGGCTGGTCTGACCCTCTGGTCCTGCCGGTGGGGAGCGGCCGGCGCCTGCGGCCATGAGCCCCCGCGCCGCGCGGCTCGCGGTCCTGGCCACCCTCCTGGCCGCCGCCCTGGCCGAGGCCCCGCACCTGGTGCGCGTGGACGCGGCGCGCACGCTGCGGCCCCTGCGGCACTTCTGGAGGAGCACGGGCTTCTGGTGAGCCACCCCGCGCGGGCCGCTGAGGCCGGGGAGGCCCCCAGAGCAGGCGCCCACCTAGCTGCTGAGGCCCCCTGTCGCATCTAGGGAAACCCTCGGGCTCGCGGCCCTTCACACTGTGGGCCCGAGGGAGTCAGGACCCACCAAGCTACTTCCTCTGTGGCTCAGGTGGGGGTCTTCTCTCCTCTCCCCTCCACTCCAAGTTTGGGGTGTACGGGGCTTTACTGAATGGGTACTCTCTGTGCTGGATATCTGCGGCCAGCCCTGAGCTTTCCCTGTGGCCCCAGGAGTAGGCTGTGGGCTCAGGATGCCCTCTTCCTGACTTCCCAAAAGGGCAGCCCAGCGGTTTGGGGGCTGACTCCCACCCCTGGGTGATACCAGCATCCTCCTTGGAGAGCTGAGACCCTTCCCTGTCTGGCAGGGCGAGTGTCCTGTGGGAGCTCCCAGCCCACCAGGACAAGACCACATGGCATTCCTGGTGGAGGGGTCATTTTATCACTGGCTGGACGCACCGGCACCATGTCTACTGGGCGGGCCTGGGCAGGCAGGGCCAGATGTATGGAGGCTGCTCCACTGTAGCCCCCAGGGTGAACACAGAGTACCTTGTCCTATCCCCAGTCCCCCACTGCCACATGAGCAGGCTGCTCACTACGACCTCAGCTGGGACCAGCAGCTCAACCTTGCCTACGTGGGTGCTGTCCCTCATGGTGGCATCAAGCAAGTCCGGACACATTGGCTGCTGGACCTCATCACAGCCAGGTGGGTGATGCTGGGGCAGGCCTACTGGACTGCTGGCCAGAGCCCACCTGACAGAGACACTGAAGAGGTAGGCCTGGTCTTGTGGGCCAGCTGTGGAGGACAGTGCAGGGCAGCGGGGAATGGCATCATGGGGAACAGAGCTGGGGGCTGTTCTGAAGACACATAGCCCTGCAGAGGCCTTCTGTCAGAGCCTCCACTGGGGAAGGCAGGAGGGGGACATCCTGGCTGGTAATGCTGGAAGCCCACCGTGTGCCCAGAGGCCCTGGATCCCTGGAAGGGGCCTAGCTGGGTTCGCCCTGGAAGTCACTTTGGAGGTTAGTATCTGGCTGCATTTGCTGCACCTGGTTCTGGTGAGGACAGGTGCTCCAGGCTGCGTGGCCACTGGCAGAACTGTGCGGGGACAATGCACCTGAGGGCTGGACCAAGGTCGCTCTCCCACCGTGTCCCTGACACTGGACCAGCCATGCAAATCTTGGCCAGAGGTGAGCACCAGGTGTGAAGAGCACTTGGGTATGGTGGCCTTCCAGAAATAGGCCCTGGTGCCCATGGTCCCTTGTCCAGCTCCTCCCTGTGAGGCAGGGGCTGGGTAGGCCCAGGGCTGGGGTGTCCTTTTGACGCCCTGAAGGCCACACCATTGGTGGGAATCTGACATAGAGTGTCAGACTGGGCATGGTCTGGGTTTGGGCCGAGGGTCCGTGTGTGTTGCTGGCAGCACAGGTTTTAGGCCGAGCGTGTGGGGTTCTCATGTGTGTTCGAGTGCTGCCCTTTCCCTTTTCAGTTGAGGTTCCCTGGCTTCTCCGTGGCAGAGGTGGCCCAAGATTGCATCCTTGGGTGACTCTAGCCCTTGGCAGGCTCCTGGAGAAGGAACTCAGTGATGGCTGATGGGGGGAGTGGATGCCAGAAGACCCTGGCCCTGCTAGAGGGCAGAGTCAGGAACCACGAGCTCCCCACGGCGGGCACGGGCGGCCTCCACAGCGCTGTGCACGCTGGGGAACAGCTGCTCATCCTCGGGGCCCTGGTCCTCACCCAGGAAGCCCCCTCTCTTCAGAGCATCCCTCACTGAGGGGTTGCAACAGGCCAGAAGCAGGGTGACCCCTAGGGCCCAATAATCACGGCGCAGGTCCTTCAGTGTGGCCATGCCAGCCACATCCAGGAACAGCAGTGGGGCACAGTCAATGACCACCGTGTGGAAGCCAGTCACCATGGGCACCAGCCTGGCCCTGCTGGTCATTGAACCCAGGTCCTTGCCATCAACTGGCTCTCCCTCTCCAGCCCCCATCTCTGAGCCTGGCTCCCTCCTTGTGGCAGCTGAGCGCCCCGCATCCAGCCCAGTAAGGCTGTAGAGTGACCGCAGGAAGAAGTCCTTGTTGGCATAGTAGAGTGGCCCTGCAAAGCGGAACACCTGCACCCCAGGCTGAGGCACAAGGCCCTCGAACTCCGTGGCATCCTCGTAGAAGGCCGAGTCCCCAATGCGGGCCAGCAGGGCCGCCCGAGGGCGCTGTGTGCGGCCTGCCAGGCTGAGCAGCGAGAGGAGCACCCCAGCGAGCAGCCCGGCCTCAGTGGTGACTAGCACGCAGGTGGCCGCAGTGGCCACCCACACCAGCGCATCTGCTGGGCTCAGCCGCCACAGCCGTGGGAGGCCCCTCACCTTGCGCAGAGCTCCCCGCAGGCTGACGACGATGATGCAGGCCAGCACGCTCCGCTGCAGGTCCCAGAACAGTGGGGCCAGCACCAGCAGCACCAGCAGCACCACAGCAGCACTGACCACACTGGAGAGCTGTGTCCGGCAGCCGGTGGCTGTCTTCACCAGGCTCTTGGAGAGCGCTGCGCTGGTGGCAAAGCAGTGGAAGAAGGCGGGCAGCACGTTGCAGCAGCCCACGGCCAGGAGCTCCTGGTTGGCGCGGACGGAGTAGCCATGGCTGCGGGCAAACATTTCCGCCAGCGAGATGGAGAAGGCCGAGCCCACCAGGGCCAGGGACACTGCGTCCAGCGCCACACGCTGCATCAACCTGGGGTCTGGTGCCTGTGGGGCCACAAAGCCAGTGGGGATGTCGCCCGCCACGCTGGAGCCAAAGCGCCTGTGGAGCTGCCCAAAGTGGGAGACCAGTGTGGCCACCACGATGACCAGCAGCTCCGTGGGCAGCGGCACCTTCAGGCGGTGCCGGCAGCGGTCTGAAAGTTCTTTAGCTGCCAGAAGCACTGCCAGGCACACGGCGCTGGTGGCCACGTCACACAGGTTGGCCTGCGCCAGGCTGCGCAGCAGGCTCAGCCACGTGCTGATCACCATGCCTGGGCCCTGGTGCCGGGGCACCCGCACACCCAGCATGTGCCTGAGCTGCGAGGTCAGGATCGTCACGGAGGCCCCCATGGCAAAGCCGTCGAGCAAGGGCTGAGAGAGGTAGGTGGACACGAAGCCCAGCCTAAGGACGCCCATGAGGACCTGTGGACAGAGTGCAGTCAGCACGGAAGGCCCAGGCAGAGACCTCGCTGCCTGTCTGTGGCTGGCGCAGCCTGTGACCTGCTGGCTTCCAGAGTGGGACCCTCCTTTGGCCCCTGTGATCTGGACAGGCGCATGCCAGCAGACCTGACACACGTGGTGTTGCGTGTCAACAGGTGACTGTGGGTGTCATGTCTCACCTGCTGCTACTGGAACTAGACTTGTTCAGGGGTCACGGCTCTGGTGTCAGAAGGCAGCCCCTTCCTTCTGTGTCCTGCCCAGGCACAGCCCGCCCCCTCCCAGGCAGGGAAGGGACCACAGGAGGGACCAGGCAGACAGCCTGGGAAGGGGCAAATGGGGGTGGGGAGGCCATGGGAAGCATCCCCACCCAAGCTCACCTGGGACAGGAAACCCCAGGAGGCCGTGGGGCTGCGGCCCAGCTGTCTCAGCTACAGCCAGGCTTGGCCCAGCAGCCCCACTCAAGCTGCCGCTGGCCAGGCCAGCTGCTCAGGCCCCTCCTGTCTGCATCCACAGCCCCTGGGGTCCTAGGCATGGGTCACCCTGTGTGCCCACCTCTGCCCTTGCCTTGCCCTCCAGGAGGCCCTGGCCTCAAGGTGAGGGAACCTCTCTGGTCCTGACCTGTACTTCCCCATGGCCTTCCGTGGTGGTGGGCAGCAAGCCCCTGAGCAGGAGCAGCTGAACCAGCCAGCCCTGCCTCCCATGCAGCTCCTCACCTGGTAGATGCCAGCCACAAGCGTGAGGGCGGTGGCGACACGGATGGCGTGGCAGTCCCGCCCGCAGCCTGGTGGCCCCAGCACCAGGGAGGTGGTGGAGCTGTTGAGGGTGCTGCTGTTGCCCTGAGGCCCCAGGCCGTCCTGGGAGGGGTCGAAGCCAGCCAGCTGGAGCTCGCGGTCCACAACCTGCCCCACCATGAGGCACAGCAGGCTGAAGATGCCCACGTTGACGTGGCGTGAGGTGCCCATGAGGAAGTAGATGAGGTTGGCAAAGAAGGATGTGTACAGGCTGTAGATGGGCTGCAGCCCGGCCAGCAGGGAGTAGGCAATGGCCTGTGGCACCAGGATGATGCCGATGACCAAGCCCGACATGACGTCGCCCGCCAGATCCTCCCGTGGACGGTACTCACGCAGCCAGCGTGTGGCGGGCACCAGGCTCTGCACCAGCGCCCAGGCTCGTGGCACACTGCAGGTGCAGCTCTGCCACAGCCTGGCCTTCAGCCTCTCCAGTGGACCCTTCTGCGCAGGGGGCTGCCGGCGGACTAGCACCAGCCCCCTGCCCTGCTGCGGGGACTCAGGGGATGCCTCCATCCTGCAGCACCTGGCACCACAGACCAACCTGCAAGGGAGAGTCGAAGTGGTCAGGGTCTTAGTCCCCTCATGGATCCAGGAGCCAGCGCCCAGCTGGTGCTGGGGGTCCACCGGGCAGAGGGCAGGGGTTGCCTGCCAACAGCAGGCCCTGGATGGAGGGATGCTGGGCCTCAGCTCCCACACCCTGTTTCTGGAGAGATGTGGGCAACAAGCCACGTGCCTCCTGTGAGCCGGATGATCTCGGAAATTGCCCAGAGACGTTCTGTCCAGGCTTGCCTGGCCTGTGGGCTCTGCAGTTCTTGCCCGAAATCCACCCCAAAGCATCCTCAAGGTCCTCCCCAAGGGAGAGGGAAAGGGCCTCCACCTGCACACACAGGCCTCAGGCCCAAGGGTGTCAGCGGCAGATGTGGCTCAGCTGCCCTCGCTACTTCCCTTGGTCCATGGTTTGGTGAAGAGCCCTGCTGTCCACCCCATACTCACACCCAGACCATCACCACTCTACAGTGGACAACACAGAATAGTGGGGCAGAGGGCCTCATGGATGCCAGGGACCCAGATCTGTGCCTCTCCCACCTGTCTCTCCAACAGTCCCCCAGGGTCAGAGAAAGTGCTTAGAGACCCTCCAGGCCAGCTGGGACCGAGTTGAGGCAGCTGGCATCTGTCTCCCTGCCCAGCCAGCGTGCCACTCTGCAAACAGCTGGCCTGGCCATCCCTGCACCTTCTGACCTGCCTGGGTGAGCGAAAGTGCAGGGTATCAGGGGCGGAGCTTAGAGGCCACACTGACCACAGTTGCGACCTTGGGCCTGTCCTCCTCAGGCTCCAAAGTACCTGTTTTCAAAATCCCCTTCATGGCAATCTTAAGCAAATACTCTCTGGCCCTCAGAGCCCAGGGCACCAAGGCACCTGTGAGGAGCCACTGCTATGGCTGGCCCTGGGCAGCCTCTGGGGAGAGTGGGGAGGTGGTCCTAGCCTGGCAGGCCACACGGTCCCCAGCAACAGTGAGAGCAGTGAGTCCTTCCTCCCAAGCCCCTGCCACAGGGGTCTCTGGCATCTCAGTGCTTACGCAGGTGCCTAGGGCCCAGGCATACAGAACAGGACTGCAAATGCTCTTGTCTTGCGCCCCAGTCTCTCAAGGAAACTGCGGGAGCCAAGCTTCCCTGCTCCTTCCTGGCTGTCCAGTGCCTCTGCCGTGTCAGGTGGTCAGGTGCAGGGACGATTCTTACCTGGTGGTGCCCACAGGCTTGGTGGCCCTCAGAATATGGAGGGGCTGAGGCTTGCTGGCCGGCTGGCCCTCCAAGCCCTCTGGGACAGCGGGTCTGAGGCTGACCTGTGAGAAGCACTGTGTGTGTCGGCGGACCTGCAGTTCAATTATTTACCCCAAAGAGAGCTGAGTCATGGGTTTCCCCCGGCCAGTGCTACCTGAGTGCTGATCCAGTGAGCCAATCCCGAGAGTCAGACTGTAATCGGAGCCTCACACATGATTATAGTTGTAGGGGCCTCCAGTGACCACCACCTTCTTGGGGGCAGCCACCCTGCTGGGAGGGGTGGGATGAGTGGCTGGAGCAGGGTGCCCAGTGTCTCAGACCTGGCCAGAGGCGAGCACAGCACCCCTGGCGGGTGGGGAGGCAAGGCCCCTGTCCAGTTGCTAGATGTTATCCACTCTGTTGGGAGCCTGGCCTGGTCCAAGCTGGAACAGGGGAGGCACAACAGCCAACTGGGCACAGTGTGACCATGTCCCCAACCTCTGTCCTGGGTCCCTGTGAGGAAACCAGACCCAGGCTGCTGGTGTGTGCACACATGTACTCCTATGAAAGGTGTGCCTCTGTGAAAGGTGTGCCTTCTGGCTCTTGCCAGAGGGGGTCCTATGTGTTACTGTGGGTGGGCTCCTGGTCCCCATGCAGCTCACCCTCTCCTCTGAAACAGGGTGGGACCAACAGCACCTGCTTTGTAGGGCTGGTCTGAAGATTAGTGGCCCCTTAGAAGGGATTAAACCAAGTACTCAGGAGTGGCCCAAAGTGAAGGAACTAAGGTGGGTGGCTGTCTCTACAGTGACTTTTCAGAACCCCAGGCCCCATCTGGATAGGAGTGGACTCACGGGGACGTCGCTATGCGTCAGGAGGCTTGGCTCTGGGGCTGCGGGGGCTAGGTGCTCTTCCATCCTGCAGGGAGGCCCCACAGATTGTGGTCGGCTCCTCCAGTGGGACTGGGAGGTGCAGTTGGCCTGGCCTGCTGTGCCTGCGTGGCTCTGGGCACAGTGAAGCCACCAGCCCTCTCTCTCTTTCCCAGGGAATTAGGACCAACACATGTCTTGTAACACCAGCTGGGATCCTGGGCTCCTCCCCCAGGAGGAGACAGTAAGATGTTGAGGTGGGGAGCAGAGCCCCAGGGGGAGGCAGCTCCCAACCAGGGCCCACCCTGGAACCTCGTCCTGAAAGCCAAGCTCTGCTTCCTGATGTCATGGGCCTGGCCAGGGAAGACCAGCAGCCCTGTCTGGGGACTAAGTGGGTGTGGAATTAGGTGGGTGGAAGGAAGCCTGAGTGGGAGATGAGGTTAAGCTGGATACCCCACCTTTGTTACCATAGCCCCCACCCATGCCCTCTCCAGATCTGATTGCTGCTGCTGGAGGACCCTGCCCAGGACCCCACCATCTCCCCTGGCTCTGCTGGGCCTCTGCAGGGGTTCGGCCTTCCTCCTCCTGGACCCCAGTCCTGAGGGGCCCACTGTTTGCCCAGTGGTTGGGAGTGTGGCTTCCAGTGGGTGTGATGGGGGTGAATCGCAGCATGCCTTCTGAGGCAGATAAGGGACCCTTCTGCTGTCCAGAAGGCAGCTACTGGGCGTCATAAAACTCTCATCTGCCCAGTTACCCCTGGAGGGGCAGTGAAGAACTACTCAGGAGACCACCAGGGCTGAGTCACTTTCCTGGGGTCTCCCTGGAGTTGGCAGGATGGATCCTGGGTCCACAGGGCAAGGTGGGGGTTGTCTCCTGGGCAGTACAGAACAGTGTAGGGGCAGCCCCTCCCCACTCTGTGGTCTGGCTGACAGGTTTCAGGGCTCCCGCCTGCCCTGCCTGGTATGGGTGTCTCCGCAGGGGAGATGCAACTGTGGTCACACCTCCAGGCGAGAGAATAGTAGGACCCTTGGGACTTAGGGCTCCCAGCCCCCAGCCGCGGTTTCTCTGTGTTGAGGTCAGGACCACTCCCCACCCGCAGCGCGCCCATGAGCCACAGGCTCCCTCGCTCTCTGCTGGGCCCACTCAGGGCAGCGACTTGTGGTCCGGCGCCTTCAGTCCGCCGGGACCCCGCTGCCTGCCTATCTCGTCCAGTGCGGCCCCGTGATTTCCTTCGTTTTATCCTTTAAGCGTGCAGCGGGGTTCAGAAGACCCCAGCGGGGCAGAGATGCAGGTTCTCCCCGCCTCCGAGCTGGGGCGGCCTCTTTCCCACGCCGGGAGCGCGGCCCGGCTCCGCCCCGTTCCCCACCCTCAGGGCGCGCGGCCGCTGCCCACCCTGCGCGTCTCTCCCACGCTGCCATCCCACCCTCAGCGGAGGCACGGGCGGACGAGCTCACTGCCCTGACCCTCGCCGCACGCGCGGACCCGCCCGCTCATCGACCCCCGCTGCATGCACCCCCTGCAGGCCGCCCACCCCCCAAAACGCGCGGCCCGGCCCGCTCACCCCTCCACCGTGCGGACGCCCCAGTGCATGCGCGCCCCCGTGCACGCTTCCCCGGCCGTGTCACCTCGCGCACCCGCCTAGCCCACCCGGGCCGCCCGCCGTCACCCCAGCCGCGTGCACTCACCGCGCCGCAGCGGCTGCGTTCTAGCGGCGCACGCGCTCGGCCAGGGGCGGGGGCCTGGGGCCCAACGGGCACCAGCGCGGTGAATGGGCCCTTGTGAGGCTCGGCGCGGTCCCGCGGGGCCTGGCCCTGTAGAGGGGCCTCTCGCTTCCTGGCCCCAGCTGGCTCTGCAGGGGAGTTTTGGGGTGGACCTCACCATTCGCCGGCCTAGTCCCTTCCCGAGTCTAGGCCTCTGGAATCCTGTCACAGTGGGGGCTAAGGCAGAGGGAGACTGACCCACCGAAAGTGGGGCCACAGGACAGGTCCCTGGGGTTGGGTCTGGGGCAGCCGCTGGGGCCATCTTGGCATCCTGCATCCCTGGCTGCTAGGGCCATTAGACCCTCCGGCCCGTCCCTGGAGTGGGCGCTAGGTGGGGTTATGGCCGCGGAGATCTGCAGAGAAAACGGCAGCCTGTGACTGTGTCCCCTCATTACCTCCAGGACTTTGGAACCGGTCGCTGTCAGAGACCGCGCATTGATCTTTATCCAAGTGCTTGTAACGTTTCATTTATTTGCTACTGACTGTGACCCTTGTCTGAGAGCGCTGAGGTGGAGTGGGCGCAGCAGATCCAGCAGAGGGAGCCCCAGGAGCTGGGCCTGTGGACCGAGGACTGGGCCCAGGCTCTGCTCCAGGGTGTGCGGGAGGGGGGAAGGATACGCTGGGAACCTGAAGAAGGGGTGCTGTCCCCACCTGCTGGGCAGGGGTCATCACTAAGCTGTGACTCATCTGTCAGTGGTCAAGCCAGACTGCAGGGTCTACCATGGTGACCTCACCTGCCTGCCATCCCATCCCAGACAAATCAGAGCTGTCTTGCAGGCCCTCTGGGGGCACACGTCCTGGGACCTGGACCCTAACCCTAACCCTTGGACCTTGGCTAGAGGCTGCAGTGGACTCCCAGGGGGAGGACTAGTGCCTGGGTTGGACAGTGGCAGGCCTTGGCTGGCTCTCCTAACTCTTTACTGAGCAGGCCCCCAGCTGGCCCCAGACCCCTGAGCACCAGCACCCTTACCTAGGCCCCGCTCAGGCTGCCAGTTTTCCACCACCAAACCCAGACCAGTTTCCTGCAGACTCATCCTGCTCCTCCAAGCTGCTGTTAGAAACCTCACCCCACCCACTCCCTGGAAGCCCATCTGCTCTAGCCCCTTCCCATGGGCTTCCAAGCCACTGCCCAGCTGGGCACCCCTCCTCTTGCTGGGAGCCCCTGCAGCCCTCTAGCCAGTCTCTGGCTCCTGCTCTGACTCCAATTCACTGCCACAGGGACCCTTCCAAAATGTCCCTGTGATGCTCTGCTCAGAACTCTGCCAGGGCTCCAACTTCAGTCCATCAATGTCCCATCCTCACATGGGCACAAGACCCCCTCATTCTGCCTGAGCCCCTACCATGAGCTCACGCCTACCTCAGGGCCTTTGCATGTGTGTACATCACTGGCGTGTCCTGTCACCTGGCAGGCCTTTGATGTTACTCTGAGAGGTCCTCTCTCTTGACCCTTTGCCCCCTTCGCTCCCACTCCTGTCACATCCCCTCCAACAAACATCTGACAGCCTATTAAAGAACCACATGGTTGTCTGATGATACCCGTCCCTCTTGAACCTGAGCCCTTGGGAATCCGTCTGGACTGAGGGTGTGGGGAGACCCTCCACCTTCCTGACCTGCCCATTCAGTTGCTTCTTGGGAGGATGGGAGGATGGTGAGGGTGCCAAATGTGGGGCCCTTGCCTCCAGGAGGTGCTGAGAACCAGGTTCTGCCTGGCACTGTACCAGTCCTCTGCTCCAGGCCAGCCATCCTCAGGACGCCCCCCCCCCCAGTCCTGTTGTGTGGCTCCTGTCCGGCTTCCTGCCCCTCCACCCCAGGCTCCCATTTCTGAAAGGCTTGGACACATGAGGACCCTGGTTGATACCAGGCTGTGGATGATAGGCTTCCACAGTGTTGGTGTTCCAGAGGGACGGGCATGGGCACCCTGGAGCCACGTTCAGCCTGGCACCTTATCGTTCCCTCCCTGCCTGGGAGCGGCAGTGGTTCCAGCCCAGGGCTGCCAGATGCATGGCTGTCCCCAGCACCTCCTCTCCTTCAGCAAGGGGTCGGCCGGGCAGGGCCTGAGCTACAACTTCACCCACCTGGACGGGTATCTGGACCTCCTCCAAGAGAACCAGCTGCTGCCTGGTGAGCAGGGACAAGCCCCCTGCAGACACCCTGGGTCCTCCCTGGCAGTGGTGGCCTGGGCTGCCTTGGGACTGGGTGGGCTGCTGGAACTATGCAGGCAGTGGGGCAGCTGCCTGCTGTGTCTCAGGCTTTGAGCTGATGGGAAGCCCTTCAGGACGCTTCAGTGACTTTGAGGACAAGCTGCAGGTGGTGAAGTGGAGGGACCTGGTCTCTCTCCTGGCCAGGAGATACATAGGTGTGTGGGAGGGCATGCCCTGGGGCCCTGAGACTCTCCTTCCCCTTCACCCAGGCCCCCCTCCTATCACGGCTCCTGGGCTTCCTGGGGTGGGGGCTCACCTTCAATCGCTCCAGATCTCCAGTCCTGGGGACCCCTGGGAGGCGGGTGGCACTCACACTCTCTGGATGGAGGTGGACACTCTGCAGGTAGGTACGGACTAGCGCAGGTTTCTAAGTGGAACTTCGAGACATGGAATGAGCCAGACCACAAGGATTTTGACAACGTGTCCATGACCACTCAAGGTGTGTGGCTTGCTGCGGTCCCACCATGTGGGGCGGGCTTGAAGGGGGCCCTGTGCCCACAGACCCTCCTGACCCCTGGACCCACGGGCTCCAGGCTTCCTGAACTACTATGATGCCTGCTCTGAGGGTCTGAGGGCTGCCAGCCCTGCCCTACGGCTGGGTGGCCCCGGCGACTCCTTCCACCCACCCCCGCGGTCCCCGCTCTGCTGGAGCCTCCTGGGGCACTGTGCCAACGGCACCAACTTCTTCACTGGCGAGATGGGCGTGCGTCTGGACTATATCTCCCTGCACAAGAAGGTGTGTGCTGTGCCCAGCCCCCCTCAGCCAGGCTCGCCGGCTGCGGTGCTGAGGCTGGTGCTGCCGCAGGGCAAAGGCAGCTCCATCGGCATCCTGGAGCAGGAGGTGTCCACCGTGCAGCAGATCCAGCAGCTCTTCCCCACGTTCAAGGACACCCCCATCTACAACGACGAGGCAGACCCGCTGGTGGGCTGGTCACAGCCACAGCCGTGGAGGGCCGACGTGACCTACGCAGCCATGGTGGTGAAGGTGGGCCCACCCTGTAGCTGCCGAGTCCACCAGGCCAGCCAGCTGACCTTCCAGGGTGGGGTGAGCAGGTGGCCCTCCACGACCCTGCTGTCCTGGGCCCCCGCAGGTCATCGCCCAGCACCAGAACCTGCTGGTCGCCAACGCCAGCTCCCCAGTCCACTATGCTCTCCTGAGCAATGACAACGCTTTCCTGAGCTACCACCCACACCCCTTCTCCCAGCGCACGCTGACTGCCCGCTTCCAGGTGAACAACACCCACCCGCCCCACGTGCAGCTGCTGCGCAAGCCAGTTCTCACAGCCATGGGGCTGCTGGCCCTGCTGGGTGAGCTCTCCTTGTTGCTCCTGTGTGTGTTCGGTCAGACTGGAAACAGACCTGCCCCCTGGCATGTTCCCTCTGAGATGGGTAAGGCCAGAGAAGGCCCTGAGCCCCTGACCCAGGCTTTACCTAGTTAGGGTATCTTCCAGGGCCAGGAGTGTCCTGTACAAAGGCCCTGAGGCATGGGAAGCACACTTCCTGCTGTGCCTATGTCTTGGGGCTTAGTCATCCTAAGTTTCTGCCCCCATCCCCTCTGGTTCTATGGCCGAGAGGTGTGAGGACAGCAAGAGGAGGAGCACATGGTGGGAAGGCACATGGTGACAGCCCCACACCCCCACCCTGGGCCCTGTAGATGGAGAGCAGCTCTGGGCAGAGGTGTCCCGACACAGGGTGGTGCTGGACAGCAACCACACAGTGGGCGTCCTGGCCAGTGCCCACCACCCTAAGGGCCCCACTGATGCCTGGCGTGCCACCATGCTGGTCTATGCAAGCGATGACACCCGCGCCCACCCCAGCCGCAGCATCCGCGTGACCCTGCGCTTGTATGGGGTTCCTCCCCACCCAGGTGAGCGGGGCCCAGGGAGGGCAGGCTGGAGGGGGCGTGGCAGGTGAGATGAGCCCCAGTGTCCCGCCCGCAGGGCTCCTCTACGTCATGTACCACCTGGACAACCGTCTCTGCAGCCCCCACAGCGAGTGGCAGCGCATGGGCCGGCCGGTCTTCCCCTCTGCGGAGCAGTTCCGCCGCATGCGCTTAGCTGAGGTCTGTGGGCCCTGGGTGTCGCCGAGACCTGTGGTCAGGGGGGCTTCTCTCACCTGGGCCCCTCTGTTGTCCCCAGGACCCTGTGGTTGCAGAGCCGCGCCCCTTCCCGGTCGGCGGCAGCCTGACGCTGCATCCTGAGCTTGCGCTGCCTTCGCTCCTTCTGGTGCACGTGTGTGCGCGCCCCGAGAAGCCTCCTGGCCAGGCAAGTGACACCCCTGCCCCTCCAGCAGCTGCCCACTCCCTCCACACCCTGCCATAGCCCCTCTCTCCCCGCAGGTCACCCGCCTCCGTGTCCTGCCCTTGACCCGAGGGCAGCTGGCTCTGGTCTGGTCAGATGAGCGCGTGGGCTCCAAGTGCGTGACTGGGGCCACTGCCCCTCCTCAGTGTTGCCCTGCAGAGGCCCACCTGGTCTTCCCCCTGCAGAGCTCCCAATGCCCTCCGCAAGGCAGACCCAATGGCCTGTCCTCTGCCCTTCAACGGCCCCCATCGCACATGCACTCCCCTGCACACAGCCACCCTGGACCGCTCACCTGTCTTGGAGAGCTGGCTGGGCCCCTGCAGGGGACACTGAGAGCCATAGCTGGGCCGTTGTCCTCTCCCCTCAGCTACTGTGGCCTGTCCCTGTAGGAAGAATGCCCAGGGTGCTGGACTGGGGAGATGCCAGTAAGGGGCTGGAGGGCTGTGGACACACCCTACCCTGCCCACTCAGACCTCAGGGGCCACCCTGACCCCAACCTCCCCAGGTGCCTGTGGACTTATGAGATCCAGTTCTCCCTGGATGGTGAGGTATACACCCCGGTCAGCAGGAGGCCATCCACTTTTAATCTCTTTGTGTTCAGCCCAGGTACACCCAACACCCACTGCCCTGGGTTTCAGCACACCACTGGGTGCCGTGGGGCAGGGGGTTTCGGGGACTCGGGGTGGGTTCAGGTGGACACATGCTCAATAACACATGTACCTTTGTGTCTCCAGACACAGCTGCTGTTTCTGGCTCCTACCGTGTGCGAGCACTGGACTACTGGGCCCGGCCGGGCCCCTTCTCTGACCCCGTACCATACCTGGAGGTCCCTGCCTCATGAGGGACCCATGAGCCTGGTGAACTGCTGGCTGGTCATAGGGTGCCAGCTCTTTTGTCTCCCACCTCATAGTTTAAAGAGCCTTTCTACATCACAGTGTTGGGTCAGCTTCTGGACGGATACTGGGTCAAGTGGGGACTGGCACCACGGAAAGAGAACAGGGCTGGTGGAGAGCAGGTGGAGCCTGGCCTTTGCCTGCCTCCTCCCAACAAGGACCCCAGTCCGCCAGGTGGAGCTGCTGGTGAGGGCTACCAGGTGGAGATGCCTGTCCTGCCCACCAGGGGTCCCTGGTGTCCCCCTGGGGAGGCAGCCCCCACTCCTGCTCCCCGCATTCCTCCTCATTCTGCAGAATGGGGCACTGAGGCTACTCCAAGGAGGAGCATCTGCAGGGCACCATGGTGGAGGGTGGGACAGGGCATCCCTGCCCATGCCAGACTGTGGTCAGCAGCAGAAAAGACTGCTGTCTCCACCTCCCCAGGTCCTCTGGGCCCAGGAAGAAACGAGTGAGGACACTCACTTTGCAGAGATGCAGGTGGGGGCAGCTGCCGAGCAGAGGAGCACCAGCAGGTCCAGACAGAAGGCTGCAAAGAAAGGCCACCGTCCAGGAGCAGCGAGCTCCACCGAGGGACGTGGCCCCAGCCCCTCTCCAGTGCCCACTATGGCTGCCTTTGGCTAAGAGAGCTGTCTTCAGTGGAGGATAGAGGCGCGGGAGCCAGCATGTCTTCTGGGGTTGTCCTGCAGCTAAGTGCAGAGCTCGCGTCCAGGCTGATGGAGGGCTCAGCAGTGCTCCTTCCCCAGCCAGGTCCCATGGCCAGCCATGCCTGGGGCCGCTGGGTCCCCACCTTCCAGCCTTCTGGACATGTCGCCTTTGGCCCTTGCTTTTGGGGCTCAGGCTTCAAGCCATGCCAAGAGCCAGGGGTGTCCATGCTGTCCCTGTTACCATGGCCACTGCAGAAGCCTAGTATCTGACACTATGTTTGTGAGGGTCACAGCGGAGTGGATGCCCTGGGACAAATGTGGGCATTTCTGAGGGCACAGGCCCTTGCCCGTCCTGGCAGCCCACGCACTGTCTCCCCAGGCCTGCCAGTCCCCAGCCTCCTTCCTCTCTGGGTCTGGCCAACAGTCAGCCTTTTGGATGCTGCTGTTGGAGAGCCAAACTTGGGTGGGGTGTGCCCTTTCCCAGGGCCAGGCCCAGTGGGCTAGGACACAGCCTCTGTCCCCTTCTGGTGGCCTGCTGGACACAGCACTATAAGCCACTTCTGCATGTGTGCCTTCCCTCCCGCAGCAGTGGGAGGGCATGTGAAGCCCAGGCTTCTTGTGGGAGAGGCTCCACCTGCTCACGTGTGGCACATCACAGTGCACATGCGTGCCCTCGGCTTGCTCTGCCCTTTGGGCCAAGTGGAGACTGGTGTTGGGGCTTCACCAGGGCTCAGTGGTGAATCCAGAGCTGCTTTCCAGGGGGACTTCATGGGACAGGAGGAAGTAGCCTGCACTAGGAAGTAGGGTCTGGATTGCTGGCAGTTCTTAGTCTGCTGGCTGTGTTGGCCTGAGGGCCACCTGTCCAGCAGTGTCGTAGGCTAGGCCTGTGGAGCCTTTTCCTGCCAGCATTACCTGTTGTCCAGGAGGTGGTGGGGGTGGGATGTGAAACTAGGTATACAGGGGCACCCAGAACCAAGCTCCCCAGGCCTTGCCTCTGAGAGGTGGAGCGAGGCACAGAGACATCTAAGTGGGCTATCCTGGACTCCCCTGAGCTCCCACCCTGTGGGATGCACACGTTCCTGAGGCAGGGAGGGTGTGTGCAGTCTCCTGCTCCAGGTCCAGCCAGCATCGCCCTGACCCGGTTGGATGCACTGTGACAGGAGAGTCACAGAGGCAAGGACAGAGGAGCATCTGCCTGTGACAGCTGCAGGCCAGGGCCAGGTCCTTAGGCGCTGCAATTCTCCAGTTTTCAACCACCGCCCGGCCAGTTGGGGCCCACTGGAGGCCCCACTCTGCCTCCTGAACGAGCGCAGGCCCGGCCAGAGTGTCCACAAGCCCACAGCCTCCACATAGGGCTGCTGCAGATGCCCTGCCCCACTCTGAGCCCTGAGTCACATGGTCTCTGGGAGGGGACTGGAGTGGTTCAGAGCCCTGTCTTCCAGGCAGTCACTACTACACTGTGGCTTAAGCCAGAGACTACTTCCAGGTCCTCCTCGGGGACCCGCCCCTCCACCCGGCTCAGGTATAGGGATCTGCTCAGGTGGGAGGCCTTGGAGCCATGGGGGCATCAGGGTCCCAGCATTACCGGCTGCCATCAGTCATTCTAGGGACCTCTCATGTCTCTCGTGGTCTCCAAGCCACAGGCCCCTGAAGGCATCTCACTCTGGAAGTGCTGGTGTCCTGTTCAAGTCAGGAGGACTCGGCCCTCTGTCAGGCTCTGGTGCTGCTGGTCCTGGGCCATGACAGTGGCCCTGAAGTGCAGGACTCTGGCCTCCTGCCCCTTGTTGTTCCAGGTGCTCAGATCAGCCCAGGCCGGAGGCCCGCACTGCTCAGGTGGCGAGGCGGTGGCCCTCCACCTGCACAGCCACAAGGCTCCTGAGAGCCCCAAGGCCTGGCACCTACTCCCTTTCTGTAACCCTCTCTCCTGGCCTTACTGGGGGCAGAGGAGGGATGGCACCCTCCTCAGGTGGCTGCCTGGGGACAGACAAGCTCTCTCCTGGGGCTGCCCCCCCTTTCCCTGAAGGTGAGCAGGTCCAGCCTTAAGCTGGGTGCCCACCTGGCAGCACAGGTGGCCCTGGAGCCCCAGTCTTCAGCTGCCCCTTCGCACTCCACTTCTTCTTTCTTGGGGAGTCCTCCTGTTGCCAGGGCAACCGTCCCTCTACCTGCACTTCCTCCAGCATCACTGATAACTGAGACTGGTCCCCTGCAGGGTGGCCCTGGCCTCACACCCAGAGCCACCTGGCCTGAGAGCCCCCTTCATAAGTACTGGGTTGCTCGTGATTCCAGGCCCAGCTAGGCGGAGAGGGCCAGGGAGGAGCTAAGCTGGCCAGGAGCAGCCTGGGCATGGGTGTGCCCACCTCCCTGCATGGCTCACCAGGACTGGCTGGGACTGTGGGTGGGGTCTCACTCTGGCATGGCAGTTCTGCAGGGCTGCCCTAGAGGGAACACCCTCCCAGGGCTGCGGAGGCCTGGGTGCAGCCCAAGGTCTGCATATCGTCCTTTTCCTGGGCCCTCAGCCAGGGCCACCAGGACAAGGCCTGTGCTGCCCTCTCAGGGTGACCCCAGGCAGCCCAGCCCCAGGTTGGAGCTTCCCTGCACCTTCTGTTGGGGCGTCCCACCTGGTGGACACCTGTAGGATATTCCCAGAGACCCCACAGGGCCCAGGTGGGCAGTGCACACCCCCCTGCAGCAGCCCAGGTGGGGAAGGCAACAGCAGGAGTTGTGGGCAGCACTGGACCTGTGCCTGGGGGCCTCTTGCTGCCCATTCCTTTGTGGCACCTAGTATGTAGCCTGGAGGATTCCCTATCCTAAAGCTGAATACCAAGGCCCCAGGAGCAGGGCCTATGGGGTCACAGAGGCTGTGGGTGGGCCTTGACTACCTGGGCTGCTGAGTGGGGGGGTGTGTTCCCCAGACAACAGAAACACTCTAGGCAGCACCTTTGCCAATGGCCCTGGTGGGAATAGGCCTGAGCAGGCCAGGAGTCTCCAGGTGGGAGACCTGAAAGATGTACCACCCGTCAGCCCCCAAGCCAGTGTCCTCTCTGGTCTCAGGCAGAGATTCAGCTCAGGCCAGGGTACATGTCTTCTGGGGCTCGGGGCTGAGCCCACAGCTGGTAGGGTCTGTTCAACCTGCTGTCCTGTCCAGTAGCCTAGAACACACCCTGACCAGTCGTGAGGCAGGTCTGGTGTCACATACACAGCCCTGTGGGTAAGACTGACCAGAGAGTCCGTCCTGGGCAGCCAGGCTGCCAACACAGAGCAGCAGAGACTCATGGCTTCAGAGACGGGCATCAACCACCCCCAGCTGCGGAGGCTGGACATCCGGCTGAGGAAGCAATCCTGGGCCCTTCAAGGCCCACCCTGCGGCCTGTGGATGGTGCCCCGTCCCTCTTCATGTCTCTTCCTCTTCTCATCCCATGGGGGCTAGGGCTCAGCACAGAAGCTGGGGACACAGACTCTCAGCCACAATGGGGCTCTGGGACAGGGCTCTGAAGCTCTAGGCCTCTGACGGGGGCTGCTTGGCGCACTGGCTCGGGGCACAGAGGCACCCATGAGTCCCAGCCTTGATCCAGATGACTTTCCCATCACCCCAAAGTTGTCTTAGGCCATTCCATCCTCCTGCCTCACCCTTTCACCCCTCCCCATTTCCACAACCTCCGGCCCCTTTCTGTCACCAGAGATCAATGCACCTTTAGTGTCTGGGTGCAGCGGCCACACTGTGGTTCCCTCTCCTCAGGAGGCTGAGGCAGGAGGAGCATTAGAACCCAGGAGTTAGCAGCCTTCTCCTGTGAATTGGCTGCCATGCAGCCACACGGTCCTCGCTGTGGTCTGAGTTCCGCAGACCCACCCCCTAGTCGGCGAGAGTGCCATGGGTGGGAGCAACGTGTCTGCCTTCTCCTGCTGACACCTTGGGTTGGCTCCGGCTAGGGCACGACATGGGCAGTGGCCCTGGACGTGGGTGCCCGTCGTGTGGCCCTGCACCTTGGATTCTGGGTGGTGAATGCCGGGTGGAAGGGTTGGGTCACTCCACTGAACATGCAGACTCCTGTGCTCCCCAGCTACGCCTGGGAGTCGCTTGCTGCTGTTCCTGAGGGGTGCCGTGTGAGGGTCTAGCGCCCTGACGTGCGAGAGCTCGAGTTCTCTTGGCGTCCTGTAGATCCCATGGCGTTCTCTGCACAGCTGGCCTTGGCATTTACAAATCAGGGTCATTGCCTGCCCCTCTCCACATGGGTCATGTTTTCCCTTGCCCTCACTGCACTGGCCAGGAACAGACACCATGGTTGCGATGTCAGTGGGAAGGGCCAGTATCTACTCTCCCATGTGATGTTGGATGGATTTTTAATTTTCTCTCCGGTAGAGACCTTTTTCCAGGTTGAGGAAGTGTTGTGTCTTTTTATTCCTCTACTGTAACACTGAGATTCCTGTTCCAACCTTCCTGTCCGTCGATGTGGCCAGCTGTGCTAGTGGGTTTTCATAATTAAGCCAATGCTACAGCCCTGGACACCCCCCCCCCCCGATCACTATGCAGTGTTCCTCTTCATATTGTTGCATTTGACTAATTGCAATAAAACATTTTATGCACTGGTTCATGACAGATGTCATTTTGTGGTCATTGGGTTTGGCGTCTGCACTGCTGCCCAGGAGCGAGCAGTGGTCCTGCTCTTCCTTTGCAGAGCTGCTGTTGACTCCTTGAGTGTTTGCTGGGCTCTCAGTAGACTTGGCTGGGCTTCCTGCTTTCTTCAAGCAAAAGTTCAGATTATTTAATAGATAGGCGGCTGTTCCGGCTCTGGTCTTCCTGTCTTCCAGGATGGGTGTCGTTTCTTCTAGTTGCCACATCTGTTGGCTCTGGTATGCACATCTGTATCACTCTGTGTGTTCAGACTCTGGGAATGCTGCCTCTTGGGTCCAGGTTTGATTCCATGGCATTCTCTGCAGTTGGCCTTGGCATTCACAAATCAGGGTCATTGCCTGCCCCTCTCTGGAAATACTCTCTGCTCTGGCTGCTCTTGATTGTAAGAGATCTGTCAGTTTTATCATCTTTCCAAAGAGTCCGTTTTGCTGTCACTGATTTCTCCAAAGCTTCTCTGCTCTCTGCTGTGTTGACCTTGACCACAACTTCACAGGCTCCCAGCTCCTGCTCAGTGGGGGTGCCATTTGCTCCCATGGTCCTCTTGTCTTGGGATGGAGCTAAGCCGCTGGTTTGGAGCCTGTTGTTTTCACACTCCACACTGAGTGCTGTGAGCATCCACTCACTACATGGAGCCCGGCCCTCAGTTTTTGGTATGTTATCCTTTCCTTCCACTTTGGTTTGATTTGGTTTTTCAGCAAGGGACCCGGGCCTCAGGTGTGCTGGGCCAGCACTCTGCCATGAGCCACACCCGGCCCTTCTGTGCTGATTTCTAACAGAATTTCACTGGGGCCACAGAACATGCTTGGAATGACTCAAATCATTTTAAATATACTGAGGCTGTGCCCAGAAAATGGTGGTGGGTTCTGTGGACACCAGTAGGTCAAGGAGCTGAGCTGTTGCTTGTTTCTTCTATGTCCCCATCCTGTCCACCTGCTGATCAGGTACTGCAAGGGTACTGTCCAGTTCTCTGCTCAGTCCTACCAGTTTCTTTCTGTGGTGTTTGCCTACTGTTTGGTGCATGCACATTTAGGGTGTGGAAGTCCTTTGACATTTCAGCATTCTATCCCCATGGAACAGTCCTGCTGTCTCTGGAAATGCTCTCTGCTCTGGCTGCCCTCGACTTCTTCTGCCTGGTGTTAACATGGTATATCTTTCCACCCACTTTCATCTTACCTATTTTGTATTGTAGTGTGTTTTTTCTAGGCAGCATCTGTCTGTGTCTTGCTTTTGTACCCAATCTGACAACCTCCACCTTTTAATTTGAATGTTTAGAATATTCACGTTTACCCTGAATGTATGTGCGCCTAACAGTTTCCTCATCTTGCTGTCTTTTATCCTGATTACTCATTGGTTCTTTTTCCCTCTTTTCCTGCCTTCTTTTGGATTAATGTTTTAATTACTTGGTTTCCTTTCTTGCCCCATTAGCTGAAATTCTTTGTTATTTTAATGCTTTAGGATATAAAACAGCTTTTGTTTTTGAGATGGGGTCTCACTGTGTGGCTGGCCTCAATTCCTGGATAACCCACCCTCCTGCCTCAGCCTGCCGAGCAGCTTGACCACAGGCCTGCACCCCCACGCCTGGCCTCCTGCAGCATGCCCATGTGCCGTGGTCGACGGTCGTGGTGTTCCTGGCCTCACAGGCACTTCTTCTCTATCTCTTCCAGCCTCTTTCTGCTTTTAGTCTATGTTGGAGGTTTTCATGTACCCGTGTTTCTTTTGCGTTAAACATCTGTCTCTACAGAGACTCAATCAGGCCATGCTCTCCAGGACTGGTGCAGTCTCCGTTTCTAGGCCTCCTCAAGTCGTGCAGATTCAGGTGCCATCTGGCATTACCTTCTTCTCCTGAAGGACGTCTTTAGCCTTCCTTGCTGCAGATCTGCTGGGGATGGATTCTTTCAGCTTCAGATGTCTGAAAAAGTCCTGGCTTCACCTTTGTTTTTAAAAGGCATCTTTGCTGGCCAGGCACGTGGCGTGGCAGGTTTCTTTTCTGGGTGCTGAAGACGCAGGTGTCTCCTTGCCTGGGTTATTTGCAGGAGCATCTTTTGCCAGTCTGCACAAAAGGCACCTCTCCTCAGAGCTGCTTTGGCGCTCTCCGCTGGGCTGGTTCTCCGCATCCTGATACTGATGTTACTTGACTTCTTCTGCACTCAGGTCTGGTCAGCCTTTCTTGGTTGTCGGTTTGTTTTTCAATCATCACCTTTGGGAAAATTCTGGCCATTTTTTTTAAGGATTTCTCCTTTCCCCACCTCTCTGCCTTCTCCTGTGGGGACCTGGTTCTGCCTGTGCTGGGAGTTCCGCAGCTTGCGATGCCCGCTCTCCCCAGCTGTTCTGCCTCACTGGACGGGCTCTGTCGCAGGCAGGTGTGGCGAGCCTGGCTTTCACAGCCTGCCATCAGTCCCATCTGTCTTATTTATCAGAGGCACTTCGTTTCCACTTGTGGAAATTCACTTTGAAGCTTCACACTCTTGTCTGTCTCTGCGTCCCCTCGTGTCTCTCCTGCAGCATTACAAACAGAAAGCAGTCTCAGGATGCATGTGATGTGCTCACCTGGTCTAACCTCTGCCTGTCAACTCTGGTCAATTTGGCTTGAGCTCCCCCTTAATATGGGTTGATTTCCTGCTTATCTCCACGTCTGATTGTCTTTACGGGGCACTTAGCATGTGCTGGATATTTTCTGGATTCCTGGATCCTGTGTGTGTTTCTGGGGTTGGACTGAGTTACATGCAACTGTGTGACCCTTCCCAGCTTGTGTTCGAGCCTCCTTTGGAGGCACAAACTCTGTGGTCCAGGGTGATTCTCCCTGCTGTGAGGCAAGACCTTCTCCCTACTCTGAGTCTGGAGTCCCCAGGTGCCCTCTGGCACCACAGCCCTCCCTCCTCCTGAAGGGCTTCTCTCCCAGCCTAGGTGTTTCTTCCTGTTCCTGCTGTCCTCAGGAGCCTCCCTCCCCTGAGTGGCCCTGGGGGTTGGCCTTTTGCTCTCCACCTGCCACCCATCTGGGCTCTGCTGGTTGAGCAGGGTAGGGGCAGGCAGTCTTGATTTCCCTTCTCTCCTGGGCCACTGTCCTTTGCTGCCAAAGACCCATGTCTGGAGCAGCTTTCACATTTTTTTCCAGAGGACAGTGGTATGATCTGATCCCTGATGCTTCTCATTCTCTCCAAGCTCTTTGGCCCTCTTGGCTTTTCTCACCAGCCCCTACACCTGCTAAGAGGCCACCCCCTCAGGGGCTTGGCCCTCCATTTGCCTGGCGCAGAGCCAGGGCCCAGCACGTCCCTGTAGAATGAGGGTCACATGAGGGGCGAATTAAGATTTATGGGGCTTACCTGCGCAGACAGGTGGGAGCCAGAAACTCACGCAAGCCACTCAGTAATGCAATGGGGTCGGATGGCGACCCGGCGCCAGGCCAGGGAGTAGGTTTCACTTTTAAAGGGGCAGGGTTTGCACAGGCCACTCAGGTTCCCTGTTCCGGGCCCAGTAACGACACGTCGCGGGAGGTGGCAGCGCGCGCAGCTCCTGGCTCCGGCGCCCAGGGCTCAGGAGCCCTCGGCTGGGTCGGACCCTGCGCGGGCTGCCGACTCAGACGTGGCGGGGCGGGGCCGCCGAATCCCCGGGAGCCGCCGCGCCCCGCGTCTCCGCCAGAGGGCAGCGGGTCCCCGCGCCGCCAGAGCCAGCGCCGGCAGGGCGGGGCGGAAGGGGAGGGGAAGGGAGGGGCAGGGTTGGGGGAAGCCGGGCGGCGGGGAGCCGGAGACAGTCGGGGTGGGAGGGCTGGTACTGGGGAAAGGTTGGGTAGGGGCCGGAGGTGGCGGCGGGACGCAGGCGGAGGGGCTGGAGGAGCAGGGGGCGGGTGAGGGGTAAGGGTCAGGGGATGGGACTGGGAGGAACGGCGCGGAGGTGGGGTAGTGGGCGGGAGAAGCGGGCCGTGAGCAACGCCAGGGGGACAGAAGACTGGGCGCAGGCGCACTTGTTCCCACACATTCTGTGGTTGCTGCACCTGTCCGTGATCCCTCCCCACTGCTCACCTCTCCCGCCCCTGGGCCACCTCCTCCTTCTGACCTCCCCGCACTTCACAGCCAACTTTAGGAACACCTGGCCTCAGCAGCTGCACACCTGTTGGAGCTCTTCACGCTTTGTGTCTCCTCACAAACCTGCCTGTGAAGTCTAGCCCTACCCCATGCTAGCCCAGACCTCTCCACTCACCTGCCCATTTCGTCCTGGAACACCTGTCTGTGAGACCTAGCCTCAGCCCAACAGTCCTCAGGTGCCCCAGAGGCAGGGTCTGTGGACTGCTTCTGAGATAGGGCCCTTGGGTGCCAGTCTGGCTTCCTACATGCCTGGGAGGACTACCCCATGGGCACCTAGACCTTAACCCAGGGTGCCATAGGCTTGCCTCCACCCACCTACCACTTGCCAAACTGGTCCAGAGGTAGGATTCTGGGCTGAGTTCAATGGCCTGCAGGGCCTTCCCCAGCTCAGTCTTCCCTGGAAGGCTTCCTGGAAGAGGGGACCTCTGAGCCCAGAGAGGTGAGGCTGTTCTCATCTGGGTTCTCAGGGAAGAGCAGCAGGCAGAGGTCCCTGGAGCATGGAGAAGGCCCTTGGCAGAGGGTGATTTGGTCAGAGTGGAGGAACAGGAGACATTGTGTGGGTAGGCCCCAGGCTTCCAGGCCCTCAGAGAGGTGATGGGCTTGTGTTGAGGAAGCCAGGAAACACTTTGTAAAGTCTTGATTGTGACAAGGTAATGGGAGGAGACACCATAGGGAGTTAGCCTGAGAGGCCAGAGAGAATTTAAGGGATGGGTAAGGGAGTCCCTGTTGGAGGGAGGTGGGGAGGCTGTGGAGCCAGTGAGTGCCTGTGCTGAGTACGTGCAGCTGAGTGGCTTGAGTTTGCACCGTGTCAAGTCATGGGTAACTTACCTGTCCTCTCTGAGGCTGTTTCTTCATGGGTACCAGGGGACACCAAGACACCTGCCTGGTGGAGAGGACAAAAGAGTGTCTCTCACCTCTTCCTCCCATTTATCATTGTTCTTGTCCTTGTGATCACTATCTTTAGTTGGTGAATGGCAGGGAAGCCTCCAGGGGGCTGTGGGACCCTACCTGCCCCGGTAAGGGCACTAGGTAAAGCCAGGCATCTGGGGGAGGACCTCTTTGACCTGCATCACTGGAGACTTGTCAGCCCTGTCCCATCCAAGCGTAGTTTGAGGACACCTCGCCTCCCAACACTCCAGACCCGGGAGCTCCGTGTGGCTGTCCAGGTCGCCTCCTCCCGGGCTGAGGATCGCCGGGACTGGAGATGGAGCGGCAAGGGCCAGCTCCCCGACAGAGGGAACTCGGACCCGGGCGCGGGTCGGTGCGGTGTGGGGTGGGCGCCGCAGCCCTGGGCAGCTCTGGTGGCGCTCAAGGCCGCGCGGGGGAGCTGGGGGCGCGATAGGCTCAGCGGGGCGCTCCCCAGGGCGCTCCCTGGGGAGCCTCCCGCCCGCACCGCGAGGGTTAAGCCTGTAGCCCAGCGAGCGCGCTAGCGGATTGGAGCAAAGTTACGGGGTGTGGGGGGGTGCTGGGCGGGGCGGAGCGCGTGGATTGGCTGGAAGTTGTGCGGGGCGGGGCGCGCGGCGGGCTCGGCGCTCGCTCCGGGAGAGTTGACAAAGCCCCGCAGGGAAGGACGCCTCGCGGCGCGGCGCCCCGGGCCCCTCGCCCCGCCGCCCCACGTCCTAGCCCGCTGCCTGCCGACCCGGACGGCACACCCCGCGCCCCAGCCCGGCCCCGGCCCGAGTCACCCGCGCCCAGGTAGCGCCTCCCCGCCCCAGGCCGGGCCCGGGGGCGCGGGGGGCGGGATGCGGCGCCCGGGGCGGCGATGACCGTGGCGCGCTGTCCGCGGGCCCGGCCCTGACCCGCTGCCCGCCGCGCGCTCGCCCTACCGCCAAGCCACGCCGAGGTGAGCCCTGCCGCGCCCCGGGGACCCCGGGTGGGCGTGCTGGGAGGGGCGGGGTGCGGGCAGGGACTGGCGGTGGTGATCTGGGTGCGGGGCGGGGGCCGGGCCGCGGCCCTGCCCTGAGCCCCGCCCCCCCCGCACCCCATGTGGGCCCCCCAGCGCAAATTTGTCCGCTAATGGCGCAGGCGATTATCTGCGGGGCCCTCGGTGTTGTGTGTCCCGCGGGCAGGGCCCAGTTACAAGCGCCAGGAATCCAGACGGTGTTTGGAGAGGGGGCGGTGGGGGCGGCCGGTAATTAGTGTAAACCCTTTGTCTGCCTTTGATACGCACAGCTTCTCGCTGCCGAACTTCCTCCGCCTGGAGCTCGGGCTCGGAGGGGGGCCAGACCCCGACCCACGGCTGTACAGGGTCTCGAGGCCCTGGGCCCTGCGCCGGTGACCGCGCCCCCACCCTAGTGGAGACCTGCGAGATGTTGCCGAGCCCCACGCTGCCGCTGCTGCTGCTGCCGCCGCTGCTACTTGGGGCCCTCCCGCCGGCGGCCGCAGCTCGAGGTGAGTCCTGGCGCCCAGCCCGCGCCCTGGTCTCTGCAGCGCTGCCCCTTTCCCGCCAGCCCTGAACCCTGCCACAGTGCCCGCCTGGCACGCGCTGCTCCGCCCTGCCTGCCCCACCTTACCAGGCCCCCTCACCCTCCTGGTAACCTCAGCTTACCCCTGGGGTTCCCTAGGCTCACCCTGGTGGTACCCCTAGCTCACCTGAAGGGTCCAAGTCTCACTTGGCTTGCTGGCCAGGTGGGCTCTTACGACCGCCGGTCCCCCCCCCCCCCCCCGCATTTCCACACATACCTGCAGTAGAGGGCAGCTAGTCACCATGTGGATTCTTGGGGAGTGGGCTGTTTGTGGCCACATCCCACACAATTGGGTCTGAGAAATCTGTAGAGATCCTCACAGTTGTCAGGCCATCTTATGGGAGACATTGGTGACATTTTTGCCATCTGGGACTCTTCCTGACCTAGCCTCCCAGTCAGCCCAGCGCCCTGCCTTGGGCCTGGTGGCCCCCAGCAAGCAGTACAAGATGGGAGCAGTGAGGAGGTTGAGGGAGGCTGCAGAACAGCAGGGTGGACCCTGAGGCAGACACCTGTGGACCACAGATTTCAGGGTCACACACTGCCCATGTAGCTCAGGCCCACAGTGGCCTGGGCATAGCCTCATCCATCTGATGTCCAAGTGGGCAGTCTCACCCAGGACCTGCCCCTGCAAGGGGCATCTGTGGCTGATGGTTGTTGTATGTCTGCAGACTCCTGCCCGCCATATTCAGGATCAGGAGGGCAGTGTTGGCCTCCCCCATGGTTAGGTGGGACTGTAGCCAGGCCAGCCTTTTGGGTGTGTTGACCACTCAGGATCGTCCTTTGCTCTGTCCACCAGTCCTCTGAGGCCTTGCACCCCTCCCCCGCCACCCAGTGAGCGCACGGAGCCCAACCTGGCCTTATATGGCCACATTCGGGCGCGGGCGTTGACCCAGGTGGGCCTTATGCCACCGTACAACCCCCCCGCCCTCCGCCTGCTGGGGACTGGCTGGCTGGAGGGTGGGGGCTGCCCAGGAGGGGCAGGGCTGGGCACTGCCCAGGGCACCACGGGTACTCGGGCCATGCCGGGTGAGCCCCACCAGGGCCAGTGGCCCAGGCTTGGATTCCTCTTTTATCTGCTTGGACTCCCCTATCTTTGCACCTGCCTGTTCTCTGACCACTCAGCCAGAGAGGCTCTGGAGGCCTCTGTCCTGCCATGGTTACTGGCCAGACTTTGAGGCTGACTGGTGGATGGTGGTGGGTAGACAGGGCTTGCCCCTTTGCTGAGGGACTCTGAGGGGCCACCCTTGCTACCCTTGTCCCCCTTGGCCACGGCCTTGGGGCTGCCCCTCACATCTGGCCCTGGCAGCCTAGGGAGCCAGGAGGGGCTGCTTTCCAAGGCAAGGGCCTCTGTGGTTTGGGGTGGAGGTGGGGAGGACTGTGTTTCCTGAGTGGTGCTCACTTTCCCTTCAGGCCCAGCCTGGACTGCAGGGGTGAAGTCCTCTGTGTGTTCCACTCCTCAGGAGCAGGTCCAGCATGGACCTTCAGTGGAACCGTGGTGGACGTGGTGTGAGGCCGTTTTGAAAGCTGTTTCCCTGGGGTGGCACAGTTTCTGGACTGGGTACATCTCCAGATCCAGATTCTGCTTTAAAAGTTCCCCTTTGCCCCGAGTTTCACAATCTTGTTGGGTTTGTCTTAGACTGCTTTTTCATATTTGAAAAAAGATAGGATTTGGCTTTTTCCCTTCCATTTT
This sequence comes from Spermophilus citellus, assembly GCF_964194105.1. NCBI lineage: Eukaryota > Metazoa > Chordata > Mammalia > Rodentia > Sciuridae > Spermophilus > Spermophilus citellus. The sequence goes on from NC_138189.1 coordinate 540,299, forward strand.
ATTTCTCGCAGTGGGGACTCCAAGGTTTGGAGTGAAACACCTTCCACAGACAGCTGTGAAAGAAGTCCAGTTGGGCCTTCTGAGAAGTGCTGCTTTGCCTTTGCAAGGATACCCTGGGGGATAGACACTGAGTAGCTGGTCCCTGGGGTCACTCCCTGCCCTGTGGATCTAGCTGCCATGCTCCGGGCAAGCTGGTCCTAACCCATGTCAGAGTTAGGAACTCAAGTGGCCATGGTGCTGTGGCCACCCATGCTGCAGGGCTGGTGTGTTATGGACAATGGACATTGAGGCAGATGGGTGATGGCCAGTGTGGTGTGCAGTGCTGACCTCTGCCTCTGGCCTGGCTGCAGGAAGCCTCCTCCTGTCCAGGCAGCGGCTGACCAGTGTGTAGCTGGGTCTGAACCGGGCGTGTGGGAGCAGGGCCCAGGCACTGTGGGGTGGGGTGCGGGCCATCCTCTCCATTCACATCTGGGCCCCACTCCTGTGAAGGAAAATGAATCACTGTCCCCTTCAGGGGAGGGGGGTCGGGAACAAAGTCGCCTTTGGCTGGCTTCTTTGTCCTTTGTGCGGGAGTCAGTGGGCCTCCGGGATCTCAGAGCTGCCTTTCAGCCTGCCTGCCCTGTGCGTGGCCCTGACTGGGGAAATGTTGGTTTTTCCCCAGCTGAGGCCTCCAGCCCCGGGCTGCCTGCCCCCAGCTCAGGCTTTGCTGACGGTGCTGGGGGCAGTGGGCCGTGGCCCCAAGAGCTTGCCCACGCTGCTGACCACCTGCCTGCCATACAGCACGGCCTGGTGCCTAGCCCATGCTGGTAGGTTCTGCCCCATTCTGGGCTTTGTTTGGTGACGCCCCCCCCCCTCCAGTGGGTGGAGGAAAAGGTGTGCCCAGGCCACTAAACCTAGACCTGGAGGATGCCCTCCCCTGCCTGCCACCCACTATTCCTAGCACTGGTCACTGCATACTCTTGGCCAGGCCTCACAGTGCCCAGCCTGGCTACCCTTGGTGGAGGAGAGTAGGGGCTGCTTTGGGGTGGGTGCTGCCGCCCCAGGCATCCACAGCCCAGGATGGCTGAGTGGGGGGCAGAGCAGGATATGGGAGTGGAAAGGGGTTCATGGGGTGGGGCCAGGCAGGCCTAGGAGAGGTGTGTCCCTCAAGAACAGGAGGCAGCCTCAGCCAGACTGGTGTCTGCCAGCCTGGGGGCTGTGTAGAGGGCTTCCCATTTGGCAGGGAGCAGGACCCTTCTTCTTCCCGCCTGGAGAGTTTATTCCTTGAGAGATTTATGTGAGCTGGCCAGGGGCTATGGAGACATTGACAGGGCCCTAGGCAGTGGGTGGGAAGGGAGCCCTGTTCTGCCCTCGTCTGTGTGCAGGGCTAGCAAGCAGGGGAGGCCCAGGCTCAGGGCATGGTGACAACCTAAGGGGCCCCTCAGGGAACTTGGGCTCCTTGTCCAGTGTCCCTCTGCTCCCTGCAGCCTATCCACCTGGCTCCCAGGTGACTGTGGGGCTCCAGCCCTTTTCCACACACTGGCGGCAGGCAGCACTGTGTGCTCAGGACCCTACGCCCTTCAGGGACCCAGGGAATCCCTGCCTGGATGGCTTGCTTGCCTGGCACCCTCACATCCTCAGCCTGTCCTTGAAGAGTTGGTCACGTGAGCAGGACCTGGGCTGGTGGTAACTAATATGCCCAGACTGCCCCAGGGATTCCCTGGTCCCATCTGGGAGCTGAGAGCCCCCGTAGGGGACTGCACATCAGCTCAACATCTGACCTCTGTCCGAGAAGTCTGTGCTCAGGAAATAGCCTTGTTGACACATCTGAGGTTTGAGGCTGCTGGGGCTAAGGGTCAGGGCTGTGCAGGAGGTGAGGCCCCTCTGGGTGGCTGTGATAGGAGGCCTGAATTTTAGGATGTGGCCTGACTGGTTGATGTTTGTGGCATGGGGGGAAAGGGGTGGGTGGCTCTTTGTCTGGTGGGCCTGCTGAGGTCTGGGCCTGGGCCTGGGACTGCCTGGCTCTTTGGGACATTCCCTGGGTAGGTACTGTGGCACTACGCTGTGGGCAGGGTGTGTGCATCCCCTCCAGGGAGTGGCCCATCTGGTGACATGGGTACCTACTCTGTGTGTGGATCAGTGTGTCAAGGAAAAGTCTCTGGGAGCCCAGAGCCCACAGATGTGCCAGCCGAAGGCTCCCGGGAGGACACAGACCTGGAGGCTAGGCACTATCTTCAGGGTGCCCCCACATGCCTACTGTCTTGCCTGGTAGCCACTGCTGGGCAGCAGAAAGGGCCAACCACTTTGCCAGCTTGCTGGGCACAGCCTCCCTTTGCCATGCCCAGAATGACCTGGTTTCTGGGGCAACCACCTGTCCTGCGGGTCCTACCAGTTCAGCAGCAGATCCTGTGGGTCCAGCCCCCAGGGTGTCCTGGGCTCCTGACGACTGGCTCTGGGCTGTGCACATGTGTCTGGTGTGTGTGTGTGTGTGTGTGTGTGTGTGTGTGTGTGTGACCCATGTGTATCTGGGCCATTCAGGGATGGGTAGAACCTGGCCCCAGACACCTGATGGGCAGCTGGGCCTGTGATAGTCACCTTTGCCTTCTCTCCTGGGGGACGGCCCTGCTCTTGTTTGTCCAGGCAGTGGCTTCCTAGTGTGGGTGCTGGCCCTGGGGACCTTGTATGTAGGACTTCTCACCTCACTCCTGAGCTGGAGCCCCAGGTATGGGTGATGAGGGAGCCAGGGCAGTGCCTCGAGGTGCCAGCTGCAGAGGCTCACACCTGGCAGTCTGATCCCATGGGGCAGATGCCTTGGAAGCCCTCCTGGGCTGGCTTGTGCTGTGGCCCCTTCTAGAGGCTGGGTACAGGGTGGGCCTGCCTCTCCTCAGCTTCCTGAGTCCCCTACCAGGCCACTTTCTTCTCTAGGAGGGGCCCACAGGTTTCTGGCTGGTTGACCCCACCCCGCAGCTAGGCCCACTGCCTGACCAGAGAATTTTTTCTAGCCTGGAAATTCCTGGAGTTGTGCAGGGCTTCTTGGGTACCAAGCTGGGCTTGAGCCGGGTCTCATAGGCTCACACCTCCATGGTGTCTGAGGCCCCTATGCCCACACCTAGAGCAGCCTCTCTGGGAGGGAAGCTCCAGGTTCTCAGGTGAGGTCCTGGGGTGGGGGACTGCTCTATGGTCCGGAACCCATTCCTCTCCTGGGGCTGGAGGGGGGCCTGTTCCCCTGGCTACCCCCCCAGGCCTGGTCAGGTGTCTTGACTCTGATGCTATGGCCACGTCTGCCCTCCAAGGGAGGCTCCCACATGGACCCAGCAGGCTTTCTGCCTGGAAGCTCCCTTGTCGACTTGTCGATTGGGAATCCCAGCTGACCTGGCCGGGCTGGGCTCAGCTCTGCAGAGGTGGGGGCGAGGCTGACCTGGCTCTGGAGGCCAGGCCCCACCTGAGCGGAGCCTCCAGGTTCTGAGTGTGGCTGGGCAGCTCCAGCAAGTGGGGTCAGGCGCCAGCCCTCCCCCGGGTCTGGCCTTTGTCCCCGCAGACATGGTGGTGTGCGTGCCTACCCTGCTCACCCTTGCTGGGCCTAGGTGTGGGCCTCACAGGTGGGTTTTATCCTGGGCAGACCCTCCTGTCTCCCGTGCTGGAGCAGGGCCTGACACTCCAATGTCCAGTCCCCACTGTCCTCATCGGAGAAGCACCGGGTCCTGTTTCTACCCCAGCACAAGCCTCTGCCTCCTGCCTGTGCTGGGCCTTCCTGGGGCCTTCGCCAGGAGGCTGGGCAGGCTAGGTGCTCCTGCGCTTAAGCAGGGCCTGGGGCTGGGCTTGGCGTGGCTTTTGGACCCCAGCCCCTGCCCCAGGGCTGTCTCCCAACCAAGCTGACCTGAGGCAGAACGTGAGGTGGTCAGTTCCGTTGCTGGCTGGGGTCCTCAGGTCTTGCCTCAGTTTCCTTGTGGGCTGAGTGGGTCCACCAGCCAGTCCAGGTGGAACAATGAGGCTTGTGTCTCCTGAGCTAAATATAGAGCCGAGGCAGCCATGCTACCGGCACATGATTCCCAGGAATCTGGGGGGCCAGGCTTCCTGCCAGGCGGGCCTCGCCTGCAGGGTAAGGTGGGTAGGGTCAGGGCCAGGGGGGTTGCTGTTTGCTTTAGGATAAGGCTGGCTCCTCTGGCCAGGCTGCCGCCAGCCTATCCCCCAGGATTGTGTGCAGACTGGCCCTAGGGGCCATGCTTCCGGCCATCTGGTGGTCACTTGGCTCTGCCCCTCTTCTCAGCAGTGACTGTAGGCAGGGGTCTGTCCGTTCATCCTCTGGGCTCCTTCCCATCCATGCATCCTTCCCCAGGCTTTTCTTCCTTCTGACAGGTGAGGAGGGCCTGGGGCTGGGTGGACCCTCCTGATACTGGCTGTGCAGCAGCCTGGCCTTGGGCAGCTCCCGGGGTGCCCAGGCTCTTTCTAGCAGTCATATGCATGTGCACATGTGTGTGTGCTGCCTTGTGTGTGGTGTCTGTCCAGGAGACCCTGGGCACTGGGCCAGCTGGGGTGGCCAGGGCAGGGTCTTGGCCCCTCCTTCATTGTCCTGTAGCCCGGGAGCCCTGTGAATGGTGGAATTTCAGATAGTGACAGGTGGTGGGCAGGGTCTTCCTGGGAATGGGGCTGGGACCCTGCGAGGGCTGGGGCGGGGCCTCAGAAGGCCCCTGTGTCTGTGGGCCTGGCGGCCCCTCCCACTGGGAGCTGTGGGCTCTGGGGCCCTGAGACAACTGCATGGACTGTGCTGCCAGGGGTGGTCTGTGGGGTGAGGTGAGTGGGCAGGCAGCTGGCAGCCCCTTCCCACCTCTGCCATCTCTCCCTTTGCAGGGGAACCAGGGAGGCTGGTGAGGAGGGGTGCCGTGGGAGGGGCCCATGTCAAGGGGTGGGCCAGAAGAGTCCCAGGAAGGCAGGAAGGGGCTGGGCTGGGCCATTTTGTGGGCAGGAGAGCTTCCTCCAGGGACCCCGCCCCGCCTCCTCAGGGCTGCTGTGTGGCCTGGGAACCCCTCCCCTGGGCTTCCACACTGTGGAGAGGAGGAGAGCTCCATCTGGGGAGGCCCGTGGGGCCTGGGCCACGCCCCAGGCTGTAGCAGTCAGCTGGTCATGAAACGCACTGGCCCTTGGTCCTTGCTGCCACAGCCACCTCCTCCTGGTGCCTCTGGGCACAGCCCAACCTGGGTGCCAGAGATGCGCCTGGCCAGGGGTAGCCACAGCATGGGTGGACACCCTCATCCTGAGCGGCTGTGTCTTCTGTTCAGGGGTGCAGAGGGGGAGATGACTGGAAGAGTGACATACACAGAGGTCCCCGGCCTCTGTGGTCCTGGTTCTGGGCTCCCTTCCCAGAGGTGCTTGTGTAGCCCCATGTTTCTGATGCCCACAGGTCCTGCATTCTGGACCTTCATCCCTAGCCAGTGGTCACCTGTTCCCGCAGTTTAACCCAGAGGCACCTGGGTGGGACTGGGTGGGTGGGGAGGAGGCTGAGCTGGGGTGGGTGTGTGGGAGTCTTTCTGCCAGCAAGGGGCACCAGGCCCAGGAGGTGGCTTCTCTCACGGGCGGTGGCCTGTGGAGCCTGGTCCTCTGCCTCGGGCCCCTCCTGCAATGCCACATCAGGGGCGGCTCACTGGGCCTCCTGATGCTGCCATGAACTCAGAGGGGGCAGCAGAAGGAACTCTGGGCATGCAGCCTGCCTGTGGCACCCTTGCTGCTGTTGGCACACAGAGCAGTGACCGCTTTGGGCACCCTGGGCTCTCTAGTGAGTGACAACTCCAGCTGACCCCTGTGCCCTCCAGGTGTGGAGGCTGTGAGGTTGTTGCCCTGGCCCAGGCCTGGCTGGCCCCAGGGTGGAGGTGCCCAGCCTGCAGCCTCCACCTGCTGTCCCGTCCCCAGGACTCCATCCTCTTGGCCTGGGGACCTTGGCTCCTGGCCCTGTGACCAGGAGCTGTCCCTGTTCTCTGGGTGTGTACATTGTTGAGCACGCTCTGCCCACCCCTTCAGGGACCCTTCCTCCTGGGCGCTGGAAGCTGCCCCAGCCAGGAGCTGGGTGGACAACCCATGGGCTCTGGTGGACGTCGGCTACTGTGGTCCAGGAGGCCTATGCTTGGGGCCTCCTGGCCTCACTGGAACTCCTGAGTGGAATCAGGTGGGGGCCAGGCAGGGAGTGCCCTTGTCCCCTCACATGCCCCTCCCTGACCAAGCCCTCTGGTCCCCACAGGCCCTCCAAGAATGGCAGACAAGGTAGTCCCACGGCAGGTGGCCCGGCTGGGCCGCACTGTGCGACTGCAGTGCCCAGTAGAGGGGGACCCACCACCTCTGACAATGTGGACCAAGGATGGCCGCACGATCCACAGTGGCTGGAGCCGCTTCCGGGTACTGCCCCAGGGACTGAAGGTGAAGGAGGTGGAGGCGGAGGACGCAGGCGTGTACGTGTGCAAGGCCACCAATGGCTTCGGCAGCCTCAGCGTCAACTACACCCTCATCGTGATGGGTCAGTTAGCATGGGCCAGAGGTCGTGGCTGGCCAGAGCTGGTCGGGCTGGGGGTGTGCAGGAGGGCATGGTAGAGCTGGGGAGTCACGCCTGGGGGCCACACCTGGGCAGGTGAGCCAGCATGGCCCTGAGCAGCAGATCCCTGTGTTGCCCTGGCCTGCTCGCTCAGCCTGCGCTCCGCCCACCGGGACATGACAGGACCCAGGAGGACCTGAGCTGCCACCAGCTGAGCCTGCCTCAGGCAGCCTGGACCTTCTTCTGATCCCCAGGCCCAGCCTCAGCCCCTCCTCTGGCATCAGGGGTAGGATGGGAGGCCCCAGGCGGTGGTCCTCCCCAGTGAAGGGCCACCAACGGGCCCTGGGCTTGGCAGGGTGTGCCTTGGCGTGGTCAGGGCTTTGAGGATCGGGTTTCGGAGTTCAGAGGGGCCGCTGGGAAGCAAAGGGCCTTTCTGTTCTCTTCTGCCCCTGGGGCCTGGGCACTGGGGAAGGGACAGGTGTCCCAGAGACACGCCCCCCCCTTTGGCCCCCGGTGTGGGGCCCAGGCGGGCCTGTTTCAGTGACCATCCCGGGTGGCAGCCTGGCAGCCTGGCCTCGGGTCCCAGGCTCAGTGAGGCGGCTGCTGCTGCAGGCGGGTGGAGGGACATTCCTCAGCCCGCCCTGTCCCCGGCACTCCCCAGGCCGCCTCTGGTGGTGGAGTGGGAATGCCACGCAGCACCCCCACTGTCCTCAGAGAGGGGACGGTGACCAGGCGGAATGTCAGCCACGTCTCCTCACCAAGCCCTCGGCCCCTTGATGTGGGCTAGGGTTACCGCAGCTGCTGGCTGGGCCCACCCCTCCTCTCCCTGGTCCTGCAGACCCCTGGAGCCTGGGGGGAGGCCCTGCAGACACACCCATGCCTGTCGGGGTCACCTGCATGCAGCAGTGGGCTGGCGGGGGCCCTTGCCCAGCTGTCCCTGGATTCTGATGTGGGTGTGCCCAGGCCTCCGCCTGGGTTCCAGGGCATCCCAGCTGGGGCGTGTCAGGCCTGGTGGGGCTCTGGCGTCCCCTCACCTGCCCCTGTGGGCCCCTCTCTCTGCAGATGATGTCGGCCCAGGGAAGGAGAGCCTGGGGCCCAGCAGCTCCTCAGGGGGCCAGGAGGACCCCACCAGCCAGCAGTGGGGTGAGTATGGGCAGGGTGGTGCCATCTGCCTGGGGCAGGGTGATGCCCTTCCTGGTACCACCCCTGACCTCAGGCGCCCTGCCCCGCAGCGCGACCCCGATTCACGCAGCCCTCCAAGATGCGACGGCGGGTGATTGCCCGGCCTGTGGGCAGCTCTGTGCGGCTCAAGTGTGTGGCCAGTGGGCATCCTCGGCCTGACATCATGTGGATGAAAGATGACCAGGCTCTGATGCGGCCGGAGGCCAGTGAGCACAGGAAGAAGAAGTGGACCCTGAGTTTGAAGAACCTGCGTCCTGAGGACAGCGGCAAGTACACGTGCCGCGTGTCCAACAGGGCAGGCGCCATCAATGCCACCTACAAGGTGGATGTGATCCGTGAGTGTGGCCGGGCAGGGTGGTGGGTGGGGCCCAGCAAGCCAAGGAGCCACGCCAACTGCCCGTCCTTGCCACAGAGCGTACTCGCTCCAAGCCTGTGCTCACGGGCACACACCCGGTGAACACGACAGTGGACTTCGGGGGCACCACCTCCTTCCAGTGCAAGGTGCGCAGCGACGTGCGGCCCGTGATCCAGTGGCTGAAGCGTGTGGAGTACGGGGCCGAGGGCCGCCACAACTCCACCATCGACGTGGGCGGCCAGAAGTTCCTGGTGCTGCCCACGGGCGACGTGTGGTCCCGGCCGGACGGCTCCTACCTCAACAAGCTGCTCATCTCACGGGCCCGCCAGGAGGACGCGGGCATGTACATCTGCCTGGGTGCCAACACCATGGGCTACAGCTTCCGCAGCGCCTTCCTCACTGTGCTCCCAGGTGCGCAGCCCCCCGCGCGGCCCCCTGGGGTGGGTGCTCCCTCCCTCGTCCCCGGCACAGGCTGCCCTGCCACCTGGGAAGTCCTGGGGAGCTGTCCACACAGCCGCCTTCCCCTCTCCAGCCTTTCCCTCGGTCTCTCTTGCAGACCCCAAGCCACCGGGGCCACCTGTGGCCCCCTCGTCCTCGGCCATCAGCCTGCCGTGGCCTGTGGTCATCGGCATCCCAGCGGGCGCTGTCTTCATCCTGGGCACTGTGCTGCTGTGGCTCTGCCAGGCCAAGAAGAAACCCTGTGCCCCCGTGCCTGCGCCTCTGGCACCTGGGCACCGTGCCCCCGGGGTAGCTCGGGACCGCAGTGGTGGTGACAAGGACCTGCCTGCCCCGGCCGCTGGGCTGTGTGCAGAACACGGGCCCCCGGTTGCCCCCCAGCACCTGCTGGGCCCAGGCCCGGCAGTTGGCCCCAAGCTGTACTCCAGGCTGTACACGGACGTGCACACACACACGCACACACATTCACACACACACTCCCACGTGGAGGGCAAGGTCCACCAGCACGTTCACTACCAGTGCTAGGCAGCAGCCACCTCAAGGCTGTGTCCCCGGGTGGGCAGGGAGGCCGGAGGGAGGCAGGTCAGGACTGAGGGAGAGAGGCAGCACCCTTGGTGCCCTGCGCAAGGCACACGTTGGCCACGCACATGGACATGCTGGCAAGTGGACACACACAGGCCATGGACACGTGTGGACCAAGGGGCACACACACCAGGGGACACATTTACCAGGGGACACATACACCAGGAGACACGTGCAGATCAGGGATACACGCATCAGGGGACACACACACAGGACACATGTACAGACCAGGGGACATACACACCATGGGACACATCCTCATCAGGAGACACACACACCAGGGGACACACATCAGGGGACACACCAGGGGAAACAGGTTTACCAGGGAACACTTCCACCAGGGGACATGTGTGCAGACAGTGGACACACACACACACACCCTGGGACATACATGCAGACCAGGGGACACATCCTCACCAGGGGAGACATACACACCAGGGGACACATCCTCACCAGGGGAGACACACACCAGGGGACACAGGCTTACCAGGGGACACATACCATGGAACACATACACGCCAGGGGACACACACACACACAGACGAGTCCTGGCAGACCGGGGTGTTGTGACCGTGGTGACATGTGGCCGTGGCTAGTAGATGAAGGACTCTCCCTGCCCTGTGAGGAGGGCTTCACGGTCTCCAGCGTCACTCTCCCACGCTTCCACCTGTGTCCCTGCCTCTACCACCTGTGTGCCCAGGCATCCACCAGCACCCTGGCCTGGTGGGTGGAGTAGCTGGGGGAGGCTGGGGCTGGGGGGGACGTGCCGTGCTCCCCCACTGCCAGAGGGAAGGGGCCTTGATATTTATGTTTAGATGAAGGAGGTCTGGGCTGCAGGACCCTGGCCTGGCCTGCTGCCATGCTGGTGTCCAAACCCACAAGCCCTGCCCGGGCAGCCCGGGCCTCTGTGAGTTCATGTAGAGTCTGAGCTGAAGCCCCGTATATTTAATTTATTTTGTTAAAGCCGTGTGCATCCCGTTCCTCAGTGCTGTTTCTGCCTGGGCTGGCCGCGCGTCTCCTCCGGGGTAGGTGTGGGCAGGCCTTCCTGGGGCTCACCAGGCTGGCCCAGCAGCAGTGTGGGACCTGGGGCTCAGGCTGGTGCCCGCTCCGCCCCGGGCCAGACCCTACCTCTGACTCAGAGGTGCTCTCTCTGCTGCCCTTCCCTGGGGCTTCTCCATGGCCAGGCCCAGGTCACTGAGTGCCCCCCACTTCTGTGGTAGTGGTGACAGTCCCTTTTTCTGCTGGGAAAGCAGGCTCCAGTCCACTGGACCACCCTGGAGGTAGGCACCTGCCTGCCCTGGTCCAGAGCCCCTTGTGAAGAGACCCTGCCCCCGTCCTAGGGGCAGTCTGGCCATGTGGCCATCAGGAGGGCTGTGTTCTGGTGTGCAGGGGCTGCCTGGCCAGAGTGGTCAGGCTTCCCCTGTAGCCATTACCGTGCCCTCGAGGGGAATGAGGCTGACTGGAATGTGTGAGGTCTCTGGGGGGCTGGTGGGTGCTGGTGTGCCCTCACGTGGACGCCATGCACCTTAGGACAGAGTCCCTGCTCCTCTGCCCTCCCCCCCCGCCCCCGGCCATACTCACTGCTGTCCTGAGCACACAGGCCAGCCCTGGGAGAAGCCACAGGGGTGTCCTGACTCCATGGTGATAGGAGCCGTGTGTGCCTGGCTGGCAGATGCTGGAGAGGCCTGGCCATGGCGATGAGGGCACAGGTTGGTTCCAGGCGGCTCGCAGCTGGTGACAAGCAGATGTTGTCCAGATAAGACAAGCATCGCCCGCTGCCTGGTCGGGTTTCAGTCTGGAGAGGGGGATGGTGTAAGGGAAGACCCCGGGGGTGGGGGGCCGTGCAGAGCTGCATGTGGGAAGCAGTGAGCTTCTGGGAGTAGACAGAGGGGAGGCACCCGAGAGCCCAGCCCCAGGCCTGTGACAGAGCTGGGCCAGGCCCTCACTGGAAGGAGATAGCCCTGGTGAGCAGGGCAGACCGGCCCAGGGCCTGTGTTCTCACCAGTCCTGGCTGGGCCCTTTGGGGTCCTGGGGAGAGATCGCAGGTGGTGGGCTGGCCTCAGCTCCTGGTCAGTTTGTGCCAGGTGCTATGCGGGGCAGGGAGATCCCAAGGGGGAGGCCCCTCCTTGCCCTCACGGGACCCTTGGTCCTTCCAGCCCCCTGAGTAGCTGCCCTGGGGCTAAGACCCTTCTGTGATCGGCCTCTTCTGGCTGCCTGAAGGGGTAAGCCCCCCTTGGCTGCTGCCTCTGCCATGAGCCTAGAGACCCTGGCTGGACCCTGCTGCCACCCCACAAGGACACCTTGGCTGCTGCCCCAGCCCCCTGGCAGAGGTGCACACCAGCACTTCACCTGTGCCCCTTGCCCTAGCACCCCAGGTCCTTTAGGACACTTATGGCTGCCTGCGAGTACAAGACGCAGTTGGGACATGGTGGGCACAGGCTGAGCCTGTGTGCCTTGGGCACGGCAGGAGGCAGGGACCATGACCTTTCTGAGGGGGACAGTACTGGAGCCCAGCTCCCCTGGCTGGGACCCTGGGGCTTGGCTGCCCATGTGCTGCCACACCTGCCCTGAGCACCTGTCTCACCAGACATCCCGTCCCTCTGGGGGCTCCCAGGCTTGGGGGGAATGAACGCACTGCAGGCTGGGTGGTCCTGGGGCGTGGGGTGGGGGCTGTGGTCAGGACACTTCAAGGCCCAGGGCTGAGGGACGAGGGACCCTGGGAGGGGACAGGGAGCCCAGAGCAGAGGTCCCCTGAACCCCTCCACTGGATGAGGCCCCAGTGCCCTTGGCCACCATGAAGGTCAGTGCCTGGGACTATGAGACAGGGCAGGGTGCGTGTCTATGCCACAGTGCTCCCTTCCCTGAGGGTCCAAGCTGGGGTCAGAAGAGGGGATGCAGCTGTGTCCTCCGGGTGACCCCCACACCAGGCCAGGCGGGGTCCAGGGGCACCTGAGGGACTTCAGGAGGCAGCTGTCCTGGCAGGCACGGGGGGTGGCCAGTGTGTGTGCAGGGTGTGGAGCCAGGCCTGGTTTTCCCTCCAGCAGTGTCCCGGCCAGCGATAAGCTGGTTGCCTGTGAAGGCCGGCAAACTTGAAAGGACGGCTGGGTCTGACACCCTCGGGTGTGACCGCTCCCCCTCCCAGCCCTCCTGGCTTCAAAGGGGTGTTGAAGGCCAGTCTGCAGCTGTCCCCAAGGGAGGGGCCCGAGGTGACTCCTGGGCACAGGGTGCTGTGTGAGGCGGAAATGAGGGGGCACGTGTCAGTTCCACCCCTGGACCTGTGGAAGTGCCCAGCAAGGGATCAAAGCCTAACCCCAGGCCCAAGATGGAGACACAGGAGACCTGTGATACAGAGGAGGGAGCACAGGGCAGGGGCCCCTCACAGCATGGATGTGGCTGAGGGACACGGGGGTCCAATGTCGAACAGGGAGGGACCAGCCAGGGTGTCCCGAGCGCCTGGGTGTCAGCCATGGGAACTGGTCCGCCCAGTCCCTGGGCAGGACAAGGACCTGGCCTACAAAATGGACACCAGAGCAGGCCCAGGCTGTGAGGCTGGACCCCATGAAGTGGGCTGGCTTGGGAGACAGGTAGGGCCAGGAGGCTGGGCTCCTGGGGGCTGGCGGCTGCACCGGGAGGGTCTATGGAGTGCAGTGAGTGGGGTGCTGGGCCCAGGCTGCTCGCTGCAGGAGGGTCCCGGGTCTGGGTCCCCTGGCCACTCGGAGGTGGACCCCGACCTTGCCTTGACCAGGTTGACCATCCTGGGCTCAGCCGCACAGGGCCAGGCGCACTGCTGCTCATGCTTGGGCTGAGGAGCCTCGGGCCACGAGGGGTCTGTCCTGAGGAGTGCAGTCCTGGGTGAGGGTGTTGGTCCTGCCTGGACCACAGCCAGGGGCTGCAAGGGCCCTGCCAGCCACCTGCGTCCTCTGCCCCGCCCTCCAGGGCCCCTGATGATGCCAGCAGAGCCGGCTGGATGGGGCATTTGGCGAGAGTGGGCTCCCCAGGGGCCTGCAGCCACACCCCCAGTCCTCATGGGGCCCCACTGGGTCTGTAAGGAGAGGGCTCTCATCCTAATGGGGGGCAACCTGGTCAAGGCAAGGCTGGGTCTACCTCCGACTGGCCAGGGGACCCAGACCTGATGCTGCACCCCTGCTCCCTGGACCTCCACTGAGAGGTCCTGTGCAGCTGTGCAGACAGCTCTGGAGCCACCAAGGCCCTTGCATGGCTGGAACGGCTGGTGCCCATGTGGGTCCTTCAGCTCATCCCGCCTTGCAGTCCAGCCAACTTCTTGCCCAGGACTTTGGGCACTTCCTGGCCAGCCTGAGTTCCACGGACCTCCTGTCGCTCAGGTCTTGCTGGTGACTGTAGCCCTGGTTCTCTGTGGGGGCAGGACCCCATTGATGGGCTCTGTCCTCCAGCACCAGTCCCAACTTCCAGGGCCCCGTGGTCCTTTGATGCTGTCCTTCCCTGGTCCCAGCCAGGGCATCTGCAACCCTCGTGAGCCTTCTCCAGTCTTGGCCTGGGCTTGGGTCATTCAGTCCAGCTGCCTGCCCCCTGACTGCTGGGGCCTGTGAGGGATGGAAAGGGCCCCAACAGGCTGGCACACCTCGTGCCCAGGCAGGGCTGGCCGAGGCCCAGGAGAAGGGGAAGGAGGCTAGAAGCTGTGGGAGGACTGGGGACAGCTACCAGGACTGGCCAGCCTCTGGCCCTCTTCATTGCTGTGGGAAGTCATCAGGATGGTGGGTCAGCAGGCAGCACCCTCCACGCCTAGAGTCAAGGGGTGACTCCACCTCTCTGGCCCATCACCTTGAGTCTCAGCTGAGGGGAGCCTCTGCTTGGTGGGGTCAGGCCTGCGCGGCAGGGGTGTGCTCGGGGTGCACTCCTCCACACAGTGGAGCATGGAGGCTGGCCGCTGGTCTCTATTCCCTTAACAGGGGGTCCTAGCCCATCCCTGCCTTGGAGGATCTGGTCCCAGCCACAGTTGGGGAAGGGGCTGTGATTCTCCACTTTCTACAGCAGGGCTGGGGGTTGGAGGAGAGCCAGGTGTAGGGCCCATGGGCTGTCCTGAGCTGCCAGGGTCCAGCTGCTGGGAGTGGGGGTGCTCCCTGATGGGCACATGGGTCAGCCTGCCTCCTGTGGCAATGGCTGCCCTGGCCAGCTGCCTGCAACCCCAGTGTCATTGGACTCCTCCATGTAGGACTCATACTGGCCTGGTTCAGTGTGCCTGTCCACCCCAAGGCTGCTGCCCACTGAGGCCCAGCCTTTGGGCCACCCCTCAGGGTAGCCAGGAGCAAAGTGGGGCTGTTCCCAGCACAGGCTCGAACCCAGCTCACACTGGCAGACCTGGGCCAGGACTCGCAGCCCAGGGAGGACGAGTGGGCTCGTCTTCTTCAGGTGACTTGACTCTGGAGTCTGGGGGTGACAAGGCAGTATGGCGAGTCAGGACCAGTGGCTCACGGGGAGCTTGGGGTAACTGCCATCCTGCCCTAGGCAACTACAGGGGCTCTGCCATATTCAAGCCTTGCCATATTTCTAAGGGCTGCGGGGCGCCCTCTGCCAGCCTAGCTTCTGCTTGGCCAGGGAGGCGGGAGGGTTGTCAGGAGGGATGTCCACCCTCAGGGTCAGTTGTCTGTGGCCTAGGAGGGCTTGGCGCAGGGGACTGGGGAGCCTGACCTGAGGCTGCAGCAGCCCAGGCAAGGGCAGCAGAGGGGAGGGGGCAGGCCCCAGGCCCAGGCAGCTGCAGGCCACCTCTGCTCTGCCCTGACAGCCCCAGGCATCTGGCACTAGGCCGGCAGGTGGTGCCAGCTGCCAGCGCTGGCTGGGGGCTCCCAGGCTTGGGTGGGTCTGGCTGGGTCTGCAGTCCACAGCTTCCTTCAGACTTGTGCCTGGAGAGTGGCCGGAAGGTGGAGTGGGCAGGGGCAGCACAGGTTGGCCTGGCTGGGCCTGCAGAGGCTCTGTCTGTCCCTGAGGCCTCCCAGGGTCTGGGCCTTCCCCGGGAGGGGCAAGGAGCAGCAGAAGGCAGATGAACGGGGAGCAGGCAGAGGGCACCCTAAGGAATGCCCCCTGTCCTCCCAGAAAGCCGCCACCTCCCTGGGGCCCAGGTCTCTGCCCAGACTGAGGGGGCAGGCGGGGCAGCTGCAGGGCTCATTCTCCTGGGGCTGGGACCCCTGTCCCTCCAGCCAACGCACACATGCCCCAAGTGGTCCCAACCTCCCTCACCTGGGCCCCAGCCAGCCACACCCTGGAACAGGTTGGGGGTGCCAGGAACTCAGGAACCCCTGATCCTTAGGCAGGACCCAGTGATGGAGGACAGATGGACCTTCTCGCTGAGTGGACGTGCTGGCCTGGGCCCCAGTGCTACTTGCCATCTGCAGATGACAGTGGCATTGCTGCCAGATGCCTGAGGACCCACAGGCAAGCAGTGGCCCAGCGTCTGCCCTGCCACTAGTCAGCGGTCAACTCCGATGGCCAGTGGTCTTCCAATGCAGCTGGTGCTTGGCCTAGACCCTGACCCTCTGACATGTGGCAGAGAGGTAGGGGTCTTGGAGGTCACCCCCACTGGCCTGGGCTTCAGTGGGCAAGGACTCATCATCGTCTGTCTGCCCTGCCGGGTCAGCTCCCTATCCCAGTGTACACAGCTCCCTGGGCATTGGCCCCGCCTTGTAATGACACCCCACGCAGCTGCCCAAACACTGGGACCTTCTGTATCCTCCTCATTTGTGACAGAGGCTGGAAGGAGCTGGTGGTGACCACATGGACTGAGGTGAGTCTAGGCCCAGGGAGGGGAGGCGGCTGGGGCGGGCCAGTCTCCACAGAGGCAAATTCCTTCTCAGTTCACAGCTTTTTCCTGTAATTTTTTTCCTCTTTCTTCCAAAAGCGGTCCTCTGCGTTTCCCTCCTGGAGCCCCTCCAAGGCAGCCGGGGCCAGCTCTGCTCGGCAGTCCACAAAGCCCCTTTGACAGGCAGCAGGAGCTGGACCAACAGCGAGCAGGGGCGGAGTGGCCACAGGGCCAGGAATGGGGCAGCCAGTGGTAGGGGACCTAGGGTACACACACATCCAAGTGTCTTCTGGAGAGTTCCGTGGGGTCTGAGTTGGCTTGGGGGGAAGGGGAGGTATTTCTTGTTGGGAGGGTCAAACCAGCGCTCCCCTGCCCAGGCTGTGAGGTTGCCAGCCCCCGCCTCTCCACCCGGCCTTGGGGCTCAGTGCCCAGAGCCCAGTGCTCCATCTGTGGCTGTGCTGTCCAGGGCCTGCACTGCGACCCCAGCCCCAGGTTGCTGGGGGCTTGCCGCCTCCTGTCCTTGGGCTAGATGTTCCATCCTGGGCCTCCTCCAGATGTGTCCTGCGAATGGGCATCTGGCAGATAGGACCTGGACTGCCTGCTGGGGCTGGAGTGGCTGCAGCACAGATCCTGGGTCCACCTGAAAAATGGGGTGCTGTTTCCCTGCGGGTTTTATGCCCCAGCTAATGGCCCCAACCATGGCTTGGGCAGGCTGCCCATGGTGGCACTCACTAGAGGCTTGGTCAGAGGAGGAGCTGATGGACCCACTGATGGGATATGGTGCCAGGAGCATTCATGGGGCTGTGGCCCCTCTAACCTGGGAGCAGGGACCTGGCTCCTTCGGCTCCCCAAAGCCAACATCCAGCATGGCGTGGCCCCAACACCTGGGCAAGGGGATCTGGCCACAGATGGGCAGCAAGGGCTCCTTTGCCCCTGGTCTGCCCGGGGCAAATAGACAATGGTGGGGCATAGACCCCTGGGGACTCCAGGCTGGGGTGGGCTTGGCTGGACGTCTTGGAGTCAGGGCTTGAGACAGGAAGTGGCTGGGTGGGCTGGGTGAGGGGCAGGCTCAGGGTGGGGGGCAGGCTCAGGGTGGGGGGCAGGCTCAGGGTGGGGGCAGGCTCAGGGTGGGGGGCAGGCTCAGGGTGGGGACAGGCTCAGGGTGGGGGGCAGGCTCAGGGTGGGGGCAGGCTCAGGGTGGGGACAGGCTCAGGGTGGGGGCAGGCTCAGGGTGGGGGGCAGGCTCAGGGTGGGGGCAGGCTGGGGGGGGAAGGCTGGGGGTGGGGGAAGGCTCGGGGGGGGGGCAGGCTCGGGGGGGGGGGGGCAGGCTCAAGGGAGGCAGCCCGGCCACTGCCACTGCTGGAGGTGGAGGTGCCAGGAGGAGCCCAGAGCTGCTGGACGGGGTCCCAGCTCCCAGACTGCGGGAGGCAGTCAGAGCAGCCTGCTGGGCTGGAGGCAGTCACCCCCAGGCCCACAGGGGCAGTGGCAGGAGCACCTCGCCCAGGGCTAGAGAGGCACAATCCACCCTTTGTTCCTGAGGCAGCCGGGCCTGCGGGCCAAGAGGAAATGAGAGGAGCGCCAGCCAGCAGCCCTCGACCGCTGGGCAGCCTGGGCCGCCAGCTCCAGCCCAGCGAGGAACTGTGGGGGCCCTGCTCCAGGGGGGCCCGGCTGTCCCACCCTGCCTCCTGCCCAACTCAGCCCAGGCATCCACAGGGGAACTTGGCCCTGGGGGCTGGACCCCAAGGAGGGGCCTGGGATGGGGCGCACAAGTGGCCCTAGCCTAGCCCTTGGGCAGAGACTGCTGGACATGCCTGAGGCAGCCTCTTCCTCACTGTGGCCCTGGGTGAGCCCAGCTGCATGAGCTTGGAAGCTCCTGTTCCCCACCCCAGGGCTCAGCCCCTGTCCACACGACCCTCCTGTGCTTACCCTGTGGGCAACTCCGCAGGGGGACCGGCGGGTGCCTGGTCTCAGGCTGAACCTGCAGAGTGCATGAGGCTTGGGGGCCTGCTCTGGGTGGCCACGTGCGGGCTGTGGGCTGGTCCGACATGCTGGACGGGTCCCAGCTCCCTGTCTCCAGGCTGAGGACGCCCCATCCTGCTGGTGGCCTCCCGGCTCATGTCCCCTCTGCCTTCTCTGACCCTAGGGTGAATGGTTGGGGGTCTGGCAAAGTCAGGTGCTCAGCCAATCCCCAGGGACCACTCCTGTGCACAGTCCCTTCCACCTGACCCAGCTTTCACTCAGATGGCCTGCAGCCGCTGAGTCCCACCTCTGATGCAGAGGGGAGCGTGCACGTGTTCCAGCCCTGGGCACACATTTGCACACAGGTATACCCGCACACCACATGCATAGTGCCCCAGGGTGTGTGCATGGGTGCTGTGTGTGCTTGCATGTGCATGTGCATGCCTCTGTGGGGCCCCCCTGCTTCGCCTGCTTCACACCTGCCTCTGCTCCATACTCTCCCACGTGGGCCTGGGCAGGGCTGTGAGGCTGGTGGCCGTTGGTGGGTCTTGTCCAGGTCGAGTCCACCAGATGCCCCTCATATAACGGGTGCCCTAGGGCCCCACATCCACAAGGCTGCCCTTTGGGTCTCCTGGGCAGGGTCTCCGGGCAGGGTCTCCTTGGGAACAGCCAGGAGGCCGTACTTCCTGCCCCAGGACCCTGCTCAGCCTGGCCTGTGCAGGGACTGACCCCTGGGCTCTGATGCCCCTTGTGGGGCTCGATGCTTATCTTGCGGCTCGGCTCCTTCCCAGACCTACTCTGCCAAGCGGCGGGCCTGGCTTTGATCCTGGCAGACAGGTGCTACTAAGGCCAGGTCACCAGAGGGGGCTGGCCCCACCTGGAGCAGTGGCTCTCATGTTTCTAGTCATGGGACCTTGGACCTCTGTCCTTGTGCTGGATCCTCTGGGACAGCCTGGGGCCTGAGGCCCACCAGGAGGTGGGAAGGCTGGGGAGGGGCAGGAGGGCCTGAGGAGCTGGGGATTGTCACTCATCCTGGTGGCTCAGGCTTGTGAACAAAGCCAGCTCCTAGGACTGTGCCCGAGGCCAGTGGGAACCCTGAGATGCTGAAGGCCCACCCAGGCAGGACAGCCAGTGGCCTGAGGAATCCATGCTGAGAGGCCTCAACCTCGACCACCCTTGGGCCCAAGCCGACCCCAGGCCCAGCTCCAGCAGCTGCTGAGAGGAGGTGCCTGACCAGGGGCCCAAGAAGGGACCCCGCCCTGTTCCCACAGGGCCAGTTCACCAGACTGGTCTCCCTCTGGCTACCACACTGCATGGCCCACCTTGGACAGCAGGCCACACCTGGGTGCCTTCCTGGCTGTGGGGGCCCAGGCTGGGGTCCCAGCCCTGCATCCTCTGCAGCTCAGCCCAAACCTGAGCGGGCAGCCCTCAGCTGCATGAGCAAGGACAGAGCTGCCCAGCACCCCGGGGCCACAGGGGGTCGGCCAGAACAGTTGAGCCCGCCATGAGGGTGGGCCCAGGTCTGGGCCAGGCGCCCACACTCGGCACAAGGCCTGTGTCCCCATTTCAGAGTAGCATGGGGGGCATTGGTACCCTGCCTGCCTGGGGCTGGTCCCAAACCTGCTCATGGATTTTAAAGACAGTCTCCTTGTAACCTATGCTGAGCAAGAGTAGGTCCTGGACAGGGGTGTGGGGAGTGGACAGGTCTGGAGGTCCCAGCAAGGCAGAGAGCGTGGGCTTTCCCTCATGCCACAGAATTTTAAAAACTCTGGAAAAAACTTCACTGGGTGGCTTGAACCATTCTCCCTGGGCCACCTGCCACGAGAGGCACCACCTGGGCCTGTCCTTGGGGGACTCCTGGTGTCTTGCTTGCTGGCCTGTGGCCCCATGCATAGGCATACTGTCTGTGGTGCGGGGCATCATTGGGCCAGGAAAGGGGGGAGGTTGTCACCCGGATCCTGGGGACCCTGAGACCCCCCTTCCCACGTCCAATGGGCACTCCATTCTGAAGGGCTAGGTGGAGGCCCCGAATCTGGCAGGTGAGAACGGAGCCCACCTGGCTAGAGTGGAGTGGACCCCAACCCTTCCTCTGGGGCTCAGGCTCCTTCAGGGATTCACTCAGGTGAGGGCCCAGGACCAGGGAGGGCCCAGATGAAGCTGAGCTGGACAGGCCACCCCACTTGGCGTCACCCAGGGACCTCTGCTGATCCTTGGCCAGCTGCCAGCCCCTGGGCTGCAAAGGGCCAGCATTTACTCAATTCCTTCCGCCGACACCCAGGAGGCCCCCGGGGCTGCTGCTGTGTGCTGAGGTCTGCAGCATCGCCTCTGTCCTGGCTCCTGCTCTAGCTGCACAGGGTGGGGTGGTGCTCGCAGGGGGACAAGCAGGCACAGGTCTGTCCCAGTGGGTGTAGGCCGCTACCCAAGAGCACAGCAGCCACAGAAGGTTGGCTGGACACGTGTGTTCTTGCCAAGCCATGGCCTCGCCCTGGGCCAGGGCTGCACACCATCACTCTGCCGGCTCCCTCCAGAGTGTCTTGGCCGTGAGGGCACCCTGGAGGTGGGGCTCCACCAGCTCTTCTCGGGGGTCTTCAGGATCTTCTTGCCAGCGCCCTGCCTGCCCTGGGCCCTGCCCTGCCCACACCTTCCCGCACCCCGCTTGGAGGGCTCCCGTGTGTGCAGGAAAAGCAGGCCAGGGGCTGCCATGGGTGCATTAGCTGCCCTGTGTGGCCTGAGCAGGGGTACTGGCCTTCCTCTCTGTGAAGGTCACCAATGGCCTGGGTTCCTGTTCATTTTTCCACTGGGAAAACTGCCCCATTTCGGGTGCTGGCTGCAAGCTTTTGAAGATTGTGAATGTCTTCTGCTTCCCAAGTGCGTTCTCCCAGGAGGTGGGTTGTCCCTGCCTGACCTCCCCAGGGTGGGTGGCTGGCCCCAGTGGACAGATAGGCGGGGGCCTCAGGAGGGGTGAAAGTCCAGTGGGCAGAGTGGACACCACAGTTCTCAGGAGATACTTCTGTCGGCCTGGCCAAGGCAGACTGGGTCTCTGGCACCTAGATGGGCACTCAGGGCCTAAGCCCAGCTCCAGGGAAGTGGGGACACTGAGGATTCAGTGACCTGAAGCCAGAGGATGAATACCGAGTGGTCATCTGTGTGTCCTATTCAGACAGCAGGTGGGGCAATGCTTGCCCACAGCATGTGGTACCCCTTGTGAGGAATGCACCCCATGCTGCAGGCATAGTCCCCAGTGCTGCTCCAGACTGTGGGCATGCAGGAGACGGTCATCTGTGACCTCAGGGAATCCTGCCTGGTCAGCCTCACCCAAGACCCAGTTCTGCCCAAGCTTGTCACCTGGTGCTGTGCTGTGGCTGGAGTGTTGCTTGTGTGTGTGAGCATGGGGCACACATGCATGTGTGTGCAGGTGAGTGTGCACACGTGTGTCTGTGCACTAGCATGCGTGTGTGTAGGTGGTGTCGAAGTGTGTGCTTGCATGGATGTGGGTGCCCCGTGTCTGTTCCTGGCCTCTCTCGCAGCACAGGGGCAGGACAGGACTCAGGACCCCTGTGCTCTGTGAACAACAGGGAGACCAGGCTGCGGCACGATGCGCTGGGCAGGGGCCCAGGCGGGCGGGCTATGCTGGGCGCTGCTGGCTGGCTCCTGACTGGTCCTGTGTCCTTGGGAAGGTGGGTCCCAAGGGCGTCTGCTAGGCTGGGGCTTCAGGCCTGTAAAAGCCGCTGAGGCTACGGCCTGGCCCAGGCCTCCCACCCTGGCTTGATCTCTTCAGAAGAGCTCCCACCGGCACCCAGGGGTAGAGGGGACTCCCCCCCCAGGGGATGTTCCAGAGAACATCCTTGGTGGGCAGGGCTGGATGTACCAAGTGACCAGTGCTCTTGGCAAGCTGGAGACCCTGCGGCTGCACCCGAGTCGCACAGGAGCCCCGTTGGCACCACAGACGTCTGGAAACCCTTCAAGCACCAGATCGAGCTTCTGGCATTTGGAAGTCCAGCTGCCCCACGGAAGGCTGGGCAGTGGGTCCCAGGAGGGCCAGGTGGTGGATCCCAAGACCTGGAACTGAGGTGATGGGGGTCTTACGAGCAGGCTCGGGGGTCGCTGTCACCTGCCCTCTCCTGACCCTGGCTTGCTGGGGTCAGATGGGAGGCCAGCAAGCCCTCCACAACACAGGTCAGACCCTGCAGGCTTGGGAGCAGGAGCCTGGGAGCCCAGGAGAGGTCCAGCAGGCCATCCCTCCACAGCCCCTGCCTGCAGCCAGTCGGAAGGACCCAGGAGAATCCCTGGGCTCATTCTTGCTCCACGGCAGGGCCCTCCTACTCCAGCACCTGGCCATACTCTCAGGTGATCATGGCTGTCCCCCCAGGGGGCTTGGCTCGGGGGGCCCGGCTCGGGGGCCCTGCCGTGGGCAGCTTTCCTGCCAGTTTCAGGGGGAGAACTCAGAAGTGCTGAAGGTGACGGTGACGAGAGAGCTGTGGGCAGCAGGGAGTGCGTCCTGTCTGTGGCTGGGTGTGCTTGAGGGACCAGGGGCCAGGTCATCCTGCAGGGGCTGCACAGGAGGTTGCTGGAGGTGGGCATCCTTCAGAGGCAGGCCAGGGTGGGTGGTGTGTGGGTGGGGCCTCTCTCCCTCCGGAGCCCCCAAGACAGAACATGTCCATGCCACCGTTCCTGTGGCTCCGGTACCTGCAAGTCCACGATTGGACTCCTCTGTGCACACGGGTGCCTCAAGGGATGAGTCACGTCCGTCCATCAGTCTCCAGATGGGGGCTCCTGGCCATCCTGGACCCTCACGAGGGAGGTGAGTCACTGAAGTGACGCAGCCCCTGCGTGGGCCAAGCGCTGACTCACCCTGCACCCAGTCCTGGCCTCCCCCACCCGGCACAGGCCTGGGCTGCAGCTGGGCAGGACAGCAGGGCCTGAGGGGAGGGAGCTATGGGTCAGGGAGGTGGCAGGAGGGCAGCAGTCTTTGTGCCCGAGGCTGGCCTCTGCGCCCCCAACCCGTGGCCCATGTGCTTCCTCAGCTCTGCTGCCGATGAGGGGCTTTTCTCCCCTGTTGAGAGCCCGCTCCCCAGGGTTCCTGCACGATACTGCACCAGGGACCCCGTGGGTGCCGGGCTACACCAGGCTTGGCCCCTCCGCCCTGGTGTTCTGACAGCCCCCATGGGCACCCCGACCCACCAACACCCGATGCTCCATGCACATTCTCCATCCCTGGGCCTGAGGGCAGACGGCCTGTGCCCAGGGAGCCCTGGGTCACTCGCAGTGTTTCTATGGGGGAGAGAAACACTTCCTGACATGGGTCTGAGGTTCCTAAAGGGCCCCGACTGGCACACTCTTCCCTGTCCTCTGAGGTCTGCATCCCCTCCCCTCCCCTGGGGGAGAACCCCCCTCAGCTGAAGACCGCAGGAGCAGCCCTAAGGGTTCCCTGGTCCAGCCACTCCAGGCTGCTCAGTGGTGCCCTGTTTTGTGCTGGGGATGGGAACAGGGACTTTAACCACTGAGCCACACCCCCAGCCCTTTTTGTTTTCTGAGACAGGGCCTTGTTACGTTGCTTACTGCCTCACTAAGCTGCGGAGGCTGGCTTTGCACTTGCCATCCTCCTGCCTCAGCCTCTCGAGCCCCTGGGACACAGGTGTGTGCCACTGTGCCTGGCCAGAGCTGCCCCTTTAAGGTGCATCTGCGGCAGGAGCCAGTGTGGGTGCAGGGCAGGTCGGCCACACTGCCACGGAGTGTGCTTCATGATCCCAAGACCTCACAGCCTCTTCTGAAGGCAGTTTTCCTATTAGGAATCACGGTGATTGAAACACACCGCACTCAGAAAAACGCGGAGCCAAATACTGAAGCCCAGGTCCTGTCTCACCAGCAGCTCTTTGGGAATCTGTGGCTGCCTCTGGACTCTCTCGCCCACCCAGGGTTGTCCAGTGCCTAGTTCCCATGCTGAGCCTGTGGACTGCAGCTGTGTGAAAGCTCCAACCCTCAGCCTCCTGCTGACCTGCTGGAGCCGGGGACACCCCTGGCCATGTGTCTGCCTGAGCCCGGTGGGCAGAGCAGTGGCCCTGGAGGGTGGAACCCTGGACCCCACCACCACCTGAGCAGGCGGGCGGCCTCGTCCCCAGCCCGGCTCTGCTCCTTGTTCTGCTCAGCTTGCAGACTTGGGCAGGCACTCCCTCCCACAGGTGGGGACCCCAGGCCCCATCCCGGGGTGCACTGAGCCCCGGTGGCACCCACAGGGTCTCTACCTGTCAGCCTTCTTGGGGGAAGATGCTGCAGAGCAGGGCCTGGGACTTGGGGTGATGGCCTCTGCAGATGGACCCAGCCTATATGTCAGCAGAAGGCAGAGGTGGGACCAGCCAAGCACAGGTCAGGAGCAGAGATGTCAGGAACACAGTCCTAGAGCATCGTCCTAAGTCATTCACTGCTGTTTCCACTCAAATAAATTGTTTTAAAAGTAAAAAATTTAAGGTATTGCTGAGGATGGACCTGGGACCTGGCTCGTGTGAGCACATGCTTCCCTCTGAGCTACCCGCCAGCCCCATGAGCTCCTGGTTTAAAATACACACAGAGGAGCCATGTCAAGAAGTCTTGGGAGGAGCCAAGAGCAGCGGTGTCACTCACTGCCTCAGACAAGGGCTTCACGGGAACGTTGTGGCTGGGTAGGACCTGGGACTGGGGCTTCGGCCTCGGCGCCTGGGTGGACCTGCACACGGCGGGAGGCACAGGCCTGGGCGACACTGTCACTGTCACTCGTGGTCACACTGCCCCCTTCCTGGCAGTGCTCCAGGGAGGGCTGGTCTCGCCCTCAGGTCACCACACCCCTTTGCCCGTGTCCAGTGCCCAATCCAGCAGGGCTGGCCCTGGGCTCCCCTTTCTTGGCTCTCTGAAGGCCTAAGGGCTGTGGTGCAGCGGGACCCACCCGGGTGCCACTGACTGGGTATGAGTCTTACTCTCAGAATTCATCTGCACGTGGCCACCCTCCTGTCCTCTGGGCACCTGCCTGTACATTTAGGTCTCACTCAAAGGTGCTCATGGCTGTGGGCATTTTCAAAGTCATCTGATGCACCTGTCCACAGACGCCCTGGGCTGGTCCCTGTGGAACATCCTGAACTGGGGGCAGACACCACCTCCTGTCTTTGGGATCCTGTCTTGCCCATGTCTTCAGAACTTGGACTTCTTACCAAGCAGCCTGGCAGTGACAGGGCCTTCTCATCAGCTCACATCGAGGAGCCACGCAGGACAGCCACAGCTGGGAAGGTGAGCCTGCCACAGGTGCTGACCTGTCCCCTTCCCCAGCCCTTGGCCCTGCTCCCACCCGAGGTCACAGAAGGGTGTGTCTGGGAGGGACCTGGGGCCACAGAGGTGTGCTTAGAGGCAGAAGTCCTGGTGAGAAGGGCTGAACCTCTACACTCGCCCCAGCCGGACACCTGACCCACTAGCCCCAGAAGGCCTCGAATGACAGGCCTGTCTTGGCAGAAGCGGTCAGCGTCAGGAAGACAAGCTGTGGAAATGTTCCACGTCCCCACAGGACAGAGGCCGGCACAGCAGGGGAGGAGCCCCATGTCCATGGGGATGTGGGATTCCACTGGGCTTTGGAGGCTGATGTGCACTGGTGCTGGAGGACCTCGGGTAGCAGAGTGAGCCAGGCAGTGGGCACCGGGCTGAGACCTGGCTGGGTCCTTGGGGGGACAGCAGGAAGCAGGGGAGCAGCCAGCGGCCGGCCAAAAGCTCAGGGCATCTTGAGCTGCAGGGCTCACACTCACCAGCAGAGGGCGCCCCGGAAGCGCTCACTGCCTCCTCCCAGGCTCCCCTGGGGCTCCCTCCTCTGTCAGGACACCCCTTGGTGCCACCTTACCCAGGACTCAGAACCAAGGCAGGTGGAGCAAGGCTTGGACTTACCATCCAAGAATTTCAGGAATTTCCTCTTGGTCTGAAAACTTGTTCCGAACCTGTGTTTACGACAGCTGGGGTTGAGCAGAGCTGCATGGCTTCCCGAGCCCCCGCGTGCATTTCTGAGGAGTGGGCTTGCCCCTGGGGTTGCTGGCCACAGCGCCACTGCATCTAGGTTCCAGGTTGGGTCAGCATGAAGGTGCTGCTCTGGGAAATTGGCAAGGACACACAGATCTTCAGGCCTGGCTGGGGCAGGTCCAAGCCTGGCCATGGGTGATACTCCCTCCTGCCCGGAGGGTGGACACAGGGGCTGGGACCCCTCAGGCCCCGGTGGGGAGGGAGCTGCAGTGTCCGGTGGATGCAGTGAGCATTCCTCAGCATTGGGTCAGCCTCGGCCAGGTTCCTGATCACGGCTCCTCCATTGGTTCCTGGGCTTTCTGTATTGTTCTCTCAATAAAATGCTCTGCTGGGGCTGGTGAGGGGGAGGCTTCTGGGGTCCCAGGCTCATCTCTGCAGGCCTTGCTGTGGTTGGAGGGAGGGCTCTGGTCTTGTAGGCCCACCCTCCCGTCTCTCCACAGCTGCTCTGCCTGTCTCTGGAACAGTGATGTGCTATGTATCCTTTCACGTAGGAAAAGCACAGTTAACCACTGTGAATCAATACCTCACACCACGCTCTTCACCCACGGAGAATTTAAAGCTAAAATTGAAATTCCTGCCAGATGGCAGCCAGTTTTGACTCTCAGAAATGAAAGCCAAGAAGGGTGGGGGTGGCAGTGTGCAGCCGCCCCATAGGAGCAAGAGGTCCCGCACACTCTGGAGAGCTGGGGTGAGGAGCAGCGGCCTCTCTCCAAGCAGTACTGGGGGCCTTTGTGACCAGCTGGGGAGGGAGGTGAGCGGGGGAGGTGGAAACAGTGCAGAGCTCAGGGCTTCTGCCCAGGGAGGTGCACTCTGGGCACGCTGGCCCACAGTGTTTGCAGGGGTGAGGGGACCGGCATTTGCAGGGCATGCTCCTGCTGCCAGCCAGAGGCACAGCAGAGAAGGGCATGGTGCGGGGGCGGGGGGCCTGGGCTCCCTGAGTCTTCCGCTGCCAGACTCTGACAAATCAGGTTGAGAACCAGTTCTGGACGAGAAGAGCCCAAGGTCACCCCGTAGGTGCTGGCTGGAGGTGTCCCGGGGGAGGCTGCAGGGAGGGACTCAGAGGTGGCCTCAGCCCTCCTTGGCCCCGTGACTTGTAGGGAGTGTGTCCCCCCACGACACTCTCCCCTCTGTAGACCAGCAGGCCCACTCTGGTTCTGCCACCGCGTCTTCGGGCCTTGGCCTGCCCCCCCTCCTGCCCTGCCCCACCTCACCTGCCATCTTGGCTGGACCTGGGGTGTAGCTGGCGACCCCCTCCTGTCCCACCCATTCTCTTCCTTCTCAGCCGGGAGGGTGGCAGAGGATCAGTCAAGCCAGCAGCCCCTGAACGGGTCCCTGGTCCCTTCTGCACACCCAGGTCTTCTGCACTTCAGCTGCTGGCTCTGTTTCCCTCTGAGGCCGAGTGACACTCAGACCCATCTCCCCACTTGTGTCCCCAGGCCTACTCTCCTGCCACATCCTGCTTTGCGGCTCCAGAACCTCTCGGGCCACTGTGGAGTCCCTGATCACCCTTGGTATCTCTAGACTGTCTAAATCCTCTGCCACCCTCCTGGCTGAGCACCGTGACCTGGTCCTGTCTGCTGGGGTTCTGCCAGTCTTCACCAGTGCCAAGCAGGCACCCTGCCTCCTCAGGTTGGGACCCTGAAAGCAAGCCCCAGGCCTGGCTTTCCTGAGGTGGGGCTTGGGGCACCTGCTCATGACCTGCTGGGTCTCAGCCTGCCCCCAGCTGTACCTCCTGTGTCCTCAGGCTTTTGCTCTCCTCAGGTGTCACTTGTGGCTGGTGGGACCACAGGCTGCAGGCTGAGGGGCCACCTATCTGCTCTTGGGGCACATCCTGCACCAGTTGCCAAGCACCCCACACGGGCGAACAAGGCAGCACCTGGAGGAAGACCAAGGTTCAGCGCAGTGCCCACACCTCGCACCCACACCCCATGAGTGCCTGAAGGAGAGGATGTTCTGTGACAGGCAGTGCATGCTTGGGACAGGGAAGGGTGCAACCATGCTCCCTCCGTGAACCCTGGGAGGAGCCCAGTGGAGGGCGGGGCTCCATTTGTATTAAGAAGATATACAGCCAGACAAACAGGAACCATGAGAGAGGAGGAGTGGGCCTGAGGAGGCTCTGCCCCAGGAGAATGATGCCCGTGCCCGGGGGGGGGCTGGGGCGTCCCTCAGCCAACACCAAGACCCGCAAGCTGGAGTCCAGGAGGATCGACTGCTACTCACATCCGCAACAACATCAAGGCAAAGAAGAGACCACGACAGACCAATGGTTGTGTCTACTGAGCACCTGCACCAAGAGCATCAGGTGCAAGCTCACAGCAGTGGGCACGTCTGAAGAGACCACATCGTGAACAGCAGCACGGGGCCCAGCTGCTTGACATGACTCCATGTCCGGGCCTTGTGCAGGCTTCCTAAGGAAGGACTCCTGTGAGAACTCTGTCTAGAGTGGTGACCCGAGGCTCAGCTGGGACTCCTCCGTGATACCGCATGTGTCTGGGCACATGATGGCCACTGCCTCTCCTCCTCTCTCTGGAGGCTGAGTACCAGCCTTCACTTGAGTTTCCTGCCCAGCCCCTCCAGGGGATGCTCTCAAGGTACACCTGAAGGGACACCCTGTGGCTCCCCGGAGTCACTGATGACTCAGCAGCAGTGGGCAGGGACATGTGGAGCCTTCCCAAATATTTCCATTTCCTCCTGGATATTTTAAAGAGCAGCACTGGAGAGAGGGTTTTTTCTCCTGTGGAAAGCCCCCCACTGGACCTGTGGCTCTAAGCGCTCAGGCCAGCGCCACCTAGTGCCCAAAAGCCGCACTGCAGCAGGGGCCCCAGAGCAGGTGTGTAAGTGGCGAGAGGCCACTGCTAGCCAGGAAGCCTCCTCCTGCTCAAGGAGATGAGCCCTGTCCCAAGCACTGGAGATGGTGGTCTTCAGCTGTGTGTCAGGCAGCACTGGTGAGTAAACCCTTGGAAGGGAGCAGCCTGCTCAACTTGAGCAAGAGTCATGTTATTGCCCCGATAAGCCTCCTGTTCACTCCCTGATTCTGGTTCACTCCTGGCAGGGCCTCTCCTGGAGCGTCTCCCCAATCCCCTGTGGTATCAGTGACATCTGTCAAGCCCGAGCTTTGGTCTGAAAGGCTTCTTCATCCCAGAACTCGGAAGTGTAGCAAACAAAGAACAAGCATGGGGCAGCCATGTCAGCCCCCTGGCCTTTAGAGCCCTTCCTTGACCCCTGCTCCCAGGCCACCTCAGTCCAGCCAGAAGATGAGCCCTTGTGCAGAGGGGAAGGGAACTGAGGAGCCACAGCTGGCAAGGGGGTCCAGGCATCCCCTCTAAACCTTCTGCACAGTGGTGGCATCTGGTGGCCAGTGTGTGACCATAGGACGGCCATAGTGCCTGGGAGCAGAGCTTGGTGGCTAAGCACCCATAGCTGGGACTGCAGGGCAGCAGGAAAGGTGCTGCCTCCTCCAGCCTGGGACAGGCAGACCCTACACAGGCTGCTTCTGTGCCCATAGCTGGCCCGTGGCATCCATGCACCTTTGGTGCCCCAGCTGAGAAGCCCCTCTGTGCCCACACATGGCTGGGAAACTATCTGGGTGTTTTACTAACTTGGCCTTTTCCAGTGAGTTACTGGAAAAGAAAAGGTGCTGGAGTTGGTGCTGATACGCAGGGGTGGAAAGGCCAACCTGACAAGCATCCCGCCTCCATCAGACGCCTGCTGGACCTCAGCAGCTGGCCTAGTCCACTGTACAGATGACCAAAAAGATAAGTGTGAAGTGCGGAAAGCATGGCATTCAAGTTCATGTCTGGAAGGCAGTGGGAGAGGTCACTGGAGGACATGGTCAGCCACCAGCCCCAACAGGGACCCTGCGGCCAGAGGGCAGAGTACGGACCTCCTGGGAGGTTCTTAAGAAGTCCCTAGAAGCACTGAGCTCGAGCACAAGAGTCCTCCTGCTCCCCTGCAGAACAGCCCCCGCCAGCCCTCCAGGTCCAAGGCCAGCTCTGCGTCACTGTGCCGTGCCCAGGAGCTTGAGGAAGAGGCAACGCAAATGATCATATTCATTTTATAAGATGCACAGAGAGAACTCCGTCATCAGGGATTCTGTAACACTCTGTCTCTGAGCAGGGAACCAACCTACAGCACACACTGTCCAAGACCTCAGGACAAAGTGCACTCCAGGGGGACAGCCAGCCTTGGGCTATGCACAGGACCCAACCAAGAGGGCTCCTTCCTGCCCAGCAGCCCGGGTGTCACAGAGTCTCGAGGCCCAGGGGAGACACTGGTGGCTGCAGGTGGCCCCTGTTCCCTGGACAGTCAGTGTGCAGCCCGCCTGCGCCTCGCCCATGGCAGAGGCACTGCTCCTTCCCGTTCCACAGCTGCTGTGGGACCAACCCATGTCCTTGGCAGTTTTTAGGTAAATGCAAAACAGAGAACCAGAGTTGGTGCCACAGGCCTTTCTCGCCCTGGTGGGCAACACCATGTGTGAGGCAGCTGCACAGCAGACCTAGAGGCTCCCACACCCAGGCCTCGCCTGCACAAGGCTCACCTCTGCAGAGAGGGACCGTATGTGTCCCACAGCGGCACAGGGGGTCAAGTATGCCAAGAGCAGAGCTGCAGGGCTGGCGGGGCCGAGAGTGGCCGCTCTCCCCTGTGGAACGCGAGCCGCGATGGGGCTCAGGTGCCAGGCCCCTGGCAGGGAGCCATGGACAAGGGTGCCCACTGTGCCTCCGCACCACACTCAGAGAGGAGCCTGGGCTCAGGAAGAGCGAAGCCAAGACACGTCACATAGGAGGCCAGACGATCAGGTGGAGCTTTATTCAGTTATGCTACTTAATCACCGCATCCAGAAAGAACTGCACAGTCACCATGGAGCGCACGTGCTGGGGCTGAAGAGCAGAGCTGGGCAGGGACAGGGCAGGGATGTGCTCACCGTCCATGTGTCAATCCCCCGAAGGGAGCAGACCCTGCAGGAAGCATGAGAGTTGCAACAGAATGTTATCTTTGAAACGCCTTCCCTTCCCGATTCCCCCTGCTGAAGGAGACAAGAATGCTAATGTCCAGATGGAGTGCCAGACCTCAGGCCTTGGGCACGACACTGGTGTGCCTGGGCATCGTCTAACACCAGGGCGAGGAGCAGGCACCACTGGGCTCCTCACGTGCCAAGGAGAAGCACAGACGCACTTCTGGAGGACGCTGTTCCCTCGTCACGTGCGTACTGAGCTTGAGAAGCACCACGGGCGGCTGAGCACTTGCCTAGGCACTGTCTCTGCAGCAGGCCAGAGATGCTGATGGGCGGCCGGGGGGGCCGGGTCTGGGCGACACCGCCGACGGGGGAGCCACCTCGCGCTGCTCTGCCTGGTCGCCAGGACGCTGGAGCTGGCGAAGCTCCCTTGCAGGGCATCTGCACTGGTGGGACCCTAGCAACACAGTCACAAGTAGTCATGAGCACCTGAAGCCTCTAGTGCCACCATCGTTTGATGCACTGACTGCATGTGGCTTTAGAGGCCACCGTGATTCGCAGCATGTCCTGAGTACCCAGGACCTGCAGGTGAGGGGCAGTGGTGGCACACGTGGTGCCCACTGGGCAGCCTCTCAAGGGAGGACTTCTCTGGGCTCAGGTGATCAAGGAGGATCTGGAGAGGAGGCTGTTGGAGCCACTGACAGCCCCCTACACAACCCTCCACCGTACCATGCTGACCAAAGTCAAGAGCTATGCTCCATAGCTTTCCCTAAGGTCACTACTAATAAGCAGCTGAGCAGGAACAGCAGGGGGCCCAGGACCTCTGGGACCCTGTGACCACTACCCCCTGGACCCGCTCTCTCACTGAGGCCAACTTGAAGCCTGTGCCCCAGCCCCTCCTGCCTACATTCTATCGGGCCTACCTACTGACAATTCTGGCCCCTTCTCTCTACGGGCCCCCCCACTGTCCCTGCCGCCTCAGTCCTGTTGGCAGCTCGCCCCCTGCTCACCCCTCAGCTGCCAAAGGCCTCCAGCTGCACCCTCAGCGTGCAGAAGGCTCTGGAAGCTCATCCATCTCACACTTCATCTGTGCTCTCCAGGGTGGTGAGCCCCAAACCATGGGTCCCCGGCTGCAGGCCCCGCAGCCTGCTGGTGCTGCCCGTTACTGGGCCTCCTGCTCCACTCTGCCCTGCCCTGCTGTGGGCTGACCTCTGGCCCTCGCTGGTCCTGCAAGCCCGGCTGCTCGGGGCAGCTTTTCCGGAGCCAGCAGGCCTTTCACAGGCAGCCCATCGCCCGCCTTGTCTAACCACCGCTGTCCAGCGTCCCGCCTACATGTTCGTCCCAGAGACCTCAGGCCACTCCGATGTGCTTGCCCTGAGCCTTTCCCAGAAGGCACAGAGCAGGTCTCTACCACAGCCCCTGTCCCTTCCACCTCCTTGAGAACCCCTGCGTGCCCTTGCCTTGGAGCTGTGAGCAACGGCCTCCTCCTCTAAGGCAGTGGCCTCCGTGGTCACCTGCTATACCCAATTCACATGAAGCCTAAATCCCCAGCTTCTCTCCTGCCAGGGCCCACTGTGCTCACCTTCTGTGTCCAAAGGACAGACAGAGAACACGGGGTCTCAGGGTGCGGTGACAGCACCACACAGTCCCACTGGGGACGCAGTGGCAGGCAGCGAGTGTCAAAGACAGTGCTGCGGGGCTGCCTCCTGGGTGGGCAAAGCTTTGTAGCTTGTCAGGCAGCCTGGTGTGGACAGCCTCAGGGTCTGAGGGGGCAGAGCGCCCAGGAGTCGCTGCATGGGCCAGGCCACATGCTCTCTGCAAGGCGGGCAAGCCAATGGGCAGTGAGGGGGCACTTGGGCCCAACCAAGGGGCTGGCAGGACAGTGTGTGCCTTTGGAGGCTGGCTACCCTTCCCACACTCAGAAGACATCCGTGTGCCGAGAGAGCGGGGCCAGCAGGAGACCCGCCTGTCAAGAGGCAGAGCATGGAGGGCATCCTGTCTACTCAGGGTCAGCAACCTGAGCCCTGGGCAAAAGCCTGCCCCTGTCTCTAGATGAAGCCTACTGAGACAGAGCTCCTAAACCTCCTGGCTGAGGACCTGCCTTGGGCCAGCAGGGCCCGGCCGAATCGTGAGTGCACTTCACTGGCCTTCAGTCCCACACACTGCCCCCTCTGTAGGACCAGCCACCTCTCCCCGCCTGATGGTTTTCCTCTTGATGTGGTCTGCCTATTTCTAGGCAGGCAAGAGGCCGAGCTGCCAAGGGGACCCAGGTAGCTCCAGGCTAGCTGTGGGACATTGCTGTGGAACATTGTCCACTTACTGCCATGCCACCTGCGGCCAGTTTCTCCACAGAAAGGCAGGATGAGAAGGCTCCAGAGAAGCAGAGCTTTCACTTCCTGACCTCTGCAGAGAAGACCTGCGACCCCAGCCCCCTCCCGCAAGGAAGCCCTGTGTGGCCACTGGTGGTTCTTGTGGGGTTCTCAGCAATGGCCCATGCCTCCGTCACACCTCAGCTTCAAACACGCCAGCCACAAAGCAGGGCAGACAGGTTACCTGGCTGGAAGCACACGCGAGCAGGAGCCAACCGCAGAGTGCTGACTCTAGCAGTAGCCACTCCTCCCAAGTGGGTCGCCAGTGACCTTCTTTTGTTCCTATTTCCCCTCCAAACATCATGCACAAGCCATGCTCAGGACGCTACCTGAGAGCCGCTGCCATGCCCACTTGTCTGGGTGTCAGGCTGGGATGTGGAGGGCCTGGGTAGGAGACGCTGCCTGTGGGGGAAAGACACAAGGTGCTGGAGGACGGTGCTGCAGGCTGCCTCCTGGGTGGGCAGGCTTTGTGCCTTGCCAGGGAGCCGGGGTGCATCAGGTCCCTGGAGGCCAGGCTTCTCCAGCTGTTGCGAGGCTGATGATAGGCAGCACCACACACCCCCTTCCTGCCGGCCCCCACCCTGAGTGTGCAGCAGCCGGAGTTCCTCCTAACCACAGAAGCAGCAAGTGAAGCTTGTGTGCCTGGGACTCTGCTCGTAAGCCCGAGGGAGTCGTGCCTGCCTGCTGCTCCCCTGGAAGTGGGCGAGGGAGACACGGCAACTCTCCCTCCATGGGGCGCCTGAGCCTCGGGACACCCTGAGCATGGTGGCCCTGTTTGCTGCAGAGTGGACAGAGGATGCTGGCCCATGGGGCATGAGGCAGCTCTGCACTGGGACGGCTTTATCTCTGTTCCCTGGACCCCGAGGCAGCATGGTGACGCTCCCTCAGAAGACCCTGCAGAACAGCCAGGGACCAGGAAGCCAGGACCCTGGTGGCTGTACCCACCCTTCCATTCTCATGTGGCAGGGCCTGGCTGGTCCACAGGGCCTGCCCCTCCTGGGAGAGCCTGCTCTGACTCAGGACCTGCTTGCCTGTGGGCTCCCCTCTCATGGAAGCCAGCCTGTCCGCATTCCCCAGCCCTGACCACTCCAGGCCATTTATCGGACATCCAGGGGCAGCCCACACCCTGGAGCTGCTCAGTCATCAAACCTGCCAATCCCAGCGGTTGGCCTATTTTGTCTGCCCCACTCGGTCCCTCTCCAAGGAACCACAGAGAAAGCCATCTGACAGCCATTGTCCCTCATGGCAGCTGACCCCCCTTGATCTGCTGGTCTCACTACCATGATTAAAATGGATCCCAGGTACATTTCAACCACACATAATAACAATGGCAGGTCACTGCATGCCACACAACTGCACTGGCTAGCAGGGACCCTGCTGAGATAACTCATCCACACAGGCCCAAGTGGACAACCGCCCTGGGTCACGGGCCTTTGGACTAAGAAGCAGCCCCATCTCTGTGTGTCTCAGAGACAGCAGCCCCCAGACCAGGGGAGGGCACCAGCATAGCCCTCTAGACACACCCCAGAGGACAGCAGCACAGACGGCACAGCCAGGAGCTGTGGAGGAAGCTGGCGGCTGGCGTGTCACCACATACCCAGGGCACAGCAAGGTCAGGGCAGCAGGATGGGGTGAGCCTCCCAGGCCTGAGGGGCATGCTGGGAGATGAGGGTAACCACCCTCCCCAAGACACCCTCAAGTTAGGTGTGGGAAGCACTGTCGCAGGCAGTTAGAAGAGGTGTGTTGGGGAGCTGAAGCAAGAAGCACTAGTGTTCCCAGAGGCAGGTTTGGCTGCTGCTCCCAGAGCAAGCCTCTGCCATCTTGGGCAGGACCAAGTGCTGCACTCGGTGTCCCCAGACCAGTGCTCAGGGCTTGGCATCACAATGGGACACTGGACAGATGCGCCTGGCAGCCTGTGGTCATCTGGAGATGGGAGAGTGTGCACATCCAGTTAGCCCATCCATTCGCTAGGCACTTGCTGGGGTGGGGCTGCTGGTGTGTTACAGTAGGAACCAGCAACCTATCTAGAAAACCAAGTGTGAAACTGGAAAAAAACTGTAAAGCAATCAATTTGGGGTTCAACTGCATTTGGGGTTCAACTAAAGGCAGATGACAGATGGAAACGCAGTTATTCTTGAAAGCCTCCTACAGTTTTGGGTGAGCAGGGGGGCTGTGGAGAGGACAGCAGGCCTGGGCAGGGTGCCAGAGGCCGTGGGCTCAAGGCAGGAGGAAGCACTTCTGTGGGACATGGCCTTAGCTGAGGAGGGCACGGCCAGCCTGGGAAATGTGAAGAGCAGAGGAGATGCTCCCCACACCACAGTGGTGGGCAGGGCCAGCAGGTGTGAACTGGGTCTCCATCGCCACGTCTCATCAGGTGCAGCCTTAGGGACACAGCTGCTGAAGCAAGTCTCAGACAAGCCCCTCCTGGCCCCTAACTTCTAAGGCAGGGGAAACCAGGAGGACACAGGACCATGGCAGGTCCACGTCTGCGGCTCAGTGCAGAGCAAGTGCATGGCCCTCACACTCCTGGGTGCAGGGCCTGTGTCAAGCCATCATCTCAACAGGTGCAGAGAAAACATCTGGGAGATCAAAGACCACCCTTGTACAGGCATCTCCAGGAAAACCAACGTCAGAGAGAGAGAGAGAGAGAGAGAGAGAAGAGAATTTTATTTTTAATATTTATTTTTTAGTTCTTGGCGGACACAACATCTTTGTGGGTATGTGGTGCTGAGGATCGAAGCCGGGCCGCACGCACTCCAGGCAAGCGCGCTACCAGTTGAGCCACATCCCCAGCCCGTTACCATTGCTTTGTTTGTTTGTTTAGTAGAAGGTGGGTCCTCACTCAGTTGCCCAGGCTGGCCTTGCACTTGTGACCCTCCTGCCTCAGCTCCAAGGAGCTGGGGTCACAGGCATACCCACTATGCCTGGACTTGCTCTTGCCACTTTTATTTAACATTGTACTGGAGGTTGTTGCTGAGTATTTAGGCAAGAAAAAAAATTATTTGGGTTAAAAAGGAAGAAATAAACCAATTTGTACTTGTGAATAACATGACATAGTATATAGGAAATCCTAGGGAGTCCACAGAATGTCCCTAGATAACAAATGAGCTCAGCAAATTTGTAGGACATAAGATAAATCTACAAAAGTCAGTTGTACTTCCACACACCAGCAATGAAAATCTGAAAAATGAAACTGAAAAAACAATTCCATCTACAATAGTTTTAAAAAGAATAAAATAGGGTTGGGGTTGCAGCTCAATGGTAGAGCACTTGCTTACCATGTGTGAGGCACTGGGTTCGATCCTCAGCACCATATAAAAATAAATAAAATAAAAATATTGTGTCCATCAACAACAAAAAAAGAAATACTTAGGAATAGTTCTTACCAAATAAATGTCAGTTTTCTTCACTGAAAACTACAGAACATAGCTAAAATCAAAGGGCCCCAAAGGGGAGGACAGCCAATGTTCATGGACCGCAAGACCTGATACCTTAGGGTGGCAATACTCTTAAAGTTCGTGTTCAGAGTCCATGAATCTCTCACCCAGACACCCACCCCTTCTTAGCAGAAACGAATAGGCTGATCCTAAAACTCACAAGGAAGTGCAAGGAACTCAGAATAGTCAGAGCAATCTTGAAAAAGAACACTATTTCAAAAAATTATGACAAAGTTATAGTAAGCAAAAGACCAAATTAAATGACGATAAACTAAACAAAGAGCACCCACAAACATTAAAGCAGTAAGAGGAAAGCAAGTCATCATGCACAGGAGTGCAACTGAGTGGTGGCCGGCCCCTCTTCAGAAGGAGCAGAAGTGGAGGTGATGCTCACAAAGCACCTCACACAGCTGCCACCTGGTCCACTCACTGAAAGCATCCTCAAGGTGGAGACAAATGGAAGCTATTCCAACATGAACAGAAACTGAAAGACCTAATGCTAGCCAATCTTTCAATCTATGAGAAATGAAAAAGTGCTTCAGCCAAATCTGCAGGATGCAAGGTAGAACCTCAGAAGAGGCAGATGTGCTGCAGATGTGAGGCATGCATGTGTGTGCACGTGCACGCGTGTGTGCACATGCGCACACATACGTGTGTGTGTATTTGCATGTGTTTCCAAAGTTTTAAGGAATGTAAGTTTGTTTAATTAGAGAATAATTGCAGCACTGCCCTGTTGAGCTTGGAACACATAAATCACACATACACATGCACATACATGTCTTAGGAAGGAGGGAAGAGAAGCGGGCGATGCTGCGCTGGAGCACCCCGCTGCTCCACCTGAGTTAGCCCAGCATTGACCTTGCACATACTGTGGTAAATTTAAGATGCATGATACAATCCCTGGGAAAATCACCAAGAAAGTAATACAATCCACAGTTAAAAGAGCAGAGGAGGAATTAAAATGTGCACTTGTCTGCCTGGGCAGCATGACGGAACACCAAGCCTGGGTGCTTCAACAACCATGATTTGTTTTTCACAGTTCTAGAGACTAAGAAGTCCAAGATGAAGGTGCTGGATGATTTGGTTTCAGGTGGCTAAAACTGTCTGGTTCACAGCCTTTTCTGCTCTCAGGTGAGGTTTTATTTTTCTGAGCTGGGGGTCAACTTCAGGGCCTCATGTGAAATGAAAAAGTGCTTCAGCCAAATCTGGAGGACGGAAGGTGAACCCCAGAAGTGGCAGATGTGCTGCAGACATGCTAGGCAAGCACTTCACTGAGCCACACCACCACCGCCTTAGCCCCCTGAGTGCTTGTAAACAGAGTGAGCTGTCTGGTGAGCACTTCAGTGCACCATCCAGGGCCTGAAGCTCCTTCACTCTCTGGTGCAGCATCTCCACCACTGTCTCCAGGACTCTTCCTCTTGCAAAGATGAAACTCCATCCCCATAAGGACTGACTCTCTCATTTTGCTGAGCCCCTCGTGCCCACCACTCTGTGCAGTCTGTCCTGTGACTGCTCCTGCGCTCGGCATAGTACCCTTGGAGTCCATCCACACAGAAGCATGCGTCAGAACTGGCTTCCTCTTAAGGCTGGGTGGTACTCCACCCTATGCAACGCCAAGGCTGTTCATCCATCTTCTGTTGGCGGACACACAGGCTGCTTCCAGGCATTAGGCTGTGCATACTGTGCTGGAAACCTGAGTGGGCGGCATCTCAGCAAGACCCAGGCACAGGAGTGGACGCAGCCACCACAACTGCGTGGAGTTCCATTCTGTAGCATCACCTCATCTTCCCGCCAGCGTGGACAAGTGCCCGGCTTCTCTCCACACCTTCACCAGCACTTGATACACGTGTTTCTGAAACAGCAGTCCAGGAGGCGGAGGTCTCTCTCACTACGATTTGGTTTGCATTCCCTGCGAGTCAGCGATGGGCATCTTATGTGCTACTGGCTGTCTGTATTTCTTATTAGCCCACTAAGTCCTTTGCTCACTTTTGAACACTTTTGTTGCTGTTGTCCTTTATATATTCTGGGTCTTAATCTCTTACTAACTATGATGTACAATTATTTCTCCCATTTTGTGGGTTGCCTTTTTAAAAAAAATCTATTTTTAGTTGTTGATGGACCTTTATTTTATTTATTCATATGCGGTGCTGAGAACAGAACCCAGGGCCTCACACATGCCAGGCAAATGCTCCATCACTGAGCCCCAATCCCAGCCCCGAGGGTTGCCTTTTTAACTCTATTAATAGTGAATTCTGTTGCACAAAAGTTTTAGATTTCCACGAGGTCCCATCTGCCTACTTGCTCTTTTGTCATCTGTGTCTTTGATGCCACATCCAAGAGGTCATTGCCAAGTCTAAGTGTCATGAAGCTTTTGTCCTGTTTTCTTCTAAGAGTTTTATGGTTGGGGTGTTTGACCCATTTTGAGTTAATTTCTTGTATAATGCTAGATAAGGGTCAAACTTAGCTTATTCATTATTCTGCACATAATGATATCCAGTTTCCCAGCACTGATGGTTGAAAAGATTTCTTATCCTATTGAAAAGTGTCTTTTCTTTTTAAAATTTTTTAAATATTATTTTTCAGTTATAGTTGGACACAACACCTTTATTTCACTTGTTTATTTTTTTATGTGGTGCTGAGGATGGAACCCGGGGTCTCACATGTGCGAGGTGAGCGCTCTACCGCTGAGCCACAATCCCAGCCCCCAAAAAGTGTCTTTTCTTATACAGACATTGATCCTACTAAATTAGGGGTCAACTTTTATGACCTCATTTTATCTTAATAATCTCCTATAGGTCCCATCTCCAAAGATAGCCACATTGAGGGTTAGAGCTTTAAAATATTAATTTTGGGGGAATATTATTGAGTCCATAACAAAATGGTACTCTAAAAATATCTGATGCAAATAAGGGTAGTAAGGATACACAAATAAAATCTGTCTTAGGGGCTGGGGATGTGGCTCAAGTGGTAGCGCGCTCGCCTAGCATGTGTGCGGCCCGGGTTCGATCCTCAGCACCACATACAAACAAAGGTGTTGTGTCTGCCGAAAACTAAAAAAATAAATATTAAAAAAAATAAATAAATAAAATAAAATCTGTCTTACGTAACACACCTTGCAAGACCACAGGCATGGGTCAAACCATGTTAATAGTTACATTAAATATCTAAATAGTTACATTAAATAGTAGTCCCAACCACTTAATCAGAGGGCACAGATTAAAAGAACGGATCAAAAAACAAGACCAGAGCACACAGAGAAGTGCACACCTGTCATCCCAGTGGCTTGGGAGGCTGAGGCAGAAGGATCACAAGTTCAAGGCCAACCTTGGCAACCTACCAAGGCCCTGTCTCAAGATCAAATTTAAAGAAAGGGCTGAGTATGTAGCTCAGGGATGGAGCACTCACTTAATATGTGTGAGACCAACAGGTTCAATCCCCAGTACCACCAAAGCAAGACACGAGGAACCAGGATTATCACTGCCGCGACCTACCAGAGCACTCCTTGGATGCAAGGGTACAAAGAAGCTGAAATCTGAGGCATAGGTGA
Source organism: Spermophilus citellus (assembly GCF_964194105.1). Classification (NCBI taxonomy): domain Eukaryota; kingdom Metazoa; phylum Chordata; class Mammalia; order Rodentia; family Sciuridae; genus Spermophilus; species Spermophilus citellus. Next base: position 580,430 of record NC_138189.1, read on the forward strand.
GGCTGACTATGTGGTTTGGATCTGCAGTGTCCCCGAAAGGCTCACATGTTGAAGGCAGCAGTCAGAGGAGGGGATCTCGGGGACTCTCACCTCAGGTGGATGAACCCATTGATGGTGTTACGAGAGGCGGCGGAGACTCGGGGGAGGGAGGTTGGAGGAGGCAGGTCCCTGGGGTATCTCATCCTGGACCCTTCTGCCCCTCTCTCTGCCCTACCACATGCTCCCCACATGATGCTTTGCTTCACCATAGGCCCAAGAACACAGGACTCAACTGTCTGTGAAACTAGGAGCCAAGGAACCTCTTTCCTCCTCTAAGTTGATTTTGTCAAGTTTTCTGTCACAACGACAAAAACTAGCACCATAACCATGCAAACTACTACCAATCTAAAAATTAAATGAAAACTCCAGAATAAGAAACACTTAGATATGAATTTATCGGTAGAGTATAAGACACTGTACACTGAAAACTACAAAAAGGTTCTTGAGATAAAATAAAGTAGATGGAGAGACAGATACAGCATGTCTACAGACTGAATTACTCAAAATTCTTTAAGATGGCAATTGTCCCCAAACTGATGGACAGACTGAATAAAATTCCTATCAAAATATCGGCAGGCTTTGTACAATTTGAAAAAAGAATCCTAAAAATTATATGGAAATGCAAAGGACTTAGAATAGCCAAAAATTACTTTGAAAAGGTAATAACAGAGTTAGGAAGACTTACACCATCTGATTTCAAAACTTACTGGAAAACAAAAATAATCAAGATCACGTGGTGTTCATGAGAAGCAGACATCACTGTTCAACAGAAGGTAGTCCAGAAGTGTTTTAGTCAGCTTTTTCATTGCTGTGACTAAGGGACCCAACCAGCACCACTGTATGGGAGGAAAAGTTTACTTGAGGCTCACTGTTTCAGAGGTCTCAGTCCATAGAAGGCAGAACATCATGGCGGAAGAGTGTGGCAGAGGGAAGCAGTTCACATGGTGATCAGAAAGCAGACAGAGAGACTCCACACTCCATAGCCATACCCCAATGCCTACCTCCTCCAGGCATACCCCACCTGCCTCCAGCCACCACCCAGCTAATCCCATCAGGGATTAATTAATTGATTAGGTTAAATCTAGAACCCAATCATTTCTCCTCCAAACCTTCTTGCATTGTCTCAAACGTGAGCTTTTGGGAGACACCTCACATCCAAACCACAACAGGAAGGAAGCCCTCAGAAGTACGATCCAGATTGCTTCCTGCGAATAGAGTTGACTTTTGTATGTTGACCTTGAAGCCTGCGACCTAACCACCTCCATGAATTCTAACAGTGCCCACAGAGAGTCCTCCTAACGTTCTGTTTATAATACGTTGTCGACAGCCACCTGTCTTTACCTCCATGACTCCCTCCCTCCCTCCCTGCTTCAGGCTGGCCTTGAATTTGCAGCCTGCTCAGCCTGGGCCTGGGGCTGCAGGCACAGCCCGTGCGCACGCTTGCCATTTCTTTCTTTGCCTCACTGCACTCCCTGGAACCTCTGGACCAGTTCTTGATTCATTCCTGATCTCGGAGGAAAAACAGTCCATCTTTAACATCATTTTTTAAAGAACTGTTTTGAGATGGGATCTGGCTATGTTGTCCAGGCTGGCCTCAAACTTGCCATCCTCCTGCCTCAGACTCCCAAGCAGCTGGGATTATAGGCATGGGCTTCAATATTAATTTTGATGTCGGCTGTAGGTTTTCTAAAGATGTCCTTTTATCAGGTTGAGGATGTTCCCCTTTATTAAATGTTGGTTGAGAGTTTCTACCATAAGTAATTATAGAATTTTATCCAATTGAAAATGTTATTCATTTTTAAATTTTGCTAATATGTGTTAATCTATGTTCAGATGTCAAATAAACCTTGAACATCTGGGATAATCTCCACTTGGGAATGGTATAATAATTACCCATTTATATGTTGTTAGATTTGACAAAATAGTTCTGTATCTTTGTGAGGAACTTTTGCTCAAATTTTTTCCCTCCTGTGTTGCCTTTGGTACAGAGTATTGCCGACTGTATAAAATGAACTGCAAAGTGTTTGGTCTTTCATTTTCTGAAAGAGTCATGTAGGACTGGTATCATTTCTTCCTTAAATGCTTGATAGATTTTACCCATGAAACCATTAAGAAACAGGATTTTCCCTGTGGAAAAACTTTTAAGTTACTGATTCGACTTAATTGATAGGGTTGTCCAGTTTTACGACTTCTTCTTGAGTCAGTTTTGATAATCTGGTCTCTTTTTGAAGAACCAGCTTCGGGCTCCACGGGCCATTTCTATGTTCCTGTTTGCTGCTTCATGGACTTGTACTCCACTGTCCTGGCGTGAGGCTGGGTGACTGAGTGCAGGTGTTCCTTCTAATTCAAGCGTTTAAAACTATGAGCCTCCCTCTGGGCTTTCCCTGCATCATCTCCAGGGGAGTCAGCTTTCTGTCCCTGGGACAAATACCAGAGAAAAACAATCTAGGAGGAACGATTTATTTTGACTGTGGGTTCAGAGGTTTCAGTCCATGGTCAGCCGGCTCCAGGGAGAAACTTCAGGAACGATGCTCACCCCATGGCAAACCCAAAGCCGGGACGGGGAGGGGCTAGACAAGCTAGACGCCGGGAACCCTTCCTCCCACCGGGAACCCTTCCTCCCACCGTGCCGCGCCTCCTGCAGCCTCCACCACCTCCCACGACACCGACACCGTCGTACTAGGAAGCCATCCATGGACTGACTCACTGTGGAAGTCGGAGCCTCAAGGTCCAGTCCCTTCACAAGAGCCCACCTCTGGATGCTGCAGCTTCAGGGGCCAACCTTCAGCCCAGGAGCTCCTGAGGGATGTTCCAGGTCCAAACCATAATGACATAAAATACGCTGTATTTTCATTCAGTTCAAGATACTTTCTAATGTCCCTTGTGATTTTTTTCTTTGATCCATGGAATAGTTTGAATTGAATTGTTTAATTTAGAAATATTTGTTTTAATCTCAGATTATTTTGTTGATTTGCATCTTAATTCTCTGCAGTCAGGGTACACACTGCATGATCAAAATCATTTGAAATAACTAGAAGTTGTCTTAGGTTCTGATGCATAATTTATTCTAGAACATCCTACTTTCACTCAAAAAGAACATGTACTCTGCTGCTGCTTGCCCGGGAGTCAGTGGTTGATGGTGTTGAGTCTTTTATCTCACTGATTACTCGTCCAGTTGTTTTATCAGGTATTGGGAATAAGTTAGTGAAATACCCGAATCATAACTGTTGAATCAGTGATTTTTAAAATTCTGTCAGTTTTGTCTCATATTTCAGAACTGTCTTTTTTTTGGTGTGTATACAATGATCATTCTATCCTAATACATTTAGATCCTTTTTGTCATCGTGAAACGGCCTCCTTGGGCTGGGTTTGTGGCTCAAAGGTAGAGCGCTCACCTAGCACCTGTGAGGCACTGGGTTCAATCCTCAGCACCACATAAAAATGAAATAAAGATATTGTATCCACCTACAACTTAAAAAATATTAAAAAAAGAATAAGAAAAAATAAATGGACTCTTTATCCCTAGTAAAATTTCCATCTTAAAACTTATTTTGCCTGACATAAACAATAGCTACTCCAGTTCTCTTCTGGATCTGTCGCTTGATACATCTGGGGTATAGTTTGTCTTCAGACCTATTTGTGACTTTGAATGGAGTGTCTTTCTCACAGACAACTTACCAATGGGTCCTTCTTCCTATATTAGAGGAGGAAAAGTGTATTTCAGCTCCTGGTTTCAGAGGTCTCGGTCTACAGTTAGCCAACTCCAGAACTCTGGTCCAAGGTGAGACAGAATGTCCTGGCACAGGGGACCTGGTAGACAAAGCCGCTCAGGACATGGCCGTCAGGGAGCAGGGAGAGCTCCACTTACCAGGGACAACACCCTAGAGCCCACCCTCTACCGTATCAGTGGGTCGCCCACAGATAGCTCTCCTCATCCGATGATTCACCTGTGACAACTCTTCATTGTCTCACACATGAGCTTCTGGGGACACGTCATGTCTGAACTATGCATTCCAACCTGGCCCCCAAAAGCTCATGACCATCTCACAATGCAAAATACAATCAGTCCATTTCCAACAGCCGTCACAGTCTTAAAAGTTCCAGCACTGGGGGCTGGGGATGTGGCTCAAGCGGTAGCGCTCGTCTGGCATGCGTGCGACCCGGGTTCAATCCTCAGCACCACATACAAACAAAGATGTTGTGTCCGCCGAGAACTAAAAAATAAATATTAAAAAATTCTCTCTCTCTCTCTCTCCTCTCTCTTAAAAAAAAAAAAAAAGTTCCAGCACTGCCTAAAAGTCCCAATCCGAAATCTTACCCGAGACTCGGCAAATTCTTAGCTATTTTCTCTCATAAAGATCAAAAGAAGTTACATATATCCAATATATAATGGCAAAGAATGAACATTTCCATCCCTAAAGGAAGACACAGAGGTACACAGAATGAAGAGACAGGAACAAAGCAAGACCAAAATCCGGCTGGGCAAATAAGTCCTGTAGCTCTGGGTCCAGCATCTGGGGCATACGGCATTGTGATTGGTTTAATAAGCTTTTTTGCCGCTCTGACTAAAATATCTGACCTGAATAATTGTAGAGAAGGAATAGTTTATCTGAGGGCTCACAGTTTGGAAGTTCTTTGTCCACAGAAGGCCGGCTGCATTCCTCAGTGCTCGCGGTGAGGCAGAGCACCATGGCAGAAGACTGGCAGAGGTAAGCAGCTCACATGGTGGCCGGGAAGCAGAGAGACTCTACTCACCAGACTCAAAGCACATACCCCACAGCCATGCCCCACAGTCCTACTGGCATTCCACCAGCCACACCCTACCTGCTCAGGGATTAACTCACTGATTAGGTAAGCCTATAACCCTATCATTTCTCCTTCAAACCCTGCCTGGTCTCACATGTGAGCTTTCTGGGGACACCACATCTGAATCATAGCAATGATGTTCTCTCCAAAGGACTTGTGTTGCTCTACCCCAATGACCTTGTTGGTTACCGCCACAAGCTTCTCTCTGGGCTTGTCTCTGTTTGATTCCTGCAGCTTTCCTTGGCAGACAGTCCATGGTATGGGGGTCTCTGAACCATGGGGTCTGCACTGCAGCACTGGCTTCCTTTCCACGTCTCCACACATCACCCTCTCAGGGCAGCCCCCAGGGACTCTGACCCTGCTGCACTCTGCCTGGCCTCCTAGGCCTTGCTTTGAAAAATCTCGGTGGAAGCCTCCATGACCCCCTAATCCAGCATCCTGTAGTCCTCCAGAATCAGGACCATATCATTGAAATCAGCGTCTGCCGCCATATCAAGCAGTAGCTAAGCCTCCTGGGACCCTGACTGCAGTGGCCTCTGAGTGCCTGGGCAGCTGAACACGGTAAAACAACTTCTTAAGCCTCCTGTGCAAGCAGAGTGCCCCAGTGGTCTCTTCTCAAAGGAGTTTTTACTTTTATAACCATGAGCCTGAGATGGGCATGGTTTTACCAATTCCTGAGTTGCACTCAAACCATCCTCCTTATTATTTCTTTTTTTTTAAAATATTTTATTTACATTTTAGTTTTCAGCAGACACAACATCTTTGTTTTTTTTTAAAGAGAGAGAGAGAGAATTTTAATATTTATTTATTTAGTTCTCGGCGGACACAACATCTTTGTTTGTATGTGGTGCTGAGGATCGAACCCGGGCCGCACGCATGCCAGGTGAGCGCGCTACTGCTTGAGCCACATCCCCAGCCCCATTTATTTCTTTTTTTAAGTATTTATTTTTTAGTTGTAGTTGGACACAATATCTTCATTTTACTTATTTATTTTTAGGTGGTGCCGAAGATCAAACCCAGGGTCTCACATATGGTAGGCGAGTGCTCTACCGCTGAGCCCCAGCCCCAGCCCCGCTTCTTATCACTTCTATATAGAGTATTTAGCATTTCTTTAGTGGTTGTAATCTCTTTTAACAACCACAATTTTCTTAGTCCCAATTTTACTCCCACTGTCTGGCCAAACTTGAAGTTTTTAAAATCTTTGCTCTCTGCTTTCTGCTTCTGATTATCACAGTATACTTGGCTAAAAACCACCAGCAATGTTCGTTCCACTGCCTGAATGCTGCGCTCCCTTGATATTTCCTCTACCAGATTAATCACTCCATCACCTTTAAATTGAGCCTCACAGAAAGTCTCAGGGCAAAAGTAGAGAACTGCTTTGCCAGAACATAACACAAATGGCCTATAGTCGTACTCCAATGGAGTCCTCCTCCTCAGAAACTTCACGATCCCAGTCTTTACTGTCCACAGTCCTACTGGCATTGAATCTGTGATCCTCCTGCCTCAGCCTCCTGAGTGGCTGGGATTGCAGGTGTGCACCACCATGCCAGGCTGTATCTGGGAGAATCTGAGCAGATAAACTAACGCACTGAAGAAAACAGAAATCTGATTCCAGAGTATAATAAATCAATAAAGCCTGACTTGGGAATTTGCAGTGGAATATGGAGAAGAAATTATGGACACAGAAAAGTGCCGTGAGGCAGTCCTGGGAGCTGGTCCCGGGAACTAAGGTTGAGTGTGGTTGGAGGCCGAACAGGCATCACTGTCAGGGAGACTCAGATCCACTCACTGTGGGCAGATGGAACTGCAGTGAAGTGACCAATGGTCAGTGTCCCCAGGGAGGGGACAGGGCAACCTGTACACCCTGGTGTGAGTTACCAGGAAGAACTGGCACATTCCTGCCACAACAGCACATGGGGTCACAGGAGGAAACTCCAGACAGCCCAGGCTCCAGGTCATCTTCAGAATTTAAGGTCTATATTCTTTAAGGACAAGAAATGGAGAGCCCGGGGGAAAGTGTGGAGGATGATGGAAAGACACTCTGTTGAGGGCTCTGGCTGGAGGGAGAGCAGGGCCTTGTGGAGGCCAAGGCTGGGCCAGAGTGCTGGGTGCTCTGTTTTCTCCAAGAGCCTCAGGCATCAGGTTTGTGACATGCGAGACACCAGTGACAACAGGGACCAGCTCTGACAGAGGTTAGTGGTCAGGGAACCTGGAGGGGATGTGAGAATTGTTTATGATGTTTTTACAAAATTTCTGTGTGTCTGGAGTAGTTTCCAGTAAATGATTAAAGAAGCAAGGTGGATTCTCATCTTACTGGATGCTTCCAGCAGAGGCCTAAGCATCTGGACAAGGGTAAACATTGAAAACTCAAAGAATCCTGCTACACAAAAGGCAATGTCAAGGGAGTAAACAGACAAGCCACAGACAGGAGAAGATATTCGCAAAAGACACATCTGATAAAGGACTGTTACCCGAAACATACACAGAATTCCTCAATAGAAAACAAACAGCCCGATCAAAAAATGGCCAAAGACCTGACACATGTCAACAAAGTCGTCCAGACGGTAAACGTCAACGAGAAGATGCTCACTGTGAAACGCGGACCGCCATGGCAGGACTCCAGGAATCACCTATCAACGCGGAGGCCAGCTCAGGCTGCAGAGCGGCACTGCTGGTGGAGGGCACCTGGGCAACCTGCAGCACGGCAGTTTCTTTCAGAACCAGCATGCTCTCCAGCAAGGCCCAGCAGCAGCCATCCTACTTGGTGTCGACCATAGGAGTTGAACACTGGCAGCACATTACTGCAGCAGTATACACAGTGCCTCAGACTGGGAAGCAGCTGGGATGGCTGCAGGGTATCCCCACGGGCAAATACGATGCAAGCCTAGAAAGAAAAGAGCATCGAGCCTCGGAACGAGAGGCGCAGCACTCAAGAGCACAGACTAAGCCAAGAGGACAAACTGAAAGGCCACACTCAACTCCAGCTGCAGGCTGCACTGGACAAGGCAAAACTGAGGACAGTAAAAAGACCAGGAGAGACAAGGGGCAGCAGGGCATAGAGGGCTGCTGCCACAGTGGGGACATGCGTCATTACAGCCCTGTCCAGACCAGAGCAGAGAGAGTCCCAGCTGGGGGCTCCCATCCAGGCTGGCTCTGCTCTCACAGCATTCTGGTGGCATGCTGTGCGCTGCGGACACAGGCAGACGACAGCCCTCTACCTTTAGCTTAAAATCACTGTAAAAAGTAGTCTTAAAAAAGCCAACTAGGAGAATGATTTAGTTATGCACTTGACCACCTTATTAAACGAAAAGGGCAACAAATTTGAGTACACAAAAATGTTAAGTTTCTAAAACCCAAAAGTCGCAAAGCAAATTGGGCAAAAAGGTCAATATCATTCATATCAAGGATTTCATATTCATAACGTTCAAAACATGAAAACAGATAATTCAGAGAAAAAAACGAGAGGTGAATAATACAAGACACTCAGAACCATCAACACTCAGGGAAATGAACATCAAAATAATGTTTTTCTCTCTCAGGTTGGCACAGAAGAAACAAGGGCATCAGGTATGTCTGAGGGCACCTGGGCGGTGCTCAGCCTGGAGCAGTGGCGGCCATGGGGGCAGCCCTCATATGACTCCTCAGGACATCACCGAGCATCCAGAGGCTTATGTGCTAAGCAGGGTCCTGTGAAGACAAGGGTCTGTGCCCCAACATGGCCAGGCCCTGGCAGCACCACACCACGATGAGTCAGCCACTACCGCCCCTGGGAGGCACAGTGAGAAGTGGCACGGTGGGGGTGGCAGCCTGCACAGGAGGCCAGGGACCGTGCAGAGCCCACCAGGGCCTGGAGGCTCAGCAGTCCTCGCCAGCAGGGAAACGGAGCAGCCACAAAGCCACTCCCTGCAAGCAACCTGGCATCACAACTTCCAAGTGAGGCCAGTAGGGACAGAGTGCCACAGGACCAGCATCTTCCAAGGCAGCCCAAGAGCTTCTCCCACGGGGCTCTGGGGCCACACCCTGCACCTGTGCAGCCTTCTGCTCTCTCTGCCAGGACAGCCCTCACCTGGGGACCTTCTTACGACTCTGCCAACACGGGGCTTTGGAAGAGCGGTTTAGTTGGTGTGTGGACTTGGAACTTTCACTTACCCATGCGTCCATCCTGAGGTGGACTGATCAAAGAGATTCTCGTGGGACCAGCTGCTACTTCAGGCTAAGTATGAAAAAAGAAAACAACTATTAAAATTCCAAATGCCACTTGTGAGGTTTAGAATCTGCTGACGAGGAACCTGTTCCCTGGAGCTCTGCCTCCTCAGTCCTTCCAGGACAGGTTCCTGTCTGACATGGCTGGGCATTTGCCTCTGGCCCTGGCCCAGGCTGGCAAGGGGCGAGGGATTCCCAGCTCCACTCTCTGTCTCACCAGGGCCAGAGGTGGTGAGTGGAGGCAGGACTACACTCCGTGTGGAAGCGTTTCAGGAGAGACAAAGTCAACAAGTCCTGACAATGCTAGGGACTTATTTTGGGAGGAGCCTCCTATGCTGAACCCTGCTCAGTGCCCCCTGTCCCCCTGTGGCAACATGAGCCAAGCGCTTCAGCTTCCCTGCTTGACCTTCGCGACTGCCCAGGTCACACAGCTGTGACTGAGACCCTTCACGCTTGGTGTGACCCAGATGCCAGTCCTAGGTACCTGGTCTTGGCACATCTTATTACAAGAGCCCAGGCCAGAGACAAAAGGCCAGAAACAATAAGGATGCACATGAGCATCTGAGCAGGCCATGCCCTGGGGCCACCCTCCACACTCCCTCAGTGTGTCCGCCACCCTGGGCACTCGAACCTCTCTGAATCCTTTTGCTTCAACTGTTACCAGGCTGTCTCCCAGACAGGGCTCAAGAGCTGATCCACAAGTAAGACCTCTTTCTCGCTAGGTGCAAGATGAGGAAAAACGACTCACCCACCCTAGTCTTAGCTTTTCTCTGTGAAGTTTCAAATTGTACGGCCTGTACGTGCCTGGCTGTGACCTGTGGAGGGCAGAAGGTAAGGTGCAGGAACTAGAGGGGCCGTCTGAGTAGCACCTGAGTGCTGCTGGATATGAGCTGTGGCTCTTTGCCTCACTCCCCATCGCATGCCCAGGCCTGCTGGAGATGCCTTGGTACACAGTGAACCACAGGCACCTGGACACTTGGACCCACTGAGTGGCCACAGTTGGGGAGCCCACAGAGAAGGGAAGGACTGGCTGCAGCCCTCAAGGATGACTCCCAGTGGGGCAGTGAAAGGAACCCAATTCAAAGAGGAGGTGGTATCAGGGCTTCTTCAGCAAACCATGTTAAAGTCAGCTGGTAGATGGAATGAGGGCGGGCGCTCCTGACAGGTGAGAGGGAGTGTCCAGAGCTGCCCCATGAGGCCAGAGCATGTCTGCCATGTCCACAGTATGCAGGCTGCAGTTCAGGGAGAGAAGCTACCAATACCCCATGTTTTGGTCTTATTGGGCGTGGACGAGGTCACCAACTCCCAGTAAATGGGGAGAAGATGCAGGTGGGAGTAGAGACAGGGCAGGGAACATGCCAGGGACTATTCAGTGGACAAGTGGCCTGCTGAGCAGGCCAGAGGCCAATGACATCCCCATCCGCTGCCCAAGTCCGGGCTCAAGTAGGGTGGCTGGTCCCTCCAGGGCGGGGTCACCCCTGAGCCAGTGGAGAGGTCATGGGGACACAGGCAACTCTGGTGGCTTGGAAGTACCTGGATCACAGCACCTGTAGGGTAGGGCCAGGGAAGATGGTGCCAGGAGGCCCAGGTGTCTGGGGTGTCTCTGGGAACTGCCATCCTGGTCTGGGCACTGGCTCTGCTTTCAGCTGCAGCAGTCTCAGCTGTCACTAGAACCCAGCCAGAGCATGTTCCTACTGCCTGTTGGGCAGCCAGGCCAAGGCAGAGTGCAGGACCAGATCCCTCCGAATGGTTCTGGGAAAGAGAGCTGAGAGCCCAGGGAGGGGTCCCACATTGGGGCCACCTTCTGGGGAGCAGGTCTTCGAGACAGAGGCCTCTCTATAGGAAGCTAAGCATCCCCAGGAAACACGAGACAACTCAACCCATCCAGAGCACAAACAGGTGGCACAGCAGACCATCCCCCTAGCCTGTGTGCCCACCTCAGTACCAGCTTCCTGCAGTGCCCACTTGGCCCTATCAAGCACCTGGGAGTCTTGACTCATGGGTGATCCAGCAGACTGACCTCCCTCCCTGTTCCCAGCGTGCTTGGAGCAGGTCTCTGCTGGGCACTCCTGAGGCCAGAGAGCAGGGGAAGCCCCTCCGGCTGGAGCTTCCTGTCCACGGCCTCAGGGGCTCTCGGCCTCTGCGGGGCTCGGCTCCCTACACCCGACTTGCTCTTTGGGGTCCTCCATGTCAGAGTCCCCATTCTACTGCCTCCCCTCACTGATGGGTAGATGAGGCATGTGAGGAGTGTCTGCTTTATATCTGGAAGATGTATTTTACTTCACGGTCACTACCACTGCCGACTGCATGGGAGGAAGTCCTGTGCTCATTAAGGTGAGGCCTGGATGGAGAAGTCACCTGGCCGCCTCCGTCCCTGGAGAGAGGCATGACTGTGCTGAGGGCAGTGAGAAAGACCTGGCTTCAGGCAGCACTCGAGGGCTCTGCAGAGCCTGCTGCAGCAGGGCTCCCAGAAGTACCTTGCCCGTACCCACTACAGGAGAGCACCCACCACACCCAGAAACCTCCACACACCCCTCCAGTGCCACAGGGGACTTCAAGGGAGAAAAACTGGTCTTAGATGTTTTCCTTGAAACTTCATATCTTGCTGGCAAGCCATGGCCCACATCTGGTTTGCGTTGATAAAGCCTTTTAGGGATGGCCGTGCCCATTCATTTGCACATGGCCTGCGGCTACTGGGGTGCCAGTGGCAGAGCCAAGAAGCTGCAACAGACTGCAAAGCCCTTCACTTTCACCATCTGGTCCTCTCTAGTAAACATCTGCCAACATCTGGCTCTGGAGTTCCATTCACTGTGTCTTGGCCCTTCAGCCACCCTGTGACACCTGGTGACATGCTGCTCAATGGAGCCTGTCAGTCTTCAGTGTCCAGCCTGGACTAATTTCCTGGTCTTGAGGAAAACCGGAAGCTGACCCAACAGGAGAAAACCCTTCATTACCCCGTGGGTCTAGGAAGCCTTGGGCATGGGGTCATCTCTGAAGCAGGCACAGATGGAAGCAAGTGTCTAGTCTCTGAGGAGCCAAGGTGTGCTGAGGCAGGTGGGCGGCAGATGCCTAGAGCACATGGGTGCACCACAGGAAGCAGGCATGGACAGACCTGCAGGAGGTGAGCTGGGCAGGGAGGGGCCGCTGTCGCCCACACTAACTGCCAAGGAACTGAGGTCTCTCCTCCGGAGCTGCAGGAGGCTCCGGTGCCCTGCTAAGCGAAGGCTCCCCTTCCTGGAATCCAGGCTCCCCCACAGCAGGTCCAGGTGACTCCCTTGGAAGTGGCGTGATTTCCCACCAACAAGCCCCCAGGACTGTCACACCCACAGAGTGTGTAGGACGGTGCCTGCTGATAAGCAGCACCCCAAAGGGCTCAGGAAGATGCACATGCTAACAAGCACACATCAGAGTGGCACCCTCCCTGTCCCCAGCCCACGGTGTCCTGCCTTCGACCTTCGACCTGACTGCCCCACCAGCTCTAGTGCCCTCTTCCACCTCCTCTGAACTGCCTAGTGCCTGGCTGACTTGGCTGGCTGCACAGGAGACCCAGTTCTGCCCGAGGGGCAGTGCCGCCCACCTGGCACCTCCCCTTCGGTTCCTGTCCAACCCACAGCCGTGTCGGTTTCTCAGTCCTCAGATTTCTGACCTGCTTCCCTTCCGGGCCAACAGGGTTCGCTTTTCTCCAGCAGGGTGAAGCCCCAGCCCCTGCGGCCGCCCCCTCGGTGACCACAGGCCTGGCCATTCAGACAAGATGCATTCTCAAGTCTTTCAGAACCCAGTTCACTCACCCCGCCTCCCGGGGGCCAGCAAATAGCAACAATCTGACAGAAGTCAGGCTACTGTTCAAAGCATGGCCAATTCACAAGTACCGAGGACAAGGGAAGACAGGAGCATGTGGGCTTGGGACAGGAGAGACAAGGTGGCCTGCTGGACTTACTTTTCTCATTGGGGAAGGAGAAAGGTCAACTTCCATCGACTCCACTCTGTTAAACAGTGAAATGCATTAGTGGAGCCCAGGACTTATCTATAATTTAAAAGACACCAGTTTAAGCACACTTGCATGTACAGACCCCGTGAGTAGGTCTGACCCTTCCGCCCATGCCGCCTCGATCCCACTACCCCTTGCACTCCCTCCGGCTGCCCACTGTCTGTAAAATCAGTGCAGCCTCTCCAGGACACAGGGACCCTGGCAAATTCTTCTCTGCTCCTGCTCCTGGCTGCCCACCTCTTAGCTCTCCCAACTCTTCCTGGACCTGCAGGACTGGTCCACCACCTACTGCCTGGCCCATTTCCCAGCATTAGAGCCCAGTATGTGCTCACCCTTCACCAGGAGAAAGGTGGACAGGAAACATGACTTGGATTTGTTTTGGGGCTGGCCCTCCCCTAGCCTGGCCACCTGGCAGCCAATGACTCCAGAGCAAAAAGACCAACTCTTTTCTGACAGCCTCAGTGGGAATCCAGGGGTGACTCCCATTGGTCCGGCCTGGGTAGAAATTCTCCTAATCTCACTTTGCTCTGGCATGTATTCTGAACACAAGTTTAACTTTCCCACACCATACGCAGAACTCTCTTCCTGGACAGTTCACAGTTCTCCACCTTCCCCAGCTCCAGGGTGCTGGTCCTAGATACCTGCTCTGCATGACTTGCTCGTGGTGACACCTTCCTATGGGACTATGAGGTACCAGCCTGCTGACTCTGCACCCCACATAGACTGCATGGATATGCCACAGTGACCACCTCTCAGTCACAGTGTGACCTCCTGGAGCTTGTGCCTGCTTGCTCTAGATCCACCAGCTATAACTCCCACAAGAGACCTGTCTGGACAGTGCCCTGACCCCCATAAAGGCCTGGCCATGGGTGCCTCCCTCTGTGCCTTCATTTCTGCCTCCTGGAGCCCAAGGATGGAGGCCTGCCATCCTGACTTACTGTGTCCTCCCTGCCCAGGATCTGTAAGTAAAACCTTTGTTCTTGTCTCCTATTGTGATAGTGCACCCATGGAAGAATGGGGGGCAGCCCCAGGCTAGGTTTTCCCTAAGACACCAGGGGGAGCACAGTTTGATTCCTGGTGCTAGATGAATGGTCAGGCAGGCATAAATGGAGCATGGATCAGCCAAGTGTCACAAAGGTGTCTGCCAGCGTAAACAAATTCTCCTGGAAGGACCCTGATCAAGGTCAGAGGATAGTCAGTGCCTTCATTTCCAGGGGGGCCCAGAGTCTGCCTGCTTTCACACCACCCCACAGCCACACACCTGTCAGGGGCTGAGGAGTAAGGTGGCAGCAGCTGGCATCCACGTGGCTTTGCTGGAGGGGTGACAAACGCACTCAGGTTAGTGCGTGTTAATGTGGTCGGCAGCATGCATTTTCTGACTGCCCCCGGCGTTATGTTACTCACTTGAAATGGAATTATTTTTTGTGCTGAAAGCCGTGTGCTGTGACGATCTCATACTGAACAGATGGAGAAAAGGTACTAAATTAAATGACAAAAATGCACTCCTACTAATTCAACCCAGCTAAGAGTGTGAGAAGACTTTGAAACGGCACTTGGTGCTTGCAAAAGGGCTCTGGACAAATCTAACACCTCCCACACACTGCTGGTCTGCCTGTGCGGCTGCCCCTATCCTGGAAGCAGGAGGAAATCAAGCTCCAGCCATGCATGTAACAGACTCCTGCTGCTGCAACTGTGTGACGAACAGCCACTGGAAGGTAGGTGCCAATCATGATCATGACAGACGGCAGGAGCCATGAACACACCAGGCTTCAGAGGCTAGTAGAGAAATGCGGGAAAGTTAATGGGTTGCTTTTTCTGGTCCAGCCAAGCCCTGGATTTCTGACAGGCACTGCCTGAGGCCCGACACCTGGCCCTCCAGTTCAGGCCCACCGTGTGCTACACTTTCTACACAGGCAGGCCTGTCTGCCCCCCTGAGCCTGGTGGATGTACTGGACATGTGTGTGATGTGCACCCTAGGCTGGCCTGTCTGCCCCCTGAGCCTGGCAGATGTCCTGAGCACGGGTTTCCACAGACAGAGGAGGTACACCCAGCGCAGACAAGAAGCACCATGGCCTAGGCACCCCACTCAATGTTCTGGACTGCCTGTGCCCACAACAAGTTCTGTTTGGGCTGAATGAGCCAGGACAGGCAATTGTGCAACAACAGTGACACAGCTTCTGCTCAAGGGTGGCCTCCCAGGCATCTGTGCCCAATCCCTGCCAGACATGAAAGCTCATTCCCTGTGCCACCCTGAAGCAAAGCTCAGGGCACAGGCCTGATTCACAGGAGAACTGCCGAACCCCAGGACTGAAGAATGCACCAGGCACTCCCTGAACTGCTAAGTGAGCAAGCCCCTACTGGCTGCCTCAGGAATCGCTGGGTGCCTGCTTTTTTTGTTCCTTTTTATTCCACTTTCTTCTTTTTTGTCTCCCTATTTTCCTCTAGCTTTTGAATGGATTTTCTTTTACCTTGACAGAAGTTTCTAGTAAATGAAGTGCTCTCTCCTTGGCTCCCTCTTTCTCAGTCTCAGAGGTCAGAGGCGGCTGGCTGCCCACTGCTCCGAGGGAGGGCCTTACCTTTGCAGCTGCTCCACCTGCAGTGCTGACTTCCTGAGGGACTCTTCCAACTGAGAGATCTAGACACAATGAGAGGACTTCTGTTCTCAGCCAGACGCGCCAGCAACCCTGAGAAGAACCCATCTGGTGGCTGCTTAAGTAAGCATGACACCATCCACATGAGCTAGCAAGACTTGGGTCACCAGCACAGCTGAGCCAGGCGCAGGCTACAGACAGCAAAGCCCTGGACACCACTAGTGCTGAGGGAGTGGGCAGAGACCAGGAGCACCCCCACTGTGGGGTTCCTCCTGGGGACTTAGCCCACGTTAGGTGTACCTTCCACACACAGGTTATTAAATGGCTCGGAAAGCAAAATGTCAAGATCTGGGCCTGTCACTTGCCAAAATACAGAAAGAGACTTAATGATGAGGTCCCATGGTCATGTCTGTGCAGGTGGCTGACACCACCTGTCCTCTAGGTGTGTAAGAGGACTGAGAAGGTAAGTCCCTTGGTTATGTCTGTGCAGGTGGCTGACACCACCTGTCCTCTAGGTGTGTAAGAGGACTGAGAAGGTAAGTCCCTTGGTCATGTCTGTGCAGGTGGCTGACACCACCTGTCCTCTAGGTGTGCAAGAGGACTGAGAAGGTAAGTCCCTTGGTCATGTCTGTGCAGGTGGCTGACACCACCTGTCCTCTAGGGATGTGAGAGAACTGAGAAGGTAAGTCCCATGGTCATGTCTGTGCAGGTGGCTGACACCACCTGTCCTCTAGGGATGTGAGAGGACTGAGAAGGTAAGTCCCATGGTCATGTCTGTGCAGGTGGCTGACACCACCTGTCCTCTAGGTGTGTAAGAGGACTGAGAAGGTAAGTCCCTTGGTTATGTCTGTGCAGGTGGCTGACACCACCTGTCCTCTAGGTGTGTAAGAGGACTGAGAAGGTAAGTCCCTTGGTCATGTCTGTGCAGGTGGCTGACACCACCTGTCCTCTAGGTGTGCAAGAGGACTGAGAAGGTAAGTCCCTTGGTCATGTCTGTGCAGGTGGCTGACACCACCTGTCCTCTAGGGATGTGAGAGAACTGAGAAGGTAAGTCCCTTGGTTATGTCTGTGCAGGTGGCTGACACCACCTGTCCTCTAGGTGTGTAAGAGGACTGAGAAGGTAAGTCCCTTGGTCATGTCTGTGCAGGTGGCTGACACCACCTGTCCTCTAGGTGTGCAAGAGGACTGAGAAGGTAAGTCCCTTGGTCATGTCTGTGCAGGTGGCTGACACCACCTGTCCTCTAGGGATGTGAGAGAACTGAGAAGGTAAGTCCCTTGGTCATGTCTGTGCAGGTGGCTGACAGCACCTGTCCTCTAGGTGTGTGAGAGGACTGAGAAGGTAAGTCCCTTGGTCATGTCTGTGCAGGTGGCTGACAGCACCTGTCCTCTAGGTGTGTAAGAGGACTGAGAAGGTAAGTCCCTTGGTCATGTCTGTGCAGGTGGCTGACACCACCTGTCTTCTAGGTGTGCAAGAGGACTGAGAAGGTAAGTCCCTTGGTCATGTCTGTGCAGGTGGCTGACACCACCTGTCCTCTAGGTGTGTGAGAGGACTGAGAAGGTAAGTCCCTTGGTCATGTCTGTGCAGGTGGCTGACAGCACCTGTCCTCTAGGTGTGTGAGAGGACTGAGAAGGTAAGTCCCTTGGTCATGTGTGTGCAGGTGGCTGACAGCACCTGTCCTCTAGGTTTGTGAGAGGACTGAGAAGGTAAGTCCCTTGGTCATGTCTGTGCAGGTGGCTGACAGCACCTGTCCTCTAGGTGTGTGAGAGGACTGAGAAGGTAAGACCCTTGGTCATGTCTGTGCAGGTGGCTGACAGCACCTGTCCTCTAAGTGTGTAAGAGGACTGAGAAGGTAAGTCCCAAGGTCATGTCTGTGCAGGTGGCTGACAGCACCTGTCCTCTAGGTTTGTGAGAGGACTGAGAAGGTAAGTCCCTTGGTTATGTCTGTGCAGGTGGCTGTCACCACCTGTCCTCTAGGTTTGTGAGAGGACTGAGAAGGTAAGTCCCTTGGTTATGTCTGTGCAGGTGGTTGACAGCACCTGTCCTCTAGGTGTGTGAGAGGACTGAGAAGGTAAGTCCCTTGGTCATGTCTGTGCAGGTGGCTGACAGCACCTGTCCTCTAGGTGTGTGAGAGGACTGAGAAGGTAAGTCCCTTGGTCATGTGTGTGCAGGTGGCTGACAGCACCTGTCCTCTAGGTGTGTGAGAGGACTGAGAAGGTAAGACCCTTGGTCATGTCTGTGCAGGTGGCTGACAGCACCTGTCCTCTAAGTGTGTAAGAGGACTGAGAAGGTAAGTCCCAAGGTCATGTCTGTGCAGGTGGCTGACAGCACCTGTCCTCTAGGTTTGTGAGAGGACTGAGAAGGTAAGTCCCTCGGTTATGTCTGTGCAGGTGGCTGACAGCACCTGTCCTCTAGGTGTGTAAGAGGACTGAGAAGGTAAGTCCCAAGGTCATGTCTGTGCAGGTGGCTGACAGCACCTGTCCTCTAGGTTTGTGAGAGGACTGAGAAGGTAAGTCCCTCGGTTATGTCTGTGCAGGTGGTGATGATCAGGAGGAGATAGCGACAATATTACGTTGCCTGTTAGCTCATCTTCACGGTCCTGGAAAACAAAATGAAATTTGAATCGAACATTAAAGGTGCTCCAGTGGCAACAGGTCATTTGATTTACCTTTGCTCTATAGAAGGCTAACAATCTCTTCCTGTGTTTTTCTTGAAATTCTGAAACCTGAGGAGACAACAAGCTCACTGTACGTGCTGCTCAGGCTCACCCTACACTTCCCGAGGAAACACACGGCTGCAAAGGACTGTTAGTGTGGGCACCAACACACTCCGTCTTGCCCTTCCCCAGCAGACCCCCTTCTGTACCCAAAGGCAGGTTCCATTTGGTAGGGAGGCTCCTGCCTGCTGCCCATGGCCAGCTGCTATCCAGAATGGATGCTTGGCACAGATGTCCCTCCATAGGGAAGGCCAGCAGGAGGCCAAATGCAAACACAGATGAGCCTGTTCCCTGCCAAGGGCTGTGTCTCCCTGGTGATGTTCCTGTCGCCCTGATGTGGAAAGGCACAAGACCCCACTGACTGGACCTCAGCATGTCGTCACTCTGACAAGGGGAGTCGCTGGAGGGACGGCCTCCTGGCCAACCAGCATAGCCAGAGGACAACCTGAACTTGGTGCGTGGACTGAGGTGGGTGGGTAGAAGAGCAGGAGCAGAAGCCCAGGGAGCCTGGCAGGCTGTGAGCACAGAGCCTGTGGCTGTCTGGACTGGAGCCAGCTCCGACTGGAGCCAACACTGCTGCTTCACAGGCTTCCGAGCACCCATGTGGGAGCTGAACAGTGCTCTGTGACACCGAGTGAAGCTGTGACCTGCAAGCAAGGCTTCAGACCATGGGTCACACCTGACACATGCACCCGCCACCATGTGCCTAAGTTCTACCACCATTTGGTGCACCTCCCCAGGGACCATGGCTGCCTGGGGGCTGAAGTGGGGTCAAGTCGGCTTCCTATAAATCTCTCATGTCACCAACCTCGACCATCTGCTGGTGACAACAGATACACTGGAGTGCTCTGCATCTCCCATGATCCTTAATTTGGTACAAACAGGGAGCCAACTCTGCTGTGAACAGATATTGCCCTGACACTGCGCCTGCGTCCTAGGGACAAGCTGTGCTGGGAGCCACCTCCTGGTCAGTGGGGTCAGCATCCTCCTCAAAGCCTCTGAGCTTAGGACTCAGGATCTAAGAGAGCCCATGGCTCTAGAAGACCAACTGCAGAAGACGACCAGGTGCTGCCCACCAAGGGTGGTGAGGAATCCTCATGATGCCGCAGGCCATGACCCTGAGGGCCATCCGTGAGCGTGCTGGGAGGTCTCCAGTTCTCTGGTGGAGGTGCCTACCTGTATCAAACTCACTCCTCACAGCCCAGCTCCTGCAGCTTGTCTCACGAAGCCACTCCAACCCTGCAGGGTGGGCCCCGCTCCTCTGGCTGCCCAGGCTCACGGGGCGGGGGGGCTCCATGGCAGACACACCTGCCTGATTGTGGAGGGCCTACTGGTGTCACGTCCACACTGGCAAGACTTGACCACAGGGGATTTGCTTTTCCTGTCTTCACTGCCTCAGACTTGTTCAGGGAAGGCCAGATAGAGCCCTCCAGGTTCTAGTCCTGACTGGGGCCAGGTGGAGCTGGGAAGTCCTGGCAGCAGACTGAGGACCACACACAGCTGCCTGTCTCCCATCCATCCACAACAGGTCCTGCGCCTGCACAGGATGGGAGCTTCATGTGATGACCTAAACCACATAGTGCTGTTAGCTTTGGGGAACCCTTAGGGACCAAGTGTGTGGGCTCGGGGCAGCGGGCACTGGGGCAGAGGAATGCTGCTCCTGCTTTGTCATGGTTGTTTCCAGGAAAGGACTTGGGGAGGGCAAGGCCTCAGTGGCTGACCTGCCCTGTGTAAGGCACATGCTGGTGTGGCGACAGGACCACAGGGAGGGCGTCCCTGGGTCCCAGAAAGCTCATTGAAGGGAGGAGACAAGCACAGGCCTCAGAGAGGCTGGTGAGCTGTAAAGGGACTGCCCTGTGCTGTGGAGTCCAGGGAGTCTCTAGAGCACATGGGGCAGACTGGACCCCAGGCATCCAGGCCACCAATCTGTATCCGTCTGAGGCCTCACCCAGGCCTGCAATCTCACATCGTCCCCAGGGTTTCTGTAGTCCTGA
Source organism: Spermophilus citellus (assembly GCF_964194105.1). NCBI lineage: Eukaryota > Metazoa > Chordata > Mammalia > Rodentia > Sciuridae > Spermophilus > Spermophilus citellus. The sequence continues at coordinate 600,765 of NC_138189.1, forward strand.
CCGTGGAAGGATATTGAGCCCCAGAGACTAGAGATGCTAAGGAAGAAACTGAGGGCTGGGCTGTGACTCAGCGGTAGAGCGCTCACCTGGCACGTGCGAGGCCCTGGGTTCAATCCTCAGCACCATATAAAAATAAATAAAAATAAAGATATTGTGTCCAACTACAACTAAAAAATAAATATTAAAAAAAATAAGAAAGGGGCTGGGGATGTGGCTCAAGTGGTAGCGTGCTCGCCTGGCATGCGTGCGGCCCGGGTTCGATCCTCAGCACCACATACCAACAAAGATGTTGTGTCTGCTGAAAACTGAAAAATAAATAAATAAATATTTAAAAAAAAAAAGAAAGAAACTGAGAGTCTCATTTTGAAGAGAATATGCCTTCTGGGTTGGATGGGACTGGGTCAACCCCAGGGCTGAGGAGGCGCCACACTGGACCAGCCTGCTCAGAGCGCTGCCCAGGGCTCACACATCTTCACACGACAGCACACAGCCTGGAGAGAGACTGCAGGAGACCGAAAGCCATGAGGCAGAACAGGCTGCAGGAAGAGCAGCATCCCCAGAGGCACCTCAAGGTTCTGGGCACGGGTGCTGGGTGTTTCTGGATCGAGAGCAGTGGCTGCTGGGTCAACACATGCCCGGGCTGACTGGCTTGCTGTCCAGCAAGAGGCACGCGAGTCTGGGCTGCAGACCCAGAGCTGGCAAGCCCTCCTCAGACAGAGGCCGCCACGGGAGGAGGAGGTTGGGAAGGCAGGGGGCCCCAGGGCCTCTGGAGGGTCCTGGCCCAGGTGATCCCTTGATGCTGTCGTGGTGCAGGCCCCAGGACCTCAGCGGTGGCGCTCGGTTTGGTCTCCAGCCAGCTTAGCGGTCTAAAGTTGCTGAGGACCCAGAGAGCTTTGTGGGGTTTACCTGTCAACATTCACCTACTAGAAATGGAGGCCGACAGAGATCTAGGAATACTGTTTGGAAGCAATAAGCCCGTGACTCACGTAAATGACCACTGCACCATCGGTCTCTGGAGAACTCCACCCTACGCTTACAAGAAATGTGAGTGCAGAGGTCAGCACAGCCACATCTCAGCCATGAGGCAGCCACTCAGAGGTGGGGGGAGGTCACCGGGCCAGCCTCTGCCACCCAGGCTGGAGCCGCAGGCCTCCATGGCTGGCCTGAAGCCCATGAGGCATAGGGCAGAGTGGAGCCAGGTGGGCATCCCAGGCAGCTCTGGTCCACTGTCTTCTCTCCTGAGAGGCACTGGCCCCTATGGAGGCTGCTCGGGGAAGTGCCCAGGAACCATACTGCCTGTGGTCCTGAGTCGTGAGGACCTCCTATTTCACGGACTCACATAACTTCTGGCCTGCAGGGACTCAGCCTGAGTGTGGGGCCTGAAGGATGGAGCGGAACAGGTGGGCAGGAGTGTCCTGCTCTAGGTGTCCAGGTCACGCTCACCTTGCATTCTGGGGCCTGTCTACCTGTGACTCAGCTTTTGTGTGTCCCTCCCTGGAGGACATTACTTTGGCACAATTTGAGAGGGGAGTCGCATTGGGACAGTTCTGTCCTGTGGGAAGTTCAGGCATCACTTTGGAATGGGTTCCTGGAGAGGGAGAGGTAGTGTGGAGGCCTGGCTGGCCACAGCCTGAACACAGGGCTAACAGCCAAGGAGGACGCTGCTGGGGTCTACTAAGGTGGTTGCCTGCTCTCCCTTGGCCTCCTGCACTGCTGGAGGCAGTTCCTGGCTGTCCTCCACTCAACCTGGCCCCAGGTGGGGTAGACAATGTCGGTGTGCACCGTATCTTTAACAGAATGGGTGCAGGAGGGATGAGCTGGGGCAGAGGATGACCCCCCTTCCTGGATAGTTCCCCTGCAGACAGAAGACTGCAAGCTGTTCAGTGACATCCAGGGCTGGCACAGAGGACAATGACACACATTAGTCCATACTGAGGTAGGAGGGCATGGACTGAAGCACAGTGTGTGTTGGTGGGAGGAGGGTCTGGAATAAACAGGTGGAGGAGCTCCCGGGAGGCACTCCTCAGAGGAGCCAGAGAAGGGGTGTCTGGAAGGGAAGGGCCCTGGAGCCAAATGCCACCAAGACTCAGACGAAGTGGGGACGTGGGTCCTGGGTGAGCATGAGCAAAGGACAGTTTCAAGAAGAAACCTACTGCCTGAACCCAGAGAACCCAGCCCAGGAGCTTCTCAGGACACAACAGAGGTGGGGAGTCTCAATGTGCCACCCAAACACAAACAGCAGCAAAATGGATCAAACACTGTGTCAAAATCTGAACTTTTGTGCTGGAAAGGCTGCACCTCCAACAAGGTAAAAGGCATCACAGATGTAAGTACCTGCTGCCCTACCAGGGACTGGCCCTGTCTCGGAGGTGAGCAGCACCACGGCTCACCTGGGCGGTCTCCTGGGAGTATTTCCTGCAGAGTCCGTCAATGCCCATGAAGAAAGCCTGTATGTCCCAGTCGGTCTGAAAGAGAAAGCAAATGACTGTAGGCTTACTGCTTCTAGAATGAACCACAGATGACCAGCCCTGACCTCCAGGTGCACAAGGAAGGTGGCTGCCCCTCTAGGACTGCACAGGGCAGTGGGAAGGACTCAAGTCAGAGCCAACTGGCAACCCCTGAGCCTCAGGGCCCCACTCCTTCTATGCCCAGGGAGAATATGCTCCAAGACAAGGGGAAGAAAAGGAGGGGAACGGGGGGTGGTGGCTCAGCAGTAGAGCGCTTGCCTAGCATGTGTGAAGCCCTGGGTTTGATCCTCAGCACCACATAACAATAAATAAATAAAATACAGATGATATTGTGTCCAACTACAACTAAAAACAAGTTAAACTGGTGTCTTCTGTAGACAGGACCAAAGGCATCATTTCAGGCCATCCCCAGCAGGGTTTGGACTCCTTCACCTACAGGACCTCAGGGACAGCCTTCCCCTCTCAGGGAGCCGGCCTGGGCTGGAGCCATCGTTCCCACCCACTTTCACTTCCAGGGGCACAGCACAACAACCCTGCACAAGGCTGACCTGGGCCAAGAAAGGAAGCTGTGCTGAGGTTTTAGAAACAGGATCCTAACTGAACTCTGATTACTCAGATAGAAAATCCAGTTAAGTTAGTAGAACAAATGAAAATTTTAGTACCACACATGACTAAAAATCTCAAATTAAAAGTACTACTGTGATTAATACTTGAATTCCACAGATTTCAACTTACATGTTTTGAGAGCAAAACTGTACGACAAGGAACTTTACAAATCAAGCATTCATCCTTTTTACCTATAAAATAAAACAGACTTTATTGCATTACATTGCAGTGCTTCTAAAGACATACAAATGCGGACCTGCTAATGCTCCTTTAAGAGACTTGCAGCACAAGTCCAGACTCGGGTGAGGGTGGCTGTGGACAGCTAAACACTTTACACAACCATCCCTTTCCTCCTGCTTTGCAAATATGCCAACACAGAGCCCATTAAGAGAGAACACTTAAATTAAATCCACCACAGTCGCTCCTTGCAACTAGATCATACAGTGATGTCCTAATTTAAAATTCCAACTATTTATAATGAAAATGGCTCCTACAACCCACCCAAAAGATGAAATGAGTTTTGTTCTTCCCCACTGGGCCTCCCCACATGACATCACACGAGGCCTCCACCCCATGTAGGGCCACGTCCCCACTCACTGGGCACCATCTCACTGCCGTGAGCCGGTCCTAGGGCCTGAGGAGGAAAGGTCAGCATGCCTCGCTTGCCCACACCCAGCTCACCCAGCTGCCCAGCTCCAGCTCCAGCTCCAACTCAGCCCTGGTTCACCACCTCCTCTCCGTGACACTCACTGTCATTCTGGAAAGTGGGGCTCCAGTAGCTGGCCCTCAGCCCTGGCTCTCCATGGAGAGACCCATGCCCAGGTCAGCATGTTGCCTGGTCACACCTTGGACCCCCACAGCACTCAGCATCATTAAGAAGTCAGCCCCTCCCAAGCATGGTGGAAAACCCCACCTGCCACCTCCTCAGACCCTCTGGTTTCAGTTCTCCACTGGTCAGCACGGAGCCTGGGGCTGACAGCCATCACCAGTTCACAAGCGCCTTGTCCTTCTAGGGAGCACACTCCACCCAACTGGACGAGCCCAGCTGGTCAGTGTAGCTGGGAACGGGGCACTCCACTGGAAAGGTGGTGCGACAGATCTGCAGACTCCAGTCTCCTGGGTCTGCCACACTGTGCTGCAACCCATCTGCTTTTCTTGTGGTTTTAAACAGCATCTGTGGGGATGTTCAATGAGGGGCAAAAGCAGACCCCACTTGCAACCCGCTGTTTCCCTGCCTTCTGCTCTGGACTCACCAGCAGAAACACCCAGCTCACTGCCTCTTTCCTCTCCATCTTGCAAGTCTGTGTGGTCATCACTCTGACCCAGTTCCCTGCACTGAAGGGGGCAGGGTGTGCATTAAATGGTCCCTTCCCAAAGCCTCAAGAATGGCCTCCTTCCCTCTCTTTTCACACTCAAGGCACCCCTTCCTAAGAACATCCACCTTCGACAGCATGTCTCTCCCCACTTTCTTTCTCTGCAGATTCTGGAGTTAGGAAATTCCTCTTGTGCAACCCCCAAACCAGAAGCTGCTCAATTAAGATTACAGAACTGTCTCATAAAAACCCAAGTGTTCTGGAGTGGGAGGAGGGCTGAGGCTCAACACTGGAAATCATTCACAGCTCAGACAAAGTGGTTGATATCTGATACACAGGGCTTCTGAGGCAACTAAAAAGAACCAGTCAAAGAAGAGGACCCTGATTAGCAATCAGCAAAAGTGCAAATAGCCGGTAGGTGCATAGAAAGAAAATCCAAGCCATTAATGAACTGCGAAAGCCAGCATGACATGTCATGACGTGACAGGCACCCACATGTCATTACTGGGGATCTAAATGGATACACCTTCTCTGGAGGGCAGCTGGTCTACCTTAATGTGTACATACCAAGGCTGGAAATTCCACTAGGATGTATATATTTCAAAGGAAAAAACCAAGTAGGTGAGCAAGTAGTGTGTAGCAACAACATTTCAGGAAATCTAAATTTCTAGTAGGGAATCAAATAACTCAGGGCACAGTGACTAAAGATCTTTTAAAACCTTAAAAATGATGATACAAACTTATTTTAAAGGGAAAGATGCCCTAGTAATTAATGAAAGCAAATTACTAAATGGCATACACACATGTATCACTGTTTATTTAAAATTTTGCATCTATAGGAAAAAGTCTGAGAGGAGGTACACCAAGAGCTTAAAGAGGGCTTATGAGCAGTGGATAGCCACGGCTTGGCTCTGCCCAGAACTCCCACCTCTTTTCACCTTTTATTGTGTGTCCCTGAACTTGTTGTGCCCCCAGCACTGTGTCTATGATCTCAGCCAACTGGAACCTGCTTTAGCCTCAGGCTCCGAGAGCCAGAAGTCCCTGGGAATTTCCCTGTCCTAGCACCTCTACCAAGCAACTGTTAACAGGGTACTGTGGCCTTAAGAGTTGACACTGAGCCCTGTCTCTGTACCTCCCAACACCACAAAGGCAAGTGTCTTTGTCATTTTAATGTCACCTTAGATCATCAATGATGGATGCCACAAGTCCATCAGATACATCCAAACACTGATATTTGTCTTCACTGGGAAGTCCAGTTCATTGACACCTCTACTTTCTACCCCCCCACACACACACAACCTTTGGAGGAAGCAGGCAGCTGAGGGTGTGTTTGTGAAGGGTATATCATTTCCCCAGCCCCCAGCTTCCCATCTGCCATGAGGTGGGCCACCTTGTGCTTCCAAGTGCTCCCTGACATGATGTTCTGCTTTACCATAGGCCCAGATACAATGGGAGACAGATGATCATGAACTGAAACCTCTAAAACCATTAGTCAAAATTAACATTTTATCCTTTCAAGTATGTTTGGCATATTGTCACAGCAATGGAAAGCTAACACAGAAAACTGGTACCAAGAAGTAGGGTTGTTGCTGTGACTGTACAGAAGTCTTTGGAGGTGGTTTGTGAGGAGATTCAGAAAAGTCTGAAAATGCAGGCTAGAAAAAACTTAGAACGCCATAAGCACAACTTAATGGGCAACTAGTAGGATCTCAGAAGACCAGAATGCTGATAGGAATAGATAGTAAAGACTATGCTCATGAAGTTTGGCTGGAAATGAGGATTCTACTGGAACTGAACTAGAGGCCACCCATGCATTCTGGCAAAGAACTTGTCTACATTTTGTTTATGGCCTGAGACTGTGTGTGAAGCTGAGTTTAAAGGTGATGGACTAATTAATCTGGTGGAAGAAATTTCAAGGCAGCATTCAGGCTGTGGAATGGGCATTGCTGGCTTCTTTTAGTCAAATTTATAGTAAGAATTGGAAGCAAAAAGCTGAGTGGAAAGATCTGAAAAACTGCAATTTGGCCAGAAAAGGAGCACACATAAAGTCGCAGGCAAGAAGCATTGCTAAAGGGCTTAGCACCAACAAAAAGAAACCAAATGCTTTGTACTAGGACAATAGGCAAGATGCCTGAGGACATCTCAAGAACTGACCAGACCCTACCTATAGTAACCCAAGAGTATGAGAAGAATAAAACTTGTTTGAAAGACTTTTTTTGTGTGTGTGTATGTGAGTGCCTGAATGCCCTGCTCCCGTGGGCCAGGTAGGAAGTTGTTTCTCTAGGATTTGTTTCACTGTGTTCAACCATTCAAGCTCTCAAAGGCCACTGCAGCCACAGTCTGAGGGGGCCCAGCTGCTGTTCAAACAGACCCTGCCATTGTTCACGAGTTGCTGGTTTTGCAGGCATGCAGAATGTAGGAGTTGTGGGGTTTCAAAAGTTTCTACTCAGGTTTTAGGCAGTGAGGCAGGCTTACAATGCCTGAAGGCAGTCTCAGAAAAGGTAGTGTGTGGAGCTTTAAGAATAAAGTTAAAGATGCTATGGAGAGCCCAGAAAGAGATTCCAGAAATAGACCATCTCCAGAGCAAAGCCACAGACAAGGAGCAGAGCCAGTGCAAAAGAATAGCCATGTAGGATGGATGCAGCTAGCAAGGCCACAGGGGAAGGGCTGCCCAACACCTTTGGGGCCCACGTCCCATTACCACACGGACATATGCTGGACATGGAGCTACTGGATTTAATGTTTGCCCTGTTATGTTTTGGTCTTGTTTTGTTCTGATCCTTCCTTGGCATTCTCCTATTCCTTTCTTTTGGAATGGGAATGATTATCCTGTGTCATTGTTGTTGGAATAATGCTTTTGATTTTCACAGGGCTTATAGCTAAGAATCTCAGAGGAGACTCTGGACTCGATTTTGGAGTAATGACGGAACTGCTGACTATGGGAATTCTTGGAGATGGACTGAATGCATTTTGTATTGTGAGGAGGACATGAGCCTTTGGGGGCTAGAAGCAAAATGTTAGAGTTGGACCTGGAATATTCCCCAAAGGCTCATGTGTTGAAGGTTTGGGAGGTGGTGAAAACTTTAGGACTTGGGCCTTAGGTGGAGGAAGTAGGTAACTGGGAGCATGCCCTTGAAGGGTATATCTTGTCCCCAGTCTGTTTCCTAAAACCAAGGGTGAGCTTCTTCTCTGTACCATGTGCTCCTCACCATGATGTTGTCTCACCACAGACTCAGAAACAAAAGAGTCAGGTGACCATAGACTGAAATCTCCTCTTTTTGTTTTACTCAGGATCGCAACAAAGGAAAGCTAACCAACACAGTTCCCAGAATATGCTCCAAGCTGTCTAATTCCAGATCCACATATACAATTGCCTCCATCTCCTCCCAGGACAGCACTCACAGGATAGTGTTCACATATGAAGTTGTGAGCCTCATTCCACCCAGCTGGTCCCTTCTCCAGAGTTCAGCAGGGAAGCCCCTGCTTAGTTCCCTGCCTTGCTTAACTCAAGTCTGCTGAAAATCCACTTAATCTCTTCCAAACCCATCACTTCTCTCCATCTCACAGTCCCATCCTATCCTCCATCACTCTCACATGTTCCATTGTACAGTTTTTCCTGAAAATTTTCTCACTCCAAAATACTTTTCCCCAAGCTGCCACAGAAACTTTGGATTTAAATACATACCTGAAATTCAGCAACTCTACTCCTGGTCCTACCTACACCCAACAGAAATCAGACACGAGCAAGAGTGTTCACAGTAGTACCATCTGCCAGACAAATCTGGAGGCAACCTACATGCCCATCAGTCCATCCCATGAGTAAGGTGTGGTGTACCATACAGCAAGGACAGCAGATGAACCACAACACGCAAACTGAGAGGAATCTTGCAAGGAAAGCATGCACGCTGTAGGATCCCACTGGTGGTATTCCAGCCTACGGTCATCCACGGAGGGAGTCAGGGCAGCAGTGCCCAAGGACCTTCCAGGATTGGCGCTGGACTATATCCTTGACCATGACCTCATTTCTCAGGTTGTGCTGCTTTGTGAATGTTCACAATTGCTCTTTTTCCTGGTATGAACTCTACCTCATCAAAAAAACATTCTCAGAAAGAATTTAGCTCGTCCCTGGCTGTGTAACCATCTAGCCTGCTCCAAACCAGGAGTTCCCGTCCGCTGTGGGTCTTCCTCCTTCCGCGGGGGCTTTGTAGTTCCCATACTCCGGGCTCTGCCCTGGGAACCTCCACCCCATACTCCTCACTCCATCCAGTCCCTCAGGGGCTTCTGCTCCTGGGGACCCGGGCCCCACACTCCCCGCCCTGCCCCTCAGGCACGCCCGGCCCCACCCAGACCTTTGCCGAGGCAGGCGTCACAGTACACGTGCCCACAGCTGGTCAGGCTGAAGGACGATGTCCTTCTAGGCGGCTGGAAGCAGTAGTTACAGAACACCCAGGTGGCCATGCTGTTGCAACTGCACAGCTGGTGGCGCGGCCCAGAACAGCGCCAGGTCCTCGAGGCTGGGATATGCTTCCAGGCCGGCAGGCAGCTCTGCGCCTGCGCCCACATGGCCTTGCGCCTGCGCACCCAGCGCGTCCCGCCCAAACCCCAAACCCACGCTAGGGTGTACCTACAGTGTGGGTGGGGAGGCAGGTAGCTCTGCGCCTGCGCACACACACGCCCTCGCGCCTGCGCACCAAGCGCATCCCGCCAAAACCCACGCTGCGGCCCTCTTCACTGTTTCGCTCCTCGCCTCCTTTGCCAAGCCAATGAGGAGGAAAGTTTTTGCTTTGTTTCTTGGTTATGGTTTTGTAGTTGTAGATGGACAGCATGGCTTTACTTGTTTATTTTGTGCAGCGCTGAGGCTCGAACCCGGGCCTCGCTCGTGCCGGCGAGCGCTCTGCCACTGAGCCCTGGCCCAGGAGCAAGGGTTTCGAGGAGGAAAGAAAACGTTTTATTGATCTGCTAGTACAGGGCCCCCTGTCCCAAGGCTGGGGCTCCCTGCCCGCCGCGCAGGCTCAGAGAGGGCCGCAGGCCCAAGTCCTGGGTCTACTACCCAGCGCCTGCGCGGCCCGCGCCCATCCGCGGTCGGGTTTCTTCCCTCCGTGGGTGCTGGGGCTCTTCCGGGCAGCGAAGGACAGGTGGCTTAGGCTGGGAGGGGACATGTGCGTCTCGTTTTCCTGGAAACCCCTCGGTTTCAGAATGAGCCCCTGCGGTGGAGCGTGCCCCCTGCAGCCCTGCGTCCTCCTGGGGTGGCCATCAGTGTGCGCCAACAGGGCCTGAGTGCTCGGTTTCTGGACATCAGCCTCTCCCATTGCTGGGTAAGCAGCAAGGGGCCTGTCTCCATGGCCACCATGACTGGAGGATAGCCATAGGTGGATGGCCAGAAGATGGGGCAGAGGGTGGTATAGCCTTGTCTCCATGCGCACTGGGAACAAGTGGACAAGGTGACAACCACAGAGACTGGCCAGAAGGCAGAGCACACGTGAGCTCCATGCCCACTGGGACCTGGGGTGGATGGTCGTGGCGGTGGCACAGTGGGCCAGCCCTCCATACCCACAGTGAGAGAGTGGATGAGGAAGAGTGGATGGCCAAGTTGAGGGGGGGCTCTGTATCCCGATGAGGGTGGTACATGAGGGGTGGATACCAGGCTGATCAGGGGCCAGAATTAGCTATACCCATCTGGATAGAGGCTCTCTCGCCCAGTGAGGAGGTCCATGGGAACAGGGTAGAGGAGAGTGTGGCCGCGGAGTGTCTAATCAAGACCTCCGGAGACCAAGCAGGAAGCAGATCTGATTTTATTGCACCTGTATATATACTCAGGCAGTAGTTAAGCAGATTACAAGCAGCCACCAGTGCAATTTCTGCTAACTGTCCTTGCAGCAACCAATCAAGGAGTGGGCCATGGAGCAAGTGCAGGGACTCCAACACATGGCCTCACGCGCAGGGCTATCCCTATGGGGTAACCAGCCTGGGTCTCACGTTCTAGCTCAAGGGGAATGGCCTGCCACTCAGACGCCCTTAAGGTATGCCATGTTTGCAGTACTCCATGTACCTGTTCCCACACCCATCCTAATGGGAAGGGGCAGGAGATTAGGGGACCACAGAGACTGAGGGAGCTACAGGGTCCTAGCCTTGAAATGGTGGGAGACCTGGAGATTACCAGGACAAAGAGGAAGGAAAGTGAGTCAGGCCAGGGGACCAGGAGGTCTGGTCTTAGGAGGACTGAGTGAACCAGGATCTGGGAGTAACAGGCCCACTGTCTGGGTTGTGGGACAGAAGCAGATTGGGATGGGGCAGAAACTCAGCTTGCCTCCAGCATATGCATATGAAGGGGCTTGAGAAGATTGTTTCCCTTTTAAAATAGTAGTTGGGGGAAGGGACTCAACTGTATTTGCAATTTCTAATGAGATTATAATTATTTCAAAATTAAAAGTTAACACAAAAAAGTTATTTATTTTAAATATTTTTAGTTGTATTTGGACAAAATATCTTTTTTTTTATTTTTTAGTTGTAGATGGACACAATATATTTGCTTATTTATTTTTATGTGGTGCTGAGATTTGAACCCAGTGCCTCATGCATGCAAGGCAAGTGATCTACCACTGAACTACAACCCAAGTCCCACAATATCTTTATATTATATATTTATTTTATGTGGTGCTGAGGATAGAACCCAGGGCCTTGCATGTGCTAGGTTAGCCCTCTACCCCTGAGCCACAACCCCTGCCCCACAAAAGTAATTTTTTAAAAAATTTTTTGAGTTGTTGATAGACTTTTTTTTTTTAACTATGTATGCAGTGCTGAGAATTGAACCCATATCCCATTCTCAGTCTCAGACATGCTAAGCCAGCACTGAGCTGCAGGCCCAGCCCCCAAACATTACTTTTAAAATAAGAGGTCCATTCCTTGACTAATGCTGGACCTGCCTTGGCTTTGTGCTGTTTGTAAGAACTGGTGGAGACCTAGTGAGAAAACATGGCTCAGGAAAATTGCCTTGTTTGTGTGGGGAAGGTGCCTCTCAGGGAGTTAGGAACTAGCAGAATAGAAGGGAAGGGTGACTATTTCTTGGATGTGGCCTGGGGACAGGGTGTATTTGCTCTCGGTAGTACTGTAGCTGTGAGCCTCAAGTGACCACTAAGTGCTTGGAAGGTGGCTGGTCCAAATCAGTGATACTAAGAGTGCAGCCTATAACCTGGTTGTATGGTTGAAAGAAGATAAAATATCTCATTAGTAACTATGTTGAGTATGTTTTAAAATGGTAATATTCTTTATATATTGGGTTAAATATATGTCACTAGAGCTGATGTTACTTTTCTTAAACACCCTTTTTATTGTGGTGACCAGAAAACTTAAAGTCACATATGTAGCTCATTGTAATCCTACTAGACAGTGCTGATTTAAACCAAGTTTAAAAAAATAAGATAATGTGCTTACTTTATAAAATTCAGAAGCTACATTGTTAAGGTAATATTTTATCAATGTTGCAATCTATAACATTAATTTCAACCACTGGTATCTTTGAAATCATAAGTAATACACATTATCTCAGTGGGTAGAGTGTTTGCCTCACATGCACAAAGCCCTTGGTCCAATCCCCATTCAAACCCCAGCACCATAAAAAAAAAAAGTTATACACATTTATGCATGTATTTGGTTTATTCATTCAAACATTGTGCAGATTATTTGCCTTTACCTGTAATGTTTTAAACAAGCTTCTTAGCTATAAAAAAGTCTTTAAGATACTTCATTTGGAAAACTCCAACTGAGATAAAGATCAACGTTTGTGCAAAAGCCCACCATAAAACATTGCTGTTTGTATCTTCACTGGTCATTCGAAAAATTTCTTCACGGTCCTATGCAGAAGAGAGATGGATGGATTTAGTTTCTTAAAAAACTTAATGTGTGATTTGGAGGGGAAGGTTGCTGTATGTGTTCAAGATATTTGATATTACCCAGTTAATATATTATGCTAAGGTGTACTGTGATTTCCTAAGCTTGAATCTGTTGTTTAACTGAGTATAAAAGAGTAAAAATCAACCTTATAAAACACTGCATTTTGGTGTGAAATACAGGAATTTTATCTACGACTTCGTACATTCTATTTGCTACCATCAAGCAGAGCAAACACTGCCTACCCAATTGAGGTGATTCCCCTGTTGGAGTTCTTCCTTTGTGCCACAGGCTTGCCTTACTTAAGTTCACTCCGGTCCTTATTTTCCAGATCATGACACCCAAGCTTAGTGAGGACACAAGCTGGTGAGTGGTAGAGCAGATTTGAGCCCACTGAACCCAGTGACTCAGGAAGCAGGGTGGAATGACAGACTGATCTAGAAAGTGGGCCCACTTGGCCCTACAGACGTATGGAGTGTGTTGGGAGCATCGTTCATTCCCTCCGTAAGTTCCCACCTTCTGCTGTGGGTGCTTTGCTGGCACAGGGATAGGAAGAGAGCAGTGCCTTTCCCAGCAGAGTCCAGCTAACACCTCTCTCCGCACTGCCTGTCCACGTGTTTCTACTCAGGACACCAGGAAACAACTGGCAATTCCTTCTTTCCCTGGTCCAGGGGCTTTGTGTTGAGAAATGCATTCCCGGCAGGAAGAGATCAAATAAGCTGAGTAGGCAGACTGACCCTTTGATAGTCCTGTTCTTTGAGTATTTGCTCAATTTGTTCCATTAGATGTTCAAGCTTGAAGGTAACTTCATTAACTTTGTCCTTTGCCTGAGCAATTGCAGCATCAAGGTCATGTTCTCCAACTCGAATATCCAAGTGGATGCGCTGCTTAAACAGTGAAGAGGAGGAAACAGCATTGAAGACAGCTCAGGGCTTCCTGCATCCTTGCTCCCTCCTTCCACCTCCCTTCCCTTCTTGATGAGTGGGGGAGTAGGGTGCCGCTTAGTGCCTGCTCTCCCTTTTGTCCCTGTTCTACTCAGTTGCCTTTTTTAACAATGATGCAGTAAGTGCCAGCCTAATGACCTGAGGGTGTATTTATAGCTTCCTGCAAATCAGATTTACTATGAGGTGCTGAGAAGATCTGATGGCTGCTCTCAGGAAACTTTTCTTTATGTATAACAGAATTTTTTATACTAAAGTACAAATTCCCTTCATCTGTCCTCAACACATTGAGAGAAGAGCCACCCACCATCCTCCTGCACAAGTTTCATTTATTGGAATCCATTACTAACTCCCCCTCAGCCTTCCCCTGCTGTCAAGTCTGAGGGACCCCAGTTCTGTTCACCTTCCCTCAGCTCTCACTTCCCCCCTCAGTCGGCTTCAGGGCTTCCTTTTGAAAGCCTTCCTAGAGACCAGAAGGGACCTTCACGAGTTTCCCTAAGGTGTCAGCAAGGCCTCCAGAGGTGCACACTCACCAGCCTTCTCTCTCCAACGGACACGAACCTTGTTGAATTAGATTCTAAGCAAATGATGTGTTCACCAGGTGAATATGAAGTAAAATAGAATGTTCCTTCTGGACCAAATAATTTTGATAGTAATACCTAGGGTTAAGGATTTCCATAGTTTAAGATTATCATTCTCTACATTTTAAAAAACAAATCTCCCTACATAAATCTGTTCAAAATAATACAGTTCCCAGAGAAGAGACCAAATAGCTAATAAACATGAAAAATATTCAGCCTTGCAAGTAATAAAAAATCCAAACTAGAATAAGGCATTCCTTGTGTATTATCAGATTGATAAGGATTTAAAACTACTCAGGTGGTATGGAGACATAAGCACTCTCCAAATGCTGTTGGAATGTAAACAAAACAACAGTTGTAGAGAGTAGTTAGGTGATATGTATTACAAATTTAAAAGTTTAGATCATAGAATCATAAATGCTGCCTATATAAACTTATTCTAGTAAAATACATAAAAAACAAAGTTACATGTAAAAGGATATTCACTGTGATGTTTGTAATAACAAAATTGTATTCTTGAAATAACGAATACCTTTCAGTAGGGAATTGATTAGGTAAATTTAGGAAAGCCCCTAAAGGAGCACTGTGTGTCAGTGAAAAGGATACTAAACCCATAGCTCCACCAGAGGTGTCCCTCAAACAGCTATAGAGGATAAAAAGTATTTTTTTATAAAAGTATACCTTCACGCATATGTTCCTATATGCATAGAAAAGAATGCCGGAGAATACTCACCAAACTGTAAACGGTGGTTACATCTGCTAGGAAAATTTAGTTTCTACTTAGAATATTTTATAGTGAAATAAATATTTCAGGATTTCCATAGAAAGTCACAGGGCATGCTGAACAGCAGGAAACACAGTTTGAAGAGACAGAGCAAGCATCAGAACCAGATACAAATATGGTAGAGATGTTGGAATTATCAGGTCAGGAATTAAAAAGCAACTCTGATTAATATACTAAAGGCTCTAATGGGAAAAGTAAACAACATGCCAGAAATAATGGGTAATATAAGCAAAGAAATGGAAATTCTAAGAAAGACATTATAGAAATTTTAAAATACTGTAGAAGCAATGAAGAATGCCTTTGACAGTAGGTTCCTTAGTAGACTGGGCACAGCCCAGGAAGGAGTTTCTGAGCTCGAGGCTCTGTGAATGGAAACTTGCAAAACTGAAATGCCAAGCGGTAGGAAGGGAGGGAAACCCAGGAACCAGGGCATGGCAGAAAGCAGACTTGGGCATGATGGGGAAACCAGGAGGAGGAAGAGAAAGCAGAAGGAATACTTGAAGCAATAATGGCTGAGAGTTTTCCCCAAGTTAATGTCAGACCAGGAAGCTCAGAGAACACCTACAGGATAAATACCCAAACAAAACAAACAATACCCCCACACAGTCTCTACCTCCGCATGTCACACACACATGTCACACAGAAGGTCAGAGCTAAAGAAAACCTTGAAATGAGCCGAGGCAAACCTTGCCTAACAAGGGGGAAAGGCTCCAATCACATCTAACTTCTCAGAAACTGAGCAGGAAGAGATGAAGTGATGAAATACTGTACTAGGAGAGAAAGACCCCCAGCCCAGGCTCCTGTGTCCTGCAGAAGCACCCTTTAAGAATTAAAAATAAAAACTTTGTTAGAAAAACAAACCGAGGAAGATTGCTACCAGTTGAACTGCCTTTCCAGACATGTTAGAATAAGATCCTGAGAAAGAAGGAAGATGATGTAGCCAGAAGCTCCAGTTCATAAAGGGCATGAGAGTAGAGCACGCCGAGGTAGCCGGACCGTCCTTCTCTCATTTCTAACTGACTGACAGGCAACAGCCTGTTCAGTATGACAGCAGCAGGGCTTCCCGTGGTGAGAGTTCAGGAAAACCAAGAGCAGAATCAGAAACACTGTATCAGAAGGCACTTGCACACCTATAAAGTGGAACAGTGTGCTCTCTCAAGTGGACTTGGGTTTGTTGTAAATGGGTATTGCAAGCTCTAGGGCAAGTACCTTTAAAAAGTTGTTTAAAAGTACAATTGATATGTTAAGAAGAAAGAAAGGAGTCATTGAAAATGCACAATTAAAACCATAAAAAGAAAAAAGTAGAAAATTGGAACAAAGAACAAGGGTGATGAATAGAAACAGAGCAGATCTTAGAGATTGTGATCAAACTACGTCAGTGATCGCTTCAAATGTCAGTGGTCTGAGGGCTGGGGATGTGGCTCAAGCGGTAGCGCACTCGCCTGGCTTGCGTGCGGCCCCAGTTCGAGCCTCAGCACCACATACAAACAAAGATGTTGTGTCCGCCAAAAACTAAAATAAATAAATATTTTTAAAAAATGTCAGTGGTCTGAACGCACCAGTTAGAATGACAGATTGTCAGAATGGGTCAAAAAACATAACCCAATTACCTGTCTACAAGAAAAACAATAAAGACATAAAGATTAAAAGTAATGGTACAGAGAAAGATATGCCCTGCTAACCTTGAAGAAAGAGAAAGCTAGAGTAACTATATTAGTTCAGACATTTAACTTCTGAAGCAAAGGAAATTATCAGGGCCCAGTTGTGATAAGGGGCCCAGTTCTCCAAGAAGATGTGTGATCCTCAATGTGCATGCACTGAAGAACAAAGCTTCAGAACACGAAGAAAACCGATAGAGCTGCAAGAAATACATTAATTCACTGTTTTAATTGCAGACATCAACACTTTTATCAGAAATGGATCTATCGTGGAGAAAATCAATAAGGACATAGTGGATCTCATTGGTGTCATCAGTTGACTGGATGTAATTGACATCTGTGCACTAGTGCAGCCAACAAAAGCAGAATACAGGGTTTTTTTTGTTTGTTTGTTTTTTGGTCAAACTCTCATGGAATATAAACCTTCTGGGCCATAGGTACACTAAACAAGTTTTAAAGAATAGAAATCATAAATGTGCACTTTCAGACCACAATCTAATTAAACTAGCAATCAATAGCAGAACGGTAGCTGGAGATCCCTGAAGTCTTGGAAGTTAGCATGCTTCCATCAACACATGGGTCAAAGAGCAAATCTCAGGGGATATGTACATGTGTCTCAAAATATTAAAATACAGCTTAACAAAGTTCGTGGGATACAGTGAAAGCTGTGATCAGAGGGAGATTTAAAACACTGAATGCATATATCAGGAAAAAAGGTCTAAAGCCAGCAATCCAAGGAAAAGAAAAGCAAATTAAGTGCAATGTAAGAGAAGAAAACTAGATTATGAACAGGAAATGAAACATCAAAAAAACTAAAAAGCTGGTTCTTTGAAAAGATGATAAAACTGGTAAGCCTCTTGACAATTTAACTACCAGGATAAAGGAGGACACAGGTTACTGACATCAGAGGTGAAGGAGGGGCATTTCCACAGACCCCAGGGACACCGTGAGATGCTGCAGGAGTGCTGTGGGTGACTCTGTGCCTGCTGGTTTGATACTGATATGGCTTCAGTTTGAAAGTTCCCAAAGGCTCCTGTGGTTTGGGCTGGGGTCTCGATGCAGCAGTGCTCAGAGGTGAGGTCTTGGAGGCTCTGACCTTGTGGGAGGCCAAACTAACAGGTGACCATGTCCGTCTCGTTGTCGGTCACTCTGCCATCTGGTGCCTAGGGAACCCAGACGATAGCCTCAATCTTTAGGGTTCGAGTGACTGTCTTCTTTGCGCCTGGGCGCACCTTCCTACAGCCCCATGGGTGGAGCTATGCTCACCTGTTCCTTTGTAATATTACCCCTTGCCCTGTTTGGGATAGAATGTTCCATGGAAACACCCTTTGTGTGTCCCCTTATCTTACTGTGCCCTTGGGTGTGGCCTATCTAGGTGTCAGTTAACCTGCTGACAGCAGACTCAGGAAGCTAGACTCAGCCCCCTGAAACTGACCTCTTGCCTCATTTGAATGGCTTCTCCCCAGTAAAATTGGGTCAGCACGTGTGGGCTCTCTTCTCTCTCTCTCTCTCTCTCTCTCTCTCTGCCCTTAAGATCAGAGGAGCCGTCACAGCACCCCCAAAGAAAAAGGTATTTCTGTCTCTTGTATGGTTATTTCGCACAGCCCAATTAGCCCAGGTCCCCTGGAGTGACCCTGAGGGTTTTAGTCTCGAGCAACCTGGCAAATGGCGTCCCTGGGTGGGCAAAAGGTCTGAGTGTTTAAGTTGCCGGGAACCCAACATGACCTCACCAGTAGATGAGTCATCATGGTTCATAACTGAAGGGACCATTGGACGGTCCATTTTGAAAGGGTAGGAGGTAGGCCTACCTGGGGAAGCTCACTGGGTGTCCTGGCGGGTAGATCTCGTTCCTGGGTGGGTCTCGTTCCTGCCCTTTCCTTGCTTCGATCTCTGCTTCCCAGCTGCCATGCATGAGCAGCTGTGTTCTGCCACATGACCCAGAGGTGACATTCTACTTCACCACAGGCCCAGACATTGCAGGAGGGGCCAGCAACCATGGACTGAGACCATGAGCCGAAAGCAATGTCTCCTCCTCTGTTGGTTTTCTCACTATTTTGTCGCAGTGTGAGAATTGACTAACATAGATGAAATGGACCGACTTCTTGGCAATCTTCCAAAACGCATGCAAGAAGAAATAGATGATCTGAATAACCCTGTATCTAGGGGTTGAATCAAGGATGAATAACATGGTCTGTGGCTATAGCTCAGTGGTAGAGCACTTGCCTTGCACATATGAGGCACTGGGTTCGATCCTCAGCACCATAGAAAAATAAATAAATAAAATAAAGGTATTGTGTCCATCTACAACTAAATTTTTTTTTAAAAAAAAGGATAATCTTTTAAAACAGAAAGCATCAGACTCATATGGGTGAATTCTACCAAACACTTAAGAAATAAATTATGACAATTAACTAAAATCTCTTTCTAAAGAATAGAAGCAGAAAAAATACCTCCTGATTTTTTTTTTAACACCTTAGCCTCCCCAGGGTTGGAACTTCAGGTACGCACCACTGTGCCTAAGTCTTACTTCATTTTATGAAGGTAACATTACCCTAATACAAAACCAGACAGCATTATAAGAAAAATCTATGGATGCTTCTCTCTCCTGAACATACGTGCAAAAATCCTTCCCAGCACAGGAGCAGAGCAGATCTAACACCATGCGAAGTGAGTACATGTGAACAGTGGGGCTTGTTGCACACCCGCAAGGCTGGCTGAACATCCAAGTGCTACAACTATCCCATCAGTAGGTTGAAGAAGAACCATGTGTGCACCATCTGAAAAGCCTTTTGACAAGAGATGCTGCTCATTCACGATAAAGACTCATTAAATCAAGAACTGAATGGAACTGATTCAGTTTAAAGAAGATTGTACAGAAAACCCACAGCTCGTGTACTTAATGGTGAGAATCCAGAGGCTTTTCCACTAAAGTCAGGAGGAAGACAGGATGTCATCTCTCACCATTTTATTTAGCATACTACTAGGAGGTCTAATTAATGTGACAAGAAAAGGAAACAATAGGAAAACAGACTGGCAAGGAAGAAATAAAACTTCTGACTCACAGAGGATATGATGACATACAAAATGCAAAAGGATTCCCAGTAAGTTGGGAGGCTGAGGTAGGAGGATGGCAAGTTCAAGGCCAGCCTCAGCAACTTAACAAGACCCCAGAACAGAATAAAAACAAAAAGGGTTGGAGATGTGGCTCAGTGGGAGAGCATCCTAGGTTCAATCACAATTCCAAAAAAAAAAAAAGGGGGGGGGAGAAAAATATTTGAAGCACCCCTGGGTTTAATACCCAGTACCAAAAAAAAAAAAAAAAAAGAATTGACAAACAAAGGAATAAGTGATTGTAGGAAGGTTGGCAGATATAAGATTAATATATTAAACTGAATCACTTTTCTCTATATGAATAATGAGCAAATTTAATGTGAAAAATACTGTCTACATTAGCACCCTCCCCAAAATGAAATATTTATAAATCTAACAAACTGTGTATAAGAACAATGTGAGAAAACCTACAAAACTGTGATGAGTGAATTCTAAAAACCAAGTAAATAGAGACAAGTCCACATTCACTGGTAGGAAAACTCAGTATTGTCAAGATGTCAGTTCTCTCCAATATCATCTACAGATTCAACCCAATCCCAATAAAACCTAGCAAGTTGTGTTGTGGCTGGACAAACTGATTCTCATGTTTACATGCAAAGGTAAAAGTCTCCAGGAGGCCGAGGAAGAAAGGGAGGGGGAGAAGGACGAGGTTGGGACTGACGCTACCTGACTCCGTCATTATAGTAGCATGGTAATGATGGCAGGTGGACAGACAGGTGGGCCCAGGACCAAACCAAGTCCAGACATACAGCCACATCGATGTGTAACCTGAAGAAAGCAATGCAGTGGAGAGAAGACAGTCTCACAAAAGAGGGACTGGAACCACTGGACATGTGTGTGCAAAGGCCTCGGTGTGGACCTTACACCTCTGTGAGGATCGTCTCCACGTGGACCAGAGACCTGGAGGCAAAGTGTAGAACTGTACAGCTCCTCCAAGATGATGAGGAGATATAGATGACTTGGGTCCAGTAATGATTGCTTAGTTGAACACCAAAGGTTTGATCCAAGAAAAGGAGCATTGATAAGGTGGACCTGGGAAGCTCAAAGTTTATGCCTTGCAAAAGACATCTCAAGCCAGTTGCAGTGGCACACACCTGTGATCCCAGCAACTCAGGCGGCTGAGGCAGGAGGACCGCAAATTCAAGGCCAGCATCAGCAACTTAGTGAGACCCTGTCTCAAAAAATTTTTAAAAGGGCTAGGGATATAGCTCAGTAGTTAAGCACCCCTGGGTTTAATCCCCAGTACAGAAAGAAAGAAAGAAAGAAAGAAAGAAAGAAAGAAAGAAAGAAAGAAAGAAAGAAAGAAAAGAAAAAGAAAATGACATTGTGAAGAAGAAAATGAGACGACGAACCACAGACTGGGAGAGAGTCCCTGGAAGACAGATCTAACAAGGGATGACTGCTCAAACTACACAAAGAGCTCTTAAAAGTCAACAAGGGGAAGGCAGCCCAGCTTTTAATTGGGCAAATATCTGAAAAGACACCTGGCCAAGAAGAATGCAGGTAGCACATAGGCATATGAGACTCAAAGCATGTGGAGGGCACTGCAGTGAGATGTCCCCACACACCTATTAGAATGACCCAGATCCAAAACACTGGCCGTCCCGAGTGCTGGCAAGGGTATGGAGCCGCAGGAGCACCTGTTCACTGTGGAGGGGGCCGAATGTCGCACAGACTTCAGGGACAGTGTGGCATTGTCCTGGAGAGCTAAGTGTTCGTGTGGTCTATAGGAATGTCCTTGGCATTTGCCAAGTGGTCTGGAAACCTAGGTCGGTCCACACAGAGACTTGCAGGTGGGTATCCATAGCAGCTCTGGGCATGATTGCCCCACCTTAGAAGCAACCACACTGTCCTTGCATGGGGGGATGTGTAAGCTGGCGCAAGGGACACGCAGTGTTCCCCAGCACAACCAGGCCAGGAACCTTAAGGGCACATTATCCAGTGGAGCATGCTGAAAAGAAAGCTGTGGTTCCCGCGGGGACAGGAAGACCAGTGGTGTCAAGGGCTGATGAAAGGGAGGTTCTACTGGAGCACAGAGGATATTCCAGGTGGAGAAGTCGCCCTGCGACACCACGTTTGTCCAGACCCGCGAAATGTGCATTACCAAGAGAAGCATGCTGTGAACCTCGCGCCCTGGGTGCACGGGTTGTGGCAAAAATCCTCAGGGGCCAGGAGGTTGCTGGTAGTTGGGGAGGTCATGCCTGAGTCAGAGCAGGGAACTCGCTGTGCTCTGCTCAGTTCTGCTGTGACCCTAAAACTGCTCTACAACCACAAAGTCTTAAAAACATATTACACAGATAGAAAAATGCAGTCAAGATGCTTTGTAGGGCTGGGGTTGTAGCTCAGTGGTAGAGCACTCGCCTAGCACGTATGAGGCCCTGGGTTCGATCCTCAGCACCACATAGAAATAAATAAATAAAATAAAGGTATTGAATCCAACTACACCTAAAAATTAAATATTCTTTTAAAAGATGCTTTGTAAATGTCTTTCAGTTTTGATCTAAAGAAAATGAAGAACATTGTCACGTACCTGATTCCTTTCAAGAGAACCACTGAAAGGGAAAGTTTGTCAATAAGTCTGCGGTCAAGGGTGAGGTTTATTATTACTTCCTATTTTTGTATGAATAGCAAAACCTTTCTCTTTTCCGAGGAAATGTTTAGTGACTACTCACTACCTGTTAACACATTCCTGAGATTTACTTTTGTATTCCAAAGCCTTTGTTGTCTTGTTTCACTGAACATGAAATTCACCAAACAGCTTTGAATGCTATTCCCATGGTGAGCTGGGAAAAATGCACACTTGGGTTTGAATCTCAGTGCTTCAACTTGGTGACAGTCTGTAAGTCATTGAACCTTCTAGCCACGTTGCTTCTGCCCAACAGAATATTGGAAGTGGAAAGTGGGATGGGGTAGAGAGGTCCGTGTGGTACACCACGGTCACCACCTGTTCTGCCCACTCCACCAGCCACTTCATTCCTTCGGGTTGTCCCTCACTGGTGCAGGAATGGGTAGCTCATCAAGACTGGCAATGCGGACAGTCCCGAGCTCTGACACTGACCAAGAGAAGCAGGGTACACAGGGAGTGGTCTATCCAAACTGATACCACCAGAGCCGGTTCTTGTCACCCCATCTCTATGTGGAGAAGCCCTTCCTGAGAATAAGGCCCGTGGGAGGGATTCTGCCCTTCTCCTAGGCCAAGTGAGGCTCGGGCATGCTTCACACGTGATGTGTTTGCTGAATGTTCACAGAATGGATGAAAACATGTCTCACTTCTAAAAGGGAACGTTCTCAGGCAATGGTGTATTTATGTTTTCTTAAGAGACAATATACGCTGCCTTTTCTAGCTGGCCTTGACCCTCTGCCTCTCATGGGGCTGGCCATGCAGTGTGTAACTGACCCAGTGGGCGAGTGTGTGTTCTAAGGACTTAAGTGTCTTCTGAAGACAACACAAAGGTTTTAGTTTCTCCTGCCTACATAGAACCCTGTCCTTGTCACTGAGAGGCCCGTGCCACTCTCCAGGGATGACCCACCAGCACCTGCTGCCCATGAGCTGATTTCTAGGACCTCCGTTTTTGTGGCCCTGGGCTCAGGATGCCAGAGCACCTGTGGTACAGTGGGATCTGGATGTCACTGTTACACCATTGTACAAACGAGGAAACTGAGGACGAACCAGTCAAATAACCTGACCAGTTTGCCCTCAGAGATGACAGTGTGTGCTGGAAACTGTCTGCTCTCCTGGATCTGTGCTCTGTCCCTTTGACCATGCTGAGTTTTCTGCTCCTTCACTGGTGCCCCATGGCAACAAGGTTCTGTATGACCTGGGGCTTCTGAATTACTTGAGAAAGCCTCTGCCAGAATCTGAGGAAGGAGATAGGCAGTGTTTTTTATGACCTTTGGTTTTTGGGGAAACCGTGGCTCTGCCAAAGACGGGGCCCAACCCAGGCAAAATCTGCAAGCCTCTGTGTCCACAGAAGCCCCCACGTGACTTCTCTTGAAACTTTCTATGGGAAGAGTGTTTCTGTTCCTCATCTAGACCACGGGTCTTTGAGGGTGAGGTACTGTCCTAAATAAAAAGCTGCAGGTGAGTGTGATAGTGCATACCTGTAACCCCAGCAACTCAGGAGGCTGAAGCAGGAGGACTGCAATTTAGTAAGGCCCTAAGCAACTTAGCAAGACCCTGTCTCAGAAGAAAAAAAAGGGGGGGGGGGCTGGGGACATGGCTCAGTGGTAAAGCACCTCTGAGTTCAAACCCTGGTGCAAAAACAAAAAAAGTTGTAAACGCTGGCTGATGGTGCTCAGGTGCTCAGTTATGCATAAGCAGAAGTTGTAACACTATGGGCACGAGGGGCAGGTGGTTCCTGCACAAGCAGTTAGTATCTCAGCACAGATGCATGCTCACCTCATCATTGTATGTTGTGACAGTCACCAACATCCCCAGACCAGGGCCCGGTTCTCGGAAGTCAAGTTTGCCTGTGTCCCACTGCTGGATCTTGAAAGTTCCTGTGTCATAAGCAGGAGGCAGTGACTGTGTGTGCAGAAAGCATCAATAGGTGATGACCTCTAGGTTAGGCCAATCGTCTTTCTCTGTTTGTCTGTGTCATGAGGACCCTTGCCTGGGGCAGCCTCCGCCCTGGGGGCCTGTGCGACCCCTCAGGACAACTCTGGGCAGGCAGCAGGGCTGGGGTGCTGGTCCAGCTGTGCTGACTGGGTGCCTGCTGAGCTGCTGCACCACCCAGCCTTGGTCTCCCACACTGGAGGGTGGGGCAGGCTGTGCCCTGCTCAAACCCCAGGGTGCTGAGGCTGCCAGCTGAAAGCCTGGGAAGGGTCCCACCTACCGGTGAGCCTTGCTGGCCCTCCCGCCTTTATGCTCCCCCACAGCTCTGCCCCAGGCCTGTCCCCAGGACTCCTGCCCACGCACACACGAGTCCCGGGGTCCCCTCACGGGCCCTGCAGATCTGTTCTTTGAGCATGCATACTCCGGTGCCCCTCATCTGCACTTCGAGGGGCTAGAGAGCCTCAGACATTCCATTCCTCCCTGCGGCCCTCTGGGGTCTGGCAGTAAGCCTAGGGAAGTGTTTGGCTCCATGGTGGGGGCTCAATAAATGTTTGTGGAATAAGTGAAAGGGTCCCACAATTCAGGTTCAACAAGGGACTTGAACGAATGGGTACCAGTCATCCCTACGCCACTGCAACACAGCGTTCCTGGCATGCTGCCTGAGTTCTCAGAACGGGCCAGGGTGACCCCGCCTGCTTCTGTGGGATCCTCCAGCCTCAGGCACAGGCCTCCCCAAGGTGCCCTTCAGGCAGGAGGGCGGCTTAGAGGGAGGTGTCATGGCCAGGGAGGCCAGCAGATGGCGGAAGAGAAGCACTGCTCAGGGGCCAGTCAGCTGGAGAGGGTCACTTCCTGTGGGTGAAGCAGTCCTGAGAGCAACACCCACCAGCCCAGCACAAAGCCCCGTGGAGTTTCTCACCACGTGGCCATGGAGCTGGAGGGCTCACTGGCTAGGAACAGGGATACCACTTTAGGCGGGCCATCTTGGGCACTGCACTGGGAGGCGGGTGCCTCCGTTTTCCCGCTGATAAAGCAAGGATGATATGTTATATCAGCCAGGCCACAGTGGTACACAACCTATAATCCTAGCTACTCCAGAGGCTGAGGCAGGAAGACCACAAACTGAGGCCAGCCTCAGAAACTTAGGGAGACTGTCTCAAAATTAAAAATAGAAAGGGCTGGGGTGCACTCAGTGGTGGAGCGGCCCTGGGTGCAGTCCCCAGGACCCAAGCCAACACCAACAGTGGTAACATAATGGTACACCTCCCTCTGGGTGTGAGAGCAGCAAGTCAGGGTTGTGTTCTCCCTAGTGTGGACCTGAGCACACCAAAAGCTCTCAGTAAGGCCTTGATTGGCAGCTCCCTGAGCCACCATGGGCCTGAGCAGAGCACCTCTCTATCAGCTGACCACGGCAGGCGAGGAGCAAGAGGACTGCCCACAGCCACCCCACGTGCCACCAAGCCAGAGTCACACTTGGGCCCGTCACAGGGCCTCTGCGGCACTCACTGCCAGAGCCTTCCTCCTGGCTCCCGGTGAAGGCCAGCACTGTGGGGCGAAGGCCTCACACCCTCTCCTGGTGCCTGAGGTCACCGATGGTCATCCCATTCCTCCAGACTGCGTCCTTGAGACCGGAACTGTGGGTCATTGGAGTGTATCATAGGGACAACACACTCATTGTAGGAATTTCGGAAAGTGCAAGTCCCTCCAGGAGTTCCTAGCATTGGTGTCAGCCATCTGGCCTTTTTCCTGTAAGTACCTGGTGTGTGTTATCAAAATGAGTTTGGGGCCCAGCACAGCTAGGGAGGCTGAGGCAGGAGGATCGTGAGTCCAAAGCCAGCCTCCTCGTTGTAGAAAGGCCCTAAGCAATTTAGCAAGACCCTGTCTAAATATTTCTTAAAAGACTGGGGATGTGGCTCAGTGGTTGAGTGCCCCTGGGTTCAATCCCCAGGGGAAAAAAAAAAAGAAAAGGAGGAGAAGAGAGAGAGATTGGAACATGTACGCTATCTGTGCCTTGATTTTCCAACCTAGTTTTTTCAGATCAGTTTACCATGTCTTAAATTTTCTTCTGTAACCTTAAATTGAGGTCTATTCAGAGAACACGATCCAGCGCCGAGCGCAGAGCATGGCAGAGAGCAGGTGGCCTTCTGAGGACAGGTGGGGGAACCATGAAACAGGAGCCCCAAGGTGTGTGGCTGGAGGCCACATGGTCTGGCCGACCTGGACCCCCACTCACAAGCCATCTGCCCCTCCGGAGGGAGCCAGGCATGGAGGTCACGCTCCAGCTCCTGGGGTGGTCTCAGAGGAGAGGAGCCAGCAGAGCTGAGAGCATGGCTGGCCCTTGCGGTCATCCAGACCTGCAGCCACAACAGCAGACAGTGCGAGGGACAGAGGAGGCTCCACATGCACTGACGACCCTGCTCTGAGGAGGAAGCCCACACAGGCCACGTGCCACATCCCCCAAGACCTGGCCCTTCTCCTCACTGACCACACTGCCTGCTCCTATCTTGGAAGTGCCAGGGCCTGTAGAGTGAGATTCTAAGCCAGGAGGAGGCTGCCGGGAGGAGGCCCACAGGCCGGGAGGAGGCCCGGGCACACCCACAGTCCTGTCCAGTGGCTCTCGGTGCTGCACACTGTAGTGGCCTGGGGCCCTCAGCCCTGGGAGCACCAGGCTCTGCCGAGTGTTCTGATGACCTGATGGCGGGCACCTGGGCGTGGACAGCAGTCGTGTCAAGAGTGCTGTGCACACACTGACCTCTGGAACACTCCAGGACCCTGGAGGGCTGGTGGGACTCCATCAGCAGGGTGCTGTGCACAGGCGCTCCCTGGGGAGCTCACACCAGTGCCGACTGACGGCTGCTGTCACAACACCAGCAGCAGCCCAGAGGCCCCAGAGGCCAGCAGGACTGATGTCCAAGACAGTGTGGTCCTGCCCTGGGCTGCAGCCCATGCCACTGTTGGGCCCCTGCGGGGACCGGGAGGGGCGTCTGCCATGCCGGGGCTGTCCGCTGGCCCCCGAGCGGGCTGCTCCAGGAATGTGTGTCTCTGGGCACCAGGGGTGTGTGTTTCGTGTGCTGCGTGGCAGGCGGGGGCCTGGGCACCTGGTGGAGTTCAGCAGCATGCCCACGGGCCCGCTTTGCACTCGCCTGGTGGCTGCCCAGGTCACTGTCGCCTGACGGGCTCCCTGTCTTGCAGATCCTCCGGGCAATGGGTCTGTTCACCGTTGGCCTGTTTTCTCCACCCAGGAAGGCGGGACAGCCTCCATCTGCCGTCCATTCCTAGAAAGTCGTGGACTTCTCATCCCCCAGGGAGCCGCTGAACTGTCCATCAGGGTCTGTGGGTAGACCTGGCTGTTGTGAATGACAAGTGCCGCCATAAACGCCATGGGGTGTGGGAGGAAAGCCTGGTTCCGTTCTCCAGGGTGTGGACCCAGGAGTGGGACTTCTAATCTGTGACTGTCCTGTGCTCCTGAGCTCCGGGGCCCAGGATGAGCCTGCAGCTGAAAGCACCTCTGGACTTCTCCCCTTGTCTGGAGCGTTTCTGTGGTGGACGCCTGGCCCTTGAACCCTTGGCTCAGGCCTGCTTCAGAGGGCTGTGTGGCCTCCAGGAGGGCCTGTTTCCCTGTGGGAGTTTGAAGGACGGAACTCGTCTGAGCAGAGCCCTCTCCTGCTGTCCCTGGTCTTCCAAGATGTACTTGTCCCTGGTCTTGATGTACTTGAAGGGCTCACCATGTAGGGCCCTTCCAGAAGGTGCAGCCAGGAGCAAACTGGGTGGACCATGAGGCTCTCCCCCTCAGCAGCAGACCCTGCCTGGCCTGCGCCTCAGACTCACATGGAAGGTGCTCTGCCCTCCCCACTCCGGATGGCCCAGAACTCACTGTTGAGGGACGGTCATGCGGGACTGAGGGAAGTGAGGTCACAGACACAAAACACCTACTTGGGGCTTCCTGGGGTTCGCCCTGGTGTTGGTGGCAGTGCGGTGGCCGGCAGCTCCCAGGCACCCGAGCCCCTCCTCATCTCCCACTCAGAGATGCCACCCTGCTTCTCCAGAGGTGCGGGGCGAATAACTGGAGGCCAAGCCAGAGAGGTTGGAGGCAGTGTGGGTGGGGGACTCCCTTTACAGAGCACCTGTGGCACTGGAGGCCAGACTTAGCCGCCTCCAGCTCAGGTGGGACACCCACAGTCACCAGCATGGGGCAGTGCCGGTGGTGCCGGTGGGTGCCAGAGCTCTCTCTCCAGCTGTTCTTTATTCCTCTGTGGCAATGAGTCACCTCCATCAGGGAAGGTGGACACCTTCCTCGCCGCCTATGGTCAGTCCTAATGAGAAGCACCTTCAGGCCGATCTTGGCCTGAAGGTGTTCAAAGTCGCCCCTTTTGGACTTCCAGATGGCCCTGAGCTGGAAGGAGGTCAGGACAGTGGGCATGGGGCTTCCTGGCCTAGACTCCATGAAGATTTTAGGTTTGTTTTTAACAGTGAGCTCGTGAGTGGATAAAGGTGCGTTCTCGGTACCTCTCACCTGATGGCACTTGGCACTGCATTTGTGAGCAAGTGGACACTGAGTCTTGGCTGCAGGGGTGCTGAAGGGAGCAGGTGAGGGCCGGGTGTGCGGGGTGTGAGCCACAGGCCTCCCAGTGCCCTGCAGTGGGAGTGCATCCACTGGTGTCCAGCCTCCTCCTGTAGAGT
This sequence comes from Spermophilus citellus, assembly GCF_964194105.1. NCBI lineage: Eukaryota > Metazoa > Chordata > Mammalia > Rodentia > Sciuridae > Spermophilus > Spermophilus citellus. The sequence goes on from NC_138189.1 coordinate 629,346, forward strand.
CCTCCACGCCACCACCCACTGGTGTCCAGCCTCTTCCTGTAGAGTCCTCCACGCCACCACCCACTGGTGTCCAGCCTCCTCCTGTAGAGTCCTCCACGCCACCACCCACTGGTGTCCAGCCTCCTCCTGTAGAGTCCTCCACGCCACCACCGGCGCCCATCGCTCCTTGGCTTCAGCATGCTGGCGTCTGAGGTCCCTGCTTCTCCTGCCGGGCTGTCTCCTGCTCTCAGCCCTCCTGTCCTTGTAGGCCTCACAGCTGCTGACTGCATGCTGAACACCAGGGAGCTTTGCGTGGAGTCACCTCCTCCAGGCAGCCACTTCCCCAGCCATCAGCTCCATCCTGACCCTGGGCCTGATCTTGCTTCCAGGTGGTGGCCCCCTGCGGTGTCCACCACAGTTCCCCCAACCCTGCTGGGGCTGGACCTTTGCTCTAGGTCCATGCAAGGGGTGAGTCCTCTGCTCTGTTCCTGGCCTCTGAGTGGCTACTTTTGGCGGGCCCAGAGCTGCCCTGGTGCTCCTGCTCCCTGAGCCCTGAATCTGCAGAGCTATGTAGAGGTGACAGGTGAGGAGACCTCAGAGTGGGGTCACTGGCTCAGAGGTGCAGAGGCAGGGAGGAGAGGGCCGCTGGATTTGGGGAGGAGCCAGGGCAAGTGGCAAGGGGGAGGGGTTGACAGCAGTGGGGGGTGGGCAGGGCCTGAGGCTCTCACTGCAGTTGAGGGCTGAGGCTGCAGCCAGGGTGCATGTTAGGCCACACAGAGGCCCCTGCTCACACAGCTGCTGGAGCCCACATCAGGCACCTCCAGGTTCTGTGACTACAGCCCACTGCCACGAAATGCTGCTGGCCAGGTCTGTCCAGCCAGTGTCTGTAGGGCAGCAGGTGGGCAGGAGCTACTCTGTCCCTCTGATTCCTTCTTGGCCCCTTGAAAGGAAGGCAGAAAATCCATGAGCGACCCCGAAGGAGACCAAGGGCCCAGGACTCCCCGGGCAGTGCTCCCTCTGGGCACACACCGGGCAGAGCCTGGCGCCCTCTGTGTGTGGGTGGCTAGAGAGGCCTGCAGATCTCACACATGCCCTCAGCTGGAAGGAGCAGGCGCCATCATCACCTGCCATCACAGAGAGGCTGAGGAGCAGGTTGGCCGTGGCCCGTGGCAGGAAACAGTGCTGCTCCCGGTGCTGAACCTGACAACAGGAAGACCCCAGCACTGCCGGGGCCTGGCCTGTCTGCTGGCCGCCTGTGGTCCCAGGCGCTGCCCGCGTCCTGGCTTGCTGTGTTGGATGTTTGCAGGCTGGGCCACTCTGGGGAAGGAACCCTGAGGCCCAGCGGTGGAGACAGGCTGAAGGCAGAGCTCAGCTCCCCCTGGTGGGGGTGAGGGGGCACAAAATCATGAAATACAAAACACGATTTAGGATGCCTCTAGATTTAGATTTCACCTCCCCCCCCCCACCTTTTGCAGTGAAATCAGAGTTGGAGATTGATTCTGACTTGAATGTTAGCTAGCATGCTGGATTTTCCCATACAATTCTGAGACTAGTCAGCACTTCTTTCTTTCTCAGAAGGTGGGCCAAGCTCACCTGGGTGAGGATGTGCTTGCAGCACAGGAAATGTGCAGACTCACTGTGGTGACAGAATCTAAGGATAGTCTGCCTGGCAGGCAGTCCTGGGTCTGCACGGGATGCTCCTGCCCATGGTCTCCAGAAGGCACATGGACTCCTGGTGTGTGTCCTGCTTTACTGGACCAGTCTAAAGACCTCTCCTATGTTTGGACTGCTCAGCCACAATCAGCATGTTAAACGGCAGCAGATTTTCTTGGCTCAAGTAAACCTGACCACCAGAAGAGCAGATTAAGCTTGATGTCAGGTCCAGTCTCCTGCTTTAAAAATCATACAGTTCCCTCCTTCGTCTATCCACATCAGCTTTGCCTCACTTGGCAGACGGTGAGGAGGGAGCCATTCAGCATGACACTCACTGCCCAGGAGCAGCCGCGAAGAGAGCCGAGTCAGCCACCTACCTGATACCCACGTGTCTCCTGGAACGTCTTCTATGAGGCATTTCTGCTCTCGTTCCCCTGCATGGAGATAGAAAGCAGCCGAGGGTGGGAAACTGAGACACAGCAGAACTGCCAGCACCTGCATGGCCCTCTCTGTAGCAGAGTGTTCTGTGCCTGGATCAGAGGCACCTGACTGCTTCTTGCAAGCGTGCATTTCCTTGGGTGACCTTGTAAGTAAGATTGATTGCTGTGAGAAGGGACACATGTGTCTGTGCTCGGCCGTGACTCCAGCAAGTCCCAGGGACAAGATAAAAAGGCGCCTGGGACTTCAGGCCTCTCCAAGCTCTGTGCCATCAGCTTCAGTCCCCTGCTCTTCAAAGGTTGGGAAGTGTTCTTTGGGCTGAGAGGCGGTGCCAGGGCCAGGGAGAAGCGCTGGGAGAAGGCGAGTCTGGGCGCCCGGCACCCCGTGGCAGAGAGCCAGGAGCGGGCCTTGGCAACCACCTGAAATAGTCATTTTCTGGTGTTTCCACTGCCTGGCGGAGGCGGGGGAGGGGGAGTGAAGGGGCAGCTGGAGTTGAGAGGAGGGAGGAGGCGGGAGGAGCCTGTGGTGGCAGCAGGAGGAGCAGGCTTCTGCAATGAAAGTGTTCTGAATACTGGAGAGGAGGCCAGAACCTCACTGAGGCCTCACGCTGAGGAGGCTGTCTGCTTCCTGTAAGGAAGGGAGAGACATCATCCGGGATGGGGCTGGGCTCAGGGGTAGAGTGCTCCTGGCAAGGGTGAAGCCCAGGGTTCTACAACAAACAACAAAAACACAGGCAGAGGAGTGAAATCACTCAGCAGTCAACTAGGTCCTCTTGGTTTTTGCACCTAGTGTCTCCTCTTCTCATTTGAAATACTTGTAGACTCTCAGAAATTTGCAAGAACAGGCCGTAACCCTGCCTTGCTCTGGGAGCGTCCAGCTGCAGCTCCACCAGCCCTTGAAAAGCCACCAGCCACCCTTCACCACCTCCCTGATGATGCCAGGCAGAGCTGAAGACTGCGTACCACTGGCTTCCAGTCCCACAAGAGCAGAGAGGGCCTGCGACCACTGCCCCACTCCCCCAGTGCAACTTCCTGCATGAATGAGGCAACTCCATAGCTGCATCCAGAAACTGGGTTGTGGCACTGGCACAGGGCAGTGACGTGGCCACAGACCTGAGCGGGTGCCACCAGCTTTTACACATGCTACTTTTTAGTGTGTACATGCACTATGTAAGAATGCTTCAATAAGCAACTGCAAACACTCTTGAAACAAGTAGAAAATGCGTGAACTCAGGCTGCAGTAGCCCTGAGTGCCTGGGTCACTGAGCATGGTGAAACAACTTCCTGGGCCCCACTGTGAAAGTAGGGTACCCCACTGGTCTCCTCTCAAAGGAACCTTTTCTTTCCACATTTTAATTCGTGCATTATAGTTATACATAATGATGGAATTTATTGTTACATATTCAATACATGCCCAAAACATAACAATATAATTTGGCCTGTATCACTCCCCAACTCAAAAGAATTTTTATTTTTACACTCTTGAGACTGAGTTGAGTCTTGCCAATTCCTCAGATGCCTTCAAACTATTTCCTATTGTTTCTGAGTAAAGTACTAGGATCACTCTTAAAGAGTGGCGAGAGTCTCTTTAACAACCACACTTCTTTTTAGCCCCAGTTTTCCACTTACTTTTCTGGCCAAACTGCAAGTTTTTCAAATCTTTTTGCTCTGCTTTTGCTCCTTATGATCACAGTTAATTTTTCTAAAAGCACTACAATATCCCTTCCACTGTCTGAATGCTATGCTGCCTTGACATTTCCACTGCCAGATTAATTAGTTTATTATCTTTAAATTAAGTCTCACAGAAATTCTCAGGGCACAGGTAAGACGTAGACAACATCTTTGTCAGAATATAACACAAATGACCTCTAGTTCATTTCCAACAATCCTCCTCTTCTGAAACCTCATGAGACCAGTCTTTACTATCCGCTGACCTTTTGGCATTCTGGTCTCAGGAACACCCATCAGAATCACCAATTCACCTTCATTTACAACATTCTAAAGCCATTCCAGCTTGTATCTCTAAACTTCTCAAACCCCCACCACCAACAACCATCTCCAAAGGCTTCTGGACTACATGGTCAGGTTAGTCACAGCAATGACCCCACTTTTTGGTATCAATTTCTGTTCTAGTTATCTTTTTCATCACTGTGATTAAAAGACCTGACAAGAACAATGTAGAAAAGGGAAGTTTATTTTGGCTCAAGTTTCAGAGGTTCAGTCCATGGCTGACTGTCTCCATAGCTTTAGGCCTGGGGTGAGTCAGAACATCATGGTGGAAGAATGTTGTGGAGGGAGGAGGGGGGAGGGGGAGGCAGAGGGAGAGGGAGAGGCGAGGAGGAGGGGAGGGAGAGGGGAGGGAGAGAGGAGGGAGAGGGAAAGGGGAGGGGGAGGGGAGGGAGAGGGAGGGGGAGGGGGAGGGGAGGGAGAGGGAAGGGGAGGGGGAGGGAGAGGGAGAGGGAGACAGAGAGGAGAGGGAGAGGGGAGGGGAGGGAGAGGGAGAGAGGGAGGGAGAGGGGAGGGGAGGGAGAGGGAGAGGGGAGGGAGAGGGAGAGGGGAGGGGGAGGAGAGGGAGAGGGGAGGGGAGGGAGAGGGGAGGGGAGGGAAAGGGGAGGGAGAGGGAGAGGGAGAGGGAGAGGGGAGGGGGAGGGGAGGGAGAGGGAGGGGAGGTGGAGGGGAGGGAGAGGGAAGGGGAGGGGGAGGGAGAGGGAGAGGGAGACGGAGAGGAGAGGGAGAGGGGAGGGAGGGAGAGGGAGAGAGGAGGGAGAGGGGAGGGGAGGGAGAGAGGGGAAGGGAGGAGGAGGAGGGAGGAGGGAGAGGGAGGGGAGGGAAGGGAAGGAAGAAAGAAACACTTTGCTCACCAGGGACAAAAATATCCTAACATGCCCCACCCCAGTTACCTATTTCTTCTAGTCACATACTACACACCTACAGTTACTACCCAGTTAAGCCATATCCACAGATTAATCCACTGATCAGGTTAAGGCTTTTATAACCCAATCATTTCACCTCTGAATATTTCTGCATTGTCTCACACATGAGCTTTAGGGGGACACCTCATGTCCAAACTATAACACTGCCAATGACAGGACTTCACTCTTTTTTGTAGCTGAGTAATACTCCATTGTGTGTGTATACCACATTTTCCTTAGCCATTCACCCTTTAGTGAACACCTAGTGCGTTCCATGTGCTGGCCGTTTGTAAATAGTGCTGCAGGAAACATGACGATGCCAATGTATCTTCAACATACTGGCTTTCCACTCCTTTGGCCATGTACCCAGTAGTGACATTGCTGAGCTGCGTGGCAACAACTCTCAAGCTCACTTTTTGAGGAACCTCCGTTCTACCTTCTGTACTGGCTGCACTAACTTCTGTCCACACCACAATGGGGTTTCCTTTCTACACAGCCGCACCAGTATTTGTTATTTTTTTTGTCTTTTTGATAACAGCTTTTCTAACTAGGGTGCAGTGACATCTCACTGTGGTTTTGATTTACATTTCCCTGATGATTAGTGAGGTCGAGAATTTCTTATATACTTATTGGCTATTTGACTATCTTTTGAAAAATGTTAACTGGGTTATTTGTGGGTATTTTTCTGTTAGTTATTTAAATACTATGGAAATTAATCACTTGTCAGATGAATGGTTTGCAGATATTTTCTGCCATTCTGTAGGTTGTCTCTTCAATATGAATTGTTTTATCTACTGAACAGAAGCTTTTCAGTCTGACAGAATCTCATTTGTCAGTTTTTACTTTTATTGTCTGTGCTTTTGGGGTCATATCCCAAAAAACCAACAACAAAAAAATTCATTCAGACCAATGTCCTGAAGCCTTTCTCCTATATTTTCTTCTGGCAGTTTCATATTTTTGGGACTTACATTTAAGTTTTTAATCCATTTTTAGTTTATTTTTGTATATGGTGAGAGGTAGGGGTCTAGTTTCTTCTGTATATTCTGAAGACTTTCCTTTCACCAATGGAGATTCTTGTTTTCTTTGTTGAAAAGCAGTTGGCTGTAAATATGTATATTCATTTCTGGCTTCTGTGATCTATTAGTCTGTGTGTCTGTTTTTATGTCAATATCATGCTGTTTGGATCACTATTGCTTCATAGTGTTTTATTTATGTCACAGCCTTTCCTTTTTTTCTCAGGATTGTTTTGGTCATTATGACCTTTTATGGTTCCATAAAAATTTTAAGTGCCTTTTTTTAAGTTAATAGACCTTTATTTTATTCACGTGGTGCTGAGAATTGAACCCAGTGCCTCGCACACATGAGGCAAGTGCTCTACCACTGAGCCCCAGCCCCAGCCCTAAGTGCCTTTTTATTTACTATTTTGGTGAAGAATACCATTACCATTGAGATATCTAAGGAACTGCATTGAACATACAGACTGATCAGTTTGGGTAGTACAGACATTTTAACAATATCAGTTCTTTCAACCCATGAGCATGGGCTATCTTTCCATTGTTTTGTGTATCCTCTTCAATGTATTTTATCAGTACTTTTCATTTAGAGATCACTTCCTTGGTTCAGTCTATTCCCGAGTATTTTTTTTATAAGTACTGTGAATGGGATTGTTTTCTTTTTTTTAATATTTCTTTTTTAGTTTTAGGTGGACACAATATCTTTATTTTATTTTTATGTGGTGCTGAGAATCGAACCCAGTGCTTCACGCATGGTAGGTGAGCGCTCTACCACTGAGCCACATCCCCAGCCCGGGATTGTTTTCTTGATCTCTTAACAAATTCGTTATTGGTATATTAAAAAGTTAGTGGTTTTGTATATTAGTTTTATGTCCTGCAAACTTTTTTAAAATGTTTATTTTTTAGTCATAGGGGACATAGTATCATCTTTATTTCACTTATTCATTTTTATGTGGTGCTGAGGATCAAACCCAGGGTCTCGTACGTGGAGGTGAGTGCTCTACCACTGAGCCACAGCCCAGCCCCTTACTCAGGCATTTTTTCTTCTTTTTTTTTTAATATTTTTTATTTTAGTTGTACACATTTATTTTGTTTATTTATTTTTATATGGTGTTGAGGTTCGAACCCAGGGCCTCGCGCATGCTAGGTGAGCGCTCCACCGCTGAGCCACAACCCCAGCCCCCATTTTTTCTTCTTTATGATAAATTTTGCTGTGAGATTCTTCACTATATTTTTTTAGATTTTTAATTACTGAATTCTTTAGCACAAGATTTCTGGTAGTTCTTTCTTTTTTTTTATTAATAAAAACATTTATTTTTTATTTTATACAGAACACCCTGAAGTCTGTATCATGACTTGAGGGTCACCCAAGGGTTTACAGTGTGTCCATCTCAACAGCGTGGTTCTGGGTTTGGGGATCCACACAAACACAGGCAGGAGTTTTGAGGGAAGAAAGGGGCACAACAGGAGTGTATCTCAATCCTTTCTCAAAGAAAAGGCAGTAGAGCATTCTGAGTCACTGAAAACCTGTGCAAATGGGGCTTCTAAAACAAACACTGTACTGCAAGCTCTTGGGATGGGGCAGTAAAAGACATTGATAAATAAGGGAACATTTTCTTGTGACAGGATGAGGAAGGTTTACTACTCTTTTGAGTGCCCCCAGCGCTAAGACCTGATACTTGAAGGAAGTCATATCCAATCTTGAATAATTTCTCTGTTCAAAAAGAAATGCTAGTACCCCTGGGACCAGATCATAAAGGAACTGGCCATTCCTGAGCCCATGGTTCTATGCCCCACAGTGTATTAACACAGGAGAAAAAGAAGTCATTGTAGTGGCTCATGTTCTGTGGAAGTAAAAAGTTTAATTCACATTAAGCACTGATAAAGCCAAATGACTGGAAAAGACCACAGATCTGACAAACCTGCTAAAAGAGGTCTCTGGTAGAGAACAAGAAGGGAAGGTCCAGAGCATCCTCAGCTTGAGGCAGAGCAGGTATAGAAAGTCTGTAAGAAGGTATTAAAATAGTGGGAAAAATACTACCAGACCTTAATTTTAATGGGATAATTTTTTAAAAAAGAAACTTTGGGTATCAGTTGTCAACAAATGTCACACCTGTACGGTCACTTAGCAGCGTTTTAAAAAAAAAATTGCCACAGTATGTCTAGCTAACCAAGAGGTCTTGCTAGGAAGTGTTTGTGTACATAGGAGAGGGCCATGGGGCTTGGTATAGCTGATAATCCAACATGATTCCTATGGAAACAGAAGGGGCAGAGTCCTGGCTTGCTGGCCCAGAGGGCTGGGCAGATAAAAGCAAAGACTCCAGAGTGACTGCAGATTCTTTGCAACTTGCTTTGACTCAGGGAAGTGGACTCATATTCTCACTCCAGAGAAGGTAGGGGGCCAAACCTAACCCATACCACATGCATTAGTCCTGGTTATCCTATAGTTGATGGGCAACTTGTACCAGGAAGGAAAGGGAACTGGTTAGGGAAGAAGGGGTCACTTTTCATCTTTTAAAGTCTTAATTTATATTTTAACTTCAAACGTTATTTTCAGTGCCTCAGATACAATTTAATCTTAAATCTTTAAAGGCCCCCTGAAACAAAACAAAAGTAGACTTTTTTTAAGCTTCCTCATCTTCGGTAGTCAGTTTCCCCCTAGTCTCCAGTTTTACCCTGACTTAGAGTCCACAAACTTCATCAAACCATCCGTGCTCATGGACTTGGGCCTTTCTAAAGGGAAGCCTAGGGCTCGGCTCCAGATGAGCTGTCCCAATACACCCAGTGCCCGTGACACCCCAAAGAGGACTGTGTAGTAATTCATCTCCGTCATGCCATAATACTGGAGCAACACCCCACTGTGAGCATTTACGTTCGGCCAAGGATTCTTAGCCTTTCCCTGCTCCAAGAGGATATTGGGCACAATCTTATACAGCTGAGCAACAAGTTTGAACATAGGGTCATTGGGTAGGTGTTTCAGAGCAAACTCTCGCTGACAGGAATATCGTGGATCTGTCTTCCTTAGAACTGCATGACCATAGCCTGGGACAACCCGTCCTGAATTGAGTGGGTTCCAGATGTCGTCTCTTAACTTTTCATCTGACACATCTTTGCCAACTTCCTTCTGTAGCTGTGTTAGCCAGACAAGTACTTCCTGATTCGCCAGTCCATGTAGAGGTCCTGCAAGCCCATTCATGGCTGCTGCAAAGGACAGGTAAGGGTCTGAAAGCGCACTGCTCACCAAGTGGCTGGTATGGGCACTTACATTGCCACCTTCATGGTCACTGTGGATGGTGAGGTATAAACGCATGAGCTCAGTGAACTGAGCATCAGTATAGCCTAACATGTTGGTGAAATTGTGGGACCAGTCCAGCTTAGAGTCAATGGCCCCAACACTGCTGCCCTCCCGGTAGAGATTCCGGTAGATCTTTGCAGCAACACAAGGTAGTTTTGCGATGAGATCCATACAATCTTCATATATTAACTCCCAGTACTTGGTACGGTTAATACCCTCTGCATATGCCCAGGCAAAATTACTTTCACTATTGAGGGCAGTAATGGCTGCACTGAGTTGAGACATGGGGTGTAGGTTGGTGGGAAAGTTGTCCAGCATGGTGACCACATGAGAAGGCAGAGCTGCCCGCTTTGCCCACTCCTTTGAAAGCCAAGATACCTGTTCCTCTGTTGGGATCTGTCCAGTTACCAGCAGCCAAAATAAGCCCTCAGGAAGGGGTTCTTCCCCGCCCTTAGCCTTAGGCAGTAATTTCTGGCATTCAGGGATACTACGGCCTCTGAATCGGATGCCCTCACCGGGGTCAAGAACTGATGTTTCATATACAAGTCCCTTCATGCCTCTCATGCCACCATACATCATGTCCACAGTAATTTGGCCCACCACTGTCTTGCCATGTTGCTGCCTGAATGCCTTAATTCTGGCCTGCTCCTGAGGTATCAAGTTGGCCAATATGTCTTTCAAATTCGTGGTAGAAGTACTGGCATGCCGGGCTGCAAGAACAAGACAGGATGCATTCTTGGCTCCCAAGAGCCGTGCGGCCACAGTGAGTAAAGCCATGGCAGGCAACTCTAGGATCTGATGGGGAGGGAAAGAGGGGAGAGAGATGCGGCAGAAACGGGAGCCGCCGCCGCTGCACCAGAGGCCGTGCCAACGGGCAGACAAGGTTGAAAGGAGGCGGCTGAGGGAAAGGGTAGGCGAACCGGCAGCGGCGCCCAGCTCGGGGTCCTCGGCCTCTGGTAGTTCTTTCTTATGATCTCTCTTTGCTAAATTTCTCATTTATATTGTAAATTATCTTCTTAATTTTGTTAAATTATCTGTGTATAACCTCTTACATCTCATTAAGTTTCCTTAGAATTTTCCTCCTCCTCCTCCTCTTCCTCCTTCTTCTTCTTTTTAAAATGGGGTCCTTCTTGGTTGCCAGACTAACTTCAAAGTCCTGGGCTCAAGCAATCCTGCCTCATCCTCCAGGGTAGCTGGGACTACAGGTGTATTAGGCCACCACACCTAGTTGTTTAGACCACCACACCTAGTTCAGGCACCACACCTAGTTTGAATCATTATTTTTGATCACTTTTCAGATAATTTGTTGATTTTCTTTTCTTTGGGGTCTCTCGCTAGAGAGTTGTTTTCCTTTGCAGTTGTCTGGTTACCTTGGTTTTCATGCTTCTGGGGGCCACAGGAGAATGGGTGGGGCCTCCTGGCTGCTTCTCAGGACCGAGGGCTGCTGGGCAGGGCTGTCTGACTGCTTCCAGGGAAGTGGGCGGGACGGCGGGGACACTACCTGCCTCCTGGGGGTCTCTGCAGGCTGAGCCACTGAAGGTGGGCTGCTCGTGTATTTCCCAGGGTGTGAGAGAGTGGGAAAGATCTCATGATTGGGCAGGACTGGGCAGGCCAGCTAGGGGCCTGCTGATCCGCTGCTCGTAGGATCCCAGGGCAGGGCCTCAAGGGGGCTGCATGGCAGGAACCTACTGGGGAGGCACTGTGTAGGCCGGGCTCTCTGTGGGCAGTGCAGTAGGTGGCACCCTGTAGGTCTCCACCCTGGGCTCAGGGCCTGTGAGGGCTGCAGAGTGCCCCAGATGCCTCTGGTGTCCGTGTGAGCAGTGGGGACTGCTGGTGCCTGCTGGGGTGGAGTCCCTCTGGGCTCAGGCAGCTCTTGAGAGATGGCCCCAAGGTTGGGCTCTGCACCTGGAGGCTGCGGCACCCTCCTGGGAGCCTTGGGTGCAGATGAGCAGGCTGAACTCTTTAGCACAGGTTTCTGGTAGTGGTTTCTTAAGAAAGAACTTCTGCACCCTTAGTGACCCTCCTGTACCACTGTCCCTTCATCATTATTCTTGGTGGCCACGTCACTCTCCTTTGGACAGTGCCGGCTCCCCAATTCTACGTCCTTGTGGAAGAATGACTTAGTTCTCCTGCCGAAAGCCTGGCTGTGAAGTGCCCACTTTCTCCAGGGTCCTCAAGCTGAACCTCCTCAGACAACAGTGGAGAAAATGTGTTTAAAACAAGTGTTTCTCGGGGCTGAGGCTGTGGCTCAGAGGTAGAGCTCTCACCTGGCACGTGCGAGGGCCTGGGTCTGATCCTCAGCACCACATACCAACAAAGATGTTGTGTCTGCCAATAACTAAAAAATAAATATTAAAAAATTCTCTCTCAAAAAAAAGAAAAGAAAGTGCAAAAGAAAAGCACGTTATACCCAAAAGCAAGAAGAAGGAAGGAAATAGTAAAGTGATACTAAAGTAAGGGAATCATCAAAGCAAAATGTACATACGGTAAAGAAATTTCATTACATAAAAAATTGGTTCTTTGAAAAGATTAATAAAGTCAATAAACATTTAGCTGGACCAATAAGGAAAAAGGAGAAAAAAACATAAATTACCAGTGTCAGAATGAGAAAGGGACATCGCTATAAATCCTTCAAGCATAGGATGAAAGAGAAGGAATATTATGAATGAGTTACTTTAGACAAAATCAACAAATTCCTGGAGAGCACAGATTTCCAAGACCCACACAAGTCCCATTAGCCACCTGAGCTGTGGTCACTGGTCAAGAGCGGCACTGTAACTAGGACTCCTCCCACAGAGAGCACTGGGGACCGCACTGGGGCAGGCTCAGAATGTCCTGTGAAGCACCTGAGGAGCAGCCCAGTCAGGGCCTCTGACTCTCCCAGGAGCAAGGAACAGTGGGCGCACCGTAGGACACCAGCTTTATCCAATGACAAAATCACAGAGGCATTATAGAACCTGGTAAGAAAGTCCAATTCCCTGAGCTTCCAAAACTCTGTGGTTAAAAACCCGCCTGGCACTTTGAATCTGTGAACCTAAACTTCCAGCTTAGAGCTTTTTTCCCCCGGGCTGCTGATCACTTGTGATTTTACCCTGCCGTTCGACTCTCCAGATTTTGCTGTCATTTTCCCTCCATCCTCGGGGAAGTTATGCTTTTGCTGACTTAAGCGTCCCAGACCATCCTTCTGGGGTAGTTTTGCTCTGTCCTGAAGCACATGGAGAACCCCCTCAGTGGGGTTCTCCTGGGAGGAAGCACTTGCAGTCTTCGCCATGCTGGGCACAGCTCTGGGTTGACAGTTGCCTTCAACATTCAGGAAATCTAATCCAGCCACCTTCTGACTGCCAGGCTGCTGCCGAGCAGTTCTGTACTGAGTAGCAGCACCTCTGTGGGCAACATGTTCCCTCCCCTGGGCCCTGAAGGTCTCTGTGTGCTCTGCGCTCAGTTCCACATGCTGTGCAGACAACACTGCCCTAGTTTGATCTCTTTGGGACATGCTGTGCTGCTTCTGCAGACACCTTTTTATGCTAACCAGTTCTCTGCACTGCATTTTTTTCACTAAAAATCATAACTCTTCTTCATCTTGTCTACCATCTCCTTTAGACTCACAATTTTCTAAAATCCTGGAATTTCCCATTTTGTCTTCCACATCTTTTTTAGGGGTCCCCCCTGCTGTGTCTGTGCTGCATTCCGGGTCTCAGCTCCATCTTTTTGCTCACCAGCGCTCTCTAGCCACACTTCTCCTAGCCACGCCCAGCTCCTTCTAGCTGCTATGAGTACTCAGCTCTTTGGTCCACTGACAGCTTTTGTTATTTAGTAGTTTTTCCTTTCCAAATTTGTTTCTAACAGCCATTCATCAACTGTCCTTTTATTCTACCTGTTTTATATTGTTCTGCAGTTCCCCTAAGTGATTGTGACTGTCTGGCTCTGTTGGACTCTTCTGCTGATGCCGTCAGTGGTGGAGACTTTTTTCTGTTTATGGGATGATCAGTGTGTTGTGCCCATGACTCACTGTGATTGTGAGGCTCTCGGGCTACCCTGGGCCTTCCTGTAGAGAGTCTGCCCTGGTCTTCCCTACTGAGGGTACTGTTGGCTCCTTGTTGCAGCTCCCATTCAGTTTGTTTCTTGGCTTACTTTGGGAAGTGGGGAGGGGAGATCTTCTGGAAAAGGCAGTGTCTCAGGTGGTGTCTGCACCAGAGTGCAGAGTCCAGCTGTTCTGGGTAGGTGGAGGGCATCTCTCTGGAGCACCTGGCCAGCCCTGGGGTCAGTAGGGGATGTAGCAGACTCTGGGTTGTGCCATCTACACGTCCAGTCCAGAAGCTCCAGTTGAGTGGGGTGGGCATGTTCAGTCTGCCATCTGCCAGGAAGTCCCTCCTGTCACTTCTCAGGCCCTATCTTCCCTTATTACTGCCCTGCCACAGATTGACCAAATCTGGCCTCCATCACTGCATGTTGCTGAGCACAGGGGGCCATTCTCATGATTTTCCCCTAGCTAACCACTTCCTCCTCTCACTGCACACACAGGGCCTGGCACCTCTTGGCCCCCAGTGTGTGCACAACCAGCTGATGGACAGCCCGCCTCTTTGGCCAGGTGTCCCTCAGCAACCCTGAGGTATTCATTGTTTGAGGGGGCCACCAACTCCACCCAGGATGCTCAGGTGTGGGCCACATGAACACTCCCTGCACTGCCCACTCCACCCAGGATGCTCAGGTGTGGGCCACATGAACACTCCCTGCACTGCCCACCCCACCCAGGATGCTCACGTGTGGACCACATGAACACTCCCTGCACTGCCCACCCCACCCAGGATGCTCAGGTGTAGGCCACATGAACACTCCCTGCACTGTCCACTCCACCCAGGATGCTCAGGAGAGGACCACATGAACACTCCCTGTACTGCCCACTCCACCCAGGATGCTCAGGTGTGGGTCACATGAACACTCCCTGCACTGCCCACTCCACCCAGGATGGTCAGGTATGGGCCACATGAACACTCCCTGCACTGCCCACCCCACCCAGAATGCTCAGGTGTGGACCACATGAACAGTCCCTGCACTGCCCACTCCACCCAGGATGCTCAGGTGTGGACCACATGAACACTCCCTGCACTGCCCACCCCACTCAGGATGCTCAGGTGTGGACCACATGAACACTCCCTGCACTGCCCACTCCACCCAGGATGCTCAGGTGTGGACCACATGAACACTCCCTGCACTGCCCACCCCACCCAGGATGCTAAGGTGTGGCCACATGAACAGTCCCTGCACTGCCCACCCCACCCAGGATGCTCAGGTGTGGGCCACATGAACAGTCCCTGCACTGCCCACCCCACCCAGGATGCTCAGGTGTGGGTCACATGAACACTCCCTGCACTGCCCACCCCACACAGGATGCTCAGGTGTGGACCACATGAACACTCCCTGCACTGCCCACTCCACCCAGGATGCTCAGGTGTGGACCACATGAACACTCCCTGCACTGCCCACTCCACCCAGGATGCTCAGGTGTGGACCACATGAACACTCCCTGCACTGCCCAGCCCACCCAGGATGCTCAGGTGTGGACCACATGAACACTCCCTGCACTGCCCACCCCACCCAGGATGCTCAGGTGTGGGCAACATGAACAATCCCTGCACTGCTCACCCCACCCAGGATGCTCAGGTGTGGGCCACATGAACAGTCCCTGCACTGCCCACCCCACCCAGGATGCTCAGGTGTGGACCACATGAACACTCCCTGCACTGCCCACCCCACCCAGGATGCTCAGGTGTGGACCACATGAACACTCCCTGCACTGCCCACTCCACCCAGGATGCTCAGGTGTGGGCCACATGAACACTCCCTGCACTGCCCACTCCACCCAGGATGCTCAGGTGTGGGTCACATGAACACTCCCTGCACTGCCCACCCCACCCAGGATGCTCAGGTGTGGACCACATGAACACTCCCTGCACTGCCCACTCCACCCAGAATGCTCAGGTGTGGGCCACATGAACACTCCCTGCACTGCCCACTCCACCCAGGATGCTCAGGTGTGGACCACATGAACAATCCCTGCACTGCCCACCCCACCCAGGATGCTCAGGTGTGGACCACATGAACACTCCCTGCACTGCCCACCCCACCCAGGATGCTCAGGTGTAGACCACATGAACAATCCCTGCACTGCTCAGTCCACCCAGGATGCTCAGGTGTGGACCACATGAACACTCCCTGCACTGCCCACCCCACCCAGGATGCTGAGGTGTGGGCCACATGAACACTCCCTGCACTGCCCACTCCACCCAAGATGCTCAGGTGTGGACCACATGAACACTCCCTGCACTGCCCACTCCACCCAGGATGCTCAGGTGTGGGTCACATGAACACTCCCTGCACTGCCCACCCCACCCAGGATGCTCAGGTGTGGGCCACATGAACAGTCCCTGCACTGCCCACCCCACCCAGGATGCTCAGGTGTGGACCACATGAACACTCCCTGCACTGCCCACCCCACCCAGGATGCTCAGGTGTGGGTCACATGAACACTCCCTGCACTGCCCACTCCACCCAGGATGCTCAGGTGTGGACCACATGAACACTCCCTGCACTGCCCACTCCACCCAAGATGCTCAGGTGTGGACCACATGAACACTCCCTGCACTGCCCACCCCACCCAGGATGCTCAGGTGTGGGTCACATGAACACTCCCTGCACTGCCCACGCCACCCAGGATCCTCAGGTGTGGGCCACATGAACACTCCCTGCACTGCCCACTCCACCCAAGATGCTCAGGTGTGGACCACATGAACACTCCCTGCACTGCCCACCCCACCCAGGATGCTCAGGTGTGGACCACATGAACACTCCCTGCACTGCCCACCCCACCCAGGATGCTCAGGTGTGGGCCACATGAACAATCCCTGCACTGCCCACCCCACCCAGGATGCTCAGGTGTGGACCACATGAACAATCCCTGCACTGCTCACTCCACCCAGGATGCTCAGGTGTGGACCACATGAACACTCCCTGCACTGCCCACCCCACCCAGGATGCTGAGGTGTGGGCCACATGAACACTCCCTGCACTGCCCACTCCACCCAGGATGCTCAGGTGTGGACCACATGAACACTCCCTGCACTGCCCACCCCACCCAGGATGCTCAGGTGTGTGCCACATGAACACTCCCTGCACTGCCCACCCCACCCAGGATGCTCAGGTGTGGGCCACATGAACACTCCCTGCACTGCCCACCCCACCCAGGATGCTCAGGTGTGTGCCACATGAACAATCCCTGCAATGCCCACCCCACCCAGGATGCTCAGGTGTGGACCACATGAACACTCCCTGCACTGCCCACCCCACCCAGGATGCTCAGGTGTGTGCCACATGAACACTCCCGGCACTGCCCACCCCACCCAGGATGCTCAGGTGTGGGTCACATGAACACTCCCTGCACTGCCCACCCCACCCAGGATGCTCAGGTGTGGACCACATGAACACTCCCTGCACTGCCCACTCCACCCATGATGCTCTGGTGTGGACCACATGAACACTCCCTGCACTGCCCACTCCACCCATGATGCTCAGGTGTGGGCCACATGAACACTCCCTGCACTGCCCACCCAACCCAGGATGCTCAGGTGTGTGCCACATGAACACTCCCTGCACTGCCCACCCCACCCAGGATGCTCAGGTGTGGACCACATGAACACTCCCTGCACTGCCCACCCCACCCAGGATGCTCAGGTGTGGGCCACATGAACACTCCCTGCACTGCCCACCCCACCCAGGATGCTCAGGTGTGGGTCACATGAACACTCCCTGCACTGCCCACCCCACCCAGGATGCTCAGGTGTGGACCACATGAACACTCCCTGCACTGCCCACCCCACCCAGGATGCTCAGGTGTGGACCACATGAACACTCCCTGCACTGCCCACCCCACCCAGGATGCTCAGGTGTCGACCACATGAACACTCACTGCACTGCCCACCCCACCCAGGATGCTCAGGTGTGGGCCACATGAACACTCCCTGCACTGCCCACCCCACCCAGGATGCTCAGGTGTGGGCCACATGAACACTCCCTGCACTGCCCACCCCACCCAGGATGCTCAGGTGTGGGCCACATGAACACTCCCTGTACTGCCCACTCCACCCAGGATGCTCAGGTGTGGGCCACATGAACACTCCCTGCACTGCCCACCCCACCCAGGATGCTCTGGTGTGGACCACATGAACACTCCCTGCACTGCCCACCCCACCTAGGATGCTCAGGTGTGGGTCACATGAACACTCCCTGCAATGCCCACTCCTCCCAGGATGCTCAGGTGTGGGCCACATGAACAATCCCTGCACTGCCCACCCCACCCAGGATGCTCAGGTGTGGGCCACATGAACAATCCCTGCACTGCCCACCCCACCCAGAATGCTCAGGTGTGGACCACATGAACACTCCCTGCACTGCCCACCCCACCCATGATGCTCAGGTGTGGACCACATGAACACTCCCTGCACTGCCCACCCCACCCAGGATGCTCAGGTGTGGACCACATGAACAATCCCTGCACTGCTCACTCCACCCAGGATGCTCAGGTGTGGACCACAAGAACACTCCCTGCACTGCCCACCACATCCAGGATGCTCAGGTGTGGGCCACATGAACACTCCCTGCACTGCCCACTCCACCCAGGATGCTCAGTTGTGGACCACATGAACACTCCCTGCACTGCCCACCCCACCCAGGATGCTCAGGTGTGGACCACATGAACACTCCCTGCACTGCCCACCCCACCCAGGATGCTCAGGTGTGGACCACATGAACACTCACTGCACTGCCCACCCCACCCAGGATGCTCAGGTGTGGGTCACATGAACAATCCCTGCACTGCCCACTCTACCCATGATGCTCTGGTGTGGACCACATGAACACTCCCTGCACTGCCCACTCCACCCAGGATGCTCAGGTGTGGACCACATGAACACTCTCTGCACTGCCCACCACACCCAGGATGCTCAGGTGTGGGCCACATGAACACTCCCTGCACTGCCCACCCCACCCAGGATGCTCAGGTGTGGACCACATGAACACTCCCTGCACTGCCCACCCCACCCAGGATGCTCAGGTGTGGACCACATGAACACTCCCTGCACTGCCCACCCCACCCAGGATGCTCAGGTGTGGACCACATGAACACTCCCTGCACTGCCCACCCCACCCAGGATGCTCAGGTGTGGGTCACATGAACACTCCCTGCACTGCCCACTCCACCCAGGATGCTCAGGTGTGGACCACATGAACACTCCCTGCACTGCCCACCCCACCCAGGATGCTCAGGTGTGTGCCACATGAACACTACCTGCACTTCCCATCCCACCCAGGATGCTCAGGTGTGGACCACATGAACACTCCCTGCACTGCCCACCCCACCCAGGATGCTCAGGTGTGGGTCACATGAACACTCCCTGCACTGCCCACCCCACCCAGGATGCTCAGGTGTGGGCCACATGAACACTCCCTGCACTGCCCACTCCACCCAGGATGCTCAGGTGTGGGTCACATGAAAACTCCCTGCACTGCCCACCCCACCCAGGATGCTCAGGTGTGGGCCACATGAACAATCCCTGCACTGCCCACCCCACCCAGGATGCTCAGGTGTGGGTCACATGAACACTCCCTGCACTGCCCACCCCACCCAGGATGATCAGGTGTGGACCACATGAACACTCCCTGCACTGCCCACGACACCCAGGATGCTCAGGTGTGGACCACATGAACACTCCCTGCACTGCCCACCCCACCCAGGATGCTCAGGTGTGGACCACATGAACACTCACTGCACTGCCCACCCCACCCAGGATGCTCAGGTGTGGGCCACATAAACACTCCCTGCACTGCCCACCCCACCCAGGATGCTCAGGTGTGGGTCACATGAACACTCCCTGCACTGTCCACCCCACGCAGGATGCTCAGGTGTGGGCCACATGAACACTCCCTGCACTGCCCACCCCACCCAGGATGCTCAGGTGTGGACCACATGAACACTCCCTTCACTGCCCACTCCACCCAGGATGCTCAGGTGTGGGTCACATGAACACTCCCTGCACTGCCCACTCCACCCAGGATGCTCAGGTGTGGGCCACATGAACAATCCCTGCACTGCCCACCCCACCCAGAATGCTCAGGTGTGGGCCACATGAACAATCCCTGCACTGCCCACTCCACCCAGGATGCTCAGGTGTGGGTCACATGAACACTCCCTGCACTGCCCACTCCACCCAGGATGCTCAGGTGTGGGCCACAGGAACAATCCCTGCACTGCCCACCCCACCCAGGATGCTCAGGTGTGGGCCTCATGAACAATCCCTGCACTGCCCACCCCACCCAGGATGCTCAGGTGTGGACCACAGGAACACTCCCTGCACTGCCCACCCCACCCAGGATGCTCAGGTGTGGACCACATGAACACTCCCTGCACTGCCCACTCCACCCAGGATGCTCAGGTGTGGGCCACATGAACAATCCCTGCACTGCCCACCCCACCCAGGATGCTCAGGTGTGGACCACATGAACACTCCCTGCACTGCCCACTCCACCCATGATGCTCAGGTGTGGGCCACATGAACACTCCCTGCACTGCCCACTCCACCCATGATGCTCTGGTGTGGGCCACATGAACACTCCCTGCACTGCCCACTCCACCCAGGATGCTCAGGTGTGGACCACATAAACACTCCCTGCACTGCCCACCCCACCCAGGATGCTCTGGTGTGGACCACATGAACACTCCCTGCACTGCCCACTCCACCCATGATGCTCAGGTGTGGGCCACATGAACACTCCCTGCACTGCCCACCCCACCCATGATGCTCTGGTGTGGGCCACATGAACACTCCCTGCACTGCCCACTCCACCCATGATGCTCTGGTGTGGGTCACATGAACACTCCCTGCACTGCCCACTCCACCCATGATGCTCTGGTGTGGGTCACATGAACAATCCCTGCACTGCCCACCCCACCCAGAATGCTCAAGTGTGGACCACATGAACAATCCCTGCACTGCCCACCCCACCCAGAATGCTCAGGTGTGGACCACATGAACACTCCCTGCACTGCCCACTCCACCCATGATGCTCTGGTGTGGGCCACATGAACACTCCCTGCACTGCCCACTCCACCCAGGATGCTCAGGTGTGGGTCACATGAACACTCCCTGCACTGCCCACTCCACCCAGGATGCTCAGGTGTGGGCCACATGAACAATCCCTGCACTGCCCACTCCACCCATGATGCTCAGGTGTGGGCCACATGAACACTCCCTGCACTGCCCACCCCACCCATGATGCTCAGGTGTGGGCCACATGAACACTCCCTGCACTGCCCACTCCACCCATGATGCTCTGGTGTGGACCACATGAACACTCCCTGCACTGCCCACCCCACCCAGGATGCTCAGGTGTGGACCACATGAACACTCCCTGCACTGCCCACCACACCCTGGATGCTCAGGTGTGGACCACATGAACACTCCCTGCACTGCCCACCCCACCCAGGATGCTCAGGTGTGGACCACATGAACACTCCCTGCACTGCCCACTCCACCCAGGATGCTCAGGTGTGGGCCACATGAACACTCCCTGCACTGCCCACTCCACCCAGAATGCTCAGGTGTGGGCCACATGAACACTCCCTGCACTGCCCACTCCACCCAGGATGCTCAGGTGTGGGCCACATGAACACTCCCTGCACTGCCCACTCCACCCAGGATGCTCAGGTGTGGGCCACATGAACACTCCCTGCACTGCCCACTCCACCCAGGATGCTCAGGTGTGGGTCACATGAACACTCCCTGCACTGCCCACTCCACCCAGGATGCTCAGGTGTGGGCCACATGAACACTCCCTGCACTGCCCACTCCACCCATGATGCTCTGGTGTGGGCCACATGAACACTCCCTGCACTGCCCACCCCACCCATGATGCTCTGGTGTGGGCCACATGAACACTCCCTGCACTGCCCACTCCACCCAGGATGCTCAGGTGTGGGCCACATGAACACTCCCTGCACTGCCCACTCCACCCAGGATGCTCAGGTGTGGGCCACATGAACACTCCCTGCACTGCCCACCCCACCCAGGATGCTCAGGTGTGGGCCACATGAACACTCCCTGCACTGCCCACTCCACCCAGGATGCTCAGGTGTGGGCCACATGAACACTCCCTGCACTGCCCACTCCACCCATGATGCTCTGGTGTGGGCCACATGAACAATCCCTGCACTGCCCACTCCACCCACGATGCTCTGGTGTGGGCCACATGAACACACCCTGCACTGCCCACTCCACCCAGGATGCTCAGGTGTGGGCCACATGAACACTCCCTGCACTGCCCACTCCACCCAGGATGCTCAGGTGTGGGCCACATGAACACTCACTGCACTGCCCACTCCACCCAGGATGCTCAGGTGTGGGCCACATGAACACTCCCTGCACTGCCCACTGCACCCATGATGCTCAGGTGTGGGCCACATGAACACTCCCTGCACTGCCCACTCCACCCAGGATGCTCAGGTGTGGGCCACATGAACACTCCCTGCACTGCCCACTCCACCCAGGATGCTCAGGTGTGGGTCACATGAACACTCCCTGGACTGCCCACCCCACCCAGGATGCTCAGGTGTGGGTCACATGAACACTCCCTGCACTGCCCACCCGGGATGCTCAGGTGTGGGCCACATGAACAATCCCTGCACTGCCCACTCCACCCATGATGCTCTGGTGTGGGTCACAAGAACACTCCCTGCACTGCCCACTCCACCCAGGATGCTCAGGTGTGGACCACATGAACACTCCCTGCACTGCCCACTCCACCCAGGATGCTCAGGTGTGGGTCACATGAACACTCCCTGCACTGCCCACCCGGGATGCTCAGGTGTGGGCCACATGAACAATCCCTGCACTGCCCACTCCACCAATGATGCTCTGGTGTGGGTCACAAGAACACTCCCTGCACTGCCCACTCCACCCAGGAAGCTCAGGTGTGGGCCTCATGAACAATCCCTGCACTGCCCACTCCACCCATGATGCTCAGGTGTGGGCCACATGAACACTCCCTGCACTGCCCACTCCAACCAGGATGCTGAGGTGTGGGCCACATGAACAATCCCTGCACTGCCCACCCCACCCAGGATGCTCAGGTGTGGGTCACATGAACACTCCCTGCACTGCCCACTCCACCCAGGATGCTCAGGTGTGGGTCACATGAACACTCCCTGCACTGCCCACTCCACCAAGGATGCTCAGGTGTGGACCACATGAACAATCCCTGCATTGCCCACCCCACCCAGGATGCTCAGGTGTGGGTCACATGAACACTCCCTGCACTGCCCACCCCACCCAGGATGCTCAGGTGTGGGCCACATGAACACTCCCTGCACTGCCCAACCCACCCAGGATGCTCAGGTGTGGACCACATGAACACTCCCTGCACTGCCCACCCCACCCAGGATGCTCAGGTGTGGACCACATGAACACTCCCTGCACTGCCCACTCCACCCAGGATGCTCAGGTGTGTGCCACATGAACACTCCCTGCACTGCCCACCCCACCCAGGATGCTCAGGTGTGGACCACATGAACACTCCCTGCACTTCCCACTCCACCCAGGATGCTCAGGTGTGGACCACATGAACACTCCCTTCACTGCCCACCCCACCCATGATGCTCTGGTGTGGGCCACATGAACAATCCCTGCACTGCCCACTCCACCCATGATGCTCTGGTGTGGGTCACAAGAACACTCCGTGCACTGCCCACCCCACCCAGGATGCTCAGGTGTGGGCCACATGAACACTCCCTGCACTGCCCACTCCACCCAGGATGCTCAGGTGTGGGCCACATGAACACTCCCTGCACTGCCCACCCCACCCAGGATGCTCAGGTGTGGGCCACATGAACACTCCCTGTACTGCCCACCCCACCCAGGATGCTCACGTGTGGGCCACATGAACACTCCCTGCACTGCCCACCCCACCCAGGATGCTCAGGTGTGGGCCACATAAACACTCCCTGCACTGCCCACCCCACCCAGGATGCTCAGGTGTGGACCACATGAACACTCCCTGTACTGCCCACTCCACCCAGGATGCTCAGGTGTGGGCCACATGAACACTCCCTGCACTGCCCACCCCACCCAGGATGCTCAGGTGTGGGCCACATGAACACGCCCTGCACTGCCCACCCAGGATGCTCAGGTGTGGGTCACATGAACACTCCCTGCACTGCCCACCCCACCCAGGATGCTCAGGTGTGGGCCACATGAACACTCCCTGCACTGCCCACCCCACCCAGGATGCTCAGGTGTGGACCACATGAACACTCCCTGCACTGCCCACCCCACCCAGGATGCTCAGGTGTGGGTCACATGAACACTCCCTGCACTGCCCACCCCACCCAGGATGCTCAGGTGTGGACCACATGAACACTCCCTGCACTGCCCACCCCACCCAGGATGCTCAGGTGTGGGCCACATGAACACTCCCTGCACTGCCCACCCCACCCAGGATGCTCAGGTGTGGACCACATGAACACTCCCTGCACTGCCCACCCCACCCAGGATGCTCAGGTGTGGACCACATGAACACTCCCTGCACTGCCCACCCCACCCAGGATGCTCAGGTGTGGGTCACATGAACACTCCCTGCACTGCCCACTCCACCCAGGATGTTCAGGTGTGGGCCACATGAACACTCCCTGCACTGCCCACTCCACCCATGATGCTCAGGTGTGGGTCACATGAACACTCCCTGCACTGCCCACCCCACCCAGGATGCTCAGGTGTGGGTCACATGAACACTCCCTGCACTGCCCACCCCACCCAGGATGCTCAGGTGTGGACCACATGAACACTCCCTGCACTGCCCACCCCACCCAGGATGCTCAGGTGTGGGTCACATGAACACTCCATGCACTGCCCACTCCACCCAGGATGCTCAGGTGTGGACCACATGAACACTCCCTGCACTGCCCACTCCACCCAGGATGCTCAGGTGTGGGTCACATGAACACTCCCTGCACTGCCCACCCCACCCAGTATGCTCAGGTGTGGGTCACATGAACACTCCCTGCACTGCCCACCCCACCCAGGATGCTCAGGTGTGGGCCACATGAACACTCCCTGCACTGCCCACTCCACCCAGGATGCTCAGGTGTGGACCACATGAACACTCCCTGCACTGCCCACTCCACCCAGGATGCTCAGGTGTGGGCCACATGAACACTCCCTGCACTGCCCACTCCACCCAGGATGCTCAGGTGTGGGTCACATGAACACTCCCTGCACTGTCCACCCAGGATGCTCAGGTGTGGGTCACATGAACACTCCCTGCACTGCCCACCCCACCCAGGATGCTCAGGTGTGGACCACATGAACACTCCCTGCACTGCCCACCCCACCCAGGATGCTCTGGTGTGGGCCACATGAACAATCCCTGCACTGCCCACTCCACCCATGATGCTCTGGTGTGGGTCACAAGAACACTCCGTGCACTGCCCACCCCACCCAGGATGCTCAGGTGTGGGCCACATGAACACTCCCTGCACTGCCCACTCCACCCAGGATGCTCAGGTGTGGGCCACATGAACACTCCCTGCACTGCCCACCCCACCCAGGATGCTCAGGTGTGGGCCACATGAACACTCCCTGTACTGCCCACCCCACCCAGGATGCTCACGTGTGGGCCACATGAACACTCCCTGCACTGCCCACCCCACCCAGGATGCTCAGGTGTGGGCCACATAAACACTCCCTGCACTGCCCACCCCACCCAGGATGCTCAGGTGTGGACCACATGAACACTCCCTGTACTGCCCACTCCACCCAGGATGCTCAGGTGTGGGCCACATGAACACTCCCTGCACTGCCCACCCCACCCAGGATGCTCAGGTGTGGGCCACATGAACACGCCCTGCACTGCCCACCCAGGATGCTCAGGTGTGGGTCACATGAACACTCCCTGCACTGCCCACCCCACCCAGGATGCTCAGGTGTGGGCCACATGAACACTCCCTGCACTGCCCACCCCACCCAGGATGCTCAGGTGTGGACCACATGAACACTCCCTGCACTGCCCACCCCACCCAGGATGCTCAGGTGTGGGTCACATGAACACTCCCTGCACTGCCCACCCCACCCAGGATGCTCAGGTGTGGACCACATGAACACTCCCTGCACTGCCCACCCCACCCAGGATGCTCAGGTGTGGGCCACATGAACACTCCCTGCACTGCCCACCCCACCCAGGATGCTCAGGTGTGGACCACATGAACACTCCCTGCACTGCCCACCCCACCCAGGATGCTCAGGTGTGGACCACATGAACACTCCCTGCACTGCCCACCCCACCCAGGATGCTCAGGTGTGGGTCACATGAACACTCCCTGCACTGCCCACTCCACCCAGGATGTTCAGGTGTGGGCCACATGAACACTCCCTGCACTGCCCACTCCACCCATGATGCTCAGGTGTGGGTCACATGAACACTCCCTGCACTGCCCACCCCACCCAGGATGCTCAGGTGTGGGTCACATGAACACTCCCTGCACTGCCCACCCCACCCAGGATGCTCAGGTGTGGACCACATGAACACTCCCTGCACTGCCCACCCCACCCAGGATGCTCAGGTGTGGGTCACATGAACACTCCATGCACTGCCCACTCCACCCAGGATGCTCAGGTGTGGACCACATGAACACTCCCTGCACTGCCCACTCCACCCAGGATGCTCAGGTGTGGGTCACATGAACACTCCCTGCACTGCCCACCCCACCCAGTATGCTCAGGTGTGGGTCACATGAACACTCCCTGCACTGCCCACCCCACCCAGGATGCTCAGGTGTGGGCCACATGAACACTCCCTGCACTGCCCACTCCACCCAGGATGCTCAGGTGTGGACCACATGAACACTCCCTGCACTGCCCACTCCACCCAGGATGCTCAGGTGTGGGCCACATGAACACTCCCTGCACTGCCCACTCCACCCAGGATGCTCAGGTGTGGGTCACATGAACACTCCCTGCACTGTCCACCCAGGATGCTCAGGTGTGGGTCACATGAACACTCCCTGCACTGCCCACCCCACCCAGGATGCTCAGGTGTGGACCACATGAACACTCCCTGCACTGCCCACCCCACCCAGGATGCTCAGGTGTGGACCACATGAACACTCCCTGCACTGCCCACTCCACCCAGGATGCTAAGGTGTGGGCCACATGAACACTCCCTGCACTGCCCACCCCACCCAGGATGCTCAGGTGTGGACCACATGAACACTCCCTGCACTGCCCACCCCACCCAGGATGCTCAGGTGTGGACCACATGAACACTCCCTGCACTGCCCACTCCACCCAGGATGCTCAGGTGTGGGCCACATGAACACTCCCTGCACTGCCCACTCCACCCATGATGCTCTGGTGTGGGCCACATGAACACTCCCTGCACTGCCCACTCCACCCATGATGCTCTGGTGTGGACCACATGAACACTCCCTGCACTGCCCACTCCACCCATGATGCTCAGGTGTGGGCCACATGAACACTCCCTGCACTGCCCACCCCACCCATGATGCTCTTGTGTGGGCCACATGAACACTCCCTGCACTGCCCACTCCACCCATGATGCTCTGGTGTGGGTCACATGAACACTCCCTGCACTGCCCACTCCACCCAGGATGCTCAGGTATGGACTACATGAACACTCCCTGCACTGCCCACTCCACCCAGGATGCTCAGGTGTGGACCACAGGAACACTCCCTGCACTGCCCACCCCACCCATGATGCTCTGGTGTGGGCCACATGAACACTCCCTGCACTGCCCACCCCACCCAGGATGCTCAGCTGTGGCTCACATGAACACTCCCTGCACTGCCCACCCCACCCAGGATGCTCAGGTGTGGGCCACATGAACACTCCCTGCACTGCCCACTCCACCCATGATGCTCTGGTGTGGGCCACATGAACACTCCCTGCACTGCCCACTCCACCCATGATGCTCTGGTGTGGGTCACATGAACAATCCCTGCACTGCCCACCCCACCCAGAATGCTCAGGTGTGGACCACATGAACACTCCCTGCACTGCCGACTCCACCCATGATGCTCAGGTGTGGGTCACATGAACACTCCCTGCACTGCCCACTCCACCCAGGATGCTCAGGTGTGGGTCACATGAACACTCCCTGCACTGCCCACCCCACCCAGGATGCTCAGGTGTGGGTCACATGAACACTCCATGCACTGCCCACCCCACCCAGGATGCTCAGGTGTGGGTCACATGAACACTCCCTGCACTGCCCACTCCACCCAGGATGCTCAGGTGTGGGTCACATGAACACTCCCTGCACTGCCCACTCCACCCATGATGCTCAGGTGTGGGCCACATGAACACTCTCTGCACTGCCCACTCCACCCATGATGCTCTGGTGTGGGCCACATGAACACTCCCTGCACTGCCCACTCCACCCAGGATGCTCAGGTGTGGGTCACATGAACACTCCCTGCACTGCCCAACCCACCCAGGATGCTCAGGTGTGGACCACATGAACACTCCCTGCACTGCCCACTCCACCCATGATGCTCAGGTGTGGGTCACATGAACACTCCCTGCACTGCCCACTCCACCCAGGATGCTCAGGTGTGGACCACATGAACAATCCCTGCACTGCCCACTCCACCCATGATGCTCTGGTGTGGACCACATGAACACTCCCTGCACTGCCCACTCCACACATGATGCTCAGGTGTGGGCCACATGAACACTCCCTGCACTGCCCACTCCACCCAGGATGCTCAGGTGTGGGCCACATGAACACTCCCTGCACTGCCCACTCCACCCAGGATGCTCAGGTGTGGAGCACATGAACACTCCCTGCACTGCCCACTCCACCCAGGATGCTCAGGTGTGGGCCACATGAACACTCCCTGCACTGCCCACCCCACCCAGGATGCTAGGGGGGGACCACATGAACACTCCCTGCACTGCCCACCCCACCCAGGATGCTCAGGTGTGGGTCACATGAACAATCCGTGCACTGCCCACCCCACCCAGGATGCTCAGGTGTGGACCACATGAACACTCCCTGCACTGCCCACCCCACCCAGGATGCTCAGGTGTGGGCCACATGAACACTCCCTGCACTGCCCACTCCACCCAGGATGCTCAGGTGTGGGTCACATGAACACTCCCTGCACTGCCCACTCCACCCAGGATGCTCAGGTGTGGGTCACATGAACACTCCCTGCACTGTCCACCCAGGATGCTCAGGTGTGGGTCACATGAACACTCCCTGCACTGCCCACCCCACCCAGGATGCTCAGGTGTGGGCCACATGAACACTCCCTGCACTGCCCACCCCACCCAGGCTGCTCAGGTGTGGACCACATGCACACTCCCTGCACTGTCCACCCAGGATGCTCAGGTGTGGACCACATGAACACTCCCTGCACTGCCCACCCCATCCAGGATGCTCAGGTGTGGGTCACATGAACACTCCCTGCACTGCCCACTCCACCCAGGATGCTCAGGTGTGGGTCACATGAACACTCCCTGCACTGTCCACCCAGGATGCTCAGGTGTGGAACACATGAACACTCCCTGCACTGCCCACCCCATCCAGGATGCTCAGGTGTGGGTCACATGAACACTCCCTGCACTGTCCACCCCACCCAGGATGCTCTGGTGTGGACCACATGAACACTCCCTGCACTGCCCACTCCACCCAGGATGCTCAGGTGTGGACCACATGAACACTCGTGCACTGCCCACCCCACCCAGGATGCTCAGGTGTGGGCCACATGAACACTCCCTGCACTGCCCACTGCACCCAGGATGCTCAGGTGTGGACCACATGAACACTCCCTGCACTGCCCACCCCACCCAGGATGCTCAGTTGTGGGTCACATGAATACTCCCTGCACTGCCCACCCCACCCAGGATGCTCAGGTGTGGGCCACATGAACAATCCCTGCACTGCCCACCCCACCCAGAATGCTCAGGTGTGGACCACATGAACACTCCCTGCACTGCCCACCCCACCCAGGATGCTCAGGTGTGGGCCACATGAACACTCCCTGCACTGCCCACTCCACCCAGGATGCTCAGGTGTGGGTCACATGAACACTCCCTGCACTGCCCACCCAGGATGCTCAGGTGTGGACCACATGAACACTCCCTGCACTGCCCACCCCACCCAGGATGCTCAGGTGTGGGTCACATGAACACTCCCTGCACTGCCCACTCCACCCAGGATGCTCAGGTGTGGGCCACATGAACACTCCCTGCACTGCCCACTCCACCCAGGATGCTCAGGTGTGGGTAACCTGAACACTCCCTGCACTGCCCATCCAGGATGCTCAGGTGTGGACCACATGAACACTCCCTGCACTGCCCACTCCACCCAGTATGCTCAGGTGTGGACCACATGAACACTCCCTGCACTGCCCACGCCACCCAGGATGCTCAGTTGTGGGTCACATGAACACTCCCTTCACTGCCCACTCCACCCAGGATGCTCAGGTGTGGACCACATGAACACTCCCTTCACTGCCCACTCCACCCAGGATGATCAGGTGTGGGCCACATGAACACTCCCTGCACTGCCCACTCCACCCAGGATGCTCAGTTGTGGGTCACATGAACACTCCCTTCACTGCCCACTCCACCCAGGATGCTCAGGTGTGGACCACATGAACACTCCCTGCACTGCCCACCCCACCCAGGATGCTCAGGTGTGGGTCACATGAACAATCCCTGCACTGCCCACCCCACCCAGAATGCTCAGGTGTGGACCACATGAACACTCCCTGCACTGCCCACCCCACCCAGGATGCTCAGGTGTGGGCCACATGAACACTCCCTGCACTGCCCACTCCACCCAGGATGCTCAGGTGTGGGTCACATGAACACTCCCTGCACTGCCCACTCCACCCAGGATGCTCAGGTGTGGGTCACATGAACACTCCCTGCACTGTCCACCCAGGATGCTCAGGTGTGGGTCACATGAACACTCCCTGCACTGCCCACCCCACCCAGGATGCTCAGGTGTGGGCCACATGAACACTCCCTGCACTGCCCACCACACCCAGAATGCTCAGGTGTGGACCACATGAACACTCCCTGCACTGCCCACTCCACCCATGATGCTCAGGTGTGGACCACATGCACACTCCCTGCACTGTCCACCCAGGATGCTCAGGTGTGGACCACATGAACACTCCCTGCACTGCCCACTCCACCCAGGATGCTCAGGTGTGGGCCACATGAACACTCCCTGCACTGCCCACCCCACCCAGGATGCTCAGGTGTGGGCCACATGAACACTCCCTGCACTGCCCACCCCACCCAGGATCCTCAGGTGTGGGCCACATGAACACTCCCTGCACTGCCCACCCCACCCAGGATGCTCAGGTGTGGGTCACATGAACACTCCCTGCACTGCCCACCCGGGATGCTCAGGTGTGGACCACATGAACACTCCCTGCACTGCCCACTCCACCCAGGCTGCTCAGGTGTGGGTCACATGAACACTCCCTGCACTGCCCACTCCACCCAGGATGCTCAGGTGTGGGCCTCATGAACAATCCCTGCACTGCCCACCCCACCCAGGATGCTCAGGTGTGGACCACATGAACACTCCCTGCACTGCCCACTCCACCCATGATGCTCTGGTGTGGGCCACATGAACACTCCCTGCACTGCCCACTCCACCCAGGATGCTGAGGTGTGGGCCACATGAACACTCCCTGCACTGCCCACCCCACCCAGGATGCTCAGGTGTGGGCCACATGAACACTCCCTGCACTGCCCACCCCACCCAAAATGCTCAGGTGTGGACCACATGAACACTCCCTGCACTGCCCACCCCACCCAGGATGCTCAGGTTTGGACCACATGAACACTCCCTGCACTGCCCACTCCACCCAGGATGCTCAGGAGTGGACCACATGAACACTCCCTGCACTGCCCACCCCACGCAGGATGCTCAGGTGTGGACCACATGAACACTCCCTGCACTGCCCACCCCACCCAGGATGCTCAGGTGTGGACCACAGAAACACTCCCTGCACTGCCCACTCCACCCAGGATGCTCAGGTGTGGGCCACATGAACACTCCCTGCACTGCCCACTCCACCCATGATGCTCAGGTGTGGACCACAGAAACACTCCCTGCACTGCCCACTCCACCCAGGATGCTCAGGTGTGGGCCACATGAACACTCCCTGCACTGCCCACTCCACCCAGGATGCTCAGGTGTGGACCACAGAAACACTCCCTGCACTGCCCACTCCACCCAGGATGCTCAGGTGTGGGCCACATGAACACTCCCTGCACTGCCCACTCCACCCAGGATGCTCAGGTGTGGACCACAGAAACACTCCCTGCACTGCCCACTCCACCCAGGATGCTCAGGTGTGGACCACATGAACACTCCCTGCACTGCCCACCCCACCCAGGATGCTCAGGTGTGGGCCACATGAACACTCCCTGCACTGCCCACTCCACCCAGGATGCTCAGGTGTGGGTCACATGAACACTCCCTGCACTGCCCACTCCACCCATGATGCTCAGGTGTGGGCCACATGAACACTCCCTGCACTGCCCACTCCACCCAGGATGCTCAGGTGTGGACCACATGAACACTCCCTGCACTGCCCACTCCACCCATGATGCTCAGGTGTGGACCACATGAACACTCCCTGCACTGCCCACCCCACCCAGGTTGCTCAGGTGTGGACCACATGAACACTCCCTGCACTGCCCACCCCACCCAGGATGCTCAGGTGTGGGTCACATGAACACTCCCTGCACTGCCCACTCCACCCAGGATGCTCAGGTGTGGGCCACATGAACACTCCCTGCACTGCCCACTCCACCCAGGATGATCAGGTGTGGGTCACATGAACACTCCCTGCACTGCCCACCCCACCCAGGATGCTCAGGTGTGGGTCACATGAACACTCCCTGCACTGCCCACTCCACCCATGATGCTCAGGTGTGGGTCACATGAACACTCCCTGCACTGCCCACTCCACCCAGGATGCTCAGGTGTGGGTCACATGAACACTCCCTGCACTGCCCACTCCACCCAGGATGCTCAGGTGTGGGTCACATGAACACTCCCTGCACTGCCCACCCCACCCAGGATGCTCAGGTGTGGGTCACATGAACACTCCATGCACTGCCCACCCCACCCAGGATGCTCAGGTGTGGGTCACATGAACACTCCCTGCACTGCCCACTCCACCCAGGATGCTCAGATGTGGGTCACATGAACACTCCCTGCACTGCCCACTCCACCCATGATGCTCAGGTGTGGGCCACATGAACACTCTCTGCACTGCCCACTCCACCCATGATGCTCTGGTGTGGGCCACATGAACACTCCCTGCACTGCCCACTCCACCCAGGATGCTCAGGTGTGGGTCACATGAACACTCCCTGCACTGCCCAACCCACCCAGGATGCTCAGGTGTGGACCACATGAACACTCCCTGCACTGCCCACTCCACCCATGATGCTCAGGTGTGGGTCACATGAACACTCCCTGCACTGCCCACTCCACCCAGGATGCTCAGGTGTGGACCACATGAACAATCCCTGCACTGCCCACTCCACCCATGATGCTCTGGTGTGGACCACATGAACACTCCCTGCACTGCCCACTCCACACATGATGCTCAGGTGTGGGCCACATGAACACTCCCTGCACTGCCCACTCCACCCAGGATGCTCAGGTGTGGGCCACATGAACACTCCCTGCACTGCCCACTCCACCCAGGATGCTCAGGTGTGGAGCACATGAACACTCCCTGCACTGCCCACTCCACCCAGGATGCTCAGGTGTGGGCCACATGAACACTCCCTGCACTGCCCACCCCACCCAGGATGCTAGGGGGGGACCACATGAACACTCCCTGCACTGCCCACCCCACCCAGGATGCTCAGGTGTGGGTCACATGAACAATCCGTGCACTGCCCACCCCACCCAGGATGCTCAGGTGTGGACCACATGAACACTCCCTGCACTGCCCACCCCACCCAGGATGCTCAGGTGTGGGCCACATGAACACTCCCTGCACTGCCCACTCCACCCAGGATGCTCAGGTGTGGGTCACATGAACACTCCCTGCACTGCCCACTCCACCCAGGATGCTCAGGTGTGGGTCACATGAACACTCCCTGCACTGTCCACCCAGGATGCTCAGGTGTGGGTCACATGAACACTCCCTGCACTGCCCACCCCACCCAGGATGCTCAGGTGTGGGCCACATGAACACTCCCTGCACTGCCCACCCCACCCAGGCTGCTCAGGTGTGGACCACATGCACACTCCCTGCACTGTCCACCCAGGATTCTCAGGTGTGGACCACATGAACACTCCCTGCACTGCCCACCCCATCCAGGATGCTCAGGTGTGGGTCACATGAACACTCCCTGCACTGCCCACTCCACCCAGGATGCTCAGGTGTGGGTCACATGAACACTCCCTGCACTGTCCACCCAGGATGCTCAGGTGTGGACCACATGAACACTCCCTGCACTGCCCACCCCATCCAGGATGCTCAGGTGTGGGTCACATGAACACTCCCTGCACTGTCCACCCCACCCAGGATGCTCTGGTGTGGACCACATGAACACTCCCTGCACTGCCCACTCCACCCAGGATGCTCAGGTGTGGACCACATGAACACTCGTGCACTGCCCACCCCACCCAGGATGCTCAGGTGTGGGCCACATGAACACTCCCTGCACTGCCCACTGCACCCAGGATGCTCAGGTGTGGACCACATGAACACTCCCTGCACTGCCCACCCCACCCAGGATGCTCAGGTGTGGACCACATGAACACTCCCTGCACTGCCCACCCCACCCAGGATGCTCAGTTGTGGGTCACATGAATACTCCCTGCACTGCCCACCCCACCCAGGATGCTCAGGTGTGGGCCACATGAACAATCCCTGCACTGCCCACCCCACCCAGAATGCTCAGGTGTGGACCACATGAACACTCCCTGCACTGCCCACCCCACCCAGGATGCTCAGGTGTGGGCCACATGAACACTCCCTGCACTGCCCACTCCACCCAGGATGCTCAGGTGTGGGTAACATGAACACTCCCTGCACTGCCCACCCAGGATGCTCAGGTGTGGACCACATGAACACTCCCTGCACTGCCCACTCCACCCAGTATGCTCAGGTGTGGACCACATGAACACTCCCTGCACTGCCCACCCCACCCAGGATGATCAGGTGTGGGCCACATGAACACTCCCTGCACTGCCCACTCCACCCAGGATGCTCAGTTGTGGGTCACATGAACACTCCCTTCACTGCCCACTCCACCCAGGATGCTCAGGTGTGGACCACATGAACACTCCCTGCACTGCCCACCCCACCCAGGATGCTCAGGTGTGGGTCACATGAACAATCCCTGCACTGCCCACCCCACCCAGAATGCTCAGGTGTGGACCACATGAACACTCCCTGCACTGCCCACCCCACCCAGGATGCTCAGGTGTGGGCCACATGAACACTCCCTGCACTGCCCACTCCACCCAGGATGCTCAGGTGTGGGTCACATGAACACTCCCTGCACTGCCCACTCCACCCAGGATGCTCAGGTGTGGGTCACATGAACACTCCCTGCACTGTCCACCCAGGATGCTCAGGTGTGGGTCACATGAACACTCCCTGCACTGCCCACCCCACCCAGGATGCTCAGGTGTGGGCCACATGAACACTCCCTGCACTGCCCACCACACCCAGAATGCTCAGGTGTGGACCACATGAACACTCCCTGCACTGCCCACTCCACCCATGATGCTCAGGTGTGGACCACATGCACACTCCCTGCACTGTCCACCCAGGATGCTCAGGTGTGGACCACATGAACACTCCCTGCACTGCCCACTCCACCCAGGATGCTCAGGTGTGGGCCACATGAACACTCCCTGCACTGCCCACCCCACCCAGGATGCTCAGGTGTGGGCCACATGAACACTCCCTGCACTGCCCACCCCACCCAGGATCCTCAGGTGTGGGCCACATGAACACTCCCTGCACTGCCCACCCCACCCAGGATGCTCAGGTGTGGGTCACATGAACACTCCCTGCACTGCCCACTCCACCCAGGATGCTCAGGTGTGGGCCTCATGAACAATCCCTGCACTGCCCACCCCACCCAGGATGCTCAGGTGTGGACCACATGAACACTCCCTGCACTGCCCACTCCACCCATGATGCTCTGGTGTGGGCCACATGAACACTCCCTGCACTGCCCACTCCACCCAGGATGCTGAGGTGTGGGCCACATGAACACTCCCTGCACTGCCCACCCCACCCAGGATGCTCAGGTGTGGGCCACATGAACACTCCCTGCACTGCCCACCCCACCCAGGATGCTCAGGTGTGGGCCACATGAACACTCCCTGCACTGCCCACCCCACCCAGGATCCTCAGGTGTGGGCCACATGAACACTCCCTGCACTGCCCACCCCACCCAGGATGCTCAGGTGTGGGTCACATGAACACTCCCTGCACTGCCCACTCCACCCAGGATGCTCAGGTGTGGGCCTCATGAACAATCCCTGCACTGCCCACCCCACCCAGGATGCTCAGGTGTGGACCACATGAACACTCCCTGCACTGCCCACTCCACCCATGATGCTCTGGTGTGGGCCACATGAACACTCCCTGCACTGCCCACTCCACCCAGGATGCTGAGGTGTGGGCCACATGAACACTCCCTGCACTGCCCACCCCACCCAGGATGCTCAGGTGTGGGCCACATGAACACTCCCTGCACTGCCCACCCCACCCAAAATGCTCAGGTGTGGACCACATGAACACTCCCTGCACTGCCCACCCCACCCAGGATGCTCAGGTTTGGACCACATGAACACTCCCTGCACTGCCCACTCCACCCAGGATGCTCAGGTGTGGACCACATGAACACTCCCTGCACTGCCCACCCCACGCAGGATGCTCAGGTGTGGACCACATGAACACTCCCTGCACTGCCCACCCCACCCAGGATGCTCAGGTGTGGACCACAGAAACACTCCCTGCACTGCCGACTCCACCCAGGATGCTCAGGTGTGGGCCACATGAACACTCCCTGCACTGCCCACTCCACCCATGATGCTCAGGTGTGGGCCACATGAACACTCCCTGCACTGCCCACTCCACCCATGATGCTCTGGTGTGGACCACATGAACACTCCCTGCACTGCCCACTCCACCCATGATGCTCAGGTGTGGGCCACATGAACACTCCCTGCACTGCCCACTCCACCCAGGATGCTCAGGTGTGGACCACATGAACACTCCCTGCACTGCCCACTCCACCCATGATGCTCAGGTGTGGACCACATGAACACTCCCTGCACTGCCCACCCCACCCAGGTTGCTCAGGTGTGGACCACATGAACACTCCCTGCACTGCCCACCCCACCCAGGATGCTCAGGTGTGGGTCACATGAACACTCCCTGCACTGCCCACTCCACCCAGGATGCTCAGGTGTGGACCACATGAACACTCCCTGCACTGCCCACTCCACCCAGGATGCTCAGGTGTGGACCACATGAACACTCCCTGCACTGCCCACCCCACCCATGATGCTCTGGTGTGGGCCACATGAACACTCCCTGCACTGCCCACTCCACCCATGATGCTCTGGTGTGGGTCACATGAACACTCCCTGCACTGCCCACCCCACCCAGGATGCTCAGGTGTGGACCACATGAACACTCCCTGCACTGCCCACCCCACCCAGGATGCTCAGGTGTGGACACATGAACACTCCCTGCACCTCCCACTCCACCCAGGATGCTCAGGTGTGGGCCACATGAACACTCCCTGCACTGCCCACTCCACCCATGATGCTCTGGTGTGGGCCACATGAACACTCCCTGCACTGCCCACTCCACCCATGATGCTCTGGTGTGGGTCACATGAACAATCCCTGCACTGCCCACCCCACCCAGAATGCTCAGGTGTGGACCACATGAACACTCCCTGCACTGCCCACTCCACCCAGGATGCTCAGGTGTGGGCCACATGAACACTCCCTGCACTGCCCACTCCACCCATGATGCTCAGGTGTGGGTCACATGAACACTCCCTGCACTGCCCACTCCACCCAGGATGCTCAGGTGTGGGTCACATGAACACTCCCTGCACTGCCCACCCCACCCAGGATGCTCAGGTGTGGACCACATGAACACTCCCTGCACTGCCCACTCCACCCAGGATGCTCAGGTGTGGGTCACATGAACACTCCCTGCACTGCCCACCCCACCCAGGATGCTCAGGTGTGGGTCACATGAACACTCCCTGCACTGCCCACTCCACCCATGATGCTCAGGTGTGGGCCACATGAACACTCCCTGCACTGCCCACTCCACCCAGGATGCTCAGGTGTGGGTCACATGAACACTCCCTGCACTGCCCACTCCACCCAGGATGCTCAGGTGTGGGTCACATGAACACTCCCTGCACTGCCCACTCCACCCAGGATGCTCAGGTGTGGGTCACATGAACACTCCCTGCACTGCCCACCCCACCCAGGATGCTCAGGTGTGGGCCACATGAACACTCCCTGCACTGCCCACTCCACCCAGGATGCTCAGGTGTGGGTCACATGAACACTCCCTGCACTGCCCACTCCACCCAGGATGCTCAGGTGTGGGCCACATGAACACTCCCTGCACTGCCCACCCCACCCAGGATGCTCAGGTGTGGACCACATGAACACTCCCTGCACTGCCCACCCCACCCAGGATGCTCAGGTGTGGACCACATGAACACTCCCTGCACTGCCCACTCCACCCAGGATGCTCAGGTGTGGGCCACATGAACACTCCCTGCACTGCCCACTCCACCCATGATGCTCTGGTGTGGGCCACATGAACACTCCCTGCACTGCCCACTCCACCCATGATGCTCTGGTGTGGACCACATGAACACTCCCTGCACTGCCCACTCCACCCATGATGCTCAGGTGTGGGCCACATGAACACTCCCTGCACTGCCCACCCCACCCATGATGCTCTGGTGTGGGCCACATGAACACTCCCTGCACTGCCCACTCCACCCATGATGCTCTGGTGTGGGTCACATGAACACTCCCTGCACTGCCCACTCCACCCAGGATGCTCAGGTGTGGACCACATGAACACTCCCTGCACTGCCCACTCCACCCAGGATGCTCATGTGTGGGTCACATGAACACTCCCTGCACTGCCCACTCCACCCATGATGCTCTGGTGTGGGTCACATGAACACTCCCTGCACTGCCCACTCCACCCAGGATGCTCAGGTGTGGACCACATGAACACTCCCTGCACTGCCCACCCCACCCATGATGCTCTGGTGTGGGCCACATGAACACTCCCTGCACTGCCCACCCCACCCAGGATGCTCAGGTTTGGGCCACATGAACACTCCCTGCACTGCCCACTCCACCCAGGATGCTCAGGTGTGGACCACATGAACACTCCCTGCACTGCCCACCCCACCCAGGATGCTCAGCTGTGGCCCACATGAACACTCCCTGCACTGCCCACCCCACCAAGGATGCTCAGGTGTGGGCCACATGAACACTCCCTGCACTGCCCACTCCACCCATGATGCTCTGGTGTGGGCCACATGAACACTCCCTGCACTGCCCACTCCACCCATGATGCTCTGGTGTGGGTCACATGAACAATCCCTGCACTGCCCACCCCACCCAGAATGCTCAGGTGTGGACCACATGAACACTCCCTGCACTGCCCACTCCACCTAGGATGCTCAGGTTTGGGCCACATGAACACTCCCTGCACTGCCCACTCCACCCATGATGCTCTGGTGTGGGCCACATGAACACTCCTTGCACTGCCCACTCCACCCAGGATGCTCAGGTGTGGGTCACATGAACACTCCCTGCACTGCCCACCCCACCCAGGATGCTCAGGTGGACCACATGAACACTCCCTGCACTGCCCACTCCACCCATGATGCTCAGGTGTGGGTCACATGAACACTCCCTGCACTGCCCACCCCACCCAGGATGCTCAGGTGTGGGTCACATGAACACTCCATGCACTGCCCACCCCACCCAGGATGCTCAGGTGTGGGTCACATGAACACTCCCTGCACTGCCCACTCCACCCAGGATGCTCAGGTGTGGGTCACATGAACACTCCCTGCACTGCCCACTCCACCCATGATGCTCAGGTGTGGGCCACATGAACACTCCCTGCACTGCCCACTCCACCCATGATGCTCTGGTGTGGGCCACATGAACACTCCCTGCACTGCCCACTCCACCCAGGATGCTCAGGTGTGGGTCACATGAACACTCCCTGCACTGCCCACCCCACCCAGGATGCTCAGGTGTGGACCACATGAACACTCCCTGCACTGCCCACTCCACCCAGGATGCTCAGGTGTGGGTCACATGAACACTCCCTGCACTGCCCACTCCACCCAGGATGCTCAGGTGAGGACCACATGAACAATCCCTGCACTGCCCACTCCACCCATGATGCTCTGGTGTGGACCACATGAACACTCCCTGCACTGCCCACTCCACACATGATGCTCAGGTGTGGGCCACATGAACACTCCCTGCACTGCCCACTCCACCCAGGATGCTCAGGTGTGGGCCACATGAACACTCCCTGCACTGCCCACTCCACCCAGGATGCTCAGGTGTGGAGCACATGAACACTCCCTGCACTGCCCACTCCACCCAGGATGCTCAGGTGTGGGCCACATGAACACTCCCTGCACTGCCCACCCCACCCAGGATGCTAGGGGGGGACCACATGAACACTCCCTGCACTGCCCACCCCACCCAGGATGCTCAGGTGTGGGCCACATGAACAATCCGTGCACTGCCCACCCCACCCAGGATGCTCAGGTGTGGACCACATGAACACTCCCTGCACTGCCCACCCCACCCAGGATGCTCAGGTGTGGGCCACATGAACACTCCCTGCACTGCCCACCCCACCCAGGATGCTCAGGTGTGGGCCACATGAACACTCCCTGCACTGCCCACTCCACCCAGGATGCTCAGGTGTGGGTCACATGAACACTCCCTGCACAGTCCACCCAGGATGCTCAGGTGTGGGTCACATGAACACTCCCTGCACTGCCCACCCCACCCAGGATGCTCAGGTGTGGGCCACATGAACACTCCCTGCACTGCCCACCCCACCCAGGATGCTCAGGTGTGGACCACATGCACACTCCCTGCACTGTCCACCCTGGATGCTCAGGTGTGGACCACATGAACACTCCCTGCACTGCCCACCCCATCCAGGATGCTCAGGTGTGGGTCACATGAACACTCCCTGCACTGCCCACTCCACCCAGGATGCTCAGGTGTGGGTCACATGAACACTCCCTGCACTGTCCACCCAGGATGCTCAGGTGTGGACCACATGAACACTCCCTGCACTGCCCACCCCATCCAGGATGCTCAGGTGTGGGTCACATGAACACTCCCTGCACTGTCCACCCCACCCAGGATGCTCTGGTGTGGACCACATGAACACTCCCTGCACTGCCCACTCCACCCAGGATGCTCAGGTGTGGACCACATGAACACTCCCTGCACTGCCCACCCCACCCAGGATGCTCAGGTGTGGGCCACATGAACACTCCCTGCACTGCCCACTGCACCCAGGATGCTCAGGTGTGGACCACATGAACACTCCCTGCACTGCCCACCCCACCCAGGATGCTCAGTTGTGGGTCACATGAACACTCCCTGCACTGCCCACCCCACCCAGGATGCTCAGGTGTGGGCCACATGAACAATCCCTGCACTGCCCACCCCACCCAGAATGCTCAGGTGTGGACCACAGGAACACTCCCTGCAGTGCCCACCCCACCCAGGATGCTCAGGTGTGGGCCACATGAACACTCCCTGCACTGCCCACTCCACCCAGGATGCTCAGGTGTGGACCACATGAACACTCCCTGCACTGCCCACCCCACCCAGGATGCTCAGGTGTGGGTCACATGAACACTCCCTGCACTGCCCACTCCACCCAGGATGCTCAGGTGTGGGCCACATGAACACTCCCTGCACTGCCCACTCCACCCAGGATGCTCAGGTGTGGGTAACATGAACACTCCCTGCACTGCCCACCCAGGATGCTCAGGTGTGGACCACATGAACACTCCCTGCACTGCCCACTCCACCCAGTATGCTCAGGTGTGGACCACATGAACACTCCCTGCACTGCCCACCCCACCCAGGATGATCAGGTGTGGGCCACATGAACACTCCCTGCACTGCCCACTCCACCCAGGATGCTCAGTTGTGGGCCACATGAACACTCCCTGCACTGCCCACTCCACCCAGGATGCTCAGGTGTGGACCACATGAACACTCCCTGCACTGCCCACCCCACCCAGGATGCTCAGGTGTGGGTCACATGAACAATCCCTGCACTGCCCACCCCACCCAGGATGCTCAGGTGTGGACCACATGAACACTCCCTGCACTGCCCACCCCACCCAGGATGCTCAGGTGTGGGCCACATGAACACTCCCTGCACTGCCCACTCCACCCAGGATGCTCAGGTGTGGGTCACATGAACACTCCCTGCACTGCCCACTCCACCCAGGATGCTCAGGTGTGGGTCACATGAACACTCCCTGCACTGTCCACCCAGGATGCTCAGGTGTGGGTCACATGAACACTCCCTGCACTGCCCACCCCACCCAGGATGCTCAGGTGTGGGCCACATGAACACTCCCTGCACTGCCCACCCCACCCATGATGCTCTGGTGTGGGCCACATGAACACTCCCTGCACTGCCCACCCCACCCAGGATGCTCAGGTGTGGACCACATGCACACTCCCTGCACTGTCCACCCAGGATGCTCAGGTGTGGACCACATGAACACTCCCTGCACTGCCCACTCCACCCAGGATGCTCAGGTGTGGGCCACATGAACACTCCCTGCACTGCCCACCCCACCCAGGATGCTCAGGTGTGGGCCACATGAACACTCCCTGCACTGCCCACCCCACCCAGGATCCTCAGGTGTGGGCCACATGAACACTCCCTGCACTGCCCACCCCACCCAGGATGCTCAGGTGTGGGTCACATGAACACTCCCTGCACTGCCCACCCGGGATGCTCAGGTGTGGACCACATGAACACTCCCTGCACTGCCCACTCCACCCATGATGCTCTGGTGTGGGCCACATGAACACTCCCTGCACTGCCCACTCCACCCAGGATGCTGAGGTGTGGGCCACATGAACACTCCCTGCACTGCCCACCCCACCCAGGATGCTCAGGTGTGGGCCACATGAATACTCCCTGCACTGCCCACCCCACCCAGGATGCTCAGGTGTGG
Source organism: Spermophilus citellus (assembly GCF_964194105.1). Taxonomy (NCBI): domain Eukaryota; kingdom Metazoa; phylum Chordata; class Mammalia; order Rodentia; family Sciuridae; genus Spermophilus; species Spermophilus citellus. Next base: position 672,037 of record NC_138189.1, read on the forward strand.
ACCACATGAACACTCCCTGCACTGCCCACCCCACACAGGATGCTCAGGTTTGGACCACATGAACACTCCCTGCACTGCCCACTCCACCCAGGATGCTCAGGTGTGGACCACATGAACACTCCCTGCACTGCCCACCCCACGCAGGATGCTCAGGTGTGGACCACATGAACACTCCCTGCACTGCCCACCCCACCCAGGATGCTCAGGTGTGGACCACATGAACACTCCCTGCACTGCCCACTCCACCCAGGATGCTCAGGTGTGGGCCACATGAACACTCCCTGCACTGCCCACTCCACCCATGATGCTCAGGTGTGGGCCACATGAACACTCCCTGCACTGCCCACTCCACCCATGATGCTCTCGTGTGGACCACATGAACACTCCCTGCACTGCCCACTCCACCCATGATGCTCAGGTGTGGGCCACATGAACACTCCCTGCACTGCCCACCCCACCCATGATGCTCTGGTGTGGGCCACATGAACACTCCCTGCACTGCCCACTCCACCCATGATGCTCTGGTGTGGGTCACATGAACACTCCCTGCACTGCCCACTCCACCCAGGATGCTCAGGTGTGGACCACATGAACACTCCCTGCACTGCCCACTCCACCCAGGATGCTCAGGTGTGGACCACATGAACACTCCCTGCACTGCCCACCCCACCCATGATGCTCTGGTGTGGGCCACATGAACACTCCCTGCACTGCCCACTCCACCCATGATGCTCTGGTGTGGGTCACATGAACACTCCCTGCACTGCCCACCCCACCCAGGATGCTCAGGTGTGGACCACATGAACACTCCCTGCACTGCCCACCCCACCCAGGATGCTCAGGTGTGGACACATGAACACTCCCTGCACTGCCCACTCCACCCAGGATGCTCAGGTGTGGGCCACATGAACACTCCCTGCACTGCCCACTCCACCCATGATGCTCTGGTGTGGGCCACATGAACACTCCCTGCACTGCCCACTCCACCCATGATGCTCTGGTGTGGGTCACATGAACAATCCCTGCACTGCCCACCCCACCCAGGATGCTCAGGTGTGGGCCACATGAACACTCCCTGCACTGCCCACTCCACCCAGGATGCTCAGGTGTGGGCCACATGAACACTCCCTGCACTGCCCACTCCACCCAGGATGCACAGGTGTGGACCACATGAACACTCCCTGCACTGCCCACTCCACCGATGATGCTCAGGTGTGGGCCACATGAACACTCCCTGCACTGCCCACTCCACCCAGGATGCTGAGGTGTGGGCCATATGAACAATCCCTGCACTGCCCACCCCACCCAGGATGCTCAGGTGTGGACCACATGAACACTCCCTGCACTGCCCACCACACCCAGGATGCTCAGGTGTGGGCCACATGAACAATCCCTGCACTGCCCACCCCACCCAGGATGCTCAGGTGTGGGCCACATGAACACTCCCTGCACTGCCCACTCCACCCAGGATGCACAGGTGTGGACCACATGAACACTCCCTGCACTGCCCACTCCACCGAGGATGCTCAGGTGTGGGCCACATGAACACTCCCTGCACTGCCCACTCCACCCAGGATGCTGAGGTGTGGGCCATATGAACAATCCCTGCACTGCCCACCCCACCCAGGATGCTCAGGTGTGGACCACATGAACACTCCCTGCACTGCCCACTCCACCCAGGATGCTCAGGTGTGGGTCACATGAACACTCCCTGCACTGCCCACCCCACCCAGGATGCTCAGGTGTGGGTCACATGAACACTCCCTGCACTGCCCACCCCACCCAGGATGCTCAGGTGTGGGTCACATGAACACTCCCTGCACTGCCCACCCCACCCAGGATGCTCAGGTGTGGGTCACATGAACACTCCCTGCACTGCCCACTCCACCCAGGATGCTGAGGTGTGGGTCACATGAACACTCCCTGCACTGCCCACTCCACCCAGGATGCTCAGGTGTGGACCACATGAACACTCCCTGCACTGCCCACTCCACCCATGATGCTCTGGTGTGGGCCACATGAACACTCCCTGCACTGCCCACTCCACCCAGGATGCTCAGGTGTGGGTCACATGAACACTCCCTGCACTGCCCACCCCACCCATGATGCTCAGGTGTGGACCACATGAACACTCCCTGCACTGCCCACTCCACCCATGATGCTCAGGTGTGGGTCACATGAACACTCCCTGCACTGCCCACTCCACCCAGGATGCTCAGGTGTGGGCCACATGAACAATCCCTGCACTGCCCACTCCACCCATGATGCTCTGGTGTGGACCACATGAACACTCCCTGCACTGCCCACTCCACCCATGATGCTCAGGTGTGGGCCACATGAACACTCCCTGCACTGCCAACTCCACCCAGGATGCTCAGGTGTGGGCCACATGAACACTCCCTGCACTGCCCACCCCACCCATGATGCTCTGGTGTGGGCCACATGAACACTCCCTGCACTGCCCACTCCACCCAGGATGCTCAGGTGTGGGCCACATGAACACTCCCTGCACTGCCCACTCCACCCAGGATGCTCAGGTGTGGGCCACATGAACACTCCCTGCACTGCCCACTCCACCCAGGATGCTCAGGTGTGGGCCACATGAACACTCCCTTCACTGCCCACCCCACCCATGATGCTCTGGTGTGGGCCACATGAACACTCCCTGCACTGCCCACTCCACCCAGGATGCTCAGGTGTGGGCCACATGAACACTCCCTGCACTGACCACTCCACCCATGATGCTCTGGTGTGGGCCACATGAACAATCCCTGCACTGCCCACCCCACCCAGGATGCTCAGGTGTGGACCACATGAACACTCCCTGCACTGCCCACCCCACCCAGGATGCTCAGGTGTGGGCCACATGAACACTCCCTGCACTGCCCACCCCACCCAGGATGCTCAGGTGTGGGCCACATGAACAGTCCCTGCACTGCCCACCCAGGATGCTCAGGTGTGGGTCACATGAACACTCCCTGCACTGCCCACCCCACCCAGGATGCTCAGGTGTGGGCCACATGAACACTCCCTGCACTGCCCACCCCACCCATGATGCTCAGGTGTGGGCCACATGAACACTCCCTGTACTGCCCACTCCACCCAGGATGCTCAGGTGTGGGCCACATGAACACTCCCTGCACTGCCCACCCAGGATGCTCAGGTGTGGGTCACATGAACACTCCCTGCACTGCCCACCCCACCCAGGATGCTCAGGTGTGGGCCACATGAACACTCCCTGCACTGCCCACCCCACCCAGGATGCTCAGGTGTGGACCACATGAACACTCCCTGCACTGCCCACCCCACCCAGGATGCTCAGGTGTGGGCCACATGAACACTCCCTGCACTGCCCACCCGGGATGCTCAGGTGTGGGCCACATGAACACTCCCTTCACTGCCCACCCCACCCATGATGCTCAGGTGTGGGCCACATGAACACTCCCTGTACTGCCCACTCCACCCAGGATGCTCAGGTGTGGGCCACATGAACACTCCCTGCACTGCCCACCCAGGATGCTCAGGTGTGGGTCACATGAACACTCCCTGCACTGCCCACCCCACCCAGGATGCTCAGGTGTGGGCCACATGAACACTCCCTGCACTGCCCACCCCACCCAGGATGCTCAGGTGTGGGCCACATGAACACTCCCTGCACTGCCCACCCCACCCAGGATGCTCAGGTGTGGACCACATGAACACTCCCTGCACTGCCCACCCCACCCAGGATGCTCAGGTGTGGGTCACATGAACACTCCCTGCACTGCCCACTCCACCCAGGATGCTCAGGTGTGGTCCACATGAACACTCCCTGCACTGCCCACTCCACCCAGGATGCTCAGGTGTGGGTCACATGAACACTCCCTGCACTGCCCACTCCACCCAGGATGCTCAGGTGTGGGTCACATGAACACTCCCTGCACTGCCCACTCCACCCAGGATGCTCAGGTGTGGGCCACATGAACACTCCCTGCACTGCCCACCCCACCCAGGATGCTCAGGTGTGGACCACATGAACACTCCCTGCACTGCCCACCCCACCCAGGATGCTCAGGTGTGGGCCACATGAACACTCCCTGCACTGCCCACTCCACCCAGGATGCTCAGGTGTGGGTCACATGAACACTCCCTGCACTGCCCACTCCACCCAGGATGCTCAGGTGTGGGTCACATGAACACTCCCTGCACTGTCCACCCAGGATGCTCAGGTGTGGGTCACATGAACACTCCCTGCACTGCCCACCCCACCCAGGATGCTCAGGTGTGGGCCACATGAACACTCCCTGCACTGCCCACCACACCCAGGATGCTCAGGTGTGGACCACATGCACACTCCCTGCACTGTCCACCCAGGATGCTCAGGTGTGGACCACATGAACACTCCCTGCACTGCCCACCCCATCCAGGATGCTCAGGTGTGGGTCACATGAACACTCCCTGCACTGCCCACTCCACCCAGGATGCTCAGGTGTGGGTCACATGAACACTCCCTGCACTGCCCACCCCACCCAGGATGCTCAGGTGTGGACCACATGAACACTCCCTGCACTGCCCACCCCACCCAGGATGATCAGGTGTGGGCCACATGAACACTCCCTGCACTGCCCACTCCACCCAGGATGCTCAGGTGTGGGTCACATGAACACTCCCTGCACTGCCCACCCCACCCAGGATGCTCAGGTGTGGACCACATGAACACTCCCTGCACTGCCCACCCCATCCAGGATGCTCAGGTGTGGGTCACATGAACACTCCCTGCACTGCCCACTCCACCCAGGATGCTCAGGTGTGGGTCACATGAACACTCCCTGCACTGCCCACCCCACCCAGGATGCTCAGGTGTGGACCACATGAACACTCCCTGCACTGCCCACCCCATCCAGGATGCTCAGGTGTGGGTCACATGAACACTCCCTGCACTGCCCACCCCACCCAGGATGCTCTGGTGTGGACCACATGAACACTCCCTGCACTGCCCACTCCACCCAGGATGCTCAGGTGTGGACCACATGAACACTCCCTGCACTGCCCACCCCACCCAGGATGCTAAGGTGTGGGTCACATGAACACTCCCTGCACTGCCCACCCCACCCAGGATGCTCAGGTGTGGGTCACATGAACACTCCCTGCACTGCCCACTCCACCCAGGATGCTGAGGTGTGGGTCACATGAACACTCCCTGCAATGCCCACTCCACCCAGGATGCTCAGGTGTGGACCACATGAACACTCCCTGCACTGCCCACTCCACCCATGATGCTCTGGTGTGGGCCACATGAACACTCCCTGCACTGCCCACTCCACCCAGGATGCTCAGGTGTGGGTCACATGAACACTCCCTGCACTGCCCACCCCACCCAGGATGCTCAGGTGTGGACCACATGAACACTCCCTGCACTGCCCACTCCACCCATGATGCTCAGGTGTGGGTCACATGAACACTCCCTGCACTGCCCACTCCACCCAAGATGCTCAGGTGTGGACCACATGAACACTCCCTGCACTGCCCACCCCACCCATGATGCTCTGGTGTGGGCCACATGAACACTCCCTGCACTGCCCACTCCACCCAGGATGCTCAGGTGTGGGTCACATGAACACTCCCTGCACTGCCCACTCCACCCAGGATGCTCAGGTGTGGACCACATGAACACTCCCTGCACTGCCCACTCCACCCAGGATGCTCAGGTGTGGGTCACATGAACACTCCCTGCAGTGCCCACCCCACCCAGGATGCTCAGGTTAGGGCCACATGAACACTCCCTGCACTGCCCACTCCACCCAGGATGCTCAGGTGTGGGTCACATGAACACTCCCTGCACTGCCCACTCCACCCAGGATGCTCAGGTGTGGGTCACATGAACACTCCCTGCACTGCCCACCCCACCCAGGATGCTCAGGTGTGGACCACATGAACACTCCCTGCACTGCCCACCCCACCTAGGATGCTCAGGTGTGGGCCACATGAACACTCCCTGCACTGCCCACTCCACCCAGGATGCTCAGGTGTGGGTCACATGAACACTCCCTGCACTGTCCACTCCACCCAGGATGCTCAGGTGTGGACCACATGAACACTCCCTGCACTGCCCACCCCACCCAGGATGCTCAGGTGTGGACCACATGAACACTCCCTGCACTGCCCACCCCACCCAGGATGCTCAGGTGTGGGTCACATGAACACTCCCTGCACTGCCCACTCCACCCAGGATGCTCAGGTGTGGGCCACATGAACACTCCCTGCACTGCCCACCCCACCCAGGATGCTCAGGTGTGGACCACATGAACACTCCCTGCACTGCCCACCCCACCCAGGATGCTCAGGTGTGGACCACATGAACACTCCCTGCACTGCCCACTCCACCCAGGATGCTCAGGTGTGGGTCACATGAACACTCCCTGCACTGCCCACCCCACCCAGGATGCTCAGGTGTGGGTCACATGAACACTCCCTGCACTGCCCACCCCACCCTGGATGCTCAGGTGTGGGCCACATGAACACTCCCTGCACTGCCCACTCCACCCAGGATGCTCAGGTGTGGACCACATGAACACTCCCTGCACTGCCCACTCCACCCAGGATGCTCAGGTGTGGGCCACATGAACACTCCCTGCACTGCCCACCCCACCCAGGATGCTCAGGTGTGGACCACATGAACACTCCCTGCACTGCCCACCCCACCCAGGATGCTCAGGTGTGGGCCACATGAACACTCCCTGCACTGCCCACTCCACCCAGGATGCTCAGGTGTGGGTCACATGAACACTCCCTGCACTGCCCACTCCACCCAGGATGCTCAGGTGTGGGTCACATGAACACTCCCTGCACTGTCCACCCAGGATGCTCAGGTGTGGGTCACATGAACACTCCCTGCACTGCCCACCCCACCCAGGATGCTCAGGTGTGGGCCACATGAACACTCCCTGCACTGCCCACCCCACCCAGGATGCTCAGGTGTGGACCACATGCACACTCCCTGCACTGTCCACCCAGGATGCTCAGGTGTGGACCACATGAACACTCCCTGCACTGCCCACCCCATCCAGGATGCTCAGGTGTGGGTCACATGAACACTCCCTGCACTGCCCACCCCACCCAGGATGCTCTGGTGTGGACCACATGAACACTCCCTGCACTGCCCACTCCACCCAGGATGCTCAGGTGTGGACCACATGAACACTCCCTGCACTGCCCACCCCACCCAGGATGCTCAGGTGTGGGCCACATGAACACTCCCTGCACTGCCCACTCCACCCAGGATGCTCAGGTGTGGACCACATGAACACTCCCTGCACTGCCCACCCCACCCAGGATGCTCAGTTGTGGGTCACATGAACACTCCCTGCACTGCCCACCCCACCCAGGATGCTCAGGTGTGGGCCACATGAACAATCCCTGCACTGCCCACCCCACCCATGATGCTCAGGTGTGGACCACATGAACACTCCCTGCACTGCCCACCCCACCCAGGATGCTCAGGTGTGGGCCATATGAACACTCCCTGCACTGCCCACTCCACCCAGGATGCTCAGGTGTGGACCACATGAACACTCCCTGCACTGCCCACCCCACCCAGGATGCTCAGGTGTGGGCCACATGAACAATCCCTGCACTGCCCACCCCACCCAGAATGCTCAGGTGTGGACCACATGAACACTCCCTGCACTGCCCACCCCACCCAGGATGCTCAGGTGTGGGCCACATGAACACTCCCTGCACTGCCCACTCCACCCAGGATGCTCAGGTGTGGGTCACTTGAACACTCCCTGCACTCCCCACTCCACCCATGATGCTCTGGTGTGGGTCACATGAACACTCCCTGCACTGCCCACCCCACCCAGGATGCTCAGGTGTGGGTCACATGAACACTCCCTGCACTGCCCACCCCACCCAGGATGCTCAGGTGTGGACCACATGAACACTCCCTGCACTGCCCACCCCACCCAGGATGCTCAGGTGTGGGCCACATGAACACTCCCTGCACTGCCCACCCCACCCAGGATGCTCAGGTGTGGGCCACATGAACACTCCCTGCACTGCCCACCCCACCCAGGATGCTCAGGTGTGGACCACATGAACACTCCCTGCACTGCCCACCCCACCCAGGATGCTCAGGTGTGGGTCACATGAACACTCCCTGCACTGCCCACTCCACCCAGGATGCTCAGGTGTGGACCACATGAACACTCCCTGCACTGCCCACTCCACCCAGGATGCTCAGGTGTGGACCACATGAACACTCCCTGCACTGCCCACCCCACCCAGGATGCTCAGGTGTGGGTAACATGAACACTCCCTGCACTGCCCACTCCACCCAGGATGCTCAGGTGTGGGCCACATGAACACTCCCTGCACTGCCCACCCCACCCAGGATGCTCAGGTGTGGGTCACATGAACACTCCCTGCAGTGCCCACCCCACCCAGGATGCTCAGGTTAGGGCCACATGAACACTCCCTGCACTGCCCACTCCACCCAGGATGCTCAGGTGTGGGTCACATGAACACTCCCTGCACTGCCCACTCCACCCAGGATGCTCAGGTGTGGGTCACATGAACACTCCCTGCACTGCCCACCCCACCCAGGATGCTCAGGTGTGGACCACATGAACACTCCCTGCACTGCCCACCCCACCCAGGATGCTCAGGTGTGGGTCACATGAACACTCCCTGCACTGCCCACTCCACCCAGGATCCTCAGGTGTGGACCACATGAACACTCCCTGCACTGCCCACTCCACCCAGGATGCTCAGGTGTGGGCCACATGAACACTCCCTGCACTGCCCACCCCACCCAGGATGCTCAGGTGTGTGCCACATGAACACTCCCTGCACTGCCCACCACACCCAAGATGCTCAGGTGTGGGCCACATGAACACTCCCTGCACTGCCCACCCCACCCAGGATGCTCAGGTGTGGACCACATGAACACTCCCTGCACTGCCCACCCCACCCAGGATGCTCAGGTGTGGGTCACATGAACACTCCCTGCACTGCCCACTCCACCCAGGATGCTCAGGTGTGGGCCACATGAACACTCCCTGCACTGCCCACCCCACCCAGGATGCTCAGGTGTGGACCACATGAACACTCCCTGCACTGCCCACCCCACCCAGGATGCTCAGGTGTGGACCACATGAACACTCCCTGCACTGCCCACTCCACCCAGGATGCTCAGGTGTGGGTCACATGAACACTCCCTGCACTGCCCACCCAGGATGCTCAGGTGTGGGTCACATGAACACTCCCTGCACTGCCCACCCCACCCAGGATGCTCAGGTGTGGGTCACATGAACACTCCCTGCACTGCCCACCCCACCCTGGATGCTCAGGTGTGGGCCACATGAACACTCCCTGCACTGCCCACTCCACCCAGGATGCTCAGGTGTGGACCACATGAACACTCCCTGCACTGCCCACTCCACCCAGGATGCTCAGGTGTGGGCCACATGAACACTCCCTGCACTGCCCACCCCACCCAGGATGCTCAGGTGTGGACCACATGAACACTCCCTGCACTGCCCACCCCACCCAGGATGCTCAGGTGTGGGTCACATGAACAATCCCTGCACTGCCCACCCCACCCAGGATGCTCAGGTGTGGACCACATGAACACTCCCTGCACTGCCCACCCCACCCAGGATGCTCAGGTGTGGGCCACATGAACACTCCCTGCACTGCCCACTCCACCCAGGATGCTCAGGTGTGGGTCACATGAACACTCCCTGCACTGCCCACTCCACCCAGGATGCTCAGGTGTGGGTCACATGAACACTCCCTGCACTGTCCACCCAGGATGCTCAGGTGTGGGTCACATGAACACTCCCTGCACTGCCCACCCCACCCAGGATGCTCAGGTGTGGGCCACATGAACACTCCCTGCACTGCCCACCCCACCCAGGATGCTCAGGTGTGGACCACATGCACACTCCCTGCACTGTCCACCCAGGATGCTCAGGTGTGGACCACATGAACACTCCCTGCACTGCCCACCCCACCCAGGATGCTCAGGTGTGGGTCACATGAACACTCCCTGCACTGCCCACCCCACCCAGGATGCTCAGGTGTGGGCCACATGAACAATCCCTGCACTGCCCACCCCACCCAGGATGCTCAGGTGTGGGCCACATGAACACTCCCTGCACTGCCCACCCCACCCAGGATGCTCAGGTGTGGGTCACATGAACAATCCCTGCACTGCCCACCCCACCCAGGATGCTCAGGTGTGGGCCACATGAACACTCCCTGCACTGCCCACCCCATCCAGGATGCTCAGGTGTGGGTCACATGAACACTCCCTGCACTGCCCACTCCACCCAGGATGCTCAGGTGTGGGTCACATGAACACTCCCTGCACTGTCCACCCAGGATGCTCAGGTGTGGACCACATGAACACTCCCTGCACTGCCCACCCCATCCAGGATGCTCAGGTGTGGGTCACATGAACACTCCCTGCACTGCCCACCCCACCCAGGATGCTCTGGTGTGGACCACATGAACACTCCCTGCACTGCCCACTCCACCCAGGATGCTCAGGTGTGGACCACATGAACACTCCCTGCACTGCCCACCCCACCCAGGATGCTCAGGTGTGGGCCACATGAACACTCCCTGCACTGCCCACTCCACCCAGGATGCTCAGGTGTGGACCACATGAACACTCCCTGCACTGCCCACCCCACCCAGGATGCTCAGTTGTGGGTCACATGAACACTCCCTGCACTGCCCACCCCACCCAGGATGCTCAGGTGTGGGCCACATGAACAATCCCTGCACTGCCCACCCCACCCAGAATGCTCAGGTGTGGACCACATGAACACTCCCTGCACTGCCCACCCCACCCAGGATGCTCAGGTGTGGGCCACATGAACACTCCCTGCACTGCCCACTCCACCCAGGATGCTCAGGTGTGGACCACATGAACACTCCCTGCACTGCCCACCCCACCCAGGATGCTCAGGTGTGGGCCACATGAACAATCCCTGCACTGCCCACCCCACCCAGAATGCTCAGGTGTGGACCACATGAACACTCCCTGCACTGCCCACCCCACCCAGGATGCTCAGGTGTGGGCCACATGAACACTCCCTGCACTGCCCACTCCACCCAGGATGCTCAGGTGTGGGTCACTTGAACACTCCCTGCACTGCCCACTCCACCCATGATGCTCTGGTGTGGGTCACATGAACACTCCCTGCACTGCCCACCCCACCCAGGATGCTCAGGTGTGGGTCACATGAACACTCCCTGCACTGCCCACTCCACCCAGGATGCTCAGGTGTGGACCACATGAACACTCCCTGCACTGCCCACTCCACCCAGGATGCTCAGGTGTGGGTCACATGAACACTCCCTGCACTGCCCACTCCACCCAGGATGCTCAGGTGTGGGCCACATGAACACTCCCTGCACTGCCCACTCCACCCAGGATGCTCAGGTGTGGGTCACATGAACACTCCCTGCACTGCCCACTCCACCCAGGATGCTCAGGTGTGGACCACATGAACACTCCCTGCACTGCCCACTCCACCCAGGATGCTCAGGTGTGGGTCACATGAACACTCCCTGCACTGCCCACTCCACCCAGGATGCTCAGGTGTGGACCACATGAACACTCCCTGCACTGCCCACTCCACCCAGGATGCTCAGGTGTGGGTCACATGAACACTCCCTGCACTGCCCACTCCACCCAGGATGCTCAGGTGTGGGCCACATGAACACTCCCTGCACTGCCCACTCCACCCAGGATGCTCAGGTGTGGACCACATGAACACTCCCTGCACTGCCCACTCCACCCAGGATGCTCAGGTGTGGGTCACATGAACACTCCCTGCACTGCCCACTCCACCCAGGATCCTCAGGTGTGGGCCACATGAACACTCCCTGCACTGCCCACCCCACCCAGGATGCTCAGGTGTGGGCCACATGAACACTCCCTGCACTGCCCACTCCACCCATGATGCTCTGGTGTGGGTCACATGAACACTCCCTGCACTGCCCACCCCACCCAGGATGCTCAGGTGTGGGCCACATGAACACTCCCTGCACTGCCCACCACACCCAGGATGCTCAGGTGTGGGCCACATGAACACTCCCTGCACTGCCCACTCCACCCAGGATGCTCAGGTGTGGGTCACATGAACACTCCCTGCACTGCCCACTCCACCCAGGATGCTCAGGTGTGGGTCACATGAACACTCCCTGCACTGCCCACCCCACCCAGGATGCTCAGGTGTGGGTCACATGAACACTCCCTGCACTGCCCACTCCACCCAGGATGCTCAGGTGTGGGTCACATGAACACTCCCTGCACTGCCCACCCCACCCAGGATGCTCAGGTGTGGGTCACATGAACACTCCCTGCACTGCCCACTCCACCCATGATGCTCTGGTGTGGGTCACATGAACACTCCCTGCACTGCCCACCCCACCCAGGATGCTCAGGTGTGGGTCACATGAACACTCCCTGCACTGCCCACTCCACCCAGGATGCTCAGGTGTGGACCACATGAACACTCCCTGCACTGCCCACTCCACCCAGGATGCTCAGGTGTGGACCACATGAACACTCCCTGCACTGCCCACCACACCCAGGATGCTCAGGTGTGGGCCACATGAACACTCCCTGCACTGCCCACCACACCCAGGATGCTCAGGTGTGGGCCACATGAACACTCCCTGCACTGCCCACCACACCCAGGATGCTCAGGTGTGGGCCACATGAACACTCCCTGCACTGCCCACTCCACCCAGGATGCTCAGGTGTGGACCACATGAACACTCCCTGCACTGCCCACCCCACCCAGGATGCTCAGGTGTGGACCACATGAACACTCCCTGCACTGCCCACCCCACCCAGGATGCTCAGGTGTGGGCCACATGAACACTCCCTGCACTGCCCACCCCACCCAGGATGCTCAGGTGTGGGCCACATGAACACTCCCTGCACTGCCCACTCCACCCATGATGCTCTGGTGTGGGTCACATGAACACTCCCTGCACTGCCCACCCCACCCAGGATGCTCAGGTGTGGGTCACATGAACACTCCCTGCACTGCCCACTCCACCCAGGATGCTCAGGTGTGGACCACATGAACACTCCCTGCACTGCCCACTCCACCCAGGATGCTCAGGTGTGGACCACATGAACACTCCCTGCACTGCCCACCACACCCAGGATGCTCAGGTGTGGGCCACATGAACACTCCCTGCACTGCCCACCACACCCAGGATGCTCAGGTGTGGGCCACATGAACACTCCCTGCACTGCCCACCACACCCAGGATGCTCAGGTGTGGGCCACATGAACACTCCCTGCACTGCCCACTCCACCCAGGATGCTCAGGTGTGGACCACATGAACACTCCCTGCACTGCCCACCCCACCCAGGATGCTCAGGTGTGGACCACATGAACACTCCCTGCACTGCCCACCCCACCCAGGATGCTCAGGTGTGGGCCACATGAACACTCCCTGCACTGCCCACCCCACCCAGGATGCTCAGGTGTGGGCCACATGAACACTCCCTGCACTGCCCACCCCACCCAGGATGCTCAGGTGTGGACCACATGAACACTCCCTGCACTGCCCACCACACCCAGGATGCTCAGGTGTGGGTCACATGAACACTCCCTGCACTGCCCACCCCACCCAGGATGCTCAGGTGTGGACCACATGAACACTCCCTGCACTGCCCACCCCACCCAGGATGCTCAGGTGTGGGCCACATGAACAATCCCTGCACTGCCCACCCCACCCAGAATGCTCAGGTGTGGACCACATGAACACTCCCTGCACTGCCCACTCCACCCAGGATGCTCAGGTGTGGACCACATGAACACTCCCTGCACTGCCCACCCCACCCAGGATGCTCAGGTGTGGGCCACATGAACAATCCCTGCACTGCCCACCCCACCCAGAATGCTCAGGTGTGGACCACATGAACACTCCCTGCACTGCCCACCCCACCCAGGATGCTCAGGTGTGGGTCACATGAACACTCCCTGCACTGCCCACTCCACCCAGGATGCTCAGGTGTGGGTCACTTGAACACTCCCTGCACTCCCCACTCCACCCATGATGCTCTGGTGTGGGTCACATGAACACTCCCTGCACTGCCCACCCCACCCAGGATGCTCAGGTGTGGGCCACATGAACACTCCCTGCACTGCCCACCCCACCCAGGATGCTCAGGTGTGGGTCACATGAACACTCCCTGCACTGCCCACCCCACCCAGGATGCTCAGGTGTGGGCCACATGAACACTCCCTGCACTGCCCACTCCACCCAGGATGCACAGGTGTGGACCACATGAACACTCCCTGCACTGCCCACTCCACCGAGGATGCTCAGGTGTGGGTCACATGAACACTCCCTGCACTGCCCACCACACCCAGGATGCTCAGGTGTGGACCACATGAACACTCCCTGCACTGCCCACCCCACCCAGGATGCTCAGGTGTGGGTCACATGAACACTCCCTGCACTGCCCACCACACCCAGGATGCTCAGGTGTGGACCACATGAACACTCCCTGCACTGCCCACCCCACCCAGGATGCTCAGGTGTGGGCCACATGAACAATCCCTGCACTGCCCACCCCACCCAGAATGCTCAGGTGTGGACCACATGAACACTCCCTGCACTGCCCACTCCACCCAGGATGCTCAGGTGTGGACCACATGAACACTCCCTGCACTGCCCACCCCACCCAGGATGCTCAGGTGTGGGCCACATGAACAATCCCTGCACTGCCCACCCCACCCAGAATGCTCAGGTGTGGACCACATGAACACTCCCTGCACTGCCCACCCCACCCAGGATGCTCAGGTGTGGGTCACATGAACACTCCCTGCACTGCCCACCCCACCCAGGATGCTCAGGTGTGGGCCACATGAACACTCCCTGCACTGCCCACCACACCCAGGATGCTCAGGTGTGGGTCACATGAACACTCCCTGCACTGCCCACTCCACCCAGGATGCTCAGGTGTGGACCACATGAACACTCCCTGCACTGCCCACCCCACCCAGGATGCTCAGGTGTGGGCCACATGAACACTCCCTGCACTGCCCACCCCACCCAGGATGCTCTGGTGTGGGTCACATGAACACTCCCTGCACTGCCCACCCCACCCAGGATGCTCAGGTGTGGGTCACATGAACACTCCCTGCACTGCCCACCCCACCCAGGATGCTCAGGTGTGGACCACATGAACACTCCCTGCACTGCCCACTCCACCCAGGATGCTCAGGTGTGGACCACATGAACACTCCCTGCACTGCCCACTCCACCCAGAATGCTCAGGTGTGGACCACATGAACACTCCCTGCACTGCCCACTCCATCCAGGATGCTCAGGTGTGGACCACATGAACACTCCCTGCACTGCCCACCCCACCCAGGATGCTCAGGTGTGGGTCACATGAACACTCCCTGCACTGCCCACCCCACCCAGGATGCTCAGGTGTGGGTCACATGAACACTCCCTGCACTGCCCACTCCACCCAGAATGCTCAGGTGTGGACCACATGAACACTCCCTGCACTGCCCACCCCACCCAGGATGCTCAGGTGTGGGTCACATGAACACTCCCTGCAGTGCCCACCCCACCCAGGATGCTCAGGTGTGGGCAGTGTGGCCCCTCCTTACACTTTTCTACCCAGGTCTCCAGGACGGCAGGCCCTGCCATGGCCCGGGGTTGGTGACTTGGGCTGTAAGGGTCCAGGCCTGCAGTGTCACCAACTCAGGCTGTGAGTCTGTTCTTCGGTCTGTGTGTCCATGCCTAAGCTCATCAGCTAGGCACTGTCCCACTCTGGGCGAGAGCTGTGGTCTATTTAAGAATCCCAGACCGGGCTGGGAGGGTGGCTCAGCGATGGAGCACTCGCCTAGCACGGGCGGGACCCGGGTTCAATCCTTGGCACCACATAAAAATAAAGCCAGTGTGTTGTGTCCATCTACACCTAAAGAATAAATATTTAAAAAAAGAATCCCATACCATCCTTCTGGGGTAGTTTTGCTCCTGACGTAGGGTGACCCTGACTCTGGCCGGCAGTCTGGTGGTCCTGCAGTTTGCTGATTCATAACTGAGGGTGTCAGGGCCGTGTGCCTCCTGGGTGGTGGGTTTCTCTCCAGCAGGGTCGCTGGGTGCCAGGCCTGGGGCAGCGAGCATCCTCTTGGCAGGGTCCTGGTCGTGCTCTTCATCCCCATGTGCCTCAGGCGTGGCCGTGCAGGAGCCTTGGAGGAGAGCTGCTAGCCAGCCCAAGGCCCTGTGAGCTTGGGCTATGTCCAGGACCTTTCAGGACGACAGGGCACAGGGTGATGGGGATGATCTGGGTCTGACTCTGGAAGCATCAGGGGTAGGGTCTCAGCCAGCCTGAGAATGGTCTAACAGGTCCCCTCGGGGCGAGGGGCCCATCTCCCATGCCCAGCCTGCTAGAGGAGGGCTGTGCCAGGGTCCATCTCCTGAGTCCTCCACCTCATGTTGTGGCCCGGCCCGCTGCAGCACTAGGGACCTCTGGCATGCACAGGAGAGACAGGAAAACCCATGGCCAGTCCCAGTGGACCTGGGGTGTCCCCAGCAGCCTATGACTGAAGTCTTGTTCCCTGGAGTGGTGCTGTGGGAGCTGGTGGGTCCTTCAGGAGATCTTAGGTCACGGGGGTGGGGGTGTGCCTGTGACAGGGACAGTAGGACCTAGCCCCCTCCTCTTTCTTCCACTCCAGCCCTGAAGTGAATGGCTTTGCTCCTCCACACAGCCTCCTCACTTGATGTGCTGCCTCCACAGGTCCCCAAACAATCGGTCTGCCAGACCACGGGCGGAAACCTTCCACAGCATGAGCCAAAATAACCTCAGGTATTCTGTCACTGTCACAGAAAGCCAACAGCAGGCAGGCATTAGTGAGGCTGGAGGTTGGGGCCCCTGAGCTCAGATCCCCAGAGGTGCCTGCTGGTGGCCAGCAGAGCTGCTCAGTGCAAGGGGACAGTGCGAGGGCTGTGTGGCCCAGCCACCTGTGGGTGCTCTGGGTTTCTGTCACTTGCTGCCTGCACATGACTCCAGGTTCCTGGATGAGCCAGCAGCCCTTCATGCTGCTCCGGTGCTGAGGCTGGCTTCAGAAGCTTCGACCTCAGGTCTCCCCACTCCCTACCCCCAGGTGCTTGAAACCCCGCCCTGCCTCTCAAATGTGTCTCCTGTCACCACACACCCAGCAGCCCTCTGCCAAGGTGTCCAGGAGAGGCGTGGGGATGGCCACTGGTGTTTATCAGGGACAGATAGCCTTTATTCCAATGCAAAGAGGTCATGACAGGAAGACACCCAGGTTCTAACGCTGCCCCTCTCCTTGTCTCTCATGGTCACCCTGCTCCCAGGTGGCAGGCATGCCCAGGAGTGGGGGGTGGTGGCCTGGGGCTCCAGGTCTGAGGTATTCTGCAACCTTGTGTGCACAGGGCTTCGGGATTGGACGTCCCCTCTCCTGCTCTTGGGGTGCATGTTCTCACCTCAGAGGCGGCCTCCCAGAGGAGTGATAAGTTATGGGGGACATAATGCAGAACAAGACCCTCAGGGCCAACGAGCCTGAGGAAGCGCCTGCCACATCCCTGGGACCCCACCTCTGCACAGGCTCTCCATACCCAGGAGGGGCACCCAGCGGCCTGGCCCCAGGCAGCCGCCCTGACCTTCCGAGAGCCCTGTGTGACCCAAGCCTGAGGAGGCCGTGGGGTGCTGGGCTCTGGGCTTAGACACAGTTATCAGGCACACACTCGGCCTCTTCCTCCAGCTCAGGGCAGGGCGTCCCGTGGTTGGCCGGCTGGACGCGGACATAGCGAGTCCTTCTCTTGGCGCTCAGCTTCCCACAGGGGCCTCCGCACAGTCCCCAGGATGACCACAGGGAAACCTCACAGTCCAGCGGCGTTTCTGGAACTGGACCAAGCACAGGGGAGAGGGTAGGGCAGCGCTGAGAGGAAGCAGAAGCTAGGAACTGCTTCCCCCTCCTGCCCGCAGCCTTTCTGGCTGGGTCTGCAGTGCCTGGGCTTTGGCACCAGTCCCTGGGAGCCTCACAGGAGGCCGTGGGGTGGGTGGGGGTCTCTGGTGGAGGGCCCTCAGGCCACAGCGACCCTTGGAACTGGCTTATTTCTGAAGACAGAGGACCCTGGGTCTGGGCTGCGGGAGCTTGTCCTGGTGGCACCCAGACACTTTGGTCCTTTCTTCCTGTGCCGTCTGTCAGTCTTCATTATATTCATAAAGTTTAAAATCATCGATTTGGGGTTCTGGTCAAACCACCTGGTAATCTCCACTTTCCAGCCAGAAGGCCAGTGCTTGCCTTTTTGTTTAGTTTGCTTTTTTGGGGGGGCGGGGATACTAGGGATTGAACCCAGGGGCACTCATCCACACCCCAGCCCTATTTTGCATTGTATTTAGAGACAGAGTCTTGCTGAGTTGCTTGGGGCCTCACCACTGAAGAGGCTGGCTTTGAACTTGGGATCCTTCTGCCTCAGCCTCCAGAGCCACTGGGATTATAGGTGTGTGCCACTGCACTCAGCTGGATAGCACTTCTCTGTGCCCATTGCCCAGGGGAGGGTCTCCCCACACAAGGGGCCAGGAGCCCAGGTGAAAGGTGTGTCAGCAGCCAGCCACAGGATGGTGGCCTCACACTGAAGGGCTTTGTTCTCACGTATCTCACCCTCACCATGCTACCTGCTCTGTGACTGCTGAGGACCAGACCCCAGAACAAGTCACAGGTATTAGAAGAATCGGGGGGGGGGGGGCGGGGACAAGGGGTTGCGTTGCCGGGCACAGGACCTGGAATGTTCCAGAAGCTCCAGCCAGGCCTGTGCCTGGAGAAGCCCTCTCCACAGCACAGTGGGGTGGGACAGGGTCTGCAAAGACCCTCCAGAGTGGGGCTTCAGAGAGGCAGACTCCCCCGGCTCTTCCCAAAGCCTTGCCTGAGAGCCAGGGCCCTGGGCAGCAGGCCAGGGGACAACAGAGCCCAGCCAGCACAGGACCTGCTTTCCTGCTCCCCAACTGGGAAGGCAGGCAGTCAGGGCCTGGCCTGGGCTGAGTGCTGCAGCAGCCCTGGGCTCACAGTGGACCTCTTGGGCCTGAAGACAAGGTGTCCACTTGCGAGACAGGAACACGTGGAGCCCGGTCTGGGCTTGGTGGGAACTTCCTGGCTCCTCCGAAGGCCTATGAGCAGGTGGGAGCCTCGCCCTGCCCTCTTGTGTCCATGCAGGGGAGCCCCAGCCTTGGGACGGCTCAGCTGCTGTCCACCCCCACCTGGGGCTGGAGGTCACCGTGCAGCAAGGGAACTGAGTCCAGCTGCATGCACCATCGAGTGCCACGGCCGCTGGACCCACAGGGACGTGGGCCACCAGCGCCTGCCCCACCCCAGGCAGGCACCTATCGCCTATTGGATGGAACCCGAGGCCCCACAGGAGCCCTGTGACAGCTGTCACCTGTGGGTGGTGACACCTCTGCCACTGCCTTCCACTCCTTTGTGAATGGGGAGAAGATGGGACCTAACTTAGCAGACTTGGATCCACCCCCATCACTGGGACGTGCAGGTCCCTGGGACCTCTCCAATGGACATTGTCCCTCGCTTCTCCCTGGGTCCTGTCTAACTCCGGCCATAGTGGAGGGCGTTTCCAGCTGCCCGTGTGAAGAGCTGGCGCTGTTCGGAGCAAGCCCGTCCTGAGTCGCTGAGAGCTAGCCTCGTGGCCGTGAGGGCCTCGGTGCCCTCTGCCGACTCAGACTCGGGTCTGGGACCCATGGAGCAGCAGTCCCTCAGGTGCCCAGAGAGGCCCCGTCCTTACAGGGACTGTGGAGGGTGAGCCTAGCCAAGTGGGGCTGCCAGGGTGGTAGCACATCCCATTGGGCGCCATAGAGAGCCACGTGCCCCATGTGGTCAGGACAGACTCAGCTGTGACTTCTTTCCAGTGTGGCTGTCGTGGGCACAGAGCTCCCCTGGGTGAGCTGGAGCCACCTGTGTCCACTGCAGGCTCCCATGCACTCCCCGGCTCTGTGCCCACTTATCTCTGCCAGCCTGTCCACCTGCAGTGCGCAGGGGACTGGAAGCCTGGACATTACCTGAGAGGCTGTCCACGATCTCATTGTCTCTGTTGGTCAGGTCTGGGGCAAGTGGAACAAAGGCCCTGGGGCTCTGCCGGAGCCTCACCAGGGTCACTCTGGCCATAGGAGGCAAGGACTTCAGCCGCGGGTAGTAGAAGGAATTCGCAGGGTGACTGGGAGAGGAAGACGTTATCTGGGTTGGAGGAAGAGAGGGAGTTGGCACAGGGTCCAGGAAGCCCACCTTCCTGTGTGTGCATGGCCCGCTGGGCAGCATCCTATGTCCAGCCAGGAACTGCTGGAAAACAGACCCCGGTCTGGACCTCATCTGAGCAACACCCACACCCAGGACAGCCGGCCACGCCTGCCTTGGCCTCTCCCCAAACCCTGGGCTGGGTTGCCATGCCCTCTGCCTGGCCAGGGGCAGCACAGGCTCAGCTGAGACGCTGTGGTGCTGGGCTCGGGCCCCAGGCAGGAGCTGGGAAGCTGGGAAGCAGGCCAGGAGGGGCCTGCAGGACCTCGTGTCTCACTCTGTTCCCTGCATGTGGCCGGCAGACAGGTGGGACTGCACCCAGCTCACTGCAGCGCCAGGGCAGGACCCTTCCCTGCAGGAGCCCAAGGCCCAGCCCTGCCCCCCAGGCCCACTCACCTCAGTGACCGTGTCCTGAGGGATGGTCGCAAAGTTGGGGGAGGAGAAGGTGAAGCCACTGTCTGTCCCTGCGTCATGGGGGTAGAGGTCCAGGGAGGCCTGCTCCTTCCAGCGGCCTCCCTCGCACAGGTCCAGGCTGTCCACACCCACAAACCAGTCAGGACTGGGGACAATGCGCACCACGAAGGACACCTGTGTGCAGCAGAGGCTCAGCGGGCGGCGGCCCCAGGAGCACCTCCCGCCCTCTCCTGGCCACAGCTTACCAGCGAGTGCCGGGGCTGCACCTCCAGCTCTGTGGAAGTCTGGCCCGTGCCGCTGGGGACGGCGGGGGCTGAGAACACGGCCAGCACGCTCTGGACCTTCTCTCCCGCAGCCTCCAGCTCCTTCATCAGGGCCCAGGCCTCCCCGCGCTCCGCGAAGTCCCGCAGCCCGTTGCTGACGTAAGCGTCCTTTCTCCACATGCTGTAGTCAGAGCTGTGCGAGGCCCCTGTGCCACAGCCAGGCCGTGTGAGCAGGTGGTGGGGACACGCAGCCGCCCAGGCTCAGGCCCCAGCTGGCCAGCCCCGTGGACACCTCATCCTGCCCTTCCTGATCATCATCTCCCCCAGCTGGGAGGCGAAGAACCACGTCCACTCCACGGTGACATTCTACATCCACACACTCTAGGGACCCCCGGCTGAGTGACGGATGGCCAGCCAACCTTGCCCATGACTGCCCCCCTGCTGCTCACTACACCCTGAGCCCAGACCATCAATGGTTGGCACACAGGAGGTGCTTAGCCAGCATCTCAAAGTCTGTTGGATGAGAGTGCCCCAACTCGTGAAGCACTGCGCAGAGCCCTCCCAGGTGGGGCGTCACCACGGAACATGCTGGCACGGGGAGAGGGATGCCTTACCCAGGAGGGAAGACCACTGTGCAGGGGGCCGGAACAGCGGGTACTGCTTGGGGAAGGCCGCCTGGCTCCACTGGCCCGTGAAGGTGAGGCTGTACTTGGCTGGAGGCCGGGCTGTGCAGACGGCCTCTGCCCCCAGCGGCTGGCTGGCAGTGGAGCCAAGTGTGGCCAGGAGGAGGGCCCAGAGGCTGCTGCCCGGGGCAGCCGTGGTGCTCAGGTTTTCCATCACCTACAGCACAGGGAGAGCAGTGCCGGCACTGTGGATCCCAACAAGCCCCTGCCCACCTGTCCCCCCCAGGCAAGAGCAGAGAGGGTCCCGGTGGTCGTGCACACCCCTGCTCCCCAGAGCCCTCAGCTGTGAGTCCCCAGACCCTGCACCCCGAGAAGCCACATGTGCCTGAGATCGCCACCAAGTCCACCAGGACCTCAGGAAGCCGGCAGCCTCAGAGCCCCCGGATATCCAGCCTTCCTGAGAGAGCGGAGCCAAGCGTGCTCAGGCCCTCGGGGTGGGGGGTTTGGCACAGGCCCATCCTGGCCCCGGTGTGTGTGCACAGTGTGTGGGGGGTGAACCAGCAGAGCTCCGTGGCCATCCCAGGGAGGGGTGGAGGAGGGTGCCCTCTGCGGCGCCGCAGGTTCCCGGAGGCCAGGGCTAGTCTGCTCTGCACTCCCTAGGGACCCGGGTGCACCCTACTAACCTGAAGGAGCAGCAGAGGAGATGCAGGGCGGGGTGAGGAGCTGCTGGCTGCTGCTGGTCCCACTGAGAACCCAGAGCTCCTACTTATGCCCCAGGCTGGAGCTCGGCTGGCTGGCTGTTCCTTCCAGAGAGTGGCAGACGGGACAAGGGCAAGAGGGACTCTCTCTGCCTGGGGCCTGTGGGGCTGCTGCTCTCCAGTCTCCCACAGGCTGACTGCAGAGCTGACCTGCTCCCTGGAGCTCACTCCCGTCCTGGCTGGCCCTGGCCGCACCCTTTCTTTGTCTTCCCTCCCTCCCTCCTCCTGCCCTCCTCCTCCCCTCCCTCCCTCCCTGCACTCCCGCCCCTGGCTCCCCCAGCTCCCCGGGTGGTGCTGTGAGCAGCTGTGCACTCAGAGCCAGGGAGCTCAGGGCCAGGGGCCACAGAGGCGCCTGTTCATACCTTGCCCACAGGTGCGACCTGAATGGCCCCATTTATAACATGACCTGAAAAGAGAGAGAGGTAGGTTGGGGTGACCCAGGGCTCTCAGCTCAGCATCCCAGGACTTTGGGGCCCTGGGTGTCAGCCAAACACAGCTGCTTCCTTCCCACTGCAGCCTGCAACTGTGCAGGACAGCCCAGGAAGTCCACATGGCTGGCCAGAGGGCAGTGGGAGTCAGTCCCTCCCAGAGGGACTCAGAACCCAGGAGACCACAGTACCACAGACCAAGGTGCTCAGGGCTCAAGGATGAGCCACGGAAAAGGGGGCACCCTCCCTAGGATCCCACGTTGGTAGGCCAATGTATTCTGCAGCCACCCCATGGACACCCCCGCCCCCACCCAGAAGGTGGGGGGGCACAGACAGGAGGAAGGCTGGCGTGGGCCGGGACAGGCAGAGGGTCCGCAGGTTGTGGCTGCCCAGTGTCAGGAAGATGTTTGCAGAACCCTGTTGGGAGCTGGGAAGTGAGGCGAGGCGTCTTGCTCAATCCCCAAGCCCGCCCTGCCCCTCAGAGGGGGCTGTCAAGTCTGGACAGAAGGCATCTGGGTTTCAGAATCCTCTTAGCATTTCCTATTCAGACAGACCAGACAGAGTGGGAATAAATAGAATCAACAAGAATAGAATGCAAACACCGATGATCTAACCTGCCTTCAAGTAAACACCAGGCCCTCAGGGAAGTAACCCACCGAGTTGAGCCTGCAGCCTTCAGGACAGGCCAGCCCCGCAGGAGTCCCCACAGGGCTGACCTCAGGACCTGGAGCACTTGTGGGTGTGGGCCTGTCTGTGGAGCTTACCCTGTTCTAGATAGGTGCTCACAATACTTATTGATTCACTTGAAAAGAACAAAATTAAGCTACTCCATGTGAGCATAAACAACAACATGTTTTATAAAAAGCAGCTACTTTTCAAAATAAAAGCCTTAGGAGCGTGGTCTGCTCTACCGGGTGATCTCACTGTCTGGCCTAATAGGAGACAGCTGTCTTCGCAGAGCTGCTCTGCAGTCCATCTGCTGAGATGTGGGTGAAGCCACCAGGACACCAGCCTTGCAGGGACACTGGGAAAGGCGGGCTCAGCTCCGCAGGACCCTCCGATAGTACAGGCCTGCGCTGCGGAGGGGCCTTGGCTCGGGGACCCTCCGGGATCCCTTCTGCTCCCAGCAGACGCTGAGGGCTGATCCAGAAGCCTGTTTCTCACTGAGGCCTGGGCGGCGGTTCTACACTGCCCTGGGCTCTAGGACCCAAAGGACAGCAGTAACAGCCCCTGGGTTCCGGCTGGGAGCAGCAGCCTGGGACAACAGGCCCAAATGCTACCACAGGGCTGCCCCAAGTGGGGGTGGGGCAGAGCAGCTTCCTCTGTGACAGGATGGGACAGGGAAGGGACCCCCAAGCAGGCCTGGGGACGGACGAGCTTCCTTCCTGTGACGCTGGCCCTGGCTTAGGCTGGGCTGGGGTCTCACAAGGCAGAGAGCCTGGCTGCAGGAGTAGCTCCTCTGTGCTGTCACAGGCTCGCTGGAGGCTCCTCTGCGAATCAGGCATGGTGCTCTCCTATGAAGTCCACACGAGGCGACACTGTGCAAGGTGACCCCCATGTATACACAGAGCATGTTCATTCACTGAGCAGCGTCTGAGGGACACAGAGTGACCCAGAGGCCCTGGGCTGCAGGTCTGGGATGGGGAGGACACTTCTCCTGACCAGGTTCTGTTACTTAGCAAGAGTTGGGTTAACTGGTCGATTCTAGCACCAGGGTCCTCTGAGGACAGGGCTTTCCTGGAGGCCACTCAGCTGTGGCCTGAGCTGTTCAGGGAACGTGGGCAGGGCTGTGCTGTGGGCCAGGTGTCTGGGGTGCCCACAGGGCCCAGGCCTGCTGCTCTGCCCACACCCCTGGGCCTTCTCTCAGCCCCCCTGCAGCTCAGGTTGGCACAGTGTGGGTGACCACCAGGCTGGCACTCCCAGGAGTCGGCACTTCTGAAAGTGCCCGTTGGTCAAGGAGATGCCCGTGTGGCCACTGCCAGATGGGGGACTCCATGAGCAAGCCTTTGACCGAACGGAGCCCCCACGGGCGGGCGCGCTGGCCCAGTACCCTTCCCTCCCAAGCCTGGCACAAGGGCCCTCTGAGGGCTCGCCCAGGCCCCTCCCTGGGGCGTGGCCCAGCCCTGAGTGGACCTGGGCAGAACCCAGCTCCCAGGCCACATCTGCTGACTCAGACCGGAATCCCCACCAGGGGAGAGGCTGTCTCTTGCAGGCGGCATGTCTGGTGCCCAGAGGGGCCCTGCTGTGCCTTTAAAAACTTGCCCACAGATACCACACACCCCGCCCTCACAGCCCTCTCCTCTGCTCACTCGCCCACTCCACACACATTTACCCAAGGCCTGGCTCCTGCCAGGCACCCAGTGTCTGAACACACATGCTTTCTACAGGCCACTCCGACCCTTGGGGGCTGCTTTTGGAGGAATGGGGCACACAGTCTGACTCTCCCTCTAACACCACCCCTTCTCCTTTCAGCACCTCACGGCCTTCCCTTCACTAGGACCTCCCAGCTTGCTCATGCCCCAGGGCCTTTGCACCCACAGCTCCTTTGCCTGAAGAACTCTTCCCATGCAGCTTCTTCCTGTCCTGCCTATCTGGGTCTCAAACAGAAGCCTCTGACACCAGCCCAGAGGAGCACCTGGGATGTCCTACCACACACGCCAGGCTTTTATTTTGATGAGGGTTCCTGCAGAGAAGGAACTCCATTGCAACAAGAAGAAGCACATGGGGTTGTGCTGCAGGTTGTTAAGGGGCTGGAGGAGGCCGGGTTTCCAGGCTGCACACCAGGCTGCGTGGTGCAGCTGGCTCCTGAGGTCACCTGCTGAGAAATGAAACCCACGGTGAAGCTGCCCTGCTATCTCCCACCCACACCCAGAGCACACCTCCCGACCTCCCAACTGGGCCACGGTTGGCTGGGTGCTTCTGACCCAGAGTCTGAGCAGATCCAGGAACCAAGTACTGAGCTCAGCTCCAAGGCCTCGCCCTCCAGGGGAGCACCTAGAGGAACGGTGGAGGGCGCCCTTCTCAGCACCCGTGGCAGCCTCTTCCCTGCCCTAGTGTTCAAGCTACTGCAGAATGGAGCCACACACAGCTGCCCTCATTCGTGCCCTGGACACCCCACCGTGTCTGGACCCTACACTTTCACACATTGGCCCCGACACCCCAGAGGCACAGGGAGGCCAGGCTGTGCCTCTGGCTGCAGGTCTGGGAGGAGGATCTCGTGCTGCCGGGCGCTCTCAATACAGCTTTCCTCAGCTGTACCACTGTCTGGCTTCCTCAAAGGGGGCCTGTCCATTTTGAGCAGCATGTGCCATGATGTCCCCTAATTCAAAGTGAGATGCCATGGCCTCTGCACAGTGGCCAAGTACGGACTTCTGGGAGTCCTCTCCCCATCGAGTCGGTGACAAAACTGGCAAACATGTCAAAGCAGACGTTTTTCCCCCTCACCTGGAAATTAACCAGAGGCTTGTAGATGTCTGTAGATGTTTTATTCTGTTAATAAAATAGGCAAACTCTGGTGAAAATAGCAAGCTTTGGTGCCTTCCCTGCCCCAGACCCCACCCTCTCTCCAGCTCTGTGGAAGACTTAGAAACTGGTGATCTGTGTCCATCTGCCCCAGGAGACCCCACCGGGCGGTTGTGCTGGACTTGATTCAGAGGTCACCTGGTGGCTGCTGTCCACGACACTCGGGCGGAGGTTGCAGTTGCCCAAGGTGGTGCCCAGACATTGGCTAAATCATAGACTAACCAAGAAGCTGGAAGAAAAGGCTGGGGAATGGGATGTCCCTGGGGACCTTTGAGAAATCCCAACATTTTCCAGGTAAACTAGAGGACACTCATTGCCAGGGTGGTGCTTATGCTCAGGAAAGACCTTGGAGTGTCCAGGCCCTGGCTCTGAATCCGAGACTCTGTGCAAGCAGGACTTGAGAGCTAGTGCAAGGTTCTCGTGGCTCAGGGTGGAGATCCTGCCCAAGGAACATGGTTCCAGGTAATTAGGGAGAACTCTTCCTAAAAATCAACCAATCGTTAAGTTAACCGAGGAGAGACACTGGGCACACATGGCAAAGAATACAGGTTTCATACAATTGATTTAGAAAAATCATTAAACAAATCACAACAAGGAGAAAAGCAACAGACCCTAAGTAGAGGGTAGAATCTGATTCCACAGTCGCCACGTTATTTTAAATGTTCATTTTCACCCAAAAATTATGAGACATGGAAAAACAAAGAAATATGGCATTGGGGAAGATAGAACCGATAGGAACTGTCACTGAGGAAGTCCAGAGGCTGGACGCTCTGGGCAAAGACTTTGGCTATCTGAAGCACGGAGGGTTTGGAAACGGGTGGCCCCAAGATAGTGTGACCTGGGGGACAGAGGGAGCAGGAAGAAGGGAGAACATTGACCCTCTCCCAGTAAATCCTTTCCCAGTGATGAGACAATCCCATCAGTCCTGAAAATGGCAGTCCCCAGATAAACATGGACCCTTTATAGTGACCCCTGGAGGAAAAAGATGAGCACTGAGACCCTCATCCTTTGCCAGTAAACACAGGTTTTAAATTCTCACAACCTGTTTCCTGAGTGCCCAAACTGACCCCTTCTGTCAATAATTAAGTCACCTCTCAGTGTGACCTACAAAAACCCAGACCCCTCCTGTAACCGGTGGCCGTTTTCTACCCAGAGAGTGGCCCCCCGCCTCCTGACTCTGCTGAAGGAGAGGCAGCCCTGCTGTGAGGCCTGCTCCCACCGGCCGGGCACCTGGGCTGCACTGTGTGCCAGACCCATCTGGTCAGCTTTCTCACAGAGTGTGTTCAAAGCCTAAAGGAGCCACGTCTGGAAAGTAAAGTCCTGAGTGACGTGCACCAGGCAGGAGGCGAGGGAGCAGGGAGGCTGCGCAGGAGAAGCTGCTGCAGCCAGGGACCTGAGCAGACAGAAGGAAGCAGCTCACGGGCTCATCCAGCCTGGGAAGGGAGAGGACAGGAAAGCGGGGCAGACCCAGAGGCAGGAGGGCCACAGCAAGATGCGGGGCGGGGTCAAGGGGTGACGTCACCCAGAGGCTTCCCAGCACTGAGGAGAGCAGCCACCTGCACGTCCAGCAGCCCTGAGCCCACACGAGGGCGTGGAGGAGAGGCACACTGGGCGCCGCCACCCCACGGTCCAGCCAGACGAGACTCGGGGGAGCAGCGAGAGAAGCAACCATCGCCCACTCAGAGTGAGGCCCGGCCTCTGGCCAGAGGCTGTGGGGTCAGGGGGTGGTGAGTGGGCCCAGAGTCCTGAGGGCAGAAGACCACACCTCAGAAACGAGGGGACGCTGAGGCAGCCCGGTGACCACAGACGGAAGCACGTGGAGGAGAAGCAGCTCGGGTCTGGCTGGTGCCCCTGTGCGGGAAGCTGGGTCCGGGGTGGGGCTCATCAACCAGGGTGGGTTCATAACGCTAAGGGGCTGTGGGAAGGTGGTAGAGACAGGTGCGGAGGGGACCCTCTGCCCCCCTCCACTGCCAGGAGCCAGTCACTGGCTTCCATCTTGCCTTTCTGCCCCTCAGGCCCAGAGCCATGGAACTGGCCAATACAGCACAGAAAGGCAGCAGCCCAAGTGTGTGGCAGGGGCACGCGGCAGGGGCACGCGGTGGGGCACGCATCGCCCACAGCAATAAGAGGGCTGGGACGCCACACCAACAGTCGGGAAGCAGGTGGCGCATTGTGGCCAAAGGTTCCAAGTGGAGAAGACGCGAAGTCCCAGACCTGACACCAGCCACAGGCCGCAGACTGAAGGACAGAGGAAGCTCTGCGACAGGAGAGGCCTGGACGCTGTCCTGCATAGCGGGGGAGCAGCCAGAGGCCAGCGAGGACCGCTCAGCTTGCCACCGGAGCGCTCTGCCTGCCGTAACACACACTGGGGCCCTGGGCCGGGTGCCTGGCCGGCTTTCATGTTGGGACCCAGGTTGGGAGACCCCAGACCCTGACGGGGGTCGGAGGCCTCAACAGAGGAGCTACACGAGAGGAGCTGAAGGTCCACAGATGGGTGGGAATCAAGCCCCACGCTCTCGTGCAAGTCCAAGAAGAACTCTCAGAGGAACGAGAGATCCCTGGAGGAAGGCGGACCCCACGTGACAGAGCCCATGGAGGCCACAGAGCGGTGTCCCTGAGGATGGCACGAGCCCACAGCCCAGGCAGAGCCACGGAAGAGACTGTGCAGAGACTCAGGGGAACGCCGACGCCACAGCGTGAGGACCAGAGGAAAGCAGGCCGTGCCGAGAGCAGGGGGACAGTCCAGCCGACACGCCAGAGAGCCTTGAAACAGAGACGGCCAGCAGACCCAGCCCATCCTCTGAACAGGAGGGCCACATGGACGGCCCTGGGCCAGCCGTGCGGCGAGGAGGAGCCTGGAGTCCCCATGGTGGCCATGACAGTGGAGTGGCATGACTCCACAAAGACCCAGGGCCATGAGAGCAGCGGGAGCCACAGCCCAGGAAGCTGGAGACCCGTGGAGGGACCGCCACAGGACACTCCTGCCTAGGCTGAGGCGCCAGAGGAGGGAGCTCTGCAGGGCTGGGCTGGCGGGGGCCGCGTTAGCGGTGAAGTCCCCTCAGGGAGCCAGGGCCTGCAGCCACCAACGCGCAGGGGACAGGGAAAGTCAGCTCCTGAATATCCACCGAAGTGAAGGAGGAGCTCGTTTCTGAGGCCAGTGTCACCCTGCACTAAAGCCCAAGGGAGTCTTCAGGAAAAGGAGGCCACGGAGCAGTGTCCCCGAGGACGGCATGAGCCCCAGCCCCGCAGCCTGCTAAGACGAGCAGCTTCGGCTGCCCGCTGTGTGGAAGTGGGCCCGCACAGCACTGGGAAGGGGCAGGAGCGGCCACGGCCCGCCCACGTGGTTAACAAAATCCACGTGTTCATGACAGGCTAGGAATAAAAGGAAACTACATCTGGGCTGGGTGGGGCTGTCACTTGCCTAGGACGGGTAAGGCCCTGGGTTCTGTCCTCAGCACCAGATAAAAACAAACAAACAACAACAACAAACAAACAGATAACGGTTAAATTCTTAAAAAAAAAAAAAAAAAAAAAAAGGAAACCTCACCATAACGGCCGTGTGTGAAAAGCCCACAGCGAACATCTCAGGAGTGAAAGACCGAAAGCTTTTCTTCCGACACTTGATTCCCCTCGCTTCCCATGCAAGGCTGCACATTCAGATCCAAGCCGTGGGGCAAGGGAGGGGAATGGCAGCCTCACGGTGTCAGAGGAGACGCCCGATTGTCGCCATCTGCAGATGATGGGACCTCTTCTGTGGAAACCCGGGTAGTATACACGTGCTCACATGCACAGGTCCATGTGTCCAAACTGCAGGACCAGAAAGTGAATTCAACCCGGGAGCAGACTGCAAAGCCTGTGCTCAAGAACCAGCCACATGGCTGCAGAGGATCTGTGAGCAATCTGCAAGGATGTCAGAACAGTTCCCTGTTCAACGGCCTCAGAAATAAATAAAACGTGCAGACATCACCCGGGAGGGGACAGACTCGTACAATGAAAACCACGACACGTTCCTGAAGGTTGTGAAGTCCGTCTAACTAAATGGAAGCTCACCCCCAGTGCACAGATGGGGAGGCTCGCGGCTGGATGCTCACAGTATGGAGCGTGATCTACACATTCCATGCCCCCTAGAACAGTCCCCACAATGATCTTACAGAAATAGAAAAACTCATTCTAAACTCCATATGGAACCTCCGGGGACCCTGGGATCTCTACAGAAAGAGAATGAGGCTGTGCTTCCTGACTCCAGAGCTACACAAACCTGCAGTGACAGAAAGTTGGCACACGCACCAGGGTCACCCCACCAGGAACACAGTGGCAGGTAGTGGTGCAGGTCGATGGGACAGAGTGGAGCGCGGAAGCAAAGCTCTGCACAAGTGGCCAAATGATTATCAAGGAGGTACCAAAACATCGGGGGAGGAAAGAGCAATGACCATGCCGGGAACCGGGTTCCCACACGAAAAGTGCCAAGTTGGAGCCGCTGAATGCACTGTGGGAGAGCAGCTGGGCCGGGGGAGACCTGAGCTGCTGCCTGGTGGGAGACCTGAGCTGCTGGGCCGGGGGAGACCTGAGCTGCTGCCTGGTGGGAGACCTGAGCTGCTGGGCTGGTGGGAGACCTGAGCTGCTGGGCTGGTGGGAGACCTGAGCTGCTGGGCTGGTGGGAGACCTGAGCTGCTGGGCTGGTGGGAGACCTGAGCTGCTGGGCTGGTGGGAGACCTGAGCTGCTGGGCTGGTGGGAGACCTGAGCTGCTGGGCTGGTGGGAGACCTGAGCTGCTGGGCTGGTGGGAGACCTGAGCTGCTGGGCTGGTGGGAGACCTGAGCTGCTGGGCTGGTGGGAGACCTGAGCTGCTGGGCTGGTGGGAGACCTGAGCTGCTGGGCTGGTGGGAGACCTGAGCTGCTGCCTGGTGGGAGACCTGAGCTGCTGGGCTGGTGGGAGACCTGAGCTGCTGGGCTGATGGGAGACCTGAGCTGCTGGGCTGGTGGGAGACCTGAGCTGCTGGGCTGGTGGGAGACCTGAGCTGCTGGGCTGGTGGGAGACCTGAGCTGCTGGGCTGGTGGGAGACCTGAGCTGCTGCCTGGTGGGAGACCTGAGCTGCTGGGCTGGTGGGAGACCTGAGCTGCTGGGCTGGTGGGAGACCTGAGCTGCTGCCTGGTGGGAGACCTGAGCTGCTGGGCTGGTGGGAGACCTGAGCTGCTGGGCTGGTGGGAGACCTGAGCTGCTGCCTGGTGGGAGACCTGAGCTGCTGCCTGGTGGGAGACCTGAGCTGCTGGGCTGGTGGGAGACCTGAGCTGCTGGGCTGATGGGAGACCTGAGCTGCTGGGCTGGTGGGAGACCTGAGCTGCTGGGCTGATGGGAGACCTGAGCTGCTGGGCTGGTGGGAGACCTGAGCTGCTGGGCTGGTGGGAGACCTGAGCTGCTGGGCTGGTGGGAGACCTGAGCTGCTGGGCTGGTGGGAGACCTGAGCTGCTGGGCTGGTGGGAGACCTGAGCTGCTGGGCTGGTGGGAGACCTGAGCTGCTGGGCTGGTGGGAGACCTGAGCTGCTGGGCTGGTGGGAGACCTGAGCTGCTGGGCTGGTGGGAGACCTGAGCTGCTGGGCTGGTGGGAGACCTGAGCTGCTGGGCTGGTGGGAGACCTGAGCTGCTGGGCTGGTGGGAGACCTGAGCTGCTGGGCTGGTGGGAGACCTGAGCTGCTGGGCTGGTGGGAGACCTGAGCTGCTGCCTGGTGGGAGACCTGAGCTGCTGGGCTGGTGGGAGACCTGAGCTGCTGGGCTGGTGGGAGACCTGAGCTGCTGCCTGGTGGGAGACCTGAGCTGCTGGGCTGGTGGGAGACCTGAGCTGCTGGGCTGGTGGGAGACCTGAACTGCTGGGCTGATGGGTGACCTGAGCTCCTGCCTGGTGGGAGACCTGAGCTGCTGGGCTGATGGGAGACCTGAGCTGCTGGGCTGGTGGGAGACCTGAGCTGCTGCCTGGTGGGAGACCTGAGCTGCTGGGCTGGTGGGAGACCTGAGCTGCTGCCTGGTGGGAGACCTGAGCTGCTGGGCTGGTGGGAGACCTGAGCTGCTGCCTGGTGGGAGACCTGAGCTGCTGCCTGGTGGGAGACCTGAGCTGCTGGGCTGGTGGGAGACCTGAGCTGCTGGGCTGGTGGGAGACCTGAGCTGCTGCCTGGTGGGAGACCTGAGCGAGTGGCTGGGCTGGTGGGAGACCTGAGCTGCTGCCTGGTGGGAGACCTGAGCGAGTGGCTGGGCTGGTGGGAGACCTGAGCTGCTGCCTGGTGGGAGACCTGAGCGAGTGGCTGGGCTGGTGGGAGACCTGAGCTGCTGCCTGGTGGGAGACCTGAGCTGCTGGGCTGATGGGAGACCTGAGCTGCTGGGCTGATGGGAGACCTGAGCTGCTGGGCTGATGGGAGACCTGAGCTCCTGCCTGGTGGGAGACCTGAGCGAGTGGCTGGGCTGGTGGGAGACCCAAACGGGGCTCCTGGCCCTGGGCTCTGGAGAGAAGCCTGAGGCAACGCTCCCTGGTGTTGATGGACAGTCCTTGCCTGGTGACAACAAAAGCCCAGGAAACAAAGGAGAGGCCCAGTGGGTTGGTGGAAGTCAGCATGGTGCCTGACAGACCGCATCCACAGGGTGAAGAGACACTTGCGGAAGGGACGAAGCATATGCATCTCGTGTCTGACGTGGCACTGACCCCAGAGCACATGCAGAAGCCCAAAGCCCAGCGGCCAGTGGACAAAGGCCCATTCACACCCACAGGAAGTCCCAATATCCATCTCTCCACAAGTGGCCCATAGGTGGCCAGGAGCCCAGGAGCTGCCAGCATCGCCCGCTGCAGGGCAGTGCCACATGGTCATGGAGATGGCCACAGCAAACAACCAGGGAAGACCAGAGCTGAACCAGACAAGAAGACCAGGCGTCGTCTGCACTGCCGGGATACAAGGTGGAATGACAGAGCTCCTGAGAGAGCCAGGGACAGAGCCGCTCTGGACCCACGGTCCCACACGCACAGGCCTGAAGGCCACTGGAGCCAGGGTCTGCACGAGGGGCTCAGCCCATGGTCATGGAGTCCCGCCCACAGCACACACGTGGAACCAGCCCAGGTCCCGCAGCGGATGCAGGGTGCGCCGGGACCCGGGTCGTCCGTGGAGGTGATGACTCTCGGCCCCTGGAGGAACCTCACGTGACCTTCACGGAAGCTGGCCCATGACTCACCTGCAGGAAGTACTGGGTCACAGCCAGAGACCAACAGGACGGGGGCTGCCTGGGGTGGAGTGGGGAGCTCCCACTCGTGAGGTGGAGCGTGGGTCAGGTCTGCGAGACGGGAGAGTGGTGGAAATGGGTGGTGGCGACGAACCCACAGCAGTGGGAACCACTCAATAGCCTCTAGCCAGGCAATTAAAAACGGTGGGGGAGATAAATTTCCTGAGTGTTTTACTATAAGACGGGCGTGGAGTAGTGTGGCGGCCACACCTGTGGTCCCAGCAACTTGGGAGGCCGAAGCAGGAGGGTCGCAAGTTTGAGGCCTCAGCAACTTAGCAAGGCCCTGAATCAATGTAAAAAACAAGAAGGGCTGGGGACGTGGCTCCGTGGTAGAGCAGCCGAGGGTTCAATCCCTGGTACAGGAGCAACACCCACCAAAAAGTTGGGGAAAGCACACACATAGTTCATGTTTACGGCTCTTTTTCTTCTGTTTGAAAGACAGGTTCATGGACGATACCTGTCAATCTGTGCAGAGGACAGACAGGGGTGAAAGTTCACTTTCTGTTGGGAGGACAGCCCCAGGGAGGAAGCAGGAGAGAGCTTGTATGAGGTTCATATGCCCTTTATATTAGATTGACCCCAAATTGGTTGTCACAAATCAAGATGTTAATTGTGGTCCCCAAAGAAAGACGACTTGTGAAAGGAAGGTAAGAAAGCCAGAGACGGGGAAGAGGGAATGCAGACAGAGCCAGGTGGAGAGCTGACAATAAAGGCACCTCTCTAGGGGGGAGCGAGGCCCCAAGGTGTTCAGGCTCAGCTTCTGTGGGGCGGGGTTTGCAGCTGGGGCTGCCGAGCTACGGGACAGGCTCGGTGCTTGCTGCAGAAATAGCACGGGACGGGGAGGTCAGGACACCAGGCTTTCCAGAGTCCAGGGGTCGTGCCTTCTGGGATGGGCTTAGGGTTAGGGTCCCGTGGGTAGGTCACTAATGGGGGTGGGGGAGCTGGGGTGAGAGGAGGTACGGGAAAGCGGGACCTATCTCATGAGATGGCACTTAACATTGAAGATGGCTGCTCGAATGTCAATCACGTCCCTGTAACTTGGACCACACGACGTGTAGGCCTGGCCGACGCCTGTGGAACTGGCCACCCAACAACTAGAACCCGTTGTCCCCATGTGCAGGGTGCGTTCCACAGGACAGACCTTAGGTCATGCTACAAAATAAGTCTCAACAAATTGAAGACAATTAGGCTGGGGCTGGGGTTCAGGGGTAGAGCGCTCACCTCACACCTGCGAGACCCTGGGTTCGATCCTCAGCACCACATAAAAAAAATGAATAAAATAAAGGTATTGTGTCCAACTACAACTAGAAAATAAATATAAAAAAAACTTAAGACAACTAAAATCAGGCCACATTTGTCTTCTCACCATGATGGAATGAAACCAGAACTCAGTGAACTCACAGAAAAACTTGAGAAATTTAAAAAGTGTGTTGAGATAAAACATTTTAGTAACTAAGCCTTAGCGAAGGAATCACAAAAGAAGTTAGAAAATGAAAACAGGGAGCTAAACCTGGAGGAAGCAGAGCGGCCCTCGGGGAAAGGCCAGCCCTGCTGGGGGCAAGGCCGTGCCTGGCCAGCAGCCCACGCTGTTGCCTCGACGTCAGGGACAGGGAATGGGCCACGCCAGGAGGCAGAGGCCACAGACACCGAGGGCAGGTGCCTGGGAAAGTCCACAAAGCCTCAGTTCTGGGAAAGATCAAGAAAATTGAACAGTTAGACCAAGAAAAAGAGAGAAGACTCGAACTGTCCAAATCAGGGTTGACATCGGTGACATGACTAACAATCTTACAGAAATACAAAGATTGGTGACGGAAGCCTGTGGACAACTTCATGCCAGCTGCTTAGACAACCTGGATGAATGGGCCCATTCCTAGAAGACAAAGGATGGAAACT